>NC_142591.1:62620734-63256359 GCF_965207765.1 Zootoca vivipara
TTTTTCTGTTTTGTATTTGTGTGTATATGTATTCCTTTACTTGTTTTTGTTATTGTACTGTTACTCTGCTAATGTTAAAAAGAATAAAAAAATTTGAAAAAAAAACAAACAAAGGGAAACACCTCCCATTGGTCTAATGGAACCTTTAGATCAGGCATCCCCAAACTTCAGCCCTCCAGATGTTTTGGACTACAATTCCCATCATCCCTGACCACTGGTCCTGTTAGCTAGGGATCATGGGAGTTGTAGGCCAAAACATCTGGAGGGCCGCAGTTTGGGGATGCCTGCTTTAGATCCATAGCAATCTGCGTGTGGGCGTATTTATATGTGTGTGCTTATATTTCACATATGGATATAGTGTGTGTGTGTGTGTGTGTGTGTGTGTGTGTGATAAGTGTAATTATTGCACATATATGTAAAACCACTTGTAGGATTTATTCTTCTACTAATACGAATGAAAAATTCTACAATGCAGAAGCCATTAGTTAGAAACAAATGATGAATGAAAAGTAAAACTGAGGGTAGGGGAAGGACAGGACACCTCATCACACCTATCTTCACCCGCCACTGTTCACTCATTTTCCTGTGTCAACCAGACATTATAGAGAAGTGTCCTGCCACTTCATGGTCCATTTTAAGGGTACTTGTAATTTGACACACTTGGGGGCAACTCAGTCTATCTACAATCTGCCACTTTTACAACTGTTCACTCATAAATCTATCTCATTTCTCCATTAATCTGAGATTATTATTATTTTAAACACATGAAAATTCATACTTAAAACCTATTTTTAAATAATGTATCTCTCAAAATATGCATTTCTAAATGTATCCCCCCTTGAAATAAGCATTTAAAAATGAATTTCGATACATTTTCCAGCCATGAAATGCATCAGAAGATTTGGGAAGCACGAAAGTCGAAGGGTAACATAGTCTGTAAATTACAGAGCAGATAAGTTTGCAACAGAATTTATCAAAATCGAATTCCTCAAGCATTCCTATCTACAGATTCTAATGACTGACAACCTGGCCTCACCTGTTCAAGGGATGCTAGAATGATGAATGAATTTGTTAAGTTTTGGTTACTCCAACTTTAGTAGTGGAGAAGAACTGCATTATTTGTTTTCTGGTTTCCACTAGTTCTCTAATGGAGATAGATGACAATCTAACGGTCTCTAGCAGTGAAGGGAGCTCAGGTTTAAATCCACTGTAATTTACAGATTCATATCCATTTGTATTGACCACTTTTCTTGGATGAAATAAGTGTTCTTCCATTTAGGTATATATTGAAGGGAAGGGAGGGCAGTTGACAGGCTCACAGATAAAACAGACCACTTACTGATATCAAATACCAGAGTCAACAGTAATGACAATCCTTTTTGAGTACAACCCTATCCTTGACTTATGGCCAAAGTAGGGGTAGCCAATGTGGTAGCTTCTGGATGTTGTGGATTAGAATTCCTGCCATCCCTAAGCATTAGCCATGCTAGGGTGGGGCTGATGGCAGGAGGAGTCCAAAAAAAAATCCAGAGGGCACAGTGCTTTGCTCCCCTGGCTAAAAAGATGAAGATAGGATTGCTACAAAGTTCACTTATACTAGCAGAGCCCAAAGATATGTCAACATTGTGGATTTACACCACTGTCCCACCACGGTTGTGCCACTAACTACAATGTTGGTGCAAAACTGTCAATATACAGTGGCAAAAATGGACAGATTTGGGGAGGGGTCAAATCTGCAAACAACAATAAACTGACCGGGCTAATAACAAAAGAAGAACATGCTTCTCATCCCCTCGGAACCCTGATGAGGACTTGGCTTCAGGTTTCCAGATACAAATTCCCAATAGGAACCTCAACTTCCCTGCTGTAACTGGGGGTACAAATACAAGACAGCATGGAAAAGACCAGGATCAGATGTGGGGTTTATTATGTTAGCTTTACTGGTGCTAATGCTAGCACTTCTGTCCCGATTTCTCCTTATTTCTAACATTTCTTTTACGCTGCAGTACTTGCTGCATAAGGGATATGGGTGGCGCTGTGGTCTAAACCACAGAGCCTAGGGCTTGCCGATAAGAAGGTCGGCGGTTCGAATCCCCACGACGGAGTAAGCTCCCATTGATCAGTCCCTGCTCCTGCCAACCTAGCAGTTCAAAAGCATGTCAAAGTGCAAGTAGATAAATAGGTACCACTCTGGTGGGAAGGTAAACGGCGTTTCCGTGCGCTGCTCTGGTTCACCAGAAGCGGCTTTGTCATGCTGGCCACATGACCCAGAAACTGTACGCCAGCTCCCTCAGCCAATAATGCGAGATGAGCGCGCAACCCCAGAGTTGGTCACGACTGGACCTAATGGTCAGGGGTCCCTTTACCTTACTTGCTGCATTATGGAACTTTGGCTCTTTGATGGCTATACTGCCATGTCATGCTAAATTTCAGAGAGCAAGAAAGAACTGTATGGTGGGATACCACCCCAAATTTCACCACCCCAATTTTGTCATGTGAAATTACAGTGCAAAACTACTGTGATTGTCTGAGTCAACCGTGTTGCAAATGGATTCCCCATCCCCCAAGAAATAATTAACTTTGAAATTAGCATTGAACTTTCCCTAGATTCCACCGGACTTCAAGAAGTGGCTTTTTCACCGTGTGAAAGATCACATTAAATGCAGAAATCAACAGCTAAGGAAACATCAGGAGGGCAGAATACAGTGCCATCAGAATGCAGTCTATCCCTCAAAGCATACACCTACTCCCCCCACCAAATTGGCTCAAGTTGTCTCCCACGCATCCTATATTTGCTAAAGACTTCTCCACCCTTCAATACAGGAAACATTCGTTGTGCAGAAAAGGGATTCTGCTGCCCCCGAACTCCCAAATCTTCTACCATGTACCAGGGAAGTCAGTGTTGCATTATAAATGCCTAGTACCAAGTACTGTGTATAAATTTGGGAGCTGATGGATTCCATGACTAGTTAGCAGTGGAAGAAAATAAAATAGTTACTCTGACAGAGTCTCACCCGCTTACACTAAGAAAGGGAGCCCTTAAATGGTAGATTCATTTTCCTCGCTCTTAAAAAGCAAAAACTGTAACATACATCTGTGACCTAGCAACAATATGGTTTAAAACAGTTTCCAGACCAATGGTCTGTGCAATACCTTCAAAAATGGGATGACAAAAGGTCGCAGTGGGAAGTTAGTAGCTTCTTGTAGTTTGGAATGAAATTCTTCAATTGTCAAAGTAGAATTCTGTTGAATGGGAGGGAAAAAAAGATCTGACTCAATAAGATGAATAACAGAAATGTTTGGCAACAGAGATTAGGCCTAAAGTACTTTCCACACAGTAACTTTCTTAATTGCTGTATGTTACTGCTGAATAACATTCCTATTGTATAAACAACATTCAATTACACAATATAGGAAGCACCAGCACTTTATCTGTTACAGTGCACAGCTGCTTTGCCACCGTATCTTTTCCACTGCATTGTACACTATACTATCTGTCCAAGTTTTAATATTATACTAGGGTCCGGGATATTTGAGTAGTTTACTCTGAGGACAATGTCTAACTGGCAATCAGTTTTGTGCCTCACACATAAGGAACAGAATAGGAAAAAGTCATCTAGAAAACGGAAGTGACCCAAGGTTCTGCATGCTCACAAAGGAAGCTGCCTTACACCAAGCCAAACACTGACTGGCAATAGCCTGGTGAATCATACCAAAGATCCATCTAGTCCCATGATAGGAAACCTGCAGATCTCCAGATATTGTTGCTAAGGGGAGAAAATACCCAAAAGCCGTCCAAGAAGGACGGAGCATGCTTAGCGGGCACCAGGTGCTGAGCAAGTGAATGTGTGGGGGAAATGGAAAAAGCGAGAGTAGAGAGGGAGGGAATGGAGTATGCTGGAAAGGGGCTGAGTGGCTCTCTGAACAGGAGAATTCTGCACTGTAACATTTTGGTTTCACATTCTACTTTTGTAATTAATAACCCATTGATGATTCTATCCTTGCACAACAATTGCTAATTCTCCTCTAGAGCCATCCAAGCTAGCGATCATCATCACATTTTGTGCCAGTAAATGCTAGATCAAAAGAAGCAGCAAGTTCTGGGGGATTGCCAAGAGCGTTAAAGAGCAGGTTTTCATGGGGAAAGCAATGGAGCCAAAGGAAAACTGCCCGGACACAGGGCCGGCGTGCTAATAAAGGCAAACTAGGCCACTGCCTAGAGTGCTGAAATTGAGGGGCGCTGCGCTGGCCAGCCCGCCTGCCACCCGCCACCACCCGCCACTGCCTGCAGGGCCGTCCCTAGGCTCGGGCTGGGGGGTGCCAGGGCACCTGGCGAACAGAGGCACTGTGGGGAGGACGCCGCTGCTGTGCGCGCCTTCTGGAGGCTGGCCTGGGCGGCGGACACTGTCTCCGTGCTACTGCCGGCACCGCTTATTTCCTGCTCTCAGCCGCTTCCGGCCGCTTCCTCCCGCTCGGCCCAGAGGCACCCGCAGCTTCTGATTGGCTGCAGGAGCACCTCTGGGCTGAGCAGGAAGCGGCCGAGAGCAGAAAGGAAGTAGCGCCGGCAGCGGCACGGAGACAGCGTCCGCCGCCCAGGCCAGCAACATGGGCTCTGTGCCCCTTTTCATCCCTCCTGCCATTTACACTGGGGGGGGGGGTACGCCAGAAGGTGACCTCGCCTAGGGTGCCAAAAACCCTAGCACCGGCCCTGCCCGGACATGGATCAGGGAAGCACAGGCCTATACCTAGCACTGAGGAAAACTAGTGTGGATGAGACCATAGCTGAGACTGTAAACACTTTCCAACAGCCTTGGAAGGCGGCTGGGATGGGAAGTGAAATGAATAAATGTATCTAGACACGAATCCCTTTTCCTACTATATAGATAAATAGGTAAACTCCCAAGTAAAGGTCTGGAAAGACAAATAAAAATTAAAGCCGCTGTCATTATTTGCTTACCACAAGTCCTAGCACGAGGGTACGCACTCTCTCCCCAATCTCTGGTGAAATGTCATTGCCAAACTGCTGTAAGGTTGTGAGAAATCTCTTCAGTTTGCTAAGCTGCCTAGCTCCGCAAGCTGGTGGTAACTGCTGATTAGCCAAGGACGATGAGGAGGAAGATGATGGGCCGTTACTAAAGCCATTAGGTGGTGAAGGAGCCCCATTTAGTGCTGTTGGTGAATGGCTTGTGCCATTGGTTACTAAAAAGGGAGGGGGAAGAAAAGAGATGAAATATTTTTATTCACTTATTCAGCTTGATACTTTTCTATAACAGAATATATCTGAAGGCAGGCTTCAGTGCAAATGTCTGATGATGTGGCAGTAGCTTCTTGCATACTGAACATTTCATAGGTCAACTGCCATAAACATTTTAGGTCTAGAGGAAGTATTAAGAACAGAAGAAGAGCCTGATGGCTTATCTAGTCCAGCATCTTGTTCTCAGAGTGGCCAACCAGATGCCTGTGATCCCACCTGAAAGCAGGACCTGAGAGTAATAGCAGTCTCCCCCACTGTGATTCCCAGCAACAGGTGTCCAGAAGCATACTGTGCCTGACCATGGAGGCACACACTTCAGAGCCTTATCCTCCATAGATTTGTTTAATCCTCTTCTAAAGCCATCCAAGTATTGTTTCTTTATTGACCTACAGTCCTTACCTCCCATCTGCCTAACTTGTCCCCCTGATTTTTTTATTTAAAAAACAGCATAAATTTATTAATTAATTAAACTTGTATACCACCCTACTTCACCTGAAGATCACAGGGCGGTTCCAAACACCTACTTTTTTTCCTGCCTATTTTAACACGGAATTTTTCATCGTGGTTCCAGAATGAACATTTAAATCTTCAAATTAGTAGAACTTTAAGTGTTGGGCTGAGCTGAACTTTGTCTTGTTTTTGATGTTGTTGTTTTTTGGTACTGATAATTACTGTTTGTATGTCTTGTGGGTTTGAAAAGGACAGGAGAAGAACTCTGCACCACCACTACCCCTCACCAAAAAAAGTCTGTCTCAAATATTGGACCCATTTCCTTTTTACATTCTGTCTCGAGTTTTCATGAGAAAAGCTGAAAATGCAACATTGCCTTTCTTGAGATTTTGAATGGCATTGGCTTTCTGGATCACAAGCTCCTTAAGGGAACAGCTATCCTATTATATATATATCCCTGAGCCAAAAAAAAATCCCCAGTTGAGCTAGTGATGCTAATGGCTCTATGGACAAACAGCTGGCTCTGGTGCAGGCTACCTTACCTGATGTTCTGGCAACAAAACTTTACAGTGTTTAAATGATTGCCTCTTTCATCCATTGGCTAAGCTGGTTGGGGATGACAACACTTGGGGGGGGGGCAGAGGTTAGTCACCCCGGACTGGCACAATAGGAGAAAAAGTGCTACGTGATAAGCACTGTCATCATATGGCTATAGGACAGATGTTCCCAACACTGCGCCCTTCAGATGTTTTAAACCAGAATTCCCATCAACCCTGACCTCACAGGGTGGTAGTAAAAAAATATGGGGAGAACATGAGATTAGGATGGCTGAGGCAGGAGATACCTCTATTAGGAATTCAGCCATCTCTTGGCTTCCCTAGATGGCAGTAAGAATAGGTTCCCATGATAATAAAATAAGACAACCCAGTTCTAAACCTGGAAGTGACAAGGTTGGTTAGCGAGTGGTGGGATGGGTGAATCTGTCAATTTCATGTTATCTCTGCTTTTCATTTTTTCCATCTTAAATTCAGTTCTCCACATCAGCTTGTGATGTTTTTCACGTGCTCATGAAAATTAATCAGCATTTTAGTGGAAACGTCCACTAGCATACAAATTTTGTATGCCTTTTTGCAGATTTTTCCCAATATAACTGTGTTTGCTTCATTAAAAATATGCATTTTAATGCATACTTTACCTTGTGTACATTATTTGTTTGCAGAACTGCACTGGGAAAGTGAAGATTGCAAGGGACGGCTGTATTTTGGTTCACACGCCATTTCATAATGTGCAAATTAGTTATGTGAACTGAGCCCATCCATCGCAATTTCAGAAGACTCCCAAAATAACACGCATAGGTTGATTTCCTCAGCAGGGGGATGGGAGAGTGTACAATTAGATAAGCCAAGAAGACATGAGGTGAGGACCACCCCAGCATAACTTTGATTAGCATGGGTTTAAAAGGATGAGCAACCTGGTCTTCTCATTCATAATAAACACATACCATGCAACTATAAAATAAAAATGAAAATCTTCCTGAACAAAGTTCTCTGTAATTCTCACCAACAGAAAAAATGCTTGAACTTTAACTACAGGGGGCAAGAAAGCAACACTTGCTATTTCAAAGTATTCATAAATCTATGAATGTGACTCAGCCTCATATATCTTTATACGTATAATATATGACTGCTCATATACGTGTGGTAATTATATGTGTGTGTGACAGATTTCTTCATTATTGCATGGAGCAATAATCCTGACATCAATAATATAGGAAATAAAGGTATACTTACACGTTGTGGGTGTGAAAGAGCTGGTTCTTGGGGCTCCTTGGGTAGTGGGAGGAGGTGGCATTGTTGGGGGCGTCAGCCGGGATTGCGTCTTCACATCCACAGGTGAGTCTGGCATTGTGGAATGCTTCTCGATGCGATCTAAAACACACATAACATTTTGCTTAATTTCCCCCCCTCCTCCAGGCAGCAAATCATTTGAACAACTGCTTCAAGACTGAGCAACTCTTTTAGTCAAGGTAAGTTTTTGATACCACTTAAGCCCCAGAATGCAGATACTGTAGGAGAGCCACATTTATAACAGGGTTATAATATAGCATCTTCTGCTCTCCTTTCTGGCAGAGTTCAGGTATCATTTTGCATAAGTGCTGGTGCTGGAATAAGGAAATTTCATCTGAATGCTGTTATAACATTAAGAAGTATGGGAAAGATGGGGAAATGCATTATCAAATTTATATATGTGTGTGTTTATGGATTATATAAAATTTATACATCAGTTAATTGTATTTTAAAAAAACCTTAAAGTGTTTTACAAAGAAGATATAACAATAAAACTATCACTAAGAAAAAATTAACAAGAATAATTTAAGACAGAAAGTTGAAATAACAATAGACTAAAATCTGATTAGGAATCGCATCGATTTTCTAAACATCTGGGTAGGCTTAGCTAAACAAAAATGTTTTTAGTTATTCAATATGTTTGTAACTCTTCCTTCTTCAGACCTGAACTATCAACCAAAAGAGCAAATAAAAACTACAGAATTTAAAACCACAAGTCCTTAAAAACTGCAAAGCAAGTTTTATTCAGCAATAAAACTAGCAACCGATGAATACTTGGGCAAACAGACAAGTTTTTAATTGGTGTCCAAACAACAGTTTGCTCCAAGCATAACTCTAAGGGGAGGTTGTTCCACAAGTAAGGTCCCTCCAGAGAGAAAGCCCTTTCCTGCATCACTGTATATTGTACATCTCCCAGCAGTGAAATAACAAAATAGACTTTGGATTATATTCATTGGTGGCTCTGTCCTAGCAGAACGCACTTCTAATCATGCAGGGTGGATCACCTGATGTTTGGTGTCCCCACCTACTCAGCAGGCTTCCTCAAACTCGGCCCTCCAGATGTTTTTAGCCTACAACTCCCATGATCCCTAGCTAACAGGACCAGTGCTCAGGGATGATGGGAATTGTAGTCTCAAAACATCTGGAGGGCCGAGTTTGAGGAAGCCTGCACTAGGGCTTTCCACTAGTGCAAAGACAACATTGCATGCAACTCACAATTTCATCCTGTCCCTTTGCCCAGACATGTTTCCTCAACAAACCAGTGGCAGACTTCCAAGTTAATGGGTTTAGGACTGGGATGTAAGCCTGCTGACTGCTTGGTTAAATATTCCTGGCTGCTTCCTCATTAGCTGTCCACAAAAAACTCCACAAATTATATAAAGGCTACTTTGGGGGATATATCTATGTTCATTGTTCTGAAAAGCCAGTTCTTTCCTAACATCAAATAGGACTAGAAGCATCTGTCCCAATTTGTGATTATTGTAAGTCAAATTGGACAATCTTATTTGTATTCCTATATGTAATGAGGCACTCAGCAGCATAACATTTGCACAGATTGTTTGCCTGTAAAATCCAATGCACATAACCTGAAATAATGCAGTTGATATTCTGAATTTTATCTGAGAACTGTATACTGTACCTAATATGGGCCTAAGCATGTTGGATTTGGTGGGTGTTTTGTGGTCTAAGGGGTGAGAAAGATGTGATTTCACTCCTTCACCACGTTTGAAGAACAGTTTAGGAAAAGATTTTCTACTCTGGGCCTGTGTTAAATTTTCACATCATCCTGTGCCATTTGAAGTCTTGGTAGAAAAGAAGGGCTAAGTGTCACAAAACACATGTCAAACAAAGTTATCTACATGAACAGAAAATTAAATTAAATTAAATTATCATATTGAGCTCAAACTTCAACAGGCTATTTATTCATACAAGCGGTTTGGTGAACTTTTTTTAAACAGACTAGTAAGGCAAATATATTTGAGCTTTTATGAAAACAAACTTTTATTGATACAAAACTTTATACCATGCCTTCTCTATAGTCATTTCCCTTTATTGTTTGACATTCATCTCATTTACATTCCAATAAACATTTGTATCTACCATTCCTCAGCTGTGCTACCCTTTTGGCGGTATCATATACAAATAAATTGATGTAAAATGTTACAACACTGACCTTTTTTTTTAATAAAAAAATCTAAATAAGGAAACCAAAAATAAAAATAAATGGATCAGATACTGAAAGTTTAAGTTTGATCAAAAATACAATTTATTTCATGTTTGAATGGAGGGAGGGAGGAAAAGAGAGAGAAATAAGCCTTTGGGATTTCTGAAACACAAATGGGTGAGAAGCACAATGCACAATTCTGGGCCTGTCCTCTTGTGCAAGCCTCACTGAAATTATTGGGGCTTCTATGATAACATCATCCTGGTAGAATTTGTAAATTCGAAGAAGTTGAATGAACTGCAGTAAACTGCTCCATCCCCACTGCAATTTCATTTCAAAATGTTCTACAAAGACAATCAGGCTAATTGTTCAGAGTTCTTAAGGGAGAGATTCTAGTAACTGGCAGGGTAGAAGATGGGAACCGTAAATTCATCATCATAACCTAACAGAAGTGCTTATGAATCTAGATATAGGAAATTCAGCACTTGCAGTCTGTGGGACAAAGAGTTACAGCATCTACAAACATGGCTGAGGATGAGTGTTGTAAACTGAACAAAGACGAACCGCTTGGCTTATGCTGCGGTCGTATATTTAACAAGCAAGGACAACAAATTCAAAGGAGCAGGGGAAAGAGCATGAAAATGTTAATTGTTTCTCGCACTCACCTCCACCAACCTCAGCAACAAGGAAATAAACAGCATTCAGCTTATGTTGCAACAGAGGAAGAGAGGCATGGAGAGAAATACAGGCTCTCCTAAATAAAGGCAAATATTTCTGCCATGCCAAGAAAGGAGAGAGTAAGACAGACTTGCCAGAGCTGGCCAGGAGATAACATTGGCAACTCCTGGCTCATCTGGTTTTCATTCTACTAACACTCACGCTGAAGTGTTGGGGAATGTATTCCAGGTATATAGATCTGAAAACATGTGTAAGCCTGGATTTGAGAAGAGAGGGAGCAGTATATGGAGGAGAGAGAGAGAGAGTCATACTCCGCTAAGGTCTGTTGCTCAGGAAAAGGAAGAACAGTGTATCCCCCAGTTCAGCTCTTAATAACTTAAACAGCAACTCCCTTCCTTCACACATACACTTGATCACATTTTACTTCCCATTTTAGAGTTGCCATTAACTGATAAATGAGTTGAAATCAGGACAAGGAACAGGGTCAAGAGAGAGAGGGGGGGGCTACAAAGGGACCTTGGGAAGCCTTCAAGGTCAAGATCATAAATAGTTCACATTCTGTTACATAAATAGATGCTGTGATCTATACAAATTTTGCATATTATTTATCCCATTTTTCATTGTGTTAATAACTTGGTTCTCGTAAACTCATTTTCCTTTCAAAGCTATTTTTAATTACCAATTTTGTATTAATTAAGAGTATTTTCAATAATGTCTACATTTCTCCTTAGAATTAGGTTTTTGTTGGAGCTGGAAGTCACCATAACTCGTAGTGGCTTGAAATAAATCCTTCAGAGAGTGGTTAAAAACCCATAAAAGTACCAACAATAGTTTTTGTGTCACTGATTTCTTTCCAGTGTTTGAAACTTGCAGAACTGAGTTAATCACCAGCACTGACACCAACAAGGAAAACCTTCACTCTTGGTTCTGCAAATTGGATTTAAACACAATTTTCAAACGCTGCATTGTTTGCCATTACTACGTGGACTGTACTAGGACAGAAAACTAGATCTGCAGTATCTCAACAATAGAAACCTCAAGTATAATGCCAACGACAACCACAGAAACACTCAAAAAGTCTCCCTGAGCCATGATTTCATTTTGTAACAAGCCTTGGGTAAGAGGACTATCGCCTGGCAAGAACCAAATTTCAGGATACAAGTGTGAAAATTATAATTAGCGTTCTGAACGTAATGAAAACAGAGAAGGTAGAAAACTAAAGAAGGCTAGAGAAGCTACAGATGTGTAAGGCACAAACATGGTTCCATTATCAATGATCTATGAATTGGCTGTGTCCTTCCTTCTCACAGACATTGCCATCCTGGGCCCCAGCCACAAGAGCCTGGAATAATATCTGGGCATGTCCTCACCATCAACAACTCAGGGTTGTTGGACTGGACACTGGGACTTAAATTATGTCAGTAAGCATGCTCTGATAGGCTACGGCAGTGGTCTGACCTGGATTAAAGCAGAATCCAAAATGTCAACCAATACCACTGGGTCCAAGGTCTACTCCCTGCAATCATCTCTTCTTCTCCTCCTTTGGCGATCACTCATAGCTGAGTAAGATTGTCTTCCACGAAAAGTGTCTTAACAGTGAGTCCATAAGTGACTGTGGAGGCCAATTCTGGATCCACACGTCCTTCCACAGTGAAGAGACAGGTTTCAGGTAATAGGCTCCAGCAAATCTTAAGCATGTGGCACAAAAACCTTAGCCCTCCCAACCCCAAGTTCAACCACAGGGTATCGCCTTTTTGCACAAGTTCTTTTTTGGCTTTGTGACCTTTAGAGTAATGTGTGCTGCATTTTAAGACTGAGGAAAAACCTGAACCTCTTCAAACGGGGTTTAAACCCAACAGCTTCTCAAAATTCAAGGAGGAAAAAGAGCTGCCTGGAACTCATTCTCCTCTGTTCTCTGAAATCAATTCATGATGAGGGTAGATGGTGAAATAACAGGCCCAACTCAGCCTATGCACATGTAACCTTCTGGTAACAGGAGAGTCTTAAGATAAATTCGTAAAATGTGTTTCAAGCCTGCAAACATCTCCTCCATTTGTTTTGCATTATATTTTAAAAATGAAATATACATTCTTGATTCTCTTTTAGCGGCAAAGAGCTAGAAGCTGTGATTTAATCCCAGAAGCATTTTGCCCCTCTCTAAATTAAAGAATGCTGTAAAACCAACTTTAAATTATGACGTTTCTTCTGTGGATTGTTTTGGTTTCTGACACTGAGCTGTTCTTTGTCATACATTCGGTTCTTATTATGGGAATTATTTTTAACTCTGTAGTTAACTTTTAGGTGAACTGTGATATGTACAGCAAGTGTTTCCAACCTTATAAAAAATAAATATGGAGACAGAGAACGACCACTAAGAAAAACATGTCCATGACAGAAGAAAGCGGTGTGGAGAAAGGCTTTTATAGTCAGAAGCATTTAGTTCACTTCCTGTATCTTAATGGTTTAATCCATTTTTAAAACAAGATGGCCTTTCATATATGGTAAAATTTCAGCTCACATGGAAAGTATCCAATTTGAGTGCATCAAGAAAGGCTGTTGCAGGGAACAAAATATGGAATATGTAAATATGCAAGTGATGCCTTTTCAATGGCCAATTCAATGTCAAGCAGTTCTGCAAGTGGTGTGTTTTCAATTTCCTTTTTAAAATAAAAAACGTAGGATATAATAAGCAGTGGCATTTACTTTACTGTTAGCTAGCATAAAGAGTTCCAGATGTATGTCCAGGCATAAAAGATTCTTTAAAAATACTCTTCATTGTTTATGAGTAGTGTTCTTCTGGTAACCCAGGGAAAAATCAGTAGAGTACTTCTAAAGCTTGCTGAATGTATTCATTTTGGTTTTCCTGCCATCTTGTTTTCCTTTGGAATGTAGTCCAAAGGAACTAACAACATTTTCAATATGCCTATGTGTTACCATATTATTTGGTTTGTTATTAACTAGTTGTGATAGGGTAAATATACCAGTAAGACAGTAAGATAGGGATATACTAGTTGGGAGATCATATATCATGATTATATATGGAGCAATGGGACGAGGGAATTAAAACACACACACACACACACACACACACACACACACACACACACACATACACACAAGCATTAAGAGATTAACCATCTTGTAAAATTGTCGTAAGATTTAATTATCAGTATATAATAACTGAATTATTAAAATAATTAATGAACTTCATCCACAGATCATGGTGTACTTCATAAAAAGTGACAAGATCAGGTGGTATAGGCAAATCAACACAGAACAGCTCTAAAATTAACTTTGACGATTTCCAGGTTAGGGGACTACTTCTGTACAATCTATGGATATAATTTTCTGGGGACATGGGAAGAACAAAATTATTAACATTTAAAATATAAATTAATGGCTACACTACCCAAAATTACGACAACACATCTTCAATTTGATAAGGTTTCCAACAAAGTATTCCCTTTTCTTCAGGCCTTTATCTTTGTAAATTGATTTGAGGGATTGTTATTATTATTTTACTATCAAGTGGTATATACATTTTATGAAATACATTTATGAAATAGAATCTCTCATTTCATACACAAAAAAGTGTTAGGAATCCTTGTGAGAGGGGGGGTTGGACCCCAAAGTATTAACAAATGTGAACTATCCAACAGTAAGTCACATTGACAGGATTGGATGTGATTAATGGGAATGATATTCCTTGAATCACAGATGCCCTACTATATACAGTGGAACCTCGGTTTACGAACACCTCGGTTTACGAATTTTCAGTTTATGAATGCCGCAGACCCATCTGGAACGGATTAATTCACTTTCCATTGCTTTCAATGGGAAAGTTCGCTTCAGTTTATGAACGCTTCAGTTTATGAACAGACTTCCGGAACCAATTACACCCATGCTTTGGGTTAGGTACGCTTCAGGTTGAGTACTCCGCGGACCCGTCTGGAACGGATTAATCCACTTTCCATTACTTTCAATGGGAAAGTTCGCTTCAGTTTATGAACGCTTCAGTTTAAGTACTCTGCGGACCGTCTGGAACAGATTAATCCACTTTCCATTACTTTCAATGGGAAAGTTCGCTTCAGTTTATGAACGCTTCAGTTTATGAACAGACTTCTGGAACCAATTGTGTTCCTGAACCGAGGTACCACTGTACCTCAAACTTCTTTGACAGTCTCCTCAGTTTCAAAAATAGTATGGCTAGGCATGGCTGCTGTTTGAAAAACTTCAGGAACAAAGCTCTCCTGGCCATGTGGAACTCATTGCATGGATGCTAAGATCTCACCCATGTATCTGTATCACCTTAGTAGCTAAAACAATCAGGACTTTCCCTCTCAAAAATTTGCAGCGTTTCTTTTGTAAGTGAGCAAAAAGATGAAGAAAAGAAAAGACAGCAAGTCTGCCTGATATAACAGTTGACTTGACCCTCAATGAAAATGCACTAAACTTTCTGCAACATGACCCAGCCCCCCAGCCCCGCCTTTGGGACATCTCACCAGCTTTGTAGTATTGTTATCTCATTCTCTTTCAATGCAAAAAGAATTGGGCACTTAATCATCTGCTCCACATAATCAGTTGTTGTTCAGAATAAATAAAAAAAATCTAGTTTGCTTACTTTCTTTCAGTTTCTGCTTATAACAGGTTTCAAGAGTTAACCAAGCCGCACTGTTAAGCATATATTTTAGAGGCCAAAAATGCAGCCTAAATTAATGAAAAAAGGATTTTTGTTACAACAGTCATCAATACCAATCAAAACTGTAATGGGGTTATGCATACCATTACAAGGCAATCTGCCCCAAAAACTGGCTTGATAATTTTAACTTGATGGAAAGGGAATGGGAAAAAAATGTATGGAGAATGAGAACATATTTGTGTTTTCAAAATGAAATGACAGCCTGACCTATGAGTAATGTTTTTCAGATGAATTTTGTGTGTGCGTGTTCCTCTATGTAAAAATCCCAGCATTTCAGGATACAATTTGAAATATGAAGATATTTTGCAATTTAACCATGTGCCGCTGGGGAAAATTACAGACCGTTACAGTGATGAACAATGACTTCTTCTTTAAAATTCCTTGCCTGACATCCCTCAGCTCATCAGCATAGAAAAAGCAAAGAACCCCACATAGATTGTACACAACCAGACCTTCTAATGAGAATGGGAAGATGCTATGGGCCTCAATTATGGGCGCAGACTACCACTGTTCTATCTCTGGGCATCTCCATATATACTTCTGGAAGTTAAAACAAGTTGAATTTTGGAGCAGATGTGCAGTAAGAACTGTAGTGATGAATGACCCTAGGCTTTTTCTCTCTCAGTGCCATAGAGTCACCAGTTCGAGATCCATCACCAGCTCCAATTAGAGAAGCCTGCAGCACACTTTGACCCCTATGGGCCTAGGGTAAGGGGTAGAAAGTATCGTATTTACTAGAGTCTAATGCGCCATTGAATCTAATGCGCACCTCAGTTTTCAGAACCTTGAAAGCAAAAAAGGTATTTGCTGGTGAATGTAAATGTGCCATCAAATCTATTGCGCACCTTAATTTTTGCAAAGTAATTTGGCCAAAAAAGGTGAGCATTAGATTTGAATAAATCAACCAATATCAGAACAACAAAACAGCAGCATAGAACAACCGCCCCCTCCCCTCCCACACATGGCCCTATTTTCCAGCTGGGGAAATTTATACAAGCCACCTTAGTTTCCAATTTGATCCTGGAATGTCCCACTTTTCCTTAGGACATAGTTGTTTTTAAATCAGAGAAATGTTAGAGGCTATGGAGTTATCTGACCCACAAGCCATCTGAAGGCAACCCTGTACAGGGAAGTGTTTTGTTTTTTTAATGATTAATGTTTGATTATGTTTTTATATATGTTGGAAACCGCCTAGTCAGGTAATTTTAAATAATAAAATTTTACTATTATTATGGGATAGGATGTTGTCAGGGGCTTGGCAGATGAGGAGTGTTGGAAACCGCCTCCCCATCCTGACCCTTCCAGGGAGGAGGAAGAGGAAGACAGTATAGATTTGCAACAGGGGTTTGCGGGAGGTCACAGCTCAGATGCAGATGAGGGGGAAAGTCGCGAAATTATTGGAGAGGAGGAGCAGGCAGAGCAGGAGCAGCAGCTGGCTGACACATTTTTACTAGAAATCATTCCAGACCCACCATCTCCCAGAAACCGGCAAGCCTTAAAAGTAGGAGAGCAAAGAGCTTGAAGACAGAGGGCACTTAGTGGCACCCATGGAGGAGGAGGTGATGATGATGAATGAGGAAGTGGGAGAGAAGGGGGGTGGAGATTCACTCGGGACAACGCTATTATCCAAGAGGCTGGGTACTATAGCCTCTCTCTGTAAAGTTTGAAATAAAAAAAAAGGACTGTAGGAAACTTTTCCTTGTCTTTGTACTTTCCTAGGCAGCCAGCTGGGGGCCGCTGACAGCATCCTGACAGACGTGCCTATTTTTATCAGAGAAATGTGGGAGGGTAGGGAACAGCAGTGAACAGCGATGTAAATGGCAGACCCTCCAAATGTCCGTATTTTCCAGAGACGTTCCTGATTTAGAGAAGCTGTCCCGGTTTCTGATTTGATCCTGGAATGTCCCACTTTTCCTTAGGATGTCCCTATTTTAATTGGAGAAATGTTGGAGGGTATGGAGTTATCTGACCCTGGAGGCATCTGAAGGCAATCCTGTACAGTGGTACCTCGGGTTACAAACGTTTCAGGTTACAAACGCTTCGGGTTACAAACTCCGCTAACCCGGAAGTAGTACCTCGGGTTGTGAACTTTACCCCAGGATGAGAACGGAAATCGCGTGGCGGCGGCGGGAGGCCCCATTAGCTAAAGTGGTACCTCAGGTTAAGAATGGTTTCGGGTTAAGAATGGACCTCCGGAACGAATTAAGTTCGTAACCTGAGGTACCATTGCATAGGGAAATTTTTTAATGTTTAATGTTTTATTACGTTTTTATATATGTTGGAAGCTGTCCAGAGTGGCTGGGGCAACCCAGTAAGATGTGTGGGGTATAAATAGTAAAATTATCATTATGGAATGGGACATCCCTATTTTCATCAGAGAAATGTTGGAGGGTATGAAGTGGTCTTGACTAATCGAAAAACATACAGCGATGGTGCAAAATACACTACCATCCCACCAGTAGAGGCACCCCAGAGAGGGGTCTGCCATGATGGGCACTAGATGTGGGATGAGGCACTCATTCAGATAATAGCAAGGAGTCCCCCCCCCCGAAATGGAGCTGATCAAAATTAAAGCAAACAAATGTGAGTTTAAAAAGGAAACGAAGGAAAGACTCCATCAGTATGCCTAGATTACATCCCATTTAGATTATTGTAACATACTATACATGGGATTGCCTTTGAAAAGTGCTCTGAAGCCTCAGTTGGCTCAAAGAGCTGTAGGCAGATTTTTGATAGGACTGGTTATAGGAAATCCTATAGTCATTGACCTGTTAAAAAAGCCCTACACGGCTTAGTTCCAAGCTATCTGAAAGACTGTATTCCCTTGTGTGTACCTACCTGGGTTGTGAGATCTTCAAGGGAGGCCTTTCTCTTGGTCCCACAGGCACGCTTGGCAGGGGTGCAAGAAAGGGCCTTCTTGGTGGCTGCTCCCAGACTTTGGAACTCCCTTCCTAAAGAAACTAGAGTGGCTCCCTGCTTTCTGTGTTTCCGCCAGCAAGTGAAGACTTTCTTATTCTGACAGGTGACTGCTCTTAATGAAAGGGCTGGTACTGTGCTCTTTTTATTGTAATTATTGGTATAGTTTTGATATATTTTATATTTGTATATAGATTTAATTCTATCATCGTTTAATAGTTCTTAATTATTGTTTTTCTATGTTTTTAGCCCTTCTTATTTTCATCTGGAAATAAGGGGGGGGGGGAAGCAGGATATTATTTCTTTCTTTATTTCATTTTATTTCTATAGCGCCTTATATTTTTAGGAGAAATCTCTAAGCAGTTTACAGCATATTAAAACATCAATAAAACAATCCAGAATCAAACATTAAAATTCCTAATAATCAATATTTCTCATATAGGAGGCACCTGGTTTGGTTCTAGACTACCACAATTATAGATACTCCAGGTAAATCCTTTATAGCATCTTGTCTATATTTTATTTCCATGGAGAACAAATTATCTATTAAATTAACCTGACAGTAGAAATTGAATATCCATCGGCTCAGGAAGCATCATTTATATTTTATATGGGATTACAAAGGTCCTTGGAGCTCATTAAGAATAATAGTTGGGGGAGAGGGGAGTTATGGATATATGAGGGGAAGATGGATTGACAAATGAGAATAATATTGATAAGAAAACACAACTAAAACAGTATCATAAAAAGCGTTTACCTGCCACAAATTAACACAACCGGGGTGGGGTTGTACTGGGGGTCAGTTTTGTGGAAAGTGGAATTGGAAAATGCATTAAAAAAGATGGCAAAACTGTGGCTATGTACCTTAAATTCGTGCTAGTTGAATTTTCAGAAAGGGCCATATAGATCTCAAATCCCTGGTTTTTACATCGTAAAGGCCTTTGGCTACGCACAATAAATTGATTGCATTGCTCGTTGCTCATCCCTAGCTTTAATATTGACCTTAAGAAGCAGGTTTTTGGTTCTGCAAATGGGTCTACTCTAAGCAAGTTTAAGTCCGCAGCCAATCTATCATTATTATGCCACCAGTGTAGTTCAATGGAACTTACTCCTAGGTAATAATTCCAGCCACATTCCAACATGCTAATTGTTGCAATATCCTTCTATGGCACATCCAGGCATTGGGGTCTCAAATTTCAGCTGCGCCCTGTACAATGCCAAAATTCAGTGCCCTCTCACTCTCAATTCTAAATAATATTGGTGGCATCCCAGTGGTACCCCGAGGCTCTGTGTGCCCAGCGCTACCGAACTGGCCGTGCTCCCCTAATCCTCCTTGATCCAGGCACACATAAACATTGCTACCTACAAAGCTTCTCTTGGCCATGATGGCTTCAAAATTGACCACTACACCACTGTTTATGCATTCCTTTGTGTGCACTAAAGAGATCTTTCCTGCCCATGGAAGAGAATGAGAAAGCCTGCATGGGAGTGATTAGAAATGTGCACACATTTGAACAACCGAATCCAGTAAAAAATAGCTGAAAGGCAATTCAACTGAATTAAAAAGAACCACACATCTATTTGGTGTTTACAATAAGTGTATAAAGAGCAGAGCTTTGCATTCAGGCTTTCAAAGCCCAACAGCCAGACTGCACAGAATCTCTAATTCATTATCCCTGCCAATCTTTACTGGGATGTGAAGATGACATTGACACACATTAGCCAATTGATTTGCTTTGTTACAGTCACCCTTAACCAATCATAAGGCTACATAGCTGAAGGAGGGCGATGGTTGTTTTTAAAAACAACTCTCACTAAACATTCCTCTGTTCACTGTGCTGCATGTTCAGTTAAATAACTGCATGCCTTTCCCCTCAAACAAACTGAAATAATGCACATTTGCAGAGAAATGTGTTGTCAATATAGAAAACAGCAAGCTTAAACAAACCATGTCAGAGCTGATCAACATACCTTGAAATACTATTGAAAGTAACAGTACCATCTGGCGACAAAATAAATTGAACTTTTCTTGACTACTTGACTGCGATCAGTTAGACCTTTTCGCTGGCAGCGATGTAACATTTCCCCCTAAACCCTTCTTGATTTATAATTTTTTGAACCCTCGGTTGTAGTCATTTTTGTTTGTTTAATCGCCTGGCTCTGATAATATAAGGAGTGGCTTCCTCCACCATGACTGTCATTGGTGTCAAGAACAGCCCAAAGGAGACCACAGGTATGAGGAGATGCCTGGGAAGAGACTGCCTCCAGTCAGTTGCCCAAGGGAAAGCAATACTGGGGGAGTCAGATCCCCAGAAACTGCTACAAGCAGAAAGAGGGACAGCAGCTGGAGCATATTATTGCTACTCTTAATACTGTAATATTGAACATGTAATTTTAGTGCTTTTAGATTGAATTTTCACTGGTTTTCATTGTAAGCCACTTTTAGTATTAAGAGAAAAGCGGGCTACACATATTAAACCTAATCTCCACTAATCTAATCATAGCTCAAGAGGCATGGAAGGTTTCTGCTGCCTTTTAGAAGTAATCCCATTATCAAAGTTTACTACCAATTATTACACACTTGGGGGCATATCAACACTTACACACACCTGACGTACACAGTTATAACAGCCACTCCTTCTTCTCAGGAAACTTGGGGGAATACGTACCCCCAAATAATTAAAGAAGCATAACTAGGTATTAGGGGACGCTGGTGGTGCTGTGGTCTAAACCACTGAGCCTCTTGGGCTTGCTGACCAGAAGGTCGGCGGTTCAAATCCCCACGATGGGGCGAGCTCCCGTTGCTCGGTCCCAGCTCCTGCCAACCTGGCAGTTCGAAAGCACACACACACACACACACACACACACACACAAAAAGGGAAAGCAAAAAAGTGCAAGTAGATAAATAGGTACTGCTCTGGCAAGAAGGTAAACGGTGTTTCCGTGCGCTGGGCCACATGACCCAGGAAAAAATGTCTGTGGACAAGCGCCGGCTCCCTCGGTCTGTAAAGTGAGATGAGCACTACAACCCGAGATTTGTCTACAACTGGACTTATCTGTCAGGGGACCTTTACCTTTTAAACTAGGTGTTAGAGCAAGATATTCAATATGGTGCCCTCCAGATATGGTTGGACTACAACTCCCAGCATCCCTGACTATTGAGCATGCTGGCTGGGGATGGAGTTGTAGTCCAACTACATCTGGAGGGCACCATGTTGGCTACTGTGTCTTTGAGTTAAGTCTGAATTGATAATCCATTGTTACTAATCACTTGGCAAACTAAAATAGGAGCTACAATATGGAGTGGGTTTACAAAAGGATGATTTGTGTCAACTACGGTTGGATTTGATGTCCAAGTTGGCAAAGCTCAAAGCATCATAAACCATGGTTAGTACAACTATGGTTTGGTATGATGCTTGAGTTGCAACCAACTCTGCTGATTGACTTAGATGTCAAATTCCCCCTCCCTGTCCCTCCCTTCTTTAAATTATTCTGGGGTGAGTGTGTACCTGCCTGTACTAGAAAGGAATGGGGCAAGAGATACATTTGTGCCTCTTAATTTTTAAGGGTTTTCTGCCATGAGCAGGTTACTGATCTGTCCATGGAAACAATAAAACGATCTACATTTTGAGGGTGTTGTTAGTTTACACATGATAGAGATTGGCGCAAACAGCTTTTGTTTATGAAGAGACAGCTGAGTGGAACAGTAGCAGCTGTTCCTCTTTGCAGCGAGTGCCATTCTCAGCCTGAGGATTGGTTCCTACAAATTGTAGTGTTGCAGAAGACAAGTGGCTGCAGAATCAAAATGTTTACTCCACTCTACAGAGTTACTCAAAAAGAAGTAAAGGCATGCTTTGTACAGAAAACTTTTTCAGAAAACAGTGCTATTAAAAGTGTATTTTGTTAAATCAGTGCTTTTATTTACAAATATTTACAACGCATTTTGCACAACTAGGGATGGCGGAGGTAGTCTGATGAAGGAGGAGGATTTGCAAGGGGTTTGGTGGGATGACAGGTGGGAAGGGGGGAGTGGCAGTGATACAAAACAACTATGAGGAAGAACTAGAATTGAAATAGTTACAGGTAGGTAGGCCGTGTTGGTCTGAGTCGAAACAAAATAAAAAAATTCCTTCAGTAGCACCTTAAAGACCAACTAAGTTTTTATTTTGGTATGAGCTTTCGTGTGCATGCACACTTCATCAGATACACTGAAACAGAAGCAGCCAGACCCTTATGTATATTCAGTGAAATGTTGAACTTGATGAACGACTCAAGCACTTTTATGCATCATCTATACTAAATTTATTCCAAATCTTTAGACCTCATTTACAACTATTTTTCAGCTGTTACCTACCCATACGATGAGTAAATTCATTTCATTACGTGCCCAGGATTAACACGCTGAAGCAACAGAACATGGAGCTACTTCTTTAATTGAAAGCAGATCAAAGTAACACTATTTGAAAACAAAGATAACAGGCTGGTTTGGATGAAATGCTAAACCACCGTTTAGTGTTCTAAGAACAAGTCTCATAGAATCTCGGGCTTCCACAATTCTCTTCCTCCTTTTCCAGTGCAAACATAAAGCTAAGGCTGCATGCTTATTGAAAAAAAGCATAAGGCACGATCCAGTTGGAATGATTTCAATTTAAAGGAACACATGTGCTGTGTTACCTATGCTTTGCTTCAAACCTGGTTTCAGTTCTGTGCTTACATGCCTTCAAGTCCCTCACTTCCACTATAACACATCACAATTCCTCCCAGCCCTTAGCCTGTCTCTTAGACTCTTCTGTTCATCAAATATGGACAGTGAGGGCACACCAAGGTATTGTCAGTGACTGCTTCCCAGATGCGCATTCACTTCTCCTGAAGTCTGACGAAGACCGATAACTCTGTCAGAGGATGGCATATGATATTTTTATATAGCCAGGCACTTTGTTCCCAAGTGGATATGTACAGGGTTATTCTAGTCATATTATCCTATTTCTAATACGTCTCAGGTGCCTCTAATATTGTTCAGATATCTGGACCCACTTTATGATGTTATAAACGGCTGCAGTTACTGGGGAAACATCAAAAGCATCTGCTGAAGGCTGGTGCAAGAGAACAAGGATGCTTCCATTCTGATAAGCTGCGATGGGGGCCAAACAGGAAGTGCAACAGGAAGTACTTCATAGAAGAGATAGTTTTCCATCGATGTGATGATGTAATAGTGCTCTGTCTCCTAGGACTAGCTAGTCCCACTGGATTAGTGACGGGGGAAGCAACAATCACCTTTCTAAACTGAAGGTTGCAGGTGACCAGTGCTCTCAATCAGAGCAGCTCTCAGCCACAACTCTATTTTTTTTAATTGTTTTTGCCATTAGAGATACAAACTAGACTAGGGTTGCCAAAAGTTACTGGGCTTTTTTTTTTTGGTCAAAGTTGTTGAGTTTTTTGGGGGGATTTTTAAAGCTTTGTTTTGTTTGTTTTTAATTCGCCCTACTTGCCATACGTCCAATACATTTTGCTGTTTCAGCAAAAATCTGATCGGACGCTAATTTACAGCCCGATTCCCGGTTGTGTCTGGGGAAACCCTGACATATGGCAGCCCTTGATAAACTGATATGTTCTGCAATATCATTTTTGTAAGTTTTTGAAATATTTAATAACCTGATATATTTCATACAAATCTCCCAAAACAAAAACAGGTTTAGTCCCTTCGGATATACAAAGGCCTAATCACGGAACTGTTAGGGTTGTATCAGTTTTTACTCAGAGTAGACAAATTGAAATTAATTGACCTAAATTAGTCATGTCATTAATTTCAATAAGTCTGCTTTGAGTAGGACCAGCAGTGGTTACAACCCATAATTTTCCACCTACAGTATATGTAATTGGGGCAGTCCTTTTTCACAGTCCAGATTGGCTGACAACATTAAAAACTTACATTGTGTCTACAAATGTGCAGGAGAGATACATACAGTTCAAAACATTCCCCCCCCCCTAAATTTGTCAACATACAACTACAGTATACTGATTGTGTCATTTGCCCTTGGGCAACTCCGGGGAGGGCAGCAACTAATTTGAGAGGCTAAAGCTGTAGAAATGACTTATTAGGGAAGAAAAGCACCTTGCTATACACATTAAAAACAAATTCAGTGTGACTAAAAGCAGGGGGAAGTGAGTGGGGCATTGGGAAATATTTTGAGGATTGTTCGCCATCCCTGAAAGTCATCACTGTTTTTCTCCTAAGCCAATTATTTTCTTTGAGGAGGAAATTTGGAAGGGCATTGGAGGGTGGGGGGACATTTTGCAAAACGTCAGGGACAACCATGATAATGAGAAAAAAATCCAGTGTCTTCTGCACACAAATTTTCTTCTTCCGTAGAAGTGTAATATTAATCATTCCATTTGGTTGCAGACAAAATCTGACCACAAGTGATTTCAGATCTGAAATGGGTAGACAACAATGAAAGGTCAGCCCTGTTGTGTTCAGAGGACCTCGGACTAATCTGGATGCAAACTAAGCTTAACGGATGTAAGCTTTAAAGTTCTGGTTCTTTCATTGCAAAACAGCCAAAGAATACATTTCTTCCTTCCAGTATAGCACCAGTCTTGGGATGGTGTAGACTGTTATTAACTAGGGGGATTCTGAAATACAGACCCGTATCTGCCAGGAATAGAATGGCTACAAACAAAACAAGCCCTTGAAATTCTATCAGACAATGGACTGCATCAAAAGATTAGATAAATTCCTGGAGGATAAGGCAATCAGTGACTACTAGCCATGGCAGTATACCTTTGAACAGCAGTTGTTGGCCATCACAAGTGGGGAAGAGAGTTTTTACACCCAGGTTTTGCTTAGGGTCTTCCCATAAGCATCTGGTTAGCCATTGTCAGAACAAGATGCTTTAGCTGAGATTCCTGCATTGCAACGGGTTGGACTAGATGACCCTTGGGGTCGCTTCCAACTCTACAATTCTATGGTTCTATGCTGGACTACAATGGGCTTTTGGCCTGATCTAGCAGGCTTCTTCATATCTTATTTCTACCTCTATTAAGAGGTAGGCTTCTCTCTCAATTTAATATCTTTTGACTTCACTGTTCCCACCAAAGACTTCATCAGCCTATCACTAAAAGGGAAGTGTGGCTGTAAACAGCCCGGCTGGTGTTTATTTTGGGTCTGCTGTAATGAGAGCAAATGATAAATCTTTTTGCTGAAAGCCAGCTGCCTAATTTTTAACTCTGACTCCCCCCCTTTTTTCATTCAAGCTAGAGTACAGCTGCAGTAAATGTGACTCCTCGCAAGATGTGCAGATGTTAATTGTACTGTAGGACACCGAGAAACATTTCAAGATTCTTGTAAGTGCTGACTAAAGTTGCTCTGTCACCCTTGCTTCCTCTCCCATTATCCTATTCAGCAACATCAGCGCCTTCTTAAACGTTATAAGAAAGTAATAATAATAATCAACACATCTGCAAGTGTTAATGGCTAGGCCTAAATGTGTTACTAATAAAAAGGAATTCTATTCAAGTTCGTAGGAGTTTGATGTTTTTTAATCGTCCAAAGACATATTTGCTCCCTGCAAATGAGCTTAATGCAGCCACAATTTCTTATAATAATGAGAATTAGTATTATTTATTATTTGATGGCAACACATACTTTTCTTGCCCCACAAGGAACTGCCAAAGAAAATGAGAAAGAAAATCAAATATCTGCTCCCAAATTAGTTTAAAAAACAGTAGTTAAATATTAACTGAAAATCTGACCACACACATATTGGAAATTAATGATATGACATCAAAGCACTACCTGCAAACTTAATTGGGTGGATTTTAATAGGTCTACTCTGACCCAAGTTTGTGTTTAACGATATCCAGGCAGCAAACCCCTCTATACTGAGTATCTGAACTGTTGTGATGTCATGGAATGCCCAGAAATCGTCAAGACATCTCTCTTTCTCCCTCTCCCCCCTTTGCAGAGGTGGGGACATACAGGAAGAACAAAAAAAGAGAACCCCCCCCCAAAAAAATTGGTGATAGTAAGAGATTTCTCCCACCCCCCCCATGCCTGGGAAAGACATCTTAAGACTTTCCCCCAACAATAATAACTTGTGCCCACTAGCGGAGGAAGGGGGTGTGGCAGGTGCGGTCCGCCTCGGTGCCATCCCTGAGGAGGTGACATTGCTGCCCCACCCCTCTGGGAGGCTCGCCTTGCCCCCGCGGGTGGCTAGCCCCATCCCTGGGTGCACTGCATGTGCGCCACCCTGGGGGCCGGAGCAGCTAGTTCCACCTCTGCTTGTGCCTGAGCTAACAAATACCATAGGCCTCTTCCCAGCCATTTTGCATGCCATTTTCTTTCCATACCTCTCCCCATTAAGTAGATACAGTCTTTCCCTTACATCTGAATCACAGAATTATAGAATTGTAGAGTTGGGACCTGAGGGTCATCTAGCCAATCCCCCTCAGTGCCAGAATCTCAACTAAAGCACCCATGACAGATGGCCGTCCAACTTCTTCTTAAAAACCTCCAATGAAAGGGAGCACAAAGTCCTAAGGGAGTCCGCCTTCCTCCCAGACTTTTGTTAAAAATTTGGCAGTCATGTGCTACCAAACCTCCACCCTGAATGCTCAGTATTTCCTGCACCTTCTTTTGCTCCTTGCTGTGCAAGTTATGAACAGGATCTTGGTACGGTTACAAATGACTGCGCTAAAAATCCAGACAGAAGAGGCAAGGAGGAGGAAGAAAACCATCGGTACAGGCGACAATATTGTTTAAAACCTCTATTCACAGAGGAACACCCAAAGTAGATTTTCACCGTTACTGTTCCGCTTAAGGGAAGAGGCAGGTCAAAAGAAGGGAAGAGGCAGGTCAAAAAAGGAAAATAAAGGGGAAACTACTACAGTAGTGATATTAGCTTTCCAGCTTGGACACTGGAAAGCAAATGGAAAGGGATTGCCATGCAGCAAGTGTGACCAACCTGAGAGCTGTATGTGGCCCCTAAGCCATTTCTGGAAGTCCCTGACAATTCAACCATGCCAGTTTTTAAAAATTACATACTGTACTTCCCTGTGTATAAGACCAGCTTGTTTTACTAAATAATAATGTTAAAAATTGGGGGTTTTCTTATATAGGGACAGTGCATAGGGGGGACGTGGGATTGGCTGCTGCCATGAGCCAGAGATTGTCAGCAGCTATTGGGCGTGCCAGCGGCTTTTTATTTATTTATTATTTAAGTTTGTATTCAAGTTTCCCCCCCAAAAAACCAGCAATTAAAAACAATTCAATACATATTCAAACATAGAAATCATAAATCCTTTCACGGTTCCAATTAATACCTTCATCACCCTCCCCCACCCCCGTGCTTCCCTTCACCCGTGTATGATCTTATTTACCTACTATTCTTTTTGTTATCGTTGTGATGCCCACTATCTTGTTTATCATGTCATTACTATTATATTTTCTGTCCCCTTGCGGCTTTTAAATTATAGCATATTAAATTTCAGGCTCCAGCACCAACTTTCCCCCATGTATTTCTTTACACATTCCCACTCTTTCTTAATTTCTTGTCAGCGGCTATTGGTGGCTGCGGCAAGGGCTGGAGTTGATTGGCTGTCGGTGTGGCAATAGGGTGGGCGATTGGCGGCTTATGCCAGCGAGGTGACAGGTGATAGGTGGCTTTCGTGAGGCGTGCGAGTGGCAGCGTAGGTCAGCTTTGTGAGCGATTTTCGGCAATCCCCCCCTAAAGAAAAGCTCAACAACCAAGAAAAGCTGAGCAACTATTGGCAATCTCCCCCCAGTTTCTTAATTTGGAGTCCCCCCCAAATAGGGGACGTCTTATATACAGGTGTGTGTTATACACAGAAAAATACAGTATATGGAGTCTGAAAGGTTGGATAGCCTTTGTCAAACTCTGCTGCTCTCTATGCTACATTTAAAAATATTTCTTAATATGATTTATTTGGCACCACTTGAGTTTTTATCTGCTCTGACCCGATTGCTTTATCTTTTTACTGCTATTGCTTGTTCTGTTTACTGTTATATCAAATGATTACTTTTTATTGTATGTTTTATTGTTATTTATTGTTATTAGCAGTCCTGGACATTTTATGCTGTATAAATTATTACAAACAAAACCAAACAAAGACCACCACCTCTTTCTCAAACTGAGCTGCAAATGGAAACAGGAAGCCTACAATGATTTTGGCAGTGGTTGAGACAGCTAGAGAAGAATGGCCGCCGAGATGTAGAGTGCTCCCTCTAGCTAGGCATATTTATTTGAAGTAAATTCTGTGTCACGTTGGCTGCACAGACACCATAAGTTTAAAGCACCTGGCTTCCCACAAAGATTCCTGGGAACTGTAGTTTGTTAAGGTTGCTGGGAAGTGGAGCTCTCTGATGAGTAGACTACAGTTCCCTGGATCCGTTGGGTGAAGTCATATACTTTAAATGGATGGTGTGTACACAGCCTCCCTTCCATTCAAGGATGATTAAATCACTCAACATGGCTTAAGAACTGTTTAATGCCCTAAATGGCTTGGGCCCCAAATATCTGAAGGAGTGCTTCCTTCCAGTTGCACCAGTTTGGGCACTGAGGAGGCCTTGTTTATAGCCCTGCCGCCCTCAAAGGTCCAAGTGGCTCGTGACCAGGGCCTTCTCTGTGGCAGCCCCCAAACTTGAACTTCACATCTTTTGTCAGCTGCTGTTGACATTCCTGCTTACCCTGCCCTTTGGAAGTACAGTTTTCCCCCGCTATCCTCCTTGTAAATGGTGCCATCAGTTTTACCTGTTTTTATACTTCTACTGTTTGTTTTTTAATGGTATGTTGATTATTATTCTGTCATTGTATTTTGGTTTACGCAACATAAACTAGGACCTTATGATGAAGGGAAGGGAAGAAATACCACAAATAAATAAATACAACGTAGCTTCCTGGTCAGAGTTTAGATTGAGGTGTTGAAAGATGATGCATTCCTACTTTTCAGTGGACTTATTGGTAGAAATTGGGCCTTTTATCCACATCAGGCATTATGACCACGCAACAAAAAGGTGGTGGCCTCGGATTAATACTGAGGAGGGTGTGTTATTTTGTATTTGATAAATGGTATACGGCAACCACATTGGACAGGTGGGAATTAACTCCAATGGAGGTTCATCGGGGACCATCTTTGCTCTATTTTAGAAAGAAAAAGAAAACGTTTTCTTTTTATTTCAACACGCAACATATGTGAAACTCCAGCGCTATTTTAAACTGGATTACTGCTGCCTTTAGCTGAGTTTGCTTTTGTTTGTTTTTTTAATCAAAAATTGTATTTTGAAACTGTTGTGAGCTTTTAGATTTTTTTTCTATTTCTGGGTGCTCACATTATTAATTATAACAGTAATATGGTAGTGGCAGTTTTAATACTTGTGTGTTTTACTTTCACTGAGCTCTAAATTGATTGTCCTGTTATTGCTACTATTAGATTAACTTTATAAACACCAGACATTATGCTTACTGCTTTTTAAATTTATTTTTAGACCAGAACTTAAATTATAAATTGTTCTAATTTGTTTTCATTGTTAACTACCTTGGGAGCCATTATAGATGTAAAATAGTCTTTGAGCAAGTAAGCAACTAAATACATATTTCAAGCAGGGAGCTGTATTTTAATTCCCAACTCATATATGGTGTCAGTTTATTGCAACGTGACATGTTTTTGAGTATATAATTGGGCGCAGGGTTGCATCCTAAGTGAAAAAGATTTTGCTAAGCATCATCTACTTCTGTCGATGGGAATATATCTCCTGATAGTTATGGATCTCAAGTATGCAGACAGAAAACAGGGAAAGCAAGATCGCTTGCTTGAAATCTCTCTCCTCCTCCCAAATCAAATAGATGAAAGGATTTCCTGGCACTTGAAAGTTTCCTATGTGCTATTTAAGATGGCAACAACAGTATAATGTGTTTGCTTCCTTGTTATCTGTGAAGTCCCTTGAGAAATGTTCCCACCAATGCAATATACAAATCAGCTAGGAGGGGAGAAGAGAGATTTGTGGCATCTGTTGCAACACTCAGCCAAAACAGTGAAGAGTGGCTTGGCCCGGATAGTTCCTCAAGCAGGAAGAAGGAGCAAACTGAGCTTTACTGGCAGTAGAAACAGATTGGATGCTTTCTTTATTTACCTTTTTAACTTCTGCTCCACAACTTCAACAGGTGCTCTCAGAGCAGCTGACCATTTCAAAATATTTTTACATCTGTGTCCCCTACACTCAAAGTACCTATGTCCTGTGGCATTTCATGGATGGCCATAGGATAAAGTGACCATTATCCAATGCATTCATTTCAAGGTCTCACCAACCAATGTAAATAATAATGGAATTTACGGAGACGATTGCGCTGGAGAAACTATTATACTTGCTCTCCACCAGCATTCCCAGAGGAGCCCTATTAAGCTTTCCAGGATCAAATATTGTTTAACATCTGACATACTTATTGTATGTAGTTAAGTTTTTGATTCCTCCAAGTGTTGTATAGGCTCCAAGCCTGTAACGGGTGGTGCAGTATAGAGACTCACAAACTGAACTACAAGTTCGTGATTTGTATCTACTGCCATCAAGCCACCCATTCTCGGCTTCCATTCTTCCATTTGCAATATGTGACACACACCCTTCACACTTGATTGTAGGTTTGTGGGTTTGTATATCAGCCCCCCCTCTCTCTTTCTGCTAACCAACCACAAAGAGAGAACGTCAATACACAGGGTGCAAAGTACATGAGACAAGATCAAATGCAGCCTTTGGATCCTTGACCAATGGCAACAGTAACCCTTTGCCCGAATATGCAAGAACGTTCTCTTTGGTGCTAGTTTGTACACAACAGTTGTACAGTTCGGATAAAGGAAGCAGGGGGGGGGGAAGGAAAACCCATTACCGCTCCGTCTGTTTATGACTTAGAAGGAATAAATATGATTGAAATGCAAAAGGCGGCTCTGAGAAAGAGGATACCTCAATTAATATGCAAGTGATGCATTCCTGCCTTGAATATATTATGAACTTGCAGCATGCTAATATGCCATGCTATCATAAGCACCAGATGGAACAGTAGGCAGTAGATGTCTCATCAAACCTCAAGAAGATGTATTAATGCTTCTGTTCTCGCTCCCCCTTCCCCCCCCGCCTTCCTTTCCTTTCCTTTCTTCAGACTGCAGTCCCTTAGCTTTGCCCATGCACTTATGGTTTAACATCTATCACCTGCTCCCAAAGCCCTGGTCTTCAGGGCTACTTCTTCTTCACCAGGTGGTGCCAAGGCATCTTTTTTTTAAAATGTATTTTACCTCATGAGGCAAAGGCCAAAAAAATGTGTCAGGCTGTGCTTACTGAAGATAATTGCAGAAGAAAAATGATAGATGATGGGAGGGAAAAATACATTGGGTTTCAAGCTAGCACAAATAGGCTTGAATTATGCACATGGCATCCTCTGCCGTCGCCCCACCCCCACCCCAGGCCCAGTTTTCGGGGGGAAAGGGGGGGGGACTAAATAAACGGCATGCATATTGGGTGAATGACATGCTTTGGGAGGTTTCCAGTTCCCCTCAAAAACTCTACGGAACCGATTAGGCTCGAGGCAAATCTTTTGTAGAGGTTTATCACAGCCAATCCAATGCAGAAGGACAAGATGGCAGTCCTCCTCTCCGATCCAAGAAGCTGGCAGCTGAATCTTACTTCACTTGGTAATGTGACAACATCCATGTCCTCGGCTGAGGCCAGCAGGCAAAGCTGGGGTGTGTGTGCAGGGCGCGCCCCGTGACACAGCTGCACCCACCAACATCTCAGCAACCCTTCCTGCCCCCTCCAACATCTGGTGCCTGAGGACCAAACTAGGTATGATGTTACTCATGCCTGTAGCCCTGGGTTTTTTTTAAATTAATATTCGACATCCACAGGAGCGAGAGCTTAGGAGCTGGATTATGACTGTAGTTTCAGGGAGTGTTAAACCCTCTGCCTGCACTGCAATTCAAATGAAGCCCTCCTATGACTCTTACTTACAATGAGAGAAATGTGTTTAGCAAAGAACTTTTAATGTCACATATAGCATCACGACCACCATGGCTAAAGATGGGGGTAATGGCATGGGCCCGGGCTGCCTGTTTCACTCTTCTTAATTGGAAAGCCAGTCCAGACGTCCTTTATATGGGCTCAGGATTCCAGCAGAATTCCTAGTGGTCTATCCAACTGATACTAATTTATCTAAGAATCATGAGCAAGTTGATCAAGGTCATTATTATTTCAGGTTCACAATCAGAATCTCTAGTCCTGGGGTTTGCAACCTTAGGCCCATGGGCGACAATGGCCCATGGGGGTCGTTTAAATGGCCAATGGACCCCTGCTGCCTGCTCGGGGACCCCCACTTGATCGGCTCCTGTTAGCTGCGATGAAACCAGCCCGGAGCAGAGCAGGGGCCACCTTCTGTGATGCTGACTGGCTTCCCATTGGCTGCAGGAAGCTCCTGTAGCCAATGTGAAGCTGTGCATGCCTCCTCCGTGCTGGAAGGAGCACCAGAAATAGAGTTTGCACATGCATGCATGCGTGTGCGCACACTCCGGCCCACCACGGCATCTGCGGGATCGTGAACCAGCTCAAGCCACAAAAACTTTGCTGACACCTGCTCTAGCCCCTCTTATTCCACTTAAATAATGGCCATGCTTTTAAAAATGGGCTTGATAGGTAAAATCACCTACCCACCTTTCAAAATGGACCAAAAATGCAAACAAACAACCCTTCTGTGCAATTCAGAGTGTTTAATTAATATATAACATCATTGTCCAGATTTTTTAAATTTTAATGTCAGGTCGACATTGCTAAAAACTCAACCCTGGATAGTTGCTCAAACTCACAATCTAATAAAGAATAAAAAGCAATGTTATTTATGCTTGTGCATTGTGAATTATGTCTACTTCATTCAGTTTGATTTGTGACACTCAAAATGCACTAAAATATGGTGCGATTTGGATCAGTATGATTAATAAAAGGCCAGCTTGAGATTGCTTATTCAGGACAAAATCTGCAGGAGTTTCATTCAAACTACAGCAGTAAGGATGAATGTTTACTTGACTCTGTTGTAGTAAGGAATAGAACAAAATTAAATAAGAACACATATATCGGATTTGCAAGATGGAAAGGATATATTTAAAACACAGTTGCTGATCACAGTGACAAAAAAGCTACTTCGATTTTGATGTAGCAAGCCTTTGTTTCAGGAGAATCCCCACTGGGTCATCCATCAGAGTACATATTGTATATCTAGAGTGGCAAGAAAGCAAAAACACTTACTGCTGAAAAATGCTAAACACTTCTGACAAAACTATTAAGCATTCTTGAAGATTCAAGAAGTGAAACTTTCCCCCTTAGATTTGTGCCAGAACCAAGACTCTAACCCAGCACATCTAGAAGGAATTGCCGGGGGGGGAGGGGAGGCTGATCTAAGGAATAAACAAGTGTTGTCGCCTCCTAGCTACCTCAGAGCTAGAGCAGGATGGCAGTAGGAATTTTATTTAAAGGACCTCTTCATCCCAAACATGGGGATTGGCTAGAGATGAAAAATTAGAAGCCACACATTTGGACAGCTTGGATTACTAAAACGTCAAGCCACAAGGTGGTGCTCACAAACTAAGGACCTATGACAATTGTCTCTCCAAAATAATTTTCTGCCTGTTGGCCACATCCACACCATACACTTAAAATGCTACAATACAGCTCAGGCATCCCCAAACTGCAGCCCTCCAGATGTTTTGGCCTACAACTCCCATGATCCCTAGCTAAGAGGACCAGTGATCAGGGATGATGGGAATTGTAGTCCAAAACATCTGGAGGGCCGAAGTTTGGGGATGCCTGATACAGCTTTAATTGTCATGGCTCCCCTATAAGGATTCTGGGAACTGTAGTTTATTAGGGGTGTTAAGGGACCCTTATTCTCCTCCTCAGAGAGCTACAGGTCACAGAATGGTTTAACAGCCAACAGCTCTTCCCAGACAACTCTGGAATTGTAGCTCTGTGAGGGAAATGGGGTCCCCTAACAACTCTCAGCACCCTTAACAAACTAGGTGCCAGACTTCTTTGTAGGAAGCCATGATTATGTAAAGTGGCATGGTACTGCTTAAATGTATGGTGCATATGGGACTTGTGTGTGTGTATATATATATATATAAATACAGTGGTACCTCGCTAGACGAATGCCCTGCTAGACAAATTTTTTGCTAGACGAATGGGTTTTGCGATCGGAGGTTGCCTCGCAAGATGAATTCGCTTTGTGAAAAATTCGTCTAGCGAATTGCGGTTTCCCATAGGAATGCATTGAAATTCAATTAATGCGTTCCTATGGGCAAAAAAATAAAAAATAAAAAAATTCAATGCATTCCTATGGGATTCGCAAGACGAATTTTTCGCAAAATGAATTAAATTCGTCTTGTGAGGCACCCCTGTAGTAACATTTATAAAAATTCCTTAAATCACAAGTGCAGGAATTCATCCAATGTCACCATCTATTCTTTTTGCCTGACTATTTGGAGTTATGCAGGCAAAAGAAATAATTCATGCCCTGAGCTAACAAATTGTTATAGACTGAATAAAGGTCACTAAACTGAAACTGAATCCAGATAAGACAGAAGCTCTCTTTTGGCTTCTCAGCACAATGTGGCAAGACAAGCAGAAAAGGCCTCAAGGGGTGGTGTGCTTTTAGATTAGGAGTCTTAATTGCGTGAGAATCCCCTATGGAAACGACTGCTCACTATATAAGATGCATTAGAACACAGGGAAGCAGAAACAAGCCAAGCGATAATGCGGGCAGGGCTTGTGTTGCTCCTTCATAGCTGAAACACCTGAAGAGGTGTGCACATTTATTGATGGCTGGAGGTTGATGTGCATTGGAATACCCAGACCACATCTGCGTCTCAAAGAAAGTTAAAATTGTGTCTGGCTCACTAACCACAAATTCTCCCCTCCCTCCTTCTACTGAAAGACAAGTGTCTCGCTACCATCACCCATGCCTCATCAACTTCCCAAATTAGTTCCTATGTTGCACTGCGTGTGTGCGTGTGTGTGTGTGTGTGTGAGAGAGAGAGAGAGAAAGAGAGAATCTTGGGGAGTCTAGAGACTGCTTATCACACAAAAGAAACCATATTAAATCCCTGGAACTTCCAGCCGAAAGGATTTGGAAGCAGATGATGGGAAGGAGTTGCTGCCTGAGACCCACTGCCAAATAGAGTAGGCTGGGGAGAGCAGACATGGAGCTTTCTGATGTTGTTGGTCTACAGAATCAAACCTAACCGATGCTCAGGGGTGATGTGAGTTGTAGTCCAACACGCACCCACATAGCAACTTGTTGGCTACCCCGGGGTAGACAATGTTGGGCTAGATGTCACATATAAGGACAATTAACAGCATCCTATTCACAGCTGTTGTAAAATCAGTAAGAATGGCTGGCTTCTAGTGGTTCTTGGGCAAGAAAGCAAGCTTGATTCAACTGTTGCATCCTGACTCCACTAGCTGCTACGATTTAAGATGCTTTTAACTAGAAAGGGCTGTGTGTTTGCTGATTGTTGAACTCATAACATCCCCATTCACAACAGAGCTCTCAAGAGTCAACAAGCAGAGCTTGCAGGCAGAGCCCAATGGTTTTGGGTGGGTCCAGGAGTACAGCTTATGTATTTTGTGTTCTTTTTATATTGCCACTTTATGTTGCAAACTGCCCCCGAGATCTACAGATGGAGGGTGGTATACAAATTTAATAAATAAATAAAAATAGTAGCTTAGCATGTTTTGGCAGATGCAGAGATGAAGAAAAACAAGATGTATAGATAGCAACAGTGGAGTTCGGGGAGGGGCTCTGAAACAGATGCAAATGCCTTTGTCTTTTGCTTGTGTAGCAAATCAGTAAAAAAAAGAAAAGAAAAAAAGATACAAGTATATTAATAGTACCAGACAGTTTGTTACCACCAGAGGCGAGTCTCAGTACTTTATAATTTTAGGTAAAATTTTAGACAGGATGGCGATAAGAATTGTGCCAGAAGAAATCAAGAGTGTGGTGGATTTACTTGCTGCTCTCTCTGTTGCCAGTTTTAAATTATTGCTGTTACTGTTTCATAGTTTTCAAGAATAAAGTCAGCATAAGAACTATATAGCGGAAAAGTTGCCTAAAAATTATGTGTGAATACGAACGGACACACACACCCCAAGGCTACATATGGCGGATGATTGCCAAGAATGTCTGTGTGAAACCCCCTTCTCCCAGAAATGCTAGCAATTTGCTCACAGTGCAACCACATGACAAGCAGGTGCACAACTAGATGTCAACTAAGCATATAACTGCAGATGACTGAAGAAAGTCACCAGGCAGAGGGGGAAAGTGACAGGGGGTAGAATAATGCTAACAGTGAGATGTTTTACCTGGGAAAAACAACAGCCCACCCTTTGATGCTGATTACCTGTTGCTCTTTCCATGTGTGTGTTCCCTTTTTGATGTATGTATTGACGTCTTTGTTTTTTAAAAAACATGCACCAGCAATGCCTGTTATGCTGTTGTATGGAGAGGAAGAGAGAGAATGGAAGATGAGTGACCTTGACCTATATAGATAATGTAAATACTGATGGAAATGAGGTAGTTATTGTTATGATGGGGCAGGAGGACAGAGATTGTTCGAAGATTATTTGCTTATAGCTCAGTAAAATAAACTAATGAATTGCAGCTTTATTGCTGGCTTGTAACCGAATCTCTCTCCCACCTCCACTGCACAAATGGAGCAGAGGTGGATAAGAAAGAAGCAGCCTAGACTCTAGGCCCTGTGGCATCCATGAACCTGGGACTACAGAAATGTATCCCAAATGCCAGGCATAGGCAACTTTGGCTCTCCAGGTGTTTTGGGACTACAACTCCCATGATCCATAGCTAGCAGGTCCAGCGGTCAGGGATCATGGGAGTTGTAGTTCCAAAACATCTGGAGAGCCAAGGTTGCCTTTGCCTGCCAAATACCAATTGCAAACTTTCAAGGTGGTTTTTGTGTGTGTCAGTTAGGCCTCTGTGGGAAACTGGATTGAACAGGCCTTTGGCTTCATCTAGCATGACTCTTTTTATGTTCTTAGTGTTTTGATGAGACCATAGCATTTCTCAGGGGAAAGGGGGTTTGGTGAGTGCCCACCTAAAAACTACCCGCTCCGGGACTTAGCAATGGTCTTATCAAGTAACCATTCTGAATGAAGATGGGATTGGCTGAGAAATTAGTTTCAGTGAGTTCGGACACGAGCTGGCGTGATTCACACCTCCCAGATTACAGAACTTTGGCCTCATCCAGTCTGCTTGTCACAGGGGCTTTCCCTCGGGGAAATCAGATCTTTGTCGCTGAATCAGAGCAAATGCCCATCAGGTTTCCCATGGATTGGTGTATGTATGTCCCAATTCAGCACTAAAAAGCCAGTTTTCCTTGGGGGAGCAGTGGTGAGAATTGAAAACTGCTGGGACAAGGAGAAAACTGCTTTCAAGACACAGGACAAGTGGAGATGTGAACGAACCCATAGTCGCCCACAGTTCTGAAGGAGTTTGCAGGTCAAAACAACCTCCCCTCTGACCTGGGTCTGGAATTGACACTTCTGGCTTTTTGCTGGCAAGTGAAGACACACCTCTTTGTCCAGGCCCTTGTCAAGAGGTAAAGGTTTTAACGAGCCATTCAGAAGATACTGATGATTGCCTGCTCTGAAAGAGTTTGATTTTGTCAGTTTTATTGGTTATTTGCTTTAACATTGTATGATTTCAGTTTTATTGACTTGTACCATTTTCAAGGATGTTTGCATTCCTGCCCTGGGACCATATGGTGAAGGGTGGCTAGAAATATCATAAATAAATACATTAAGTATAAAAAAAACATGTGCACACTAGGAGAAAGTATGTTTAGGAATACATGTTTAAATATGGGTTTTTATGCATATTTCATGCATATAAACACGTGCGATAGTAACATAGTCTAGAAAAAGGGCTTTATCATTCATCCCTGGGACAGAAATGGAATGAATGGGCATGGCTATTATATCATGCCAGTACCAAGTAAAGACTTGGTTATTTGCACAGGCCTTGGTGGGAGGTATAATGTCAGATCGGGTATTTTTTAGGTTGTAATTTATCTGCTGTTTTATTTTGATATTTATGTTGTCATTTGATGTTTATCTAGTGTTACCCACACTAGAACTGCTTTTTGCAATGACGAGCAGGAGAGAAATAAACTAGCCAAATGCCCTACCTGTATGTTTCCAGTGTATTAGATACAGAATATGGGCCTCTCAGTGACATTAGCAACAAGAACATGAACAGAGTGCACTTTAAATTCAACCCTGCATTTCAAATGTTATGAATGGCAAAGCAGCCTATCTACACAGCCAAAGTGGTAAGCAAGAAAAATGAAGGAGGAGGAAGAAAAATCAAATAAGCATTCATAACGACATGCATAGTAATATCTCTAGCCGGGAGTGTTAAATCAAATGCATGTTGCAAGTGCCAAGCAAATTGTCAGCACTTAGAAGTGAAAAGAAAAGAAAAGAAAAAAGGAATAAAATAAAAATCCATGATACAGTAATAAATGAGAAATCTCAGGATATTAGAACTTCCAAACCATGTCATACTATAAAAATTATGCCATTTTATTACCATGAAAAATTGAAAAACCTTAATCATCCGGAGGCGGGCGGGGGGGGGGGAGGGATGACAAACTAAGCCATGGGGAAAGGTATAGGCCAAAATGCATGTCCCACTCATGATCCATTATTTGTCATGCATGAAAGGTATAGTGCTACTATATAAATGCATTCAGCCAGGAACCAAAGACTTTAGAGTCGACAGCTTGGAAGCACAGAAAAAGCTTAAGATATAAACTTTGGGAACTATCCAGTAGAGTATTTCTGAGCAAAGCTAGTGCTCATCCACAGGTCCCATCCACAAGACTTGCACCGATGAATTTCCTGGCAGGGTGACCTTTGTACATTCTTACTTTTTTACATTCTCCACGTGTCACCTAGTTTACAAATCACAAGCTCTTTTTAATTCTCCCAGATGTAAGACGGTTTCAAGCCAAAGCCTATTGTCCTTGGACCAAAGGAAAGAAGTTGAGCATGAATAGCAGCGCAAGGATACACATCTGATGGGAGAGTAGCGCCCCTGCATCCCTTACTTTCTTGCTAGGTTGATTTCAGGTAAGGACAAATTGATCTGCTTAGATTCCTAAACGTCAAAATCTGGGAATTAAACATTACAGGTATGGCCACAGGCCAACAGAGGCATGATGAAGACACATGGTTTAAATTAATTTAATCAAGTCCACCTTGTAGTAATTTGCATGTTCGTATGAGAGAGGAGCGTAAAAGAGGTAAAAAGGATAGTGTAAAGATGTTAAAGTAATGCTACCCCTTCTTGGAGGAAACGGTAAGCAGGTTTTGAATACGCATGTGCGACATTTGATGGGCTCAACATGTTGATGACTTGCACATCCAAATGGTACTATCAAAGATACACTATGTATAGGAAAACCCAAACGGAAGACCAATTGTATATCAAGGAGGCAGTGATTCTAACATGGTTACCCTCCCTGCCTCTGTTCCTTCCCCCTCCCTGGCAGCTGTTAAGTTTTTGAAGGTGTGAGAACCTTCTCTGATGCCCTAATCAGTTGGGAGAAGGTGAAGCTCCACACACAGCTGCCTTGATCAGTCTGAGAGATTAGTGCTGGGGACCTTCTTTGAGGTTGGAAATTGAGATTGAAGGGTGGGGCATTGAAAGGAGGTGGCTATCTATAAAATCAAAATGGTTTGGAGAGGGTGATTCAGAAGCTCGTGCGTGGACTGCTCGACTGCAGGGCCGTGCAATCTAGGCTAACTGGGGGAGTCACTTCTTCGGAGCTTCTAAGTGGCAGATAGAAGTGCATGTCCTGGTATGTATATATATTGCTTGCTATTTAGGAATTAAATCTTCTCACTCACTTGTGTTCCGTATTGCTTCTGAATGCTTAACAAGGGAACCACCTTGCACCCTACATTCCCAACACCTGCTAAAACACAGTGTTATTCAAAGGAGAGGTTTCACCAATTCTGCTGGTTATCAAAAACCTTGTGGAGGGCTCACAAAGAGAAGCTCTTTCTACATCTGCCACCCAGTGAAATGTAGCTATGTTTAAGGAGGCATGTTCAATGTAGGAGAGTCCAAGACCATGCAAACAGGAACTGAGCGGGAAGAGCAAACATCTCTCCTACACTGTGGATTTCTGAGGGGATGTTTGCTGAGGGCTTTTGCAGGCACCATAGAAGGTGCCGATGTGTACACTGGCCCTCACTTTAATGTATTTGTGAAATGCACATTTATTTATTAGATGTTTTTCTACCCCATCCTTCTGCCAATCTGCAGCACAGCGCACCTTCACATGGTAAATCGTTAAAACCACCGCCGAAAATGAACACAACCATAGTATCACTCGCAATACAGCAACAATAAATATCCAAAGAGGGGGCTGCATCCCAATTCAGAATAAATCAAAGACCGCACACCTGGAAAAACAAGGGCATTTCAAACATAAGTGCTACGATTTTGAATAGGTAGAAATACAGTGGCACCTCTAGTTATGAACTTAATTCATTCTGGAGGTGCGTTCTTAACCTGAAACTGTTATTAACTAGAGGTGTGCTTTCGTCGCCACGCCGCCGGCACACGGTTTCCGTTCTCATCCTGGGGCAAAGTTCTCAACTCAAGGTAACTCTTCCAGGTTAGCGGAGTTTGTAACCTGAAGCGTTTGTAACCTGAGACGTTTGTAACTCGAGGTACCACTGTACAATATATCTCAGCGCAGCAGGAAAGAGTGACCAGGTGGCATATGTGCCTTAGAAGATAAGAAGATGACTTCTGGATCAGACCAAAGTCCCATCTGGTTCAGCATCCTGTTTTCCACCATGACCAACACGATGCTGTTGGGAAGTCCACAAGCAGAACATGAGGACAATAGCTCTCCTTCCCTGTTGTTACCCAGCAGCTAGCATTCAGAAGCATGGTGTCACCAATCCTTGAGGTAGTATGTGGCCATAATGACTAGCCATTCAGAGTTTTATCCCACATGAACTTCTCTAACTTCCCTTTAAAACCAGCTAAGCTAGTGCTTCTCAAAGTGTGCCACACTGATGTGGCAGCAGAGGATGGCAAGTAGATTCAAGGACAATCAATATTATATCTTGGGAATGATTCATGTTATTATTTAGCTGGGAAAGGCTGGTCTGGAGGGACACATATACTCCATCAATGGTTCACGTCAGAACTGCACCTTCGCCTGCCAGCCCCTCCCCCACAACCTCAGAATTCGTGGGAGGGGTGTCCCAGATGTTGGTGGACTGCAACTCCCATTACAGTGGTACTCGTATCTGTTCCAGAGTGCCGTTCACACCCCGAAAAGTCCGCAACCCAAGCGGCGCTTTTGCGCATGCTCGTAAGCACGATAGAGCGCTTCTGCGCATGCGAGCGGGGCAAAACCCAGAAGTAAACACTTCCAGGTCTGCCGTGTTCGCAACCTGGAAAAATGCAACCCACAGCGGACGCAACATGAGGTATGACTGTATCCCTGACCCCTGGCAAGGGCTGATGGGAGTTGTGGTCCCGGCAACATCTGGGGACCCCCAAGATTCTGCACTAGATATTGTTGGGTTGTGGGAGCGTATTGGTTTGTTTATTTATTTATGCACTGCTTGATTGCAAAAAAAGCAGTTTATCAAAAATAAGACAAGAAAACCAAGAAAAAATTGCAACATACCAAAGTTAAAATACTGAAACAGATTAAAATTACCTCAACTTTCTAAGCACCTGAGGTACGCTTTTCTAAGCACGAATGTTTTTAGCAGATGTCAAAAAGAGTACAGTGAAGGGACCTGCTTGATCTTAATGTGATGTAATGTGATCTTCAGGTGAAGTGCAGCTTGCAAATTTAATAAATAAATAAATTACACACACACACACACACACACACACACACACACACACACACACACACACACAGGTTCCATATCAGTAAGATAAACTGCATGGGGCTGGGAGTTGTCCTTATTTAAGGAAGACTTCATACTGTTGTTCCTGAAATAATGGCACTAACTTAGAATGTACTGGGCACACTACAAACATGAAGTTTATGTTTCCTGCCCCCCACTGTGCCAAACACTCAGAAAAGATTAGATGTCTAGCATGAAAGGGGCCAGAAAACAGCTTGAAAAATATTTTGAAAAATATTTAGACTGATTTCTCCTTGAAAAATATTTAGACTGATTTCTCCAACTTCCAATACATTTTTCCTGGGATCTATGAGGCCAAAGGCATTTGTTGGAACTTTTATGCACGATCAGAACTGTTCTCTTAAACCAAGGCATTAAGTATGATGACCAAAACAGTGCTGCAGTGTTAGGTGCTTCAAGCCTTTAAATATTTCCAGACATACTTTCCACAATTGGCAGAAAACTTGTTTTGTAAAGCACTGAACTGTCTTGAAGTAAAAGCAACGACAAGTTAAAACTGAACTGAGTCAAGTTAATGGTGTTTAAGGCTGTTTGCTGTATAATAGTCTTTATATACATACATGAACTAAAACAAACAACCGCCTCCCAAACAGGTGGATCATCCCAAGGTTATGTTGCTGAGACACTAACAATTGAACCTCTGTGGCAATTGTGTTCCCATTTCTTTAAACATATCATCATTTGCTTGCACTAATGGTAAAACCAGAAAGCCCTCTCTAGTACACAGTGGCTATAAATGCCAAATCAATTTTCAGCAGATAATAAAGTCCATGTTTTACAATCAGCAATGCAATGTTTTACTACCCAAAATGTAAGCTAATAATATATTGCTCTGCTAAATGGAAAATGCAGATACACTGTTAAAAATGGGCCGGCTGTGAGATGATGGATCATTTCTGCTGGGACCCCTTCTTAAAGCTGTGTGCAAATGTTTTGAAAATATCACATGATGTGGCCATGTGTTAAAAATTATAGCCAGTTAAGTTCTCTGCTAAGAAAAATATGTGGGCAATTTATGAAATGCACTCCAGGATGGAGATGTCTTAAGTAAAACCAGATTCTGAAAACAAACCTTTCCCCCCCTCCCCCTAGAAACATGAACTTAAAAAGTTGCAGCCACATCTGGAGAGCAGAAGTGAAGAAGGGGTGGTCTGACCTAATACTGGCCATCTTCTGAAAGAACAGCATTATTTCTAGGCTACAATGACTGTGATCAGTGGTTGTCCTTTTAAGGCAACCATCCTGAATATTGCCACGGGCAATAATAAAGCATTTTGTAGGCCAACATCTGCTCTTTGAAAGTACGATAAAATGACTGGTAGGCTTGTAACTTAAAAAAACAAAACACACACCACATTTTAGAACAAATACACACAAGAGAAATTAACTGCCGCTGGCGTTTTGTGTGTATGTGCGCGCGCTTTTTTAAAGTATGGACAGCACCATATAGCTTACATACTGCAAAATCCTAAGCAGGTCTACTCATAAGTAAGCACTACTGGCCTGTATTCAATGTTAGTCATACTCTGAACAGCCTCATTAAAAATAGCAGGCACAACTAAACTAGGTTCATTCATTTCAGTGGGTCTACTCTAAGCAGAATTTAATTGTCTGCAACCTGCTGTGTTTGATGGGATTTCCTCTAGGTAAGTGGGCACAGGACCGCAGCCTTAAAGATGCGCGTTTTTAGATACATTTTAAAACAGCGTATTTGCTATAATTTATGGCTTAGTTCTTACTGCAATGGAAAACCTGTGTCTGGTCTGCACCACTTCAGATTGCAGTTAGGGCTTAACACTCTTATGTGAAGAGAAAAATAGTAATTCCACGCATATAGAAGACTAGCATATCAGGGAGAAGACCAGGCTGGGATTCCTCTCTTTGATATATTGTCTGTCATGTGCTCCAACCTACACTGTGTTATGTTGCAGACCAGAAACAGATTTTCCCCTAACAGTGAAAACTAAGCTACACAAGGCTCAGGAAAATCTCTGGCTGCAAAACACGTCATAACGCTACCTTCCACATATCTAAATGAATTTTGAGACATCTACGCCACTCCAATTTCTTAGCAGCAGAAGCAGCCCAGGCATAGGCTTCCAAGATATAGCAAATCTTTATAGCCAATAGCATTCACTGGCAGGTTTGAAGTGATACCTTAGGAAAACGCTATGGCTGCGCACACTGCTCACAAAGCCAGAGAAGAGGACATTTAACACAACGTATTTCCAGAAATACAAGAATCCTGAATGTCTGAATTGCCTCAAAGGATGCTTCCCAAAAGTCAGCGCATGTACACACCCACAAAACTGCAACGGCATAATATCAGATTACATAAAAAATACACACCATTTAAATCTCCTGAAAATAATATGCTTATTTTTAAAATAAAAAATCTCTCCCAGATGGCTAATAATGCCCATTTTTTGGGGGGGGGGGATACCAAAAACACAATAATAAAAGGATGAAATATGCTGTGAACAGATTGAGAGGCAGTGCATCCTAAAGGGGGGGGGGAGAGAAGTACAGATGGGTGTCAAAAATAGCCAAGTGTCAGATCTGCTCAAGTATCTCCATTCTGGCACATGCTCCCAGTCACAGCTGTTAGTGTATTCTCTGTATCCAAGTGCAAGGTTTTCTAACACTCAGAGCTGACATTAAAAGAGAGAGAGGGAGAGAAAGGGAGAGAAGAAAAGAGAGAAAGAAGAAGAGAGAGAGACCTACCACTGGGCTCTACACTCCATTTCTCTTTAAGAAATGGCTGACAATTAAAAATTTATGTAATTATTAAGTTTGACAGCATTGATAAGTGTACATTGGTGCACGTGTAGCCTAGCACCCCCTTTTTATTAAAGATGCATGACAATTTAACCAGCAGGTAGATTAAGTAATTTGAGACCAGAGGCATAATAATGAGTTTTCAAAATTGCCTGCTCCAGACCCTCCACAGCAGCTTAAAAGTTGCAAGATGATCCATCCCTAAGACACAGTGCATGCAAAGGTTACAGAAATTAAACAGTAAGCAACCATTTCCCCTATGCACATGCTCACATGCCTAGATTTAAGATACGTCTGTTGTACAAAACAATGCAACTCTTCACACCGAAGAATCACGACAGTCCAGGCTATGTTCCTAATGAGGACTACATCCTTCAGAATACAAGATATGCTAATTCCCATTTACAACCAAAGGGTTAAAACTGGCCATTCCTAGCCCTCCGTTGTCATCTATGCAAATTAATTTTCCCCATATTCCAGCCATACAAATCCGCTTAGCCCTGTGCTCTGAGCAAACACAGCCTCACTTTGTTGATTCCTAGGAATGCAATTGTGACAAGAAACACACCCAGCGAAGGAATAAAAAACCATGCAGCCACATCCTAAAGGAAAAACATTCTCCAAACAACTGGCAATACCTACATACAACTGTGGTCACAGAAAACTGGCAGATATGGTTTCAAAACACCATCTGTGATGGGTACACACACTTTAGCAAAGGCAGTCCCTTTTTCTTTTTCCTACCCAAAAGAACTGCAGATCACTCAAAGCTTGCTATTTTTAAAAATAAAAAATAATAATTTAATTTAATTCCCCTAGGTTGCTTTAACTATACCTATAATCTAAAAAACAAAAAACCTTCCCACCCAAATAATCCATTCTTTCTTAGTGTATAAAAGATCCCCTCTCTCTGAAACACACATACATATATATACACACACTCACAAATCACATATTCTTTCACCCCCCAACACCCTCGAGAAAGCCCTTCACATAATTTACCCTACACAGAAGAAATATTTCCACTGGCAGAGCCATTTATCAATTAAGCAAGAGGTCAAGATCCAAGGATAATATTTTCAGGAGGAAACTGACATGCTAAAAATTTCCACTCCCACAACAGTTTCACCCATTCAGCAGAAATACGTAAGATTTAAGGAGAAACGCAGTTCAGATATTCAGCTGCTGGCAGTTAAAGGCTGCGGATTTAAGTGCGAAGTCTGAAATAATTTGTTGTATTCCCTTTCACTTCATTCCTCTAGCATAAGCAGCTTTTCAAAGAGATCATTTTCAGTGCTCTCCCCATGATCACACAAGTCATCTCTCCCGATAAATCTTCAGGTTTCCAGATACAGGAGTACAGCTCAATCATAAGAGATAGATGGAAGCTATATTTCTCTCCATACCCTCTGAGAAGCACGCACCCACAGGCAGGCGGATTTGCTACTGCCTCTTCTTTATTTAGTATTCAGAATTGCAATGCATTATGCACCGAGTAGTTTAACACACACACACACACACAACAAACACAGAGACATATATACACAGCTCTCTCCACGCACATGCTACAATTAGCCTCTACAACCGCTCTTTCCAAACGCCAGCCTTTATGCATTCTTCCTGCTATCAGAGAAAATCCAACTATAAAATGACTGTGAGCTTTCTCATTTCCGTCAAGGAGAAAGGGGTGTGTGGGGAGAAAGAGAGAGCGAGAGGGAGAGAGGGAGGAGAGAGAGAGGGAGAAGCACTCACCAGGCATCTTGAATAAAACAGACCCACTGCAAAAAGGCTCTCTCCCCAAAGCAGGCTTATTTGGGACTCAGCGCCTCCTGTTCTGGAATGAGCAGAGAGACGCAAGGAGGGCCATCCTAACTGGCTGTGGCAGTGTAGCTGGAGGCAGGATGCTGGGCGCCTGCATTTGCCAGGCAAAGACAGATGGAGAGCTGACACTCTGGGTTGCACTTGGAGCAGAAATGTGAATGATGACAGGAGCACATGTGGCCTTGAACCCAGCTCCGTCTCTTCAGGCAGAACAATGACAGCGATGTGTGTGCAAATTATCGCAACCCCCTCAGCTGACTCCCCGTTACTGTACCTTTCACAGCAAGTTCCAGAGGACCAAAAGAATAGACAGTAAAATGCAGAGTGATAAAGCACCGAACACTGAATTATTCATTTTCTCCCTTTTTAAAAGTTAACCCTTTCTCTCACAGAAAGCGTCTATTAAAACCAGCGCTTCCTCCTCCTCCTCCTCCCCCCCAACCCCAATTAACAGCTATAAATTTCAGCTCCAGTGGATTTTGGAGGTGCGGGGAAAATGTTGAGATTGCTTCTACGGTTTAAAGTACGCAATGTGCGTGAACACAGAAGTTTGGGTTTTGTTTTGTGTGTGTGTTTTTAAAGGAGAAGTGGGGAGGTGGGGAGAATCTCGCCATCAATGTGTCATTTTATCACAGCGAACAGAGTATCAAAATCATTCCTTTTGTCAGCTTCTCAGTGGCATGTATAAAATAGAACACACTTAGAGGCAGTCCACTTTCATTTTACTACAATGCTTTTAACCCCCCTGGGATTCCAGCATTGATACTCTCCAAACATTTGCCGCTTACTCTTCCTTTACCTTGCATGGAGATCCATGGGGGATGAAAACAAAATCTTCCCTGTAAAGCTTTTTTCAAAAGCTAAACAATCACGTCCTCCAGGTTTCTGCACTCCCCTTAAATGTTTATCCTTCACATGAATAACATATGCCTGGCTAGGTTCAATGCACTCTTCCCTATTAAGCTTTAATGGACACCATGATACATAAAACTACAAGTCTTTGTTACAGTGCTTTATCTAAAGCTGGCTATTTTCCTCTCAGCAGTCCCTCTTCAGTCCTTTGTAAAACATCCCCTGCCTCATAGGAGGAACATATGCCTGAGTCACATCCCTTCTGCAACACATTTAGGCTTACAGAAAATTCCAGGAAAAGCAACTGTATTCTAAAGCCTGCCCCCCCCCCAAGAAAAACATATTTTTATCCAAAACAAGAGACAAACATTTTCACAGCTTTATTAGAGTTTTCTTCCTCTCTTTCTGAGCCTCTCTGTTCAAACGTTCAATGGCACTGTAAATCTATCTACTGGGGGCTGGGAAGGAGATGAAGAATTCTTAAATGCTTCTACGTTTGAGGAATTGTTTTAGATCTTATTGCCTTCTTTTATTTCTCTTCTATATGTTTTGTGTTCATTCTCTCCTCCTCTTCAGGGCACTCAAATCATAAAAATGTTCAGTCCTCATCTAATAAAAAATTGTTTTCAGGGCACAATTTGCATTTAGAAGCAAAGCCGTTTATGTTGAATAAACTGCCAACCTAACAACTACAGTGTCCGTGTATAAAAGCACAAGCTAAATTGTCATGCAACTATTGTTGCATTTTAAGGTTGGTTGTTTTTTTTTAAAGGAGAAGGAAAAACGCATAGTGGTTCCTTCGTGCCAGCCCTAATAACATAATGGCATCTATTTAGAGGGCAACGCTGTGCTCATCTTGGTCAGATGTCTAGCGTAGCAAGGATTCATATAATACATTGTTGATGAAATCTAGGAGATAAAGCAAGTCTTATAAAGCAGAAGGTGTTACAATTGCCAGCAGCTAACTTTAGAAGACAAAAAGGAAAGAATAGATTTTGGAAATATTTATTCAATATACTGTTTAAGAGAGACCACGACTTCGTTATTTATTATTTAAAACACACACACACACAGCTATACTTCACACGAAAGGGAGGGGGGCATTTTCACTGTTGGAAAAGCAACCTTTCATCAATGTAGAAGCAGCTGTAGAAATGGAGGGGGGGATAATAAAGCTAAAGAGCAACATATCTCAATAAAATGGTACAATATTCAGTTTTAAAAGTGGGTCTTAATATCAGTACATTGCAAATCCTCAAGCTATGGCTCAGAAAATTGAACACTACCATATGCCATCTGATTATGCATCTTTTCTATGTGTAAAAGGGCTTTTTAAGCTGTTATCTGACTACAGTAATTGCCATTTAAATTGATCCACGTCAACAAAAACTGTATCCCTGGAGATTCTCACCTAGAAGACTACTTATGGAAGGGGCCCTAGCAGAATGCCAGTGCATGTGAGACTACTTCAGCATTTTCTCAAGCAGCCAGCTGCAGGAATCATTTCCCCCCTCTCATTATTTAATACTCTGAGGCAAGCAGCAACCCATTTGGCAGTCCTCCTCAAATAAATATTACTGGATATTTTTTTTTAATGCAGCCACTTAAGGATTACTGTAACAATTTTTGTACCACTTAGTTATTTTATTTTTTAAAAAATAAAATAAAGTGAGGCCAAAATGTGTAACAGTGATGGACAATCAATGTCAACAATTCTGTGTTGTTGTTGTTTTTTAAAAAACAAAAACATTACCATTCTCTATTGGTTGTACACAGCAGATAAAAACATCAGAATAAAAGACTGCCACAAAAGGAGTATTTTCACATGCAAAAGAACATTGCATCATACAAGGATTATATGCCAGAGACAACACAACAGGCTTGAGGTTATCTTATAAAAGGTTATTATCTTGTGTATATTTAGCCAGTGAATTATCCTGCAGATCGTCAAACTGCTTACAAAATAAAGTCAAATGATCCCATTTGACTCCCCATAGCCAAGGCTGTTGCCAGACCTCCCCCCCAACCCCTCCCCCCAAAAAATATCCATTTGCAAAATTAGATTTCTTTTGGACTTTAGATAGTTGTTATTCCATCACATTACCCATAGGGGGGAAATGTTCTCATACGCCAGAGCGTTAGGCCTGTAACCCTATGCGCAATCATGTGCAGTGAAATTAATGGGACATGCAAGCATAATAAACAGTGTGCAGGTCCAGGATAGCAGTCTCCAGCCCCGAAGCAGGCATTTTTCTCTTGCTTACACCTGACTTACCAACAGGGACTAAAGTCCTCTCAACTGCCTATGTAGCTAATGAAAGCTCTTTGTTAGCAGCGAAGGAAGAAATTGACTCAAAGCTTTTCTGCAGGCCTCTGCAACTTCCCCTCTCCCCTCCTAGCAGACTGTTGTGATACACTGTGACTTCACACAGTCGGTATTAAGTGAGTTAATTCAAAGGCATTGAAACCTCATTGATCCTAATTGAAAGCAATACACCCAACCAAATAGTTTTCTACCCCATCTGTTCTGGCCTGCCACCAGCTATTCAGTTCAGGACAATTAATAGTTTCAGATATTCTAACTGACCCAATAAAGGCACTCATTTAAGCAGGACTGCATTAACAAAGTGAAAAACCAAGGGCAAAATGGGTTCAAATGGAGCATTTTACTCCTACTTGGCGTTAACAAAGCTGAATAATGCTTATTCTGACTTTTTATGTGCAAGGCTTGATAAACTGAATGAGAAGGCACTCAATGATCAGGCAACGAGCATTGATGAATGGTCATTCGGACACCCCCTCATCTCCAGGCAAGGCTATTCCACAAAGTGGAATACCAGTTGGAAAGGGCAGACTCGATAATGTCCAGATTTCCTCACTTGCCTTTCCACTTTCAATCTCAGGCCACCGGCCACCAAATGAGGCCGACATATTGAAAAATAATCTTTTATGGGTGAGCGGCAAGTAAAAATAGAGCATTAGCCGGGCTTTCAAATTCTGATCTGCTAAGTTTGTCAGACCCCAAAGATTTGATTTTCCACCCAGCTGGAAGCCGTTAGTGTTTTCACAAGGAATCTTACTGACAAGGCAAACCCACCTAATACATGAGCTGTTGAGTTTTTTGTGGGGAGATTCTATTTGGATGCCTTCCTAACTTTATTCAATAGACTGTCAACGTGATGTGCAGTAAACACACTACCACATGAATACATGTATTAATTTCCTGCAGCTGGCGGTTGTGCTGCCCTACAGTATTTCTCTAATACATTTATGTCACTTTCCTTGGGCTTAAAATAATAATAATCCGAAACAGTAAGATGAGAATCAAATTTACATGTCACAGTTTTTTGGTTTCTCTTTCTTTCTTTTTTCTACAAAAGAGAAATCTGTGGTTTCTTACTGCAAGGACCTGTATTAAAATACTGCATCTGGATTAAGGTAATACAGCAATGTTCCAACAGAGATCAGCCACACAAATAACTGATTTTTTCTTTTTAGCACTGCCATGACACAATAACCACACTAAACCTTTTTTAAAACAACAACAACAGCAACAACAACCCTATCTTTCCTCAGAAACATTGCTAGAATACTTCAATGTGGCACATGATTTCAGCTTTGAATGTGCACATTTTAAAAAGAAATACTCACCAGATAATGCCAAGAGTTTTCCCTACACACTTCCTTATTGGCAAGGCTTACTCTGCTTCTTAAAATAGCTACAATGGGATTTTAGATCATATAGCTGAGTGGAATGAAGATAGGGAAACTGTTTGCACATTTACTTTAGAAAATTGTGTTTGTGTTTGTGTGAAAGAGAAGTTGCATTTAGTTTGTCAACTAATGAGTGCATCTTGGGATAAGATCCAGGGTGCACCCACAAAACCTTATTTCTAGATGTGTGCCTATGAACAGTCTGAAAAAAGGTAAAATATGAATACAACAAACACTTGTGTGCAAACATATGAACAGATACCATGGCTGGCATTGATAGTCATTAAGTAAAATGAGACAGTAACCCCAAGCAGCTGATTTGGGATATATATTTTTTAAAGTCACCCCATTGTAAACTATTTAATTTATTGTTGTTGTATTTTCCTGTCAAGGAAGAGAAGCACCTGTGGGATTTTCATCCTCAGGTGCCCAAATAAGTTGCTAAGACTATGCACTTCAACCAGGGTGGGGGTAGTACTCACTGCTGCGTCTTAGTCAGCAAAATGTCGTAACACAAGAGATGAAGATAGAACTGGATTTGGCTCTGTCAAGTGTAGACATGATGGCAATCCTGGGTGGGTTGGCTGAATGTAATGTGCGAGAAACAGTTCTAAAACTATAGAACTGAGATTAAGTTAAAATCAACGCACATGTTTAATAAAAGAATCAACTAGGCAGGCCATCATTTGAGCTATCAGATCAGGAGAGAATCTGTCCTGGCAGGTTAGTCTGGTCCACCAAGTGGTAACAGGAATATGAGCCAAATGCAAAAATACTGTGCATTCGTACAAATTCAGTTGGGCCTCACATCATAGGTGCTCATAACATTTCCTGTGGATCAGGAATTACTGAAAAAAGAGCAATAATAATACCATCCCTATTCATACACTGCGGGCCAAAGTTATACTATCTGGGAAGCCTATTTTTAAGCATTCGGTGGCATCTCAGTTTCCCACCTGTAAAATGAGAACAACAATGGGCTGAGTTTTGAAAGAGGATATGCAATAAAGTTTGTACTCCAGTCAGAAAATTAAAAGCGATCAAGCATACCAAGGAACTTGTGCCTCTTAACAGCAGCAAGAACTACTGCTAAAGAGTTGGCCATGGGTCACAAATTTTACTTCCCACTATACAGAATATTGTATGCAATATTGTAAAGTCTGACAAAATATACATTCCAATAACCAGCGAATTCAAATATCCATTGCTTCAAAACTAGATCAAAAAGTTTGGGATACTAACAGAGCCCCCAAGTGACTTTGATCTCCTATATTTTGACTTAAAGTGCTATTAAAACTAAGCTTCCTCATCCATTTCCTCCCAGCATGCAGAATACTCATTTCAGGGAAAACCTACCAACGGAAATATGCATCATCAGGTCTAATTAGGAAATTCTGCCTTTATATAAATATTACACATTCCCTTTTTCTCTTAGAAACATTTTGATATCTGTGACATTCTTTCAGCCTTTAATGGGAGATTGCAACATTACCACTGAGAACTTTTGTTTTGTTTTGTTCCAGTGTCACCACCTCCCCGTTTTGACAGATAGCGAGTTAGTTTTGTTAAAATGCAAGGGGTGATAGCGTATGCTCCAGTGAACTTTCCCTCCTCTCGGCACCAGAGACAAAAACCTGCAGCTTTGCTTGGCGCTGGCAGCCATCTGGACAGCTTGCTCTCAATGCCTTCCCCACACCACATTGCAGGCAACATTTCAGGGCTCCAGAGCTCTGTGCAGCTATTCATGACATACCAATTTCACATTTTCTGCTTCTACACTTGCAACAATAAATGCTAATGAGGACTGTGAATGACATTTTTAAAGACAATAAAAAAAGGTCTCAAAATCCCTCGCATATGGAGATACTGTTTTCTAAACTTCACCTTCTGTTGGGGAACAATGTATAATTTAGGAGGGGGAGCAGGGAAATAACTGTAGGAGAAAAAATAGGGAGATTGAAGGATAACCAGGTCCTGCAGAATTGCGAGTAAAACAATGTTTGCAAGGTAGGCTAATGACACAGATTTTCAGACCACCTCTGTACTACCAACCAATCCTTTTGACCGCATTGCTGTTTCTTATCAGGAGAGCTCATTAATTATTGCCTGCTTGCAAGGGAGCGGGGAAGGCAACCTTAAATGATCACGCATAACCTCAAAAAGCCATATATTCCGACAATTTAATTGCTAATCTTTAGATGAGACTGGGGGTAAACTGTTATCATTAATTGGTTGGAAATGCTACGCTTTCATAAAGATTAATGCAATGACCGAGTGTGGGCAAGCAAAACTATCTAATGTTTTCTCTTTTTCTGAAAACAAAAAAAATGCATTTTACAGTGCCCTTATTAATACAAATGGCTAATATGCTTGAGCTTCAAATGTGATCACTTATCATTAACAGGGATTAAGATACTTTTCGCAAGATCCACCAGGTGGAGCAAATATGCAACACTACAGAATTCTCAATGTATATTCAGATCACCAGAGTGGGGGTGGGGGTGGGGCTGAGAAGCTCTCCCCCTTCCCTGCAGTTTCTTCCTCCTTTTCTTTGTAAACGTGTAATTGACTTATTTGCCATACAGCAGAACCCTCGTAATCTACCTCAACATTACCCAAATACCTTAACTATCTGAGTTTGCAATGCCCCCCCCCATATTTGGTGTGATATTTTTTGACTCAAGTCCTTCAGCTATAACGGCCAAACTCCCAGGTCTTACGCAAGGGATACACTTTTTAATTACCTGCTCACATTGCAAAAACAACTGGCTCCTTCTCTCCACAGAACTCACAATGATCAATTTCAGGGATGAAAGAGCAGTTTTGCAGCTTGGCTATGAATGTGTGATGCCCATTTAGCCTAGGTTTCTGCATCACCTTGGCACTCCAGTTGTTGCTGCAGCGCTAATCCTTCCCACACTTTCAGGTAATGCGATAAACCCAGAACCACATGGATGGAGCCCCTACTGCAGATCTTCCTCATATGCTGGCATAGCTCAGTCGGTAGAACATAAGACTCCTAACCTTAGGGTTGTGGGTTCAAGCCCCATATTGGACAAAAGATTCCTGCATTGCAGGAGGTTTGACTTGATGGCTCTCGTGGTTCCTCCCAACTCTACAATTCTATGATTCTAAGTGAGTCCAGTGCTAAACCAGCTTCTTAAGGACTGATGCTGGCATGCTTTTACTCCTCTTAGTGTGAATTTCTCCTGTGTGGTCCTGGACTTCTCCTATTACCCCAATGATGCTGCAAGGGCAAAGTAAAGCACTTTGGAAGCCTAGTTTAGAAGCAGCACAACAGTGTGTGGTGCTAAGAACCACCAGCACTGGTAAAGAGCAAGGGTTGAAGATGTTAAGGTGGTCCCGGGGACACATTTTGGCTGGGGACTGCCTGAAAGAAATCAATAGCAATTGGGAAGTACACTTATGCTTTAAGACACTATAGATAAAGAAGTTGGTCAAGTATTGTGCGGCCCATAATTAAGAAACATGGATCTAGCACAATTCTAAATTCCAGCTTTCATTTTTTTTTAAAAAAAAGTCCAGTCTTGGCAAAGAATAGTTCACAAACATCTGTATGATTCTGGTAATAGGACCAATTCCCTAGCTGAGGGCACTCTGTCTCAAACCTCTTATTTCTACTGATGCTGTGGGAGTCTGTCTCATGGCACCTTCTTTCAATTCCTCTCTTGCAAATAGTCTGAAAATTCCACCATCCCCCTGTATTTTTGCTTCTTTCCTTGACTACCACCTTGCCACCAAAAGCAACTTTCTCCAGTCCCCTTCCTCAGCTCCTGGTAGACCCAAAACTTTTTCCAGACTAATTTCTACCAACCTCCCCCTCCTTATCTTTCATCCTAGTTCCCATCACTTTTTGCATCTCTGATAAAAAGCCCTAAAGCATTCCCCTGTATCTGCCCCCCCCCTCTTTCTACTAAGAACTCTTTAAAAGTTTCTTGAACCTGGCCCCAAGAATTGGACAGCTATGTTCAGGTGCCTCCAGGTGGGTGCTTAATACTGGAAACGGGTCACTGAGATGTTGCAAATGGGGCATTGGAACAGGATGTTTTTTAACAAAAAAAACTTGCTGGATTTCCGCAGAAATCTGAACCTGGTAAATCTGGATCAAATGTAGGGAGGGATATATATGCTGTAATTTTGGGGGCAGTGATGCCCTGTGAACATTGCAAAAGACTTGCATGTATGTGGATGGCCTACCCCACCATAAGCACTAGTGTGGAAGTATCCTTAATATAGCTCATATATGTACCATACTTATTTAAATGTTGAACAGATGTTTACAGTCGTTTTCATGCACACATCGTTTTTTCATGCTGATCTAATACACTACTTGCTATACATAGAAACATAAGATGCAGCCTTAAACTGAATTAGGCCATTAATCCATCTAGCTCAGTATGGTCTACACAGGGTGGCAGTGGCTCTCCAAGGTTTCAGGCATAGCTCAGTAGGTAGAGCATGAGACTCTTAATCTCAGGGTTGTAGGTTCAAGCCCCACATTGGGCAAAAAGATTCCTGCATTGCAGTGGGTTGGGCCTTTTTCTGGAGTGGCTCCCTGTCTGTAGAATGTTCTCCCAAGAGAAGTTCGCCTAGGGCCTTCATTATACACCTTTAGGCACCAAGCAAAAATGTTCCTTTTTAACCAGGCCTATGGTTGATTGGATTGACATCCTATGCCCTTTTAAAATGTGTGTGTGTGTGTGTGTGTTTTATTGGGTTGTTGCGGTTTTTATTTTTAATACGTATTTTGTTGTTTTATATTCTGATTTTATCCTGTGAACCACCCTGAGACCTACAGGTATAGGTAAAGGTAAAGGGACCCCTGACCATTAGGTCCAGTCGTGACCGACTCTGGGATTGCGGTGCTCATCTCGCATTATTGGCCAAGGGAGCCGGCGTACAGCTTCCAGGTCATGTGGACAGCATGACAAAGCCGCTTCTGGCGAACCAGAGCAGCACACGGAAACGCCGTTTACCTTCCCGCTGTAGCGGTACCTATTTATCTACTTGCACTTTGAGGTGCTTTCAAACTGCCAGGTTAGCAGGAGCTGGGACCGAGCAACGGGAGCTCACCCCATCGCAGGGATTCGAACCGCCGACCTTCTGATCGGCAAGCTCTAGGCTCTGTGGTTTAACCCACAGCGCAGCAGCAACAACAACAACAACAACATACGTGGTCCATTCCAACGATATAATTCTATGATTCTTCCAGCTGTACCTGGCGATGCCAAAGATTTAGCCTGGGATTGTCTTCATGCAAAGCAGGTGATATACCACTGAGCTTCCCCTTATGTAAGCTTATTTGTATTTTGTTGGTAAGTTATTGAGAAGATTTCCCAGCCTTCTCTTTCAAGAGAAAACCTGCTCTCACACCCTGAACCATGTAATTCAGTGCAAACTAGTCAGTTTAACTTTTATTTTACCCACCACCATCAAATTATTTCCTGTAGAAAGTTCACAGAAAGATCAACAGAAGATTATCTAAACCAAAATGGAACACTTCAGTCCCAGAAGCAAGCCAGTTAACATGTAAGTGAACAATACATCAATGCCAGATTTATAAAGGGAAATAAAAACTAGCCACTTTTTTTTTTTGAAAGGGGGAAAAAAGTCCCCCAGCCTTTATGCCAGCGTTGTCAGGACTGGGAGAACAGCACCGGCAGGAACCTCACATTCCTGACCAAACCCTCTTGTACACAATACCTCCTGAATGAAAGGAACCCAGGCTGGGCAGAGATAGGCGACTGTCAGGAACCGGCCCTGACGTTTGTGGACAGACAGGGTTGGCTTTGCAGGATGTCAGAGCAGCAAACTGCAGCTAGAGATACTGGACTTTCACACACTTTCAGATTGGATGTTTTGCTCTTCAGGTAATTAAACAAGGAAGCAGGGTCTGACGGTACGAGCCTGACCCCGGTGGCGTGGCTCCATAGTTCTGCATATCAACTTCCGCACAAACTGCCTGGAGCATCAACAGAATCTTCTATGTGCTCCTTCCTCCCCGCCCCTTCCATCCTCTTTGAAACAAGTCTCTTAAAGTAATAGCCAATTTTTCAAGCAGTATGTTTTCTCATATTTAAGTACAATTGCTTGGACTGTGTAAGCAGCCTTACGATCATTTGTTTAAAAAAGAAATTGGGGTGGGGGTAGAGAAGCAAGGAAGATTGTGTTGTTTGGTAGACATTCTGCAAAATGTTGCCAGCTATTGAAGCAACTTGGGGTAGGTTATATATTATGTATCTAATGAGGAAACAATGAATTAACATCAATGGATGTCATGATGGCTTTTTGCAAAACACCTGCCCCTGTAAGAAGTATCGCTAACATTCTGATACTGTATTGCAAGCCTTCTTGTTACTAGAGAAACAATAGGAAATCAGCTATTGCAGAGTTTTCTCTCCCTTTGTTCAATTTCTGTCTGCCGCTCAAGATTTTTTTTTATTAAAAAAATCAGCTTCACCCTCACCCACAACACTAACAACTTCTGAATGCTTTGAAACGCAACATATGACTTGCAAAGCAATGTCAAAGCAAACACAGGGACAGCTTTGCAACTGACCTAATTTCCTGTTTTAAGATGCCATCTGAAACAAAATAGGGTGCTTTTTAAATAAAAAATAAAAATAAAAATAAGCTAAGCAACGTGTTCTCCTTTGTCTCAAGAATCTGCAGAAGGGAACATGGGCTGAAAGACGAGAGAGAAGGAAGAGTACAAAAGCAAGCTTGCTTGTCTTGTGTTCAACACAAAGAACATTAAATGAAAACAACTGGCATGCTGCCAAATTCCTATAGAGGCAAAGAGATTCAAATAAATTGATTTCACGCATCACACTGACCTGGGATCAGCGAGCAGTGGTACAATATACTCAGAACTCTGTGTGAGGCAAAGCCCATTAATGTTATCAGACCCTTAGTAGATTACCAAACAGAAAGTGCTCTTTCTCTCTTTCACACACACACAAGAATCCCTCTAAAAAGATAGATTTTAGGATGAATTAAAATATATTTTGTTTTAAAAGTTACAACGCTCACCCACCACATATCTCATTTATTGGTAATGATAGCTGCAAATGTTCTAAAAACAGGTTTTATTGTATTCAATAAAGGTAAAGGTACCCCTGACCATTAGATCTACCCGGTAGTCACAGACGACTCTGGGATTGTGGTGCTCATCTCGCTCTATAGGCCGAGGTCATGTGGCCAGCATGACTAAGCTGCTTCTGGTGAACCAGAGCAGCGCACGGAAACACCGTTTACCTTCCCGCCGGAGCGGTACCTATTTATCTACTTGCGCTTGATGTGCTTTTGAGCTGCTAGGTGGGCAGGAGCTGGGACTGAACAATGGGAGCTCACACCGTCGTGGGGATTCGAACTGCCGACCTTCCAATCAATAAGCCCTAGGCTCTGTGGTTTAGACCACAGCGCCACCCGCGTCCCTATTGTATTCAATATCTATTGTTAAATGCACCCCACTTCCCCAAGAGGTGTGATGTTGCAGAGACGGTGTTGCCGGGTTTAGTTTCCTGCGGATAGGAGAGCACTGGAGAGTTACGGAGACTTTGTCATATTTGCTTTATTTACAAATATACAAGCAGAACATGAGGAGAGGCAAACAAGTGCTTCTTCAAGGCAGCTGCCTCTTCAGTTAGCACACTTGTTTCACCTAGAAACCCATTCTTTCTGCTTATAACCCTCCTAATGTCCCTCTACCCCTTCTCTCCTTTTCCTCATCTAGAAGGGATCTTCTCCGAGTTTGGATGGCTGTCTACTTCTAAGATACAAAGACAAACCCTCCAAGTGTCCTGATTTTCATCAGATAAATGTTGGAGGGTATGGAATATGATGTCTCCAGGGCTTTTTTTCAGCTGGAACTCACCGGAACTCTGTTCCGGCACCTCTCAGGTACGCACCATTGCCATTATAAGGGAACACAGGAGCCGTTCATAGTGAGTTCTAGCACTTATTTTTCTAGAAAAACAGCACTGGATGTCCCTATTTTTAATCAGAGAAATGATGGAGACTATGTAAAGAGATTCCATCTATGAGGATGCCATTTCCTGTTAGCCCCACAGATGAAATAGCAACAACTATCAAATCTGCCTAACAAAGGAATGGTTGAGACAGCCATTCTTACCCACTGGTACTGTAACAACCTCATAAGCCAGTTGAGACCCAACTTGCCTTGATTCTATTGTGCTGGCAGTGCAGATAACAACTGAGAACCTTATGTGGCATGAGTCACAGTTTTTCTATGCAAATTCTTTTAATTCCTTACCCCTAGGCTTATGATTCATGGGTTCCCACTTAATTTTATTTTGATTTTAAATGTGATTTGGATGGTATTTTAAGCTAATCATTTGATTTTGTGTTTTTAATGTGTTATATGCTTGGTGTTAGCCGCCCTGAGCCCGGTCTCGGCCGGGGAGGGCGGGGTATAAATAATAATAATAATAATAATAATAATAATAATAATAATAATTAAATGCCTGTGAGGTCCCAATGCATGCCACCTTCCCTTCCTTTTACAGAAGGGGAACAACTGCATTAATCAGGTCAGATCCTGATGCTTGTAGCCTGCATGTGCAGGGGGAAGAATTGTATGGATCAAGCCTGGATTATTATGGCCTTCATGTGGTGCATTGTCGCGGGGGAGGGTATGTACCTGCTCATTCAAAACTCAAAAAGATCAGCCAGCTAGGTAAAAAGTTGAAAAAGAGCACTAGGGTAATTAGGAGCTTTCTTTTCACCTTTCCTCCATTTATTCACAGGACAAGTAACTGTGTCAACACTGGGATTTCCATTACAGCACAGCATCTTCAACAATAAAAGGGCTTCTCATCAAGTTGGATGTTCAAAATCATACAATAAGCACAGTTATCTGTGAGCAAATGCAAGGAGAGAAGGCAAGGGAATTCCCTACCTGGCTTTAATCAATAACCTCTAAAGCCAGTTGTCTCTTATGTACCAAAGGGAGTCATGCTTCCTTTTATTTTTATTTTTATTTTTTTATTTGGACAGACCACTGCAGTCAGTCACACAACATCCCGGGAGAGATTGTACATAATAATAAGCAACTGTTGCTAACAATGTCTGAGCTTCATTGCCCACAACAATGTTGATAACAGAAGGAACAAATTCACAGCCTCAAAGAGTGGAAACCAAGAGCCACGTTAAATGCATGATTGAAGCAACTGATTGGGGTTGCAGTGAGCTGTATTTAAGCTCTCCTTCCATCGTTTCATCATTGTCCCAACAACAAAAACCCACCAACAACAACAACTAGCAGTTTTCTTCCTGGGACAAATAGTTTAACGGAGGCTATTTTTGTTGGGAAGGAAGGTTAAGGCCCCACTCCTCATGGTCCCAATCCTGATCTCCCCCACAGCTACTGCTTTTTAATTGCAACAATGCAATTAATGTACGTTGTCGTTTGCTATTCAGAAGCATCTGCTTGTGCCACATCAGCTGCCACAAGAAGTAGTGATAGCCACCAGCTTGGATGACTTTCAAAGAAGATTAGAGAAATGCATGGACGTTAAGGCTATCACTGGCTGCTAGCTACAAGGGCTGTATTTGACCTCCACTGTGGGAAGCAGAATGCCTTTGAATACCACTGGCTGGAAACCACAAGTGGGAAGAGTACTATCACATTAAGGCTCCACTTGTGGGCTTCCCATAGGCATATTTTTGGCCATTGTGATGTGGAGTAGATAGGCCATTGGCTTTGTGTTCTTATTTTTAGGATCACACCCACCAGCCATGTGGATTCCATCTGTGTGGAGACACTCCAAGAATGATGGCAAACCACAGGGCCACCAGGGGGTAGTCAGCAGGGGCATCAGCATTTGTAGAATTTGTAGAACCAGGCCTTTGGCTAATTAACATCTTATACCCCCTTCTTATATCCCCTTCTTGGGAGAAAAGCAATGACAAACCTAGACAACATCTTAAAAAGCAGAGACATCACCTTGCCTACAAAGGTCCGTATAGTTAAAGCTATGGTTTTCCCTGTAGTGATGTATGGAAGTGAGAGCTGGACCATAAAGAAGGCTGATCGCCGAATAATTGATGCTTTTGAATTATGGTGCTGGAGGAGACTCTTGAGAGTCCCATGAACTGCAAGAAGATCAAACCTATCCATTCTTAAGGAAATCAGCCCTGAGTGCTCACTGGAAGGACAGATCCTGAAGCTGAGGCTCCAATACTTTGGCCACCCCATGAGAAGAGAAGACTCCCTGGAAAAGACCCTGATGTTGGGAAAGATGGGAGGGCACAAGGAGAAGGGGACGACAGAGGGCGAGATGGTTGGACAGTGTTCTTGAAGCTATGAACATGAGTTTGACCAAACTGTGGGAGGCAGTGGAAGACAGGAGTGCCTGGCGTGCTCTGGTCCATGGGGTCACGAAGAGTCGGACACAACTAAACGACTAAACAACAACAACAACACCCTTAAAATGTGTTCGTGGGAGGGTGTGGGGAGGGGGATAATGGCTTGTGGGTTTTGTGTGGGTTTTTTGCTTTTATATTGTATTTTTATGTTGTGAACCACCCTGAGATGTGAGGATGATGGGTGGTATACAAATTTAATAAAAATAAATAAAATAAATATTCAAGGGTGTGGTTAGAAGATTTTGCAACTCCCTCCCAGTCCAGCTGTCCCCTCCATGCATTGGACATGTGCATGGAAGAGGCTCAAGTTAATTCCTGTAAGGAGATATGTTTAAAGAGATTGCTGATACTCTTTTAACTTACTTTAAACTCTAAAGCAATTAAGAGGTCAAAGTAAATTCAATATTTGTTATAACAGAGTAAGGGATAGTGAAAACTTTTCCCGTTTTTTATTGACTCACCTTTGCCCTTTCCAAGGTATTTGCTTTCCAAATGGAATTATTTTCTTCCTCTGTAATTTCTCCTACATTTTACATAGTCTTTATACTATTTTGTTGTTTTTCTAAATCTGGAATCCTGCCCAGCATTTTCTTATAGGCTCAAACAGGAAACTGAACAGAATGGTCACCTCTCTTAATTGTTCCAAATCAACCTGGCTTGCTCAGACAAAATGTGTTCTTTGTGAGCCAAAAATCAATTTTGCACAGAACGTCTAATTTTCTATACATTCCTGTAGCTGTTAATTAGACAAATGTCTCTAAAATGCTTTTATATTTTAGATGTTAAACTGTTCAATACTTCAACACAATGCTATCCAAACTCGGAGCTTCCAAAAATAATAGTGGGATGTACCTGAAATAAACAAAGAGCACACCAACAGGGAGTATGCACAATACGATTCAATTCAGATGTAACACTAAACCATGGTTTGTTGTTACATGGACAAGCCGTGGGCTTATAAACTCCCTTCTTCTTACTCCCCCTGCACACTCCAGTTCCTTCATGGACTAGTGGTTCTTGTTAATCTACTGTATAGCCTATCACAGAATTTGCCAGCCTTATATGCTACAACTCCCATCAGCCCTGACCACGGGCCAGACTGAAGACAGATGGAGCCCAAACCATCTGGATGGCACTAGGCTGAAGGCAGCTTGTCTACCATTTCAGCTGAACTGTGCAGACTGGTTTGCAGTGGTTTTCCCCCTTCTTCTTCTTCAGTCTGAAGCTTACCTTCCAAGTCCCGGACTGCAGAATCCGGGACCGGCAGCCGTGTGACACTGGAAGTTGCGTCAACGTAACTTCCAGTGTCGTTTTGCCCTTCTATGGGCACTAAAAATGGCCGCCGCCGGCGTCGAAAGTCGCTTCTACGCATGTCAGGAAGTGCGTCGACGCAACTTCCGGTGTCGCTCCGCCCATCTATGCGCACCCAAAATGGCCGACACTGGAAGTCGCGTCTATGCACTTCCGGACATGCGTAGATGCGACTTTTGACGCCGGCGGCGGCCATTTTTGGTGCCCATAGAAGGGCAAATCAGAAAGAAAAAAATGGCCGCCGGCAGGAGAAAATAACGGCGAAAAACAGGAGACGAAGTGATACAGGGGGACCACCGGGAAAAGGTAAGTAAAAATGGGGGTTTCCCGGGGAAAACGGGGTACTTGGCAGCTATGGTCTGAATATATGGCGAGGGGAATCAGGGAAGGCATGAGGAAGAAAAGAGGTGAGGGAGATTCATACACCCAAGAATTAACTGAGTAACACTGAATAGAGATAAACATGTTGCCAAAGTTAAGTGCTTTTAAGTCTCACTGGTTTCAGTGTGGAGTCAAACACCTCTGTACCCATATATCTCTCCCATGGAAATCTAGTGCATTTAAAAGTGTTGGGCTTCAGCAGGACTGAATGCATAGTGTGTGAATTACTCTAGAAATACTGCTTTTCTTTCAACATGCAAAATAACCTGTGTTTTTATCTTTTTCGCCATCCATTTTGGTGATTCATTAATGTAACTCACACCAACAATTAACATAATGCCAGAAAGCCACAATCATTTCTCACATGATGGGGGGGGGGAGAAGAGTTCTAGCTATAGGAGAGCTGATGCCAATTCCGTATCTAAACATCCCAAAATACCCTTAAACGTCTCTTAAGGATAAACAATCTTTCAACAGTATTTTTTGATACAGTCACACAACAAAGAAATGACTCCTTGATAACAGAAGAAGTAAGGAATCAAGGCTTAAGGAAAAAGGAATCTAGGAATGTATCACTAAACCCAACAAAAGTACAGTATGAGGACAGCATCTGCTTTAAAGCTCAGAAAACAAAGGGGAGATTATTACCTCCAGTAGTCAGAACAGATATTATTTCCATAGACTCCTGTGGGCAGTAAACATGGTGAATTTTCTTTGCATAGGATTAACACTGAACCTTTTTCAAATGCACACATGCGCGCAACTGGATGTCAGATCAAAGAAGGGCTGGGTGATATCATGCATACACCAAGAAACAACTGGTAGTTATTTACCGTAGGTGCTATATAAATTAAGCACTGCTGGCCCTCAGAATAATGTTTTAAGGTAAGGAAGAATTAAATTTCTGTGGGAGAGGGCTAGTTGCTTTCTAAATATTATCTTAATGTATTCTAGTGGGATGGATACCTTATATTTTGGTTAATCTGACTGTTAAGATTAGGAAGGCTTCACTTTGTTAAAGAAATGATGGGGGATTAATAACTGCACTTTCGTCCCTCCACCATTATCCTCAACAACCCTGTAAAGTGGATTAGGATGAGCGACAATCACTGGCCCAAGGTCACTCACTGAGGCTTCTAAACTTTGTCTCCCAGGTCCTAGCTCACTTAACATCTGTCCATCCTACACCACATTATGGAAGGGAAGGTGTAGAAGTGAACAAGTTGGCGGGATGGAGATACTCTCTCCCTCTAGGGGCATATCCCCTATTTCTTGCCACATAATTAGAATTTCATATGCCTATTAATTAGCATATGCCACAACTCAACTATGTCTGCCTGGCTGGTTGCATTTTGGGTCCTATTCTGGATATCTGGCAGATGTATTTGCCTTCCTAACCAATTTCCCACTATGTTTAGGTAGTTTGCAGCTCTGCAAATTACAGCTTTTGGATACTAAATCTGTCTGACCTATATTTATTTGATTTATTCCTGCATATAAGACTACTTTTTAACCCAGGAAAATCTTCTCAAAAGTCGGGGGTCGTCTTATACGCCGGGTCGTATTTCTTATACGGTGAGTATATCCCAAACTCTATATTTTAACTGGAAAAGTTGGGGGTCGTCTTATACGCCCAGTCATCTTATATACTGGAATATACGGTATTTATATAGCAATGAAAGCCAATGCATTGTAGTTGTTAGAGGACTGAACTAGAACCAGAGGCAGCCATGTTCAAACCTCCACACACTCATGAAGCTCACTTGTTGACCTTGGCCAAACACTGCCTATCAACTTAAGAGACTTAAGATACCTCGCAGGGTTGGTGTGATGCTGAAAGCCAGCGAGAACCATGTACACCACCTTGGTTTTTTTGGAGGAAAGGCAGGCTAACAAATGTAGTAAACAAGACACTCAGGTAATTAATATGAAGCACCATGGCTTTTTTCCAGCCAGAATTCACCGAAACTCCAGCACCTCTCAGATGGGCACCATTGCCATTCTAAGAGAACAAGGGAGGTGTTCATGGTGAGTTCCGCCACCCCTTTTTCTAGAAAAATAACACTGCAAAGCACCGTTATTATAATACAGCCTATACTGGTATTTTACACCTTCCTCTTCTCTTACAAATTAGTTATTATTACATTTGTTAATGGCACTCCCTCCAAAGTGCTCAGGGCAACGTAAGGTAAGTGGAGTTTGAGCGCTGAGCCCAAGGTCACCAAGTAAGCTTCATGGTTGGCTGGGGATTTTACACTAGGTCTTCCTGGTCCTTCAAATATAGGCTGCTTGTTCTTGTCATCTTTACATAAGCAGATGTGGAAGCCTTTCCCATTTCCAACCCAAGGCATTATTACTGATATTTATGACTGCAGTCACATGTGCTGGGAGCAGTAGGTCAGTATTGGTAGCAACTGCCTGTATTACCAAAGGCAATCTTTGGTAACAAATAAGAAGAAGAACTTTTTTGACCATCAACAGACCACCTTATTTAAATTTTCTACGTATCTCTCAGGCTGGGGTGGGAGGAAACCCTGACATATCAGCCTAGCTTCGTGTCTGTTTTTCATTAGCAAGCAGATAAAATCTGACCCTTAACTATAACATTTGAAAGGTCAACTTTCTTTTAAAAAATGCAAAGGATCTATTCCACTGAACTTGGAAGAATGTTGTTGCATGTACTGCTATCACATGACTCCCTCACACACCTCAAACGCAGCTATTAGGCTCCAGAAAGTGCCTGACAGCATTGCCTCTTAATTTGCTTGACAAAATTTCAATTCAGTTCAGGATCAGTGGCCAAATTTTCAATCTGGACACTGAATGCATGTGCTTAGAAATCAGCAGATGCTTTTAGGATCTGGATTTTATTGGTCCGTCTTTCAGAACTTAGTGATCTACTACCTATTATAATCCAATGAGAGGCACTCATTTAAAACACATTTATTATGGTGGGGAAAAGCAAAGCATGTGCTTAACGTTCCCACGGAAGTAAATGGGACTTTAAAAAGCACTTTCTTACAGCAGGTCTGGTCGAGTCATGAAACACAAAGGGCTATACCAGATGTTCTCAAAGTTCTCAAGCCTTTCTGAAGGCTGCACTAGTTTGCTAGGACACGTTCTAAAAATGAAAAATGACCACCATCCGCTAGGTATTTCTAAATACCTTGATGGAAGGAAGAGGCAGATTATGAACTTTGGGGAAAAAATCATAGCTCATTGGTAGAGCACAGGTCATGGATTCAGTCCCCAGCATCTCCGGGTAGGGCTGGGAAATATTCTCTTTCTGGAACTGCCGTCAATCAGTGCCTATAATATTGAGTTAGATGGACCAGTGGACCACTTGGTATAAGTTTCCTACAGTTCCTAACATGCAACAAGGTCCCATTAGGTGAACCATCTGTGTGAGTTTCAAGGGAACTGAAAAGCATTCCAGTAAGATGGTGAAATTTCCAGTAAGCTGAAGTGTTAGTAACAGCTGCTCCCATATGAAAAAGGCATGAAAAATGACTCTGGGCAGAGCTACAAGCAAATATAGTGTTCATAGCTTGAAGAGATCAGAATGGCAGGAAATAGCTACAGTTTTTCATGGACTGCCTCCAAAAATATTTGAATCTATTGCAGCTTTCATCTGTAATGGACATACCCTTTGTACTTTATATACACACGTAAGTATAGATCAAAACATAGGTTCGAAATATAGTTAACCTTTCAACTCACTTGAAATTTTCAGTCATTCAGATAAACCCACATACTGTAATACTGTCGGGAACATCATCCAACCCTCCACACCAACAGCTTTAAATGCAAAGTGGACATAGCCCCACAGTCCTTAAACCTCTTAATCTGCATTGGTCTCATTAGATTTGTTTCTGGGTAAGTGGACTGTGACATAAGTATTAAATAACTACTCATATGTACCTCAAAGCTTGCCAAATCTATATATGCAATGGGATTGTGGCACCTTATCTTGCAGCCTCTCTCAGCTGTACCTGCCCCACCTCTGTATTTACCCTGAATGGCATTCAATGATGTCCACTCACTTGTGAAATGGGAGTTTGGATTGGATATCCTGCTTTATCACTACCCAAAGGAGTCTCAAAGCAGCTAACATTCTCCTTTCCCTTCCTCCCCCACAACAAACCCTCTGTGAATTGAGTGAGGCTGAGAGACTTCAAAGAAGTGTGACTAGCCCAAGGTCACCCAGCAGCTGCATGTGGAGGAGCCAGAGCAGTCTCGAGCAGGCCGCGCGCCCTGGCGCTGAGGGGCAGAGATCGCTCCGGCGCCCCTGCCCTCGCAGGGCGCAGCGCCTGGCCTACCGGCCCAGCGCCCTGGCACCCCGTGCCACTGGGACTCTACCTAGAGCCGGCCCTGGGAGGAGCAGAGACACGAACCCGGTTCACCAGATTACGAGTCTACCGCTCTTAACCACTACTACACCACACTGGGACTTTCTTGCACACACCCAATAACTGTTCCAGAGGGTCTTCCAGCCCTCTGGAGCATATTGTGGGGTGGTGGTGGTGGTGAAGGGTGGACAACAGGGGAGATAGAAAGTAGAGGACCCCCACCATGTAAGCAGGTGCCTGCTTTTGCAAAGTTGGATCTTTGCAGTGTTGGTAATAAAGCCTATGCTGAAGGTTGTGCCAACTGTCTCCTACTTTTCTAAAGACCTTTCTTCCTTGCTACCCCACAGGCTTAGAACCACATCGCAGAACACCTTGTGCCTTACTTCTTTCAAATCCCTCTTCAAAATCCACCTTTTCCGTAAAGAATTGCATATTGCTTCCCTGCCTTTCTTTCTCTGGACCAATGGGACCTATCACAGTTCAACCCATGATGGTAGCCTCTCAATTGTGATGCTACAAAATCAGAAAGGAGAGAGAGGGTGGGGTTCCTACCCACTGGGCCTATGCACATTATATTGTATGAAAGCAGACATCATTTCATTTTTTACATCCAAAATGTGGCTGTAAAATGGGCTGGAGGTGGGGCAGGAAGGGTGTGTGTTTGTGTGTTACAAATCTACTCCCTTCCTCTCAATTAGGCTATTCATGCTTTGAGATAAATATGAATAGGGCATCTCTACACAAGTTCTTCATGCATACCATCCAAAATCTGAAAGATTCCAAGGGAGGGATGGGAAGCACATGGAATAACAAGGAGAAGATTGAAAGCACAGTTACAGAGGGACAAGGCACAACAAATCAATTTCTTTCTCATAAATAGCATGTTAATTACAAATCTGTTCCTTACCTTGGCAAAATTCAAAGTTCCCTTTTTTCCGGCAGTCACCTATTACTAAACTCAGTGCTCTCCAAGTGTTTCTTTTGACAGATATCATTCTCCACCAATCGTCCTGCTAATTTCCTCTCCTTTTCTGACTGGGACAGATATTACGTTCACCAGCCCAGAGATCAATCTTTTCTATTGACAACAACAAAAGAAAAAAAACACGCACATATCACAGCCAGTTTGAAGCACAAAGCCCCTTTATTGACATGCTATCTAATCTATCTATCTATCTATCTATCTATCTATCTATCTATCTATGTAACAGAAGTAGTAACTATAATCCTAAAGTAACTTCTTTATTATTGCATTTTAAAACCAATTCTTTTTTTAAAAAAAATATTATTCCCAGACGGAAGGAGGAAAACTAATGCATATACTGTACTGTGAATTGCAAACAAGTCAAAAATCAAAACTTATCTGGGTCAATTGTTCATAAGAAAGTAACTTGTATCAGATCAGATTATATTTCCATCAAGCTCTCCAGAGTTTCAGGAAGGGATTGTTCTTATGGCTACTGTCTAATCTTTTAAACTGAAGAAGTCAGGCATCAAACCTTCTGCACACAAACTTGTTCTTTACCACTGAGCTATGTCTGTGTTCCTTACCACTGAGCTATATATTACCTCCTGCTGTTTTATATAAGGTCACAATTTTTACCAATAACCCCCAGGATTCACAAACTACTAAAAAAAAGCATACCCAGTCCTGGGTCAATGATGCTATGATTTATTTATTCATAAATATTTTTAAACTTCTTCTTGTGCTCACATTCAAGAAGCATGATTAAAATAAAATGAATAACATCAAGACATAGGTAGTTTTAAACTGTTGTTATTGCTGCATTTTACATTGCTGTAACATCCCCCAACCCCATGGATCTTCTGATTATACGATTATAAATAAATAAATACAATAAAACATATTCCTATTAACATGTACAGAATTAAACTAGTTAAATGCTCTAAACCACTTTGAAAGTATTCTACTGCCCAGCTCTGTAGCTGGAACTGTTTCCAAAGAGCTGCTGTACTAATATCCCATTTACTTCAACATGGTTTGCATACCATAGCCAAGGAATTCTGAAGTGTGTGCCAGGGCACCCTTAGTATGCCAGGGAAAATAAAGCACCCATCAAAAAGAAAAGGCTGCATTATTACATGAATCCCTCCTCTTCACTTGCCTCCTTCCAGACAGCATCTGCTGAAGGAGGGCAATTATGCTGGGTCTCTTTATCAGGCCTGATGGAATTCCTTAACCACTTCCAATGCAGCAGCACAGCAGAATTATTCCCTTTCAGTAGATGCTTCCCATTGCATTGCGCATTCATTCTAACCGAGGAGTGGGGAACTTTTCGGCCTCCAGCTGTTGCTGAACTACAACTCTCGTCAGCTCTGGCAAGCATGGCCAGGGATGATGGGAACTGTAGTTCAGCAACATCTGGAGGGCTGGACGTTCCCCACTCCTGGTCTAACAAACAGATTGCATCCAACTATTTGTAAGAGCTGTTTGACAGAGGAACATTCTCCCTTGGGAGGTTGTGCACTCTCCTTCCTTGGAAGTTTTAAAGCAGAACTTGGATGGCCCTTTGTCATGGATGCTTTAGATGAGATTTCTGCAATGCAGGGGGTTGGACCAGAAGACCCTTGGGATCCCTTCCAACTCTACAATTCTGTGATTCTATAACTGCATCATAACTAAAATAGGTCTACTGAAACCAATGGGCTTAAGTTAAGTATGTGTTAAGTTACGTATCCATAAGTGGGTCTACACCAGGGGTCAGCAAAAATTTTCAGCAGGGGGCTGGTCTACTTTCCCTCAGACCTTGTGGGGGGCAAACTATATTTTGGGGGAAAATAAAAATGGACAAATTCCTATGCCCCACAAATAACCCAGAGATGCATTTTAAATAAAAGGACACATTCTACTCATGTAAAAACACGCTGATTCCCGGACCGTCTGTGGGCCAGATTTAGAAGGCAATTGGGCCGGATCCAGCTGCCGAGCCTTAGTTTGCCTACCCATTGTCCATAGCTGCCAAGTTTTCCCTTTTCTCGCGAGGAAGCCTATTCAGCATAAGGGAAAATCCCTTTAAAAAAGGGATAACTTGGCAGCTATGCCATCGTCTACACCAGGCATCCCCAAACTTTGGCCCTCCAGTTGTTTTGGACTACAATTCCCATCATCCCTGACCACTGGTCCTGTTAGCTAGGGATCATGGGAGTTGTAGGCCAAAACACCTGGAGGGCCGAAGTTTGGGGATGCCTGGTCTACACTGACTTAGTTGGATACAGCCCATTAGGTAGACACAGGGAATGCCAGAGGAAGCCTTTAGTCTGAAGGCAAACCACCTTTAGTCTGAAGTACAATCCACCACCCTGGCAGGCTGGACTGGAGGTGGCAGTAACAGCAGCAAGAAGCATCCACAGCACTCTGAAGAAGCACCAGGCAGCTAGGAGTTGTTAAATCCCCATCATACCCCAACAAAGCATGGCTCCTGAGCCTTGAGTGAAATCAAAATGATAAAGGGGAACCCAGGCATATAAGCTTCCCAGGGGCATTTAGCTGGCCATGTGAGAACAGAGTATTGGACGAGATGGGTCTTTGCCTGATCTAGCAGAGGTCTTCTTATGGAGGGAAGACATCAACAGTGGGCCCTGACAGTTGCCCAATGATGCCGCATGCTGACTCTAGGCCTGAGTAACTCTTACTCTTTCCCTTTCAGGTTTAGAAGTCAAATTCTCACCCAGTTTTAAATTCAAAAAATGTGTGTATCTCACACATTAAGCCAATCTTACATGTGTTTCTTATAATGCAAAAGTATTTCAGATATGGGGCAGCCTAAATAAACATATAAACTTGCAACAAGCCGATCCTAAAGATGCAAAAGCATGTGCTCATTTGAAAAAAATTCAGCCTAAATATATTCCATAAAACATCCCTGTCTAGTGAATTAGATCAGAGATGACAGTCAGTAAATAAATAAATATAGCTAAAAATAAAGACGGGCCTGGAAGGCATGATATTATTCTGCCCTGGGACTTCAGGATAGAGGAGAATAAAAATATTGCTATCCTGAAATCTAATGCCATATAAAGCAATGGGTTTTCTTGGTTCCACATGAGATGCAGTCTGATGTGCTATTTCAATTTCATTTTGCTGGGCTTTGTTTACTAGTGAATGTTATTTGCTCAGTGTAAACATATTTTCATAATAAGCATATACCCTGTCAGAGACGACACTATGGGCAGCTTCCTGTCCAACTTTTTGAAGACGAATTTCACCAAATGTTGAAGTTTTCAATTTGATAAAATATCCTTCATATGTATAAACACAGTTTCCAAAATCTGTTACTCAGTTGGGAAACAGCAATGATTTACTTAACTTAGTGAATGATATTTACCAAAAATTTCCTTTTCAATCTATGCAAACCTAAAAGATCAACTTTCATACTTCAAATAATCTTCTTATAACATTAGTCATTTTCTATAGTTATTTTATAGGATTAGGAGGCAAATTAATTTAGGATGTCTGCATCTAATACCTTTGATAACACTCATTGTTTGATCTGGGAAGAAATTTCATGCATTTCACAGATTTGTGCAAGGAAAAGGGAATTTGTAGGAGACATATTGATGGATTGTCCAAAACAATATTATATGTACCAAACAGAAAGGCTTTTTTCTTAAAAGTATATAGATATATCTTTAGTGTAAAGTACATAATCTGAATCACCCATTTGTCATTTCACAGAAACCTCTGACAATGTTAAGTGAGCGGAATTTCTCCACCATTTTGCAAACTGTATGCAGAGCCACACTGTTTAATTAACATCTCCTTTAAATATAATTTGATACACAGCAGCCATTTGTAAGGCAATCTGCGTTTCATTCATTTTACCCCATAATAGTTAGGAACACACACACACACACACACACATCATTTTTGTTGTCTAGCGTATTAACTCTTGCAACTAACAGGATGACTGAAAGGTGCTCGGAAGCTCCCTCACTACCCCTTTTGAAATAGAAAGCCTTAAAAAACCATTTGTATTTCTCCAGAAGAGTGGCATTAAAAAGCTCATCATGTTGCATAACCATGGAAATAGGGAAAAACATACATTCCCAAACAAATATTACTTTTTCTCAATGGTATGAAGTAATTAAAGCCATATGTGTAAATCTGTGATCCATGCAGTAGTTCAAGCTGCAGCTAATAGAAAATACAGCGAATGAACTCTGCCATATAAAAGATTCTTGTTACAGAAATATAATGTGAAAACCAGATGGAGATAGAAACCCTTAATCACAGATGGGAATGCAATCACTGGCATACAGAATTTTTTTTATTATTATCAATCTTAACCATATGCAAAATGTATTTATTTTGTGCAGAATGCAATAACTTGAGAGAGCCTCCTATTTGAAATCAGTTAACCTTGTAGTCAAAGCACTATTATCTCCACCCCTCCACTCCCTTCCAAGATACTCGGCTGAGCCAAGGTTTTAAGAAGAGGAGTCATTGGGCCTGGCAAATCACTCTTGCAGCAGTTTATCTTTCAGAAAATTTAATAGGATCTAAAGACTACACATATCAGAATCAACATAAAAGAAAATCAAGTGCAGTTCCCAGTTCCTGTACTGCTTAGTTACTGCCAAGAACCCCTTCATCACCTAAGCACACACAGGATTGTATTACCATGGAGTTAAGTCTTTTTCCTCTAGCAGGAGTGCACAACTTGTTCAGCAACAGAGAACCACATGGGGAATACACCAGAAGGAAGACACATGCAGCTCTTCACCAATTCTACTGGCATGTAATTAACACAATATGCGCATCACTCTTTATTTGAACCTAACCTGCACCAAATAACAGTTAATGGCCATAATTTTTAAAGTAAATAAAGTAAATGTTATACACATATTCTGAAATTTGGGCAGAATTGTGGGCATAAGCCTAGGCAAACTTCAGAATCACATCTTCTCCTACACAAGGACATCAGAAGCTTTTGCTTGTTACTTTCTTCTGAACCCAATGAAGTATGATTTAATTTTAACTGAAGTCGGCTTCAAACCTTCAGTCATCAATCTGGCTTGTTTCAACAAACTGTTGTTAAGATTAGCCACAATTTAGCGTAGGCATCCCCAACCTTTGGCCCTCCAGATGTTTTGGACTACAATTCCCATCATCCCTGACCACTGGTCCTGTTAGCCAGGGATCATGGGAGTTGTAGGCCAAAAGGTCTGGAGGGCCACAGTTTGGGGGGGTGCCTGGTTTAGAGTTTGGATGTTACACGGAAGTGTGGTTAATTAAAAGCAGAAGACAATGCCATGTTAATCCACCAGGTTCAGTTTCTGATATTGTTGTACCACTGGAGCAGATATTTATCCAGAATCTTCTGTATGTCTGATTTTACTCATTCTTCCATTCCTTCGTAGTCATGGGAGTTTCTTCCACCCAATCCCCAGATATATTGCCAAAATGTCACCAGCATCAATGAAAAAATAAATAAAAAATTGGTCGTGTCTATGAGAGAAACTCTTATGAATTTGAAGGAAGGAATTTGTAAACACTTTTAGAGAGCCAACGGCTTTTTATTCTTCCTACTAAAAATGTTTTTAAAAGGTAAAAGCCATTTCAAGCTGCTAAGAAGTGCGACACTTACCATGTGCTTTTAAAATGAATACAGAAATGTTCCTGGAAATGAGTTGCAGGGACAATACACAGAAAAATGAGCAGCCATCACCACCGCCCCCTCCCCCAAATGCTACTGCATATAATGTTTCAGCACCATGTAGCTTCATTCTCAAGAACATTTCCAGTCCCTATTTTTTAAAGAATATTTTTTATTAAATGGGGGGGGGGAGGAAAAAGCTCTTAGATTACCTTACGTTTTCCCCCTTCCTGAAAATGTGCCTTTCAGCTTCTGACTTTGCAGCAGAGAGTCCCCCACTCCCCATCAAATCTCTGGAATTCGGTTGGGCTGAAACACTGACAGCAGCCGTAATTAGACAATTTTTGGTCTTAAATGAGTCTATTGCCCATTTCTACCCCATTCTTATGTAGCACCACAAGGATAAGCTTTTAAAAACCTTCTTGGGTGTTACTCTTCAACAACCTTGGTTCAAATGTTACAGTTGCTTATTTCTGCCTCTTCCTTATATGACACGTATTTCAAAAACTCTGAAAACCTTCCTGAATGTTCATTCTTCTTTATCAGCCTAGACTTCAAATGATCTGCAACCAGGGTGGAATCTAAGGTAAAGGGTAAAGGGATCCCTGACCATTAGGTCCAGTCGTGACCGACTCTGGGGTTGCGGCGCTCATCTCGCTTTATTGGCCGAGGGAGCCGGCGTACAGCTTCCAGGTCATGTGGCCAGCATGACAAGGCCACTTCTGGCGAACCAGAGCAGCACACGGAAACACTGTTTACCTTCCCGCTCTAGCAGTACCTATTTATCTACTTGCACTTTGACATGCTTTCAAACTGCTAGGTTGGCAGGAGCAGGGACCAAGCAATGGGAGCTCACCCCGTCGTGGGGATTCAACCTTCTGATCGGCAAGCCCTAGGCTCTGTGGCTTAACCCACAGCACCACCCGCGTTCTGGGTGGAATCTACACACATATAAAAGCCATTTTTTAAATTATAAAAAGTGTTTTTAAAAATACATTGACTTTTCCATAAGGCTGACCATTGTCATCTAGTGTCGCATTGTATATTGCACTTAAAACGTTTTTATTTGCAGCTGTATAGCTAAGTCCAGTTTTCACTTTCTAAAACAGAAGTTCCAGAGCAGTAAGATATTGTTAAAAGCCACTGGCAACACAAAAAGGCAGAGGCTCTCTCATTCAACACAGATCAGACTGTGGCATGCACTAGGACTCTACCACAGCATCCCAGATCAGAAGGGATTACAATCAACATGCCCCCCCACCTGCAATTCCTCTCCTGTAACATCCCCCCTTTGCCAAGCAGCAGGTACAACAAGAATGCACCTAATTTGCGAAGCAGAAACTAAGAAAACCAAGCTACACTGCCTAATACGGAAGTTACAGCGGTTGGCTAACAAAGCCAAGCCAAAATTTGCGGAACCTTACAGAAAGCAAAATGGCACACCAACTCCAAGGAAGGAAGGAAGGAAGAATTTGCCCCAAGTTCTCTTTCTTGGTCCCTCTACACAGATCTGGTGGGGAAGAGTGGGACAGAATGTGAGGAACAATGTTTGAGAGATGATCTCAAGATCTGAAAGCAAGCTTAAAGTGCCCTGCATCTTGATATATTTAAAATTACAACAGCTGACTCAAAAGTGCTGAAAGAATTCAGCTTGCTTCTTGAGCACTTCTGTTTCCATTTCTGTGGTTCAAATAAAGGTATCATTATCATTATCAGTTTATTTTCACACCACATTTTCCAGGTGATGATCAATGCAGCTCAGAAGAGGGAGCAAGTTAATATACAGCAGGAATGGGAAACCTTTGGCCTTCAAAATGTTGTTGGACTCCAACTCCCATCAGCCTCAGCCACCATGGCCAATGTACAGAGATGATTTGTAGACCCATAGCATCTGGAAAGCCATTGGTTTCCCCACACCAATATTGAGAACCAGCAGAAGCAATTATAAATATACCAAAAGCATTTCATAATAATAGCTAAACCCACATTAGCTGGCTAACAAAAACATCATGAGTAAAATTTTCCCCAAACATATGAAAAGCTTTCCTTTCTGAAATAAGAAAACAACCAAGTAAAATGCACATTTAGCTAACATAATTTAGTGATTTGATTTGGAAATAGTTATCAGCACAAAATACAAGACCAGTAAAATTTAAACCAGTAAAATTTAAGAACTATCTAAACAGCAGCATTTCAAATAAGCCAAAAACATGCACCAAATTGGAGTGATGCTATCTAGGCACATTTGGCAGTAGAAGAACAATTTGCAGTTGGAGTAAATCAGGTGCAAAATGAAAAATAAGTAGTGAAGAAAAAAATTCACAACCACCAAGAATCAGGATAATCTTTATTATTTATTTATCCCCTGCCTTTTATCCAAGGAGTCAAGGCAACATCCACTGTTCTTTACCCTCTTTCCCACATTTGATTCTCAAAAAAAGCCTGTGAAGTAGATTAGACTTCAGGATTTGACGGGTCTACAGTTACCCAACGAAATTCATGACACTACAAGAATTTGAAGCAGAGTCTTCCCAGTCCTGGTCTCTAACTCCAACCATTACACTACAATTTTTCTGGTTTCCTCGGAACCATGTTGTTGGCATCTGTCTGTCTCAAAGGACAATAGAGTGCGCCTCTGGGGGTGAATGACCTCCCTGGGGCACAAGCCTGGTCAGTATGTATGGAGGTCCTAGGCTTCCCAGACAAGACCCCTCTCTTGGCCTTGCTGATGTGGTCCAAAGAAAAGCAGAGCAATATGTTTGGCACAGCTTGGCTGAAGGAGTTGCCAGAAGGAGGTGTACAAAGCGCCATTCAACCATCTTAGGGACTTCACTCCGGATTTGTGTAGGGTTTACTCCTTAGCCTTTTCTTCTCCCAAAGATATGACACAAGGCAGCAGTTTAGTATCAGAGTTTTCCTTCTCCTACATGGGCTACTTTCCCAGGTTGACGAACCCCATCTGCCCCTCGCTTCCCTCTACAGCATGTGCAGAAACTGCCTTCTTTACCACTGGACCCACTGGTGGTCTCATCTGCTCAAGCCATCAGAGTTTGTTGTGTATAGCCAAAGGCTGTCTTTGCACACAGGGGAAGTCCCTAACTCACCCAAGGTTTGAGACCCATTGGCTACTCTACCCTGCTTTAGTTGGCCATTCGAAGCCGTTCCCGAAGTGTGGCCACTGTCGCATGCTTACAGCTTCTAGGAGCCACAGGTGAGAGCTGAGTGGAGGGTGGGGACCAAAGGTGGACAAACAGCTCCAAAAGGAGCATGATGTATCCTCCACCAGAAGTACTACCTCTCCCCTAACACACCATAGACTGTACTGTAATATAAATGGGGAACTAAGTCATCATTATTGGTAAACAACCTTCAAAACACACACAAACACACATGCAGATTAAGCTAGAATCTTAAAATCACACTCCAGACTTTTAAAAAATTAACTTTAATTCAGAGAGATCTCCAATCAGGGACACTAGAGAGATACGCTAAGCTTGCTGGCAACACACTTCTCTACTGAACAGTGATTCAGCATCCGTGAGCAATTATAACATGAAACATCACACCTCCAGTTCATCATCTGGTTTGGAGGACAGCCAACTTCACTCAACCACCACCACTGGTAATTTAAAGAGCTAAACTGAGAATAAACTAAATATAACAACACAAGGGGATTACAACATTTCAAATAGTTTAAGGATAATTCTAGGAAGAAGAAAGGTTCTACCTTGTCTCTTGGTAAGAATTAATATTTATTAGCTGAGAGAAAAAGCCAAGTTTACAAAAGAACAGCTACTGTAGGTCTCACTAAATCATACTGCAGCTTGGAGAATCCATGAAAAAATTATTCAAGTTCATGCAAATCAACAGATAATTCCAATGAAATTATTGTGGCATTGTGCATGAATCAATGGGTTGAATACTTATTTCCTGCTCTCATACATAACTGGCTTACTGTTTTTCAAATATTTTATCTGACATTGCAGCTAATGTTAAAATATGCTACTTTCCATTAAAAAAAAGAGAGATTCATCTTCCTCATTTTTATGTCTTTCTTCAGACTCACAATGACAAAGAAACCTAGCAGTTTTGTTGTTGTTGTTGTTTAACAATCTTGCCAACATGTTACAAGGGAGAAATTATGTGACTTTGAATTTTTGTGCAACTGTTCCCACATATAACCTTGCCAGATCTCAGAAGAAATGAGAGAAAATGGCATATACTATTTCCACACATTAATTTATTGACATGCTTTCACATTTAAAATTGCATATCATCTATTCTTGAAGACTAGCTGAAACCCTAAGCAGCCCGGTGACAGGAGAAAACACACACACTCCTTCATGTCAATTTGATACCAACCTAGAAAAAACAGTGGTTCAAAATCAATCAAAAAGGGGAAAAATAAGAATTTAATCAAGTGTATCTATTAATTTATATAATGAAGTGCATCTATTAATTTGATGCACCTTTTAAATATAACAAGCCATTGTAGCTTACAAATAGCTTAGTACTGTATCATGTATCACAGTGAAAACACAAAAACCCTCCACGCACAATTTTCTTTCTTTTTCCTCCCTCCCCCTCATCCAATTTCATTGACGAGGGACAGTCCCTAGAGAACAAAGAGAAGAGAGAACCTATTATATCCAGAGGCTGGTTTCTCCAAATTGAAGGCATCTGTTCCATGCCCATGACTTCCACATACTGTAGAAGAAAAACAGAACTTTGAAGGCATCTGTGTTCATGCTTGACAGTCCCAGATCTTATGCACTTCCGTAATTGCCCAGCTGCAAACACGGTTTGCTCGCTGCTGCTGTCATTGTCAGCTGATCTCATCTCTGTCACACACAAAACAAAGACTGTAGAGCCATGATTTATAAAGTAAAGTTGAGAGTGCCACACAGAATTGCCACCAGCTGTCTAATCCATCTTGCTACTCTCCTTACCTGGTATAGACCAGACAACTGAGGATTATACTTCATGCATTTGAGAAAATGTGCTCTGGCCCACAAAATGGGCTCTGGTCCTCTTATGCCACAATACAGCAGTTCTCAAACTTTTTTTGCAGTGGCAGAACCCTTCACTTTAAACTAAATTTCAGTGGAATCCTTGGAGTAAAAAGTTTTACACAGATTTTTTTTTTTGTAAAGCAGGGTGGGGAGAAGGTGTGATTTTTGGAAGAGAGCCAGCCAGAGAGGTAACCAGGGCCGGATTTAGGTTTGATGAAGCCCTAAGCTACTGAAGGTAATGGGGCCCTTTATACGTCCAGCTGTCCTTTGTCAACAACAAATTGTCACTGCTTTTTGTGTTAAATATATGCTATATGGTAATTTATGAACCTAATAGGTATCTAAAGCCATTTTATTTAATTTTTATCTCATATTTTGGAAATGCACATCCAGTTTTTTTCCCTTTAAATTTTTGCCCCCCCCCCAAAAAAAGAGTGGACCCCTAAGCTATACCTTGTTTAGCATATACGTAAATCTGACACTCTAGGTAACATTTAAAAGCAACTTTGAGACCTATAAAAACTTTGCTGTCAACCTCTGTTAAGGCTTTGGCTCCAATGAGAGAGAGTTTTTATCTGGCCATATATTTAACTGTTGCTGCCAGGCTGCAGCTCAATAGAAGGTTCTGGGATGGGGAAGAGGGATTCCCGTGACAACTGCTTGAACACATGGGCAGGGCAGAGTTGCTTACCCAATGCCACATGATGCTGCCGGTTACTGATGGGGCAAAGCAAGGATGGGAGCGGCGGATTGGGCGCACACCAAGTTTCACACTGCCTGGGCCACACTTCCTCTTGGTAGCCAGCAGCAACATGCAGCATTGGAAAGTTGCATAAGCAACACTCCCTGCCCCCCCGCCTGCCAACTGCTATTGACTTAACCATGGAAAGCATGGTAAAGGGAAGAAAAGAAGGGCAAGGGATTCCCAGGGCAATGGCTTGAGAAGTGCATTTAATCCCCATGGCTGTAGCTCAATGGAAATCGCACATTATGTGTGCTTGTCCACCATTCCAACTTTTCTTTGCTGGACTCCTTGGAACGCTTTGCAGAGTCCCAGGGCTCTGTGAAACAGAAATGCTGCCATAAATCCCATACTTTTCCATCTATAAGACGCCCCCATGTATAAGACACCCCCTATTTTGGGGGACTCCGATTTAAGAAAATGGGGGAAGATCTATCTGTGTATAAAATGCCCCCAAATTTTGAACATTTTTTTGGGGGGGGGGACACCTAGCCTTATACACGGAAAAATATGGTAATATGTTGGGTCTTTAAGGTGTCACAAAACACAGTTGTGCTTGCTACAGCAGAATTAGCAGGCTCCACACATGAAATCCTTCCACCTGGGAAACCACAGCTAGAATCCTGCAAGCAGCTTCTTCAATACACTTGTCTCACTCAGCTTGCATGGGTTTTATCTGAACAAGGGCCCATGTACCTTAGAGTGCACATACATCAATGAGATAACATAGTAGTGCACAGGCCCATAAGAAATGTTATCATCTTACATATGTGTGACTCTCCTGTTCTCACACCAAAGATCACTATCTGGCCACCACTCTCACATAGGAAACGGCTTCACACAGACTATTTGTCAATCTAGCTCAGTCTTGTTTACTGTGGCTGGCAGCAGCTCCCCAAGTTCTCAGGCAAGGGTCCTTTTCATCACACTGGTAACCTAATCCCTTTTAACCTGGAGATGTTAGGCAATGAATCTGGGATCTTCAAACAGGTGTTCCACCAATGAGGTACAGCTCTATGCAATTCTCTCTCTCCAGAATTGCTGAAATTCGAAAATATACAGCAACATGTGTTATCTTGACAGGTAATTATTGGAGAGGGGAGCCATGGGAAGCTACTGCACATGTGCAGAAACTAACAACTTTTTGAAGAGGCTTCCCAAATGCGAAGCAGAATCAGTGACAGGGGCTGCTGGAGTATATGAGGGTATCACCACTTTGCTACTTTCACCATAATAGTGGGACTCCATAGAAGCAACATAATGTTAACTTGAGGTGGTGGTGGTTCAAAAAACATGCAGTCTTTCAACGAACTTTTAGAAGGCCACTTGCGAAGCTAGAACAAGGGAATTCTGGCAGTGATCCAGTTGGGGTGCAACACTAAGCCACACCCTGGCTTAGCATGAATGAGCATACTACAGGTTCCCAGAGAGAAGTCTCCTCCTCTGGTCCTGCTGCTATGAGCTAAGCCATGGTTTGGCTTCGTGTTGCATCTGAACCCAAACTTGTGGTTGTGTGTGTGTGTGTGTGTGTGTGTGTGTGTGTGTGTGTGTGAAGTATTTGCCTTCCTCTGAATATTTAACAAATACATTAAGGAAGCTTCTTCAAAATAAATTCAGAACAACAGGTTGGCACTATCACACTGATTACCGCCCGAATATCTTGGCATTGGGGTGTTGCAATTTCAAAGTCAGAAAACAAAAATACTGAACCAAACATATCTTGATGCGGCCAACTCTCTGCAAGTATTTTCATACAAAATGCAGCTCCAGCAAAACACCACTACCATTTGCTTTTCAGTTAATAGGATACTTTACTGATAGTGGCATCCAATGCATGTTCAATCAGAAGTATGTTTAACTGTATTCAAAGGGGGATTTCATGTTCCACATACATAGGATTTCAACCTTTCCCCACTTTTAAGAGAGAAAAACTCATTCTTCAAATACCTGTTCCACTAGAGTCAACTTTAACGAATGCAACAAAACTATTAAAGAGATCATATGGGCAAGACATGAGGAGAATGTTCTTCCACCGGCACAATTAGCCTTTATTTGAAGTATTGCAGTTTCACAGGAGAAACGCCCGAATCTGATAAATATCAATGTAGCTTACTAATTCTTTGAGTTTAAGTATATCACTGTACATTTAAAATCTGCATTACCTCAGAAAAGAATATACAATATGAGGTGGAAGTTGAAGGCTTTCGGTGAATAGCTTGGTCATGAACTAACCCTCCTTCAACATTTTCTCAAAGAGCACCATTGTAGTGCCTAAAGGTGCCTAAATTCTCATCTATGGAACTTAATGCCATACTTGATATGATAACAAGCTTTCTGCAATACTTTTTGCACACACCCACACACACACACCCCAGTAACAGTACAAGTTTGCTTAGAAAGAAAAGAACTAACCAACAACCTGGCGCCATTGTCCATAAATGTTTGGCAATGATCACGTTCCTGGCAACTGAGCAGCATAATCACTTTGACAAACAATCCCTACCTGGAAGTCTCTCCAAGCATGCTTTCTTAATCAACTGCAGCACTCTTTCCTAATTTCCTTTGCAGAAGTATCTTAACTGGCTGTCTTGTAGCATGCTAAGTATCTCACGTTGGAGCAGTTACGGTCTGTCGCATGTTCTATGTTCCAAACTGGTCTATATAGCAGTTTTCTGGTCTTAGGTACTGCCCCATCCCAGAATACAACATTCCATCTAGCCCAATGCTACCCAAACTGACTGGAAAGTTCTTCCACTCTTCAGGCTCTCAAGGGAAGAACTTTCCTAGCCATGTTACCTTAGATCGTTTAAATGGGGCATTATAAATTATATCCATTTCCTGTACAATTAAGTACATGGTCTTCTCCTCTAGCACAAACATCAACATCTGAATTTATTACCAGATTAAATATTTTCAATACTGTACAGTCAGACATTTAACCAGAATATTAAAGCATCAATCAATGATTTGTTGTTGTTCTTGTTGCTTTAACACAACTGAACCAATGGAAAAGGAAAATATGGCCAGGAGGTTCATGTGTCAGAAATGCAAACGCTTGATGTAACCCTAAGTTGTGTGTATGTACCTAACCTTGTGGTGAAACAGTAGTTTGACTCCTGCTGCTCCCAGGCAAATGAGGTGAATGTTACATTGAAAACAGAACATCAGTCAGACAGACCATTGTGGAAAGTCTTTTGACCTACAGAATTGAAACATGACATTTGAACTACCACCTAGGGAGGTGACTGTGCGGTCATCATCAGTCAGGCAAGAAATGTAGGCTATAGCTCTTCAGATAAAGTGAATCACAAAGGGAAACTGGTTGGTGGTAATGACTGGTACTTATGCAAATTGCATATTAACATCCAGCCAGGCAGACATATTGAAGCTTCCTATAGCCACCGAGCTAACTATAGGTTTTTGTACAATGGATGTAGGCCATGAAGCTACTTTCTCAGGTGGTGGTTAACATTTCCAGTTTCTAAGATGTGATGGAGAATAACCTATCAGAACCAATAATTTACAGTTTTAACACTGCTAGTATCAAGGAGCAAACAATGGCGCAGTGTGCTTGTTAGTGATGGCGAAGCAAATTCACTCCACTAGATGGAGTCTTGCCTATAAAGGCAAATTTGCAAAAAGCTGCTTTTAAATATAATATGCTTTCATGGGGTGACTTCTTTTATTTTAAAACTCTTCATTACAGATACCTAAATAAAAAAATGCAGAGAAAACTAAAGATCTTGCCTTTACTTGTGCAAAGTTCTACTGAATTCAATAATACTCAACATCCCATTTTACCTTAGTTTCTTTTTCCTTTTATTTTTTAACAAACGTCTGTTCTTAGAGCACATCTACAGTGCCACAGAAAAATGCACATCTTAAAATTACTTCTAAGCAGGGATTCTGTACCCATCATGCAATTAGTAAGAACTGCATTAAAATCTATCTTTGCTTAATTGTACCTCCCCCCTTCATTCTGTCTATCTGTCTTGTCTTGTCTTTATTTCTTTTTCTAGTCACAAAGTATTACCATACGTTTTAGATCACATGCATATTTTTCCTTCACTGGTTTAAAATTAAAAAAAATTATGCTTTTATAAATTTCTAGCTATTTCCCTAGCCTACTCCATAATTTCTAACCCCCACTTGCTTTCCACAATTTGTGTCCTGCACATTCCATAAAACTTGATTAACAACACTACTGAAGAGCATCTTTTAATGAATACTCAAGCATAATTTAATCATTTTATTTAAATATGGGGAAAATTGCCCTGAAAGCCCTATTAACTAAAATACCCTTGATTACCTTAAAATTTTGATTTGCTGGTATAATAAGAAACAGTGTACTCTGTCTTTCTTTGCAGAGTGAAAAAGTAGTAGAAAATGAATAAAGGTTTTCATTGAGATCAGCAAGAAATACTGGGGTTATGACTCTGCATTGTGTTGAGGTGGGGAAATGCAAAGTTGTTTCTCCCACAATTAATATTTGCTAAACAGTACACTAATATTTAACTACAAAGACCATTTTTATAGTCTACCGCCGAGCTAAGGTCCTAATTGCTTAACACCATTTTTCCTGCACCAGATAAAAGTGCCAGCAAAAAAGAAAAGAAAATGCACATAAAGCTAGAGATTTTTCAGAACAGATCCACCCCCCCCCCCAAATAACCCACTCACATTAACAAAAGATTGCAGTGGCTTGCAAATTATAGGGTGTTATTTTTAGTGGAAGTAGTTCAATATTCATATTGGAGCAGATGTAGCAGTTTAACAAAACAGCTCTTCAATTCCTGCACAAATTGAAAACAGGAAAACTGATTGCATTTTCTCTTATCACTTTCCTTTTCTGAATTGACACTTTTGGCCTTCTGAAAATCTACACATGGCTTTCATCTCAACAGCACCTGCTGATCAATCATAAACCTAAAATTTTCATGAAAATGTTATGAAGGACTCATTTTCTCCTTGCCATCTCATGGGGGCATCAGTAGTCCACTGCCTGGCCACAACTGTTGTACTATTACAGTACAATATTCTGAAATGTATTTTATATTTTCATTAAACTTCTTTGAGAATGGATAAATCAGTAGTGGCTCTTTTCATATTAGCTCTTTGTCTGCTTTAAATTAATTTCTGTCTCCATGCTTGCCTAACAGTGATGGGGTCTTAGTGTGCTGCCAGTTCCATTTTACAGAGTACCTCAAAGAATTCGAGATAATAAGGCTTGCTATATATTTCACGGTCAATGGGTCTTCAATATATGTAAGAACACTCACAGCACCATTTAATGGTCAGAATAGAAGAAGAAAACCCAAGCCCATAATATCCTTTCCATGCAAAGCCTCCTCTTTACCACCAGAAATTGATCCAGTGTGCATACAGAAAGGCAGGAGAAAGAAATCTCATTTAAACTTTGCTTTTGAATTCACTCATAGTCTACAAAGCCAAGAAATCTCTAGCAGGTGCTTTGGCACTTCAGCACCAATGGAACTGTGCATAGTTCCCCAATCAGTTCTCATGAGAAACTTTCAAATGTCTTCTCCCACATATAGAATATGAAAACCTAAGTACCTTGTTATGTTGCCTGCTCTTATCTCATAAACTCTGAACTGCAGCAGCCCTAGCAGGTAAACATGGGCCACCATAATTCTAGGTGCAATTATATAGATGCTCCTAAGACCTGCTCTATGTCAGCTTTGTAACTGATAGAGGCTAAACCTCCCCAAGTGTTCTGCAACCATCCATTACTATTCTGCTTCAGTGATAAGGTAGCTTGAAGGCAGATATGACATACAGTAATATATGTGGCACTCTGCCCGTTGGTTTGTGAGCTTGTGTTCCATCATGTTCACTGAGGCAATCATAAACCTGAAATGTCAATATATTCAGTCAATGGAAGTAAAATAATGGGACTCTATTGTCTTACGCTATTGATCTTCTGTTGTCAACACAGATACATGTCCTTGGCTTTACACAAATTTTAATTAGACTCTTAGCTACTGAATCATATCTCTGTATCCAGTTATGCCAACACCTGGTCAAGCACTGCAGCAAGAGGAAGGTGTTAATATCTCAAAACAAAAACAAATTTAGTTTAAAGCAAGATCTGCCCATTTCAGTGGAACTGACTTTCAAGTAACGGTGCTTAAGATTGGGGTATTTTGTAGCCAGAGGGAGTTTACTGGGGACTTAATTTTTTTTACCTCCAGATGGTGTTTGAATTGTCCCTTGCCTAGAGAAAACCAGTTTATCATTCTTTCCTATTCGGAGGAATTCTAAGAACTGTATCAAAATGTAAATTATATAAAAAGCATGCATATGTGGACTTAAGTCCTATCACCTAAAACCAAACAGAGGTTAAGCAGAAAGGACAGTGAGTCCTTTACTAAATAAAGAAATTAACAGTATCTCTCTTACAAATAGCCATGCATACAATTCTGGCATAAAATTCAAACCAGAAATCCCCCGCGGTTGCAATCCCAAGAATTTGTTACAAGCAAGTTTAAGTCCCATTGCACTCAGTGGGATTAATGCGTTGGACTCCCATTATCAATTGCACTTATTGGTTTTTTTTATGAGAACCATTATCTCAGAATATAATCCATATGTAGAAAATTCAGTAAAGGTGGGATAAAAAGGAAAGGACTGAAACCCTTCTGAAATTTTTTTTTTTAAAAAAGCAATGGACATTTTCAAAGCTTCCCTTCTCCCCCCCCTACACACAGAGACTATTTGCTACCCATTCTCACCCAATAAATGAGGTAATCAAATTGTTACAATGTTCATCCTCTCTGTCTATCTAATGCTTTTAAAGCCGAGTAAAAAATCTATTTGCCACAAAACCACACGTCCTTTGCTGTATCATGGTTTTGTGTTTTTTTTAAAAAAAGAAAAAACCCCAAGTCACCTTCGTAAACCCATTCAGACTAGTCACACTAAACCCAATTAAAGATAGGGGGGGGGGGGTTGAGGAGAGAGAGAGAGAGAGAGAGAGAGAGAGAGGAGAGAGATAAAATAATCTCACCTTTGCAAGTCCTGTTTGAATAACTGAGCTGTTGGGAGATTGCAAGGCCAGGCCAGGTGAGGTTAGATGCCTCATAACCCCACACAACAAAAGGCAGATCCCTTTTCTCTCACTCCAGGCTAATCTTTAAATGTAAATTCCCCACCAGCTAAGGAGAGAAGCAAGATAAGAGGTTACATCTTCACTTCTCCGGAGCTGTTATCGACTTCAGCATCATTTAGAAGAGATGGGGAGGGGGCGCTGAGAAAGGGAGGGAAGGAGGGAAGGAGAAGCATCTCTCTCCGCCCCCCCCCCTCCCGCAACACCACTTTCAAAATGCTTGGAGATTACCTTCTGGCTGAGGAGAGCACAGGCAGGAGCCGAGGCAGCAGCGCAGCCAGGGCTTTGTATTCATTAAACACACATCGCAGCTTATCTGAAGTAAAAGCCTTGTCAGGATGGCACATTGTATGTGAGAGAAAGGAGGGGGAAAGAGAGGCAATGTGCATCAGGGTGATTACAATATCAGCATGGCCCAGATGGAAGCAGGAAAATAAACAGAGAGAGAGGGAGAAGGAGGGAGGGGGCACTCGCCTAGAGGTGGGAGCAAACTTCTAATGGGGGTGGAAAGCCCAACTTTGGCGCACATATATGCACAAACACACCTGCTAAGTAAGGGAGCACCCATCTTCCGGCCTGGGAAACTGCCATTAAAGAAAAGGCCCTTTCTCGAGGGAATATTTTTCATACGTCTTCTTTTTTTTTCAAAAATAAATAAATCTTGAGTCTGCCTGAATAGAATACCTGAAGAAGAGGTTCAATCTGTGCCAGGGCATCCCCTCAGTTCTTAATGCCAGCTCCCAAAATGCAAATATGTGAAGCAAGGACAATGATGGCCTTCCAGATGGAAAGTGGATTTCCTTTACCACTGCATGACTAGAATGTTCTAGAAATTAAAACTTTGGTTCTCTCATTTCCATGATATTTTACTGGTTTTTTCTTCTTCTTCTTCTTCTTCTTCTTCTTCTTCTTCTTCTTCTTCTTCTTCTTCGGTAAAATACGTATCATCCAGATTATTATGGGTCACAAAGATCCGCCAAGAACAAGCAAAGTTCATCTAACCATTACTTGTTTGTACTCATACCTCCCTCAGTGATAGGCCCTTGTACAAAGCACATTGCAGGGCAGGCTCAAATGTCTCCTTTTTACAGTTAAAGTTCATCCATTATTGCTGCATTTCCTGACAACCTGCAGCAACCGGGAATTTTGATTTTGATTTTTAGTCCTTTAAAATTGCAAACCTCTTTGGGTGCCTTTGGTAGAAAGATGGTGTATTAATGCAATGGATGAACATGCTGCTACCTCCATTATTTGAATTGTCCTGATCTGGACCAAACTAAGACCTGCCCAAAGGGCACTGAGGCTGTGATATGTCCCAATTTTGGGTTCTGATGCACCAGCAGAAATCTACTTAGAATACATAAGGCTTCAACATGTCAATAGGTGAATATATACCAAAACACACACACACACACACACACACACACACACACACACACACACACCTCTTGCAAAGAGTTTCCTCAGCCACTTTTATGTGGAAACAGATTAAAGGGCAATTATCTGCCTGGTCCAATCTCATAAATTAAAGTGATGTCTAATGTACTGCATTGCTTTCATTTTTCTGAACATTTGTGTGTTCCCTGTTTGTTTAAGCATTTAGTGAGCTTAGCAAACACCTTTAATAAAAGAGACCCATACTTTTTAATCCACTACTTCTGCATCTAAAAAGAACTGTAGTTATTCTTTTTCCACATAAGGTTTCTATCATTACATTGGCGACTTGGAAATCTAGACCCCACATGACTTATTTTAAGTTCACCCAGTGAAACCATGGAGAATCAAGTCAAGTATAAATAAAATAATTCATTGGAGTATGCTGGCACCAGCGTATTAGCCAAATTCATGGAGGAAACATTAACAAATTGTTATTGTCCATGATAATTAAATGGCGCATCTGTGTTTAGAAGCAGTATACCTCCAGCCAGTGCTTTTTTTCTGGGGGTATGCAGGGGTACGCATTCCCCTAAACATTTTGTGAATCTAAGTTTGGCCTCATTGAGGGGCAGTATTTCAATATGAGTAGGAAAAAAGAGTACCCCTAAACACCCTCCCATCAGATGTCAAAGAGAAAAACAACTACCAGACTTTTAGAAGACATCTGAAGGCAGCCCTGTTTAGGGAGGCTTTTAATGTTTAATAAATTGTTGTATTTAATATTTCTGTTGGAAGCTGCCCAGAGTGGCTTAGGAAACCCAGCCAGATGGGCGGGGTATAAATAATAAATTATTATTATTGTTGTTGTTTGTCACAGCTTGTAAACTTCTCAGGGGTATCTGTTTGCTGCGATTGGACAAAGAAGGCAAAACTAGCAGCACCATCCAAAGCATGTCTCTTCAGAAGTCCCACTGAAATCAATAAGGCTTACTTCTGAGTAAGCACATATAAGATTACACTGCAGATGTTTGACTTGATCCACAGGACTCTTCTTAAAAAGTAAAAGAGCACGGAATGAAACTTTTCCATGTTGAGAAGAATATAATGGTGATGATATTAATTTACTTTTAAAATTGTCTATTCCCCTTGGGATGACTGCTGATCAGCAAATCAAAAGCGGGAATACTGGGCAACTATAGCAGCCAGAGCAATACACTTGGACCAAACGCCTCCTTTGCCCACCAAAGAATATATGGAAGAGGACTTGACACATGACAAAGGCCAAAAGCAGAATCTTAACACCAGAGGAAAGAGAGAGTGTGTGTGTGTGTGTAAAAATGGTGACACTGTAATGAAATGCCACATAAAGACTCTGTCATAAATCCTCTACTAATCCAATAATGTGAAAACCTCATGGTATCATTGGGACATAGCACAAGATATTATTTTCTAATTCTTCATTCCTCAGAATACATTGCAAGGCTTATACCAACAAAAATGTGCTCTGTGTTAAGTGTTCTGTGATCACACACTGATCTTCAGCATAGTTACTCAGAATCAAGTCCCAATAACTTCTGTCTTTTTTAAAAATTTCCTACAAATAAATTTGAGGTGAATAACTGCACAATCACTGCCAGAAAGGATGTCTGAATGTAACACTGATGAAAAAGCAAATGTTATGTATCTAAAGTGACGTCTGGTTCGCTACACAGATTGTTTGATTCTCGAAACACAAACAACTTCCCCCCCCACCTCCTCATCACCTTCTATAATGGTCATATATGGATAACCATATTCGATAGAAATCAAGAATACATTATAGAGAGAATGAAAAGTATGCTCAATTTGCTTCAGCTGGGTGCATTTGCTGCAGTAGCAAAAATTGCACGAATCAGGGATGCTTTCTGTGGAATCCACAGATGGTCTTCGGCTGCAGTGTAAGTCCTATTGAACACAGTGGACTTACTTCAAGTACAAATGGACAGGGTGCGTTGTTAGTTAAATAATGATCAGAATCTTCCAGAAACTTCTCTTATGCCTATTCTATGCAAACCTGTTACGAATTACCACAGGGCATAGCTGTGCAGCCATGATGTAAAGCAAAATTACCATGGATTGGGCCCTAGGTCTCCAGAATGTTTTCCTATGGTGGTGAGGGGAGGAGGGTCTTATCAAATATTAGTACTGTACTTATTTTCCAGATTTAAGATATATTTTAGATATTACAGGAGCTGTAATATCTAAATCTTTCCTATCTGGTAGATCTCACAGAAAACTGCCATGTTTTTTAGAACAAATCATTTGTTGTGAAAATGTTTGTTCTGCCCACCTCTCCCTCCCCCTTTTTTGCTTTAAAGAAAGCAATATACACGGTGGTCAGAGTAAAAATGTGCAACAGACGAACCATTCATAATCACAGCTGTCTGAAAGTCCAAGCTTGAGGCTACAAATCTTAATTTCAGCTGATTCTCTCTTAATAACGGGTTACCTCCTTATAAAGCAAGGAAGTCCATCTGCCTCAGGCAGAGAGATTTTTTTTAGCTGTTTTAATGCTTCAAAACCTAGCTTTTCATTTCTTGCATTGAATATGTGAATTCTAGTGTGCTATAATGTGAGAATGCCAACATATGACCATTATACTATAATACCTCACTGCTCAGCTCGGCTCGTCATTACTTCACTTGTAATTCTTATGCTAATTATGTTCATAATTACTATAAACAGATGTGGGAGAAATGCATGTGACCTTTTATTTGCAAAAATACATTCTTAATTCCTTTAAGGTCAGCACACATATGCACCAAAACTACTAAGTCAGATGGGATATGTAAAGAAATAGCTATATGAAATAACTGTCTCCAATCTAGAAAAGACCAGCTGTATCCCAGTATACTGAAGCAAATTCCTTTTTTCAAAATTAGAATAAGAGGTTCTTAAAGAGAGCACAAAAAACATGAACCCCAAATGACCACTTTTTAACCACTGAGCACTCACAACTCAAACTACAGTGCTAATTCAGCATCCTATTGCCCTTTCTTCCCATTCTGTTTCACAACTGCCAGGGCATGGCAGCCAATATAGCAGTTTGTTATCCTTTCAAAATTAGCATCTTCCTCTGTACACAAGACTCATTTACAATAAAATCACTATGGGTTTCATTACCAGAAAGACCTCTCAATTTTTATTTCCCCTCCCCCATCTATAATTAGGGTGGACAGACAGGTGACACCCCCCCACTTGTGCAGATGGCTCCTGGGACTGATGCAAAAGTAGCTGCTTCTGTTTAAACAACATACAGATAACCTGCCCCTGTTCTTATCACTCACAATTACCTCCATTATAGTGAACCCATGCTTACTTTAATAAAACACCCACTGCTCTTTAAACATCATTTGAGAACTTTCTTATCAGTGGTGGGAAAGAAATTAATGAAGATGGAAGTCAATGTCTTTCAGATTAAGCTAATCGTGCATTCTAAATTTAGATCGCTTTTAAAAGCTATGTTCCTTTTTATGCGTGCAAGCACTTCCCTTCAGTGCCATTCTGCTTCAAAATATTTGCTTTTACAAAAATATTCAACTTAAAAGCAGGCTTGAATTAGAATATGACCGTTGCCATTTGCAATGCCCAGTGCACCCACTGCGTTTGCTCCTGTTAAGAAGTAATTTTGCATTGCTATCTGCACAGGTTTGTCTTCCTGGACTCTGCAGCACTGAGCATGTTAAAAGGAATGTGGAGAGTTAAGAAAATTTTGTATGGGAGGCCATTCTTTTGTAAGAAACGGGGTCATTTACATTTTAATACCGATACTTAGATTTCTGTGTACTTCTAAGGCCCCTATAACTATCGACAAGACTCAGTGAAAAAGCACATTTTTTAAAATAAAAAAACACCTCATCCAGATTTAACCAATCTACCAGATACAAACATTCCCATCCCACAGCAAGTCCCTGTTTTATTTCTGCCGATAAGGCTTTTTGATTGCCAAGTGTCAACTTAAGTTCGCACAGGACAAAGGAGGTGGCAGTGTTGGAAGTGTTTATTCCCCCCCCCCAAATGGGAGCACGATACTGACACACACACATACAAACAAACTCACAGTTGTGCCCCTTTTCAATTAGCTAAATATTTTAACAGTAATGAGCTTGCGGCAAACAAAGTTGAACAATAAAAGCGTCCATGGCAGCAGCCCTTCCCCCTCCTGTCCACAATGCAAATACTACACAGATGCCCATTTTTGTTTGCAGTGCCTTGCTAGCAAAGCGGCATGCAGCCTTAGTGCAGGCAGGCTTTGCATTCAATGCTTTGTCAGCTGAGCTCCATTTCAGAAGGGTGAGAAACAGGAGTTGACAGGGAAGAATGCCTGGGGGCTTGCTGGCCACTGACCAGGGCTTCAGGTGGAGGAACCTCCTCCTCCTCCTGCTTCTCTATACAGAATCACAAGGCATGATGTTGGCAGAGGCGTACATGCACTTCAAGTATTAAGAAGACATAGTGCCACACGGACAATGGTGTGTGCTCACAATGCTTTGATGGAGTGTTCCCATCAGTTTGGGTTAACCAAGGGAGTGCGTATAAAACCAAATCTCGTAAAACTAAAGCATTTTAGGGAAAAGATGGACACTCCTGGAGCAAAACGCAGTGAGCAACAGCAGTTGCCAGAATGCCGTCTGCATTCCACTGCAAAAGGGAATGTGAGCTCGTTCACAAGAGTTTTGAAGACAAAAGTTTTATTTCTCATAATCACAGTATGAAAAGAAGGCCGTGTTTTGTATTAAGTCATCGGCATGGGATATCTATACTTGCACTTTTTTGTTTTAATTTACAGTGCTGTACAGTTTTATGCCAAGGGGGTGAGGGGAAGTGGGGGTGGGGTGGGGTGGGTGGAAGAGGGAGAATCCACCAATCCAATTCAACATGTGCTAGGGTTGTAAAAATACACAATGAAATTTGATACACTGACCAGAAAAGTTTTGCAGTAATAATTAAGAAAGATGGCTGGCTAACACAACAGCTTGCAAGTCGTTTGTTAGAATGCAAGAAACTTTGTGCTGAATATTTTCTAAGGGACACTACTAAGTAAACAATTTTCACATTTTTAGAATCTGGCACTCCGATCGTGTAGGGAAGGCAGTCTAAATTTCCTAAGAGTTTCCACAGCTGTTGAAAATCATGCTGGTTCACTTTCCTTAGGAAATAATCTCAAAGGAATTTAAAAAGAATTGGAAAGGGAACTATGGCACAATCGTTAGAGACCAATATTGTTACCTATATCTGTGTCATATCCTCTGTGTAATCAGCCAGAAATTAAAATAAAAACTGATAATATATAAAGTCAACATAAGGTAAGTCTCTTGGTAAATTCTTAAATCCATAAAGATGCTGAAATAAAAATGCCGATTTAAGTTTTCTATTTTACTTCTAAGAGCACTTTAAGACTATCACCATAACAACACAAACACCACAGAGATCAGATTTCAGATCACATAGATTTTTGTTTGTCAGGGGTATTTGTGTGTCTGGGTTTTTATTATTATATCTATTGTTGTTGCTGTTTAGTCATTTAGTCGTGTCTGACTCTTCGTGACATTATATTAATACAGAATATCAAAACAGATTTAAAGTTGGTCTACAACTGATGAAGGGGAAAAAAATCTGATTTGGTCAGCAACTCAGACCACCATCAAGGGAAAAATCAATTTTCAGCAGCTGTGGACAGCCATTTAAGTCTGGGGCCTGAACAGATTAATTAGGGAAAGCAAAGTTAAAAGTTAAAGGGGTCATAGTTACATTAAGTACATGAATTTCTGCTGAAGCAAAACCCGAACAGTGCATTCCAAGACTGAGAAGTAATCCATCAAGGAAGTGGGCCACATTATAACATTTGCTAGGAAATCTTCCATTGCAATATAGGAAGCAGCCATATACAGAGTCAGGCTACTGGTATACCTAGTTCAATACTGTTGACACTGACTGCTAGCAACTCTCCTGTATTTAGACAGAGAATCTACCTGGAGAGGCAAGGAATTGAACCCTGAGACCTTCTGCATGTGAACTATAAACTACCTAGAGCCTTTGCCCTCAATTGCAGGGAGACTTTGCCTGCATTATCCTAAACATAAACTTGGGAACAAGTCTCATTGAACTCAGCTGGGCTAATTCCCTGAGTATACATGCATAGGATTGTGCTGTAAGGATGCAATACGATAGACCTTTGACCAAGGCATAAGCCCCTCTTGGACACAGCAGGACTTACTTCCAAGCAGACATAAAAATTGTACAAAACCTCCACTATTTCAAAATGTAGTAGCAATGATTGCTTTTCTCTTTCATAACGTAACGTTGTATGCATTTAGTAGCTCAGTAACCTCAATGAGTCCATATGGTCCATAATAGAAATTCCACTTCCATGTCTAAATAATACAGTAGGAAGTTTGACGTTCCAAAACAATTTGGTACTACAGGAGATTCAGTGACGCATGACTCATAGTACTGAAATTACATTAAAATCAATGAAACCTCAAGCCAGTGAAAAAAGTAAATGGTCAACTAAGCTTCCTATCTTTTGCAACCTGTTCATTGTGTTGATTCCAAGAGAGAGACTCCTTGGGCTAAGGCTGAAATTCTATCCTAAACATACTTACCTGGGAGAAAGCTCCATTGAACTCAATGAGTCTTACTTCTAAGTAAATGCATTTAGGAGATTGCTGCAAGTTTACAAAACTTACCAAAACGCTAAAGTTCTCTTCAATACAGTCTAGATCAGATCTTTGCAATGTCCAATGGCATACATTAATAAACAAATCTGGAAGTTCCTGATCTCTAATTATTGTTAATCATTGTTATATGTAACAGTAAAGTGACAATACAGAGACTAAAGATTTGTTCATGTTTCATTCTGCACTTGATTATACTGAAATTAAATGGGATATCCTTTACCTGAAATATATCTGTGAGAAAAATATGTCTACAGCGCTTTCCGTGATTTACAGTTTCGATCCATACTGTCTAGGTTGAAAACATTACATTTCAAGCGCTCTTGATCACATGAGCTCATATCGAGCAAGGATCATCTTGAAATAGAGGGACAAAAAGAAAAGAAACAGAGATGAGACTATGGGTTAATCCGCAAAAGGAAATCTCATACCAGCCTGGAAAACCTGGTTTTCTGAATCAGAAGCCCTGCCGCATCCCCATCCCAGATACGTCGTTGCGGTTACTCGGCAATAAACAATAGCACTCTGCACGCGCTCAGAGGCACTGTGGTAGTCGCAGTCGTTTTGGCGCGAGGGTGGGGAACTGAGGGTTACTGAACTGAGCCCATTTCAAATTTAAGCACTTGAGCTCAGGGGGATTTATACTCGAATTCGAACCGGTGTTGCAGACGGAGCTTATTTCCCCCCCGTAAAACTTTTTGCTCTTTGGTCACTTTCGGAAAGGGACAAAATCGAGAGTTGAGAGTAGTGGGGCGTGTTGGTTTGGTTTTGCATGGAATCCTATCCTTTGCGCGGTTTGCTACCGCGGCAACAGCAACTCCAAGCCGCGTTAGTGGGTTAGTTAACAACCGCAGGATCCCGCCTAAGTAAAGGGCAGAAAGGGGGATGAAATCCGGGGACCGAGGCTGCGCGCAACCCAACCCATCCCGCAATCCGGCTCCGGGATCTAGTGGCGCGCCAATTCCTAGTCCCTCCGCGTGCCTTGCTGCCGGCTGGCCGGTCGGGGGTGTAAGGTAGGTGGGTGGGTGGTGTTACTTACATTGCAAAGGACCGGAGACTCCCACCATTCGCCCCAGGCAGAGAGCTGAAAATAAAAAGTTCCAGTCCTCCTTGGCGGAGCTCGGACAGCCCAGGCTGGCCGGCCGGCGGGAACCCACGCGAGGCAGAAGGGGCGACGCAATGTGGCTCCGCTTCCTTCTCTTTCCTCCCCGCTCCGGATCATCCACGTTCACACACGAAAAGGTCCAAACGACGCGAAGGAAACGAGGAAACACAAAGCAAAACTCCAGCTGTTCTTACGCGTGTGGTTTCTCTCTCTCTCTCTCTCTTTAATAATAAAAGGGGGGGGAGGAAATGAGGATCCGCGCGAGGGAGAGCTTCTCGGGGGTGCCAAAGGTTCAAGAAAGCGCATACAAGAATCAGCGTAGCAAGGAGAATGGAAAATAAAAGTCCTCCAAGTAGCCCGATGCGGAATGCTCAGTTCCTCCTCCTCGGCGGCCGCCCGTGGTCGCTGTTATTGTTGCAGACGAAAAATGTGAGCTGCGAGTCCAAGCGGTGGATCTTACGCGCTGTCAGTGGCGGTGCGCCTGCTGCCTCCTCCTCCTCCTGCCGCCGCCGCCTCTGCTCTCTCTCTCTCTCTCTGTCTCTCTCTCTCTCTAAGGGGGCGATACATAGATCTGCAGGCTTCCCATGCGCCCGCCCGCTCGGGGACGCAGCTCCATGTAATGTCTGTGCAGATCCGCCCTGCAGGAAAGACTCCGCCGTTTGTTTGTTTGTTCTCCCCTCGCGCGCGCGCGTGTATGTATGTATGTGTGTGCGCGCGTCTCTGTATGTATATGTGTGTGCGTGTGTCTGACTCTCTTTCCTCCCACCCCCCTCTGCTAGCAGCCACCTCTAAAGTCAAACAGCATACTGCAAGCAGCTGGCCTGGCTCAGCTACCCAGGTGCAGGGGGGAGGGCTTAAAGCAGTGGGAGGTGATAGAGGTAGGAGACATCTGTGTCATGAGCGGAGAGGAGGGGGGTCAAGTATATGTTAACAATAGTCAAGCCCAGTCCCTCTTGGGCAGCCTGCCTGCTTTTCCTCTCTCTCTCTCTCTCTCTCTCTCTCTCTCTCTTAGTGGGCATGCAGCTTGCTCCCTAATGAAGCCCTTTCCCAAGGCCGCCTGCTCTCCGAGTCCAGACTGCCCTGCAGTAACCCAAGACAAACACTTTCCCCAGCCATCTGGAGAACTACTGCTGCTGCTGCCGCCGCCGCCGCCTTCTTTGCCTGCACCTCGTCACTGTCTGAAGAGAGACAGCAGCACTGCTAGGAATCAAGCCACTCCGAGATCGACTCTCCTTAATCCCCTTCTGTTAGCTGGTTTTCTCGGGCTGACTATTTGCTTTCACATTAAATAATAGCCTTAGAGAAAACAATTATCATTCTCGTTCTGCCTTCTCTTCCCAGCCTTCATCTCTGTCTTCTCCCTCTCCCCACTCCCCAATACAGAAATTTATTTATTTTGTTAAAAGACGTTTCTGTCGACATTAAAAATCAAAAGCTTTCAAATCAAAAGCTTTTACATGGGAGGAAGGGGGGGGGGAGAGGAGTGGGAGACCCTGTCCCTCGATTTCACACTTGCCAGACAAGGAGATCATTCAGAAATTCATAGGCTGTCTCTTAAGCGAACATGAATTAACTTAGCTAAAGAATTCAGAGTACAAATAGAATGTGCGCTTCAGAATGCTGCTTGCCATTTACTCGCAGGCTCTAGGCAATAATTGATTAGTCCTTGGAATTATTCAGTTTATGCAATGCTTCTTGAAATATGGTTGTTTAATTTGCTTTTTAATTGGAATTTGCCCTGTTGGAAAGCGCTCGTTGCTTATATTCAGTGATCATGGTACTCTGGTAAGCAAGCTATGTTATGTCTTGTGATTCAAGCAATGAGCTTAAGATCCTCTGTTACAATGGTGCTGGGGCTCACATACTTTGAAGTAATATATATTGGTACCTAAACAGCCACAGATTAGGTCAGAGTCTAACATTTCCCAGCTGTGCCATTCCTGCGTCATTTTGCAATCCTAACAGCCTCATTCTTTGTAGCGTTAGGAGGCATACAGATATTTAACAAAAGCAACTTCTTGCTTTTCGTTCTCTTATTTCATTTCAGTGATTTGTATAATCACGGGCATTTCTAAGTGATGTAAAAGAGAATGGACACAATGAAACTAAAAATGTGTTAAAGAACAAAATCAGAACTCAATTAAAAAGTCTGCCGAAATAATAAAACTGTAATAAAGTCTTTGGTACCGGTAAGCCCTGGAAGTTCATCTGGGAGTTTGGTAAGACAAGACTTGCAATACTGAACACATGACTCCTGGTGGATACAAGCCAGGCATCTGAGCCCATATATATCCCACCATTAATATTTGTGCTCAGCACAGAGTTAAATCAAAGAGGGGTAGATTTTAGTCTTCAGGGGAAACCTCCAACTCCCCTTTATCTGAGCCTGTCCTCACACTGAGACTCTCAGCATCTAATCCTGTCCTGGAAGTCTCTGCTCCTGACCCCCCCAACTTGATCGCTCAACCCCCTTGCTTCCAGCATATCCCAACTCATATAATAATAATAATAATAATAATAATAATAATAATAATAATAATATATTTATACCCCAGCCACTCTGGGAGGCTTCCAACAGAAATATTAAATACAATAATTAAAAGCTTCCCTAAACAGGGCTGCCTTCAGATGTCCTCTAAAAGTCTGGTACAGTAGTTGTTTTTCTCTTTGACATCTGGTGGGAGGGCGTTCCACAGGGCGGGTGCCACTACCGAGAAGGCCCTCTGCCTGGTTCCCTGTAACTTGGCTTATTGCAACGAGGGAACCGCCAGAAGGCCCTCGGTACTGGACCTCAGTGTCCTGGCAGAATGATGGGGGTGGAGACGCTCCTTTCTGCATACTGCTCTTCAGTGACCCATCACCACAATCAGGGATCTAAGTCATTGTCTTCTGTGTCCTCCCCGGGGGGGCTCTATTCCACCACTATTCCTCATCCAGCCAGTCCCCAATACAATGGTACCTCTACTTACGAATTTAATGCGTTCCAAACGCACATTTGTAAGTTGAAAAAAATTGCAAATCAAATCCCATAGGAATGCATTGAGAGAAAAAAAATTGTAAGTCGAAGCAACCCTATCTAAAAATTCGTAAGTAAAAAAAAATCCTATCTAAACCGCATCCAAGATGGCAGATGGAGCTCCATTCGTAAGTAGAAACATTCGTAAGTAGAGGTACCACTGTATACAACTATATTTGTTCCTTATTCAGGGCCACATACACCCCATTTTGTCTTTGCAGCAATCCCATGAGGCTGGTAGTTTTGATAGAGAGTGGTTTTTATCAGTGCCCTCACAGGGAACTTAATGGCTGAGAAGTAATTTAAAACCAGGTCTTTCCAATCTGGTCTAACCATGTGGTCACTGCCCACCAAACAATATTTGGCTACTAGATATTTTTTAAAGTCAAATGAAAGCAGTCACTGTAGTATGAATCACAATATAAACAACCAGAAGGTATCTTCCCTAATTACTTGAGGAGGCAGATGGGAGAGAGATCGAGGTTGAGCCCATGCTTTTCATGCAGAAGGTCCCCGTTTCAATCTCTGGCATCTCCAGTTAACAGGATCTGGTAGCTGATGGCGAGAAAGACTTCTTTTAAAGATGCATCCACATAATTTTGCTTGAGACGTAGGAAGAACTGTAGCTCAGTGCCGGATCATCTGCTTTGCATGAGAAAGATCCCAAGTTCCATTCACAGCATTGCCAGGTAGAACTGGGCATGAGCCGCATGACCCTTGTCTGAAACCCTGAGCTGTTGCCAGTCACTGTAGACAAAACAGACCTAAATGAGCCAATGGGCGGACAAGGGAGTTTCTGGTTTTCCTATGTAGCCTGAAGAGAGACTATCAGTCAGAGCAGATGATCATGGTCTAGATGGGCCAATAGCCTGACCTGCTACTAGCCAGCTTTCTATGTTTCTAAGCTTCCTACGTTGGAATGGAAAGAATTTCCTTTGTTTCCTGCAGTGTCAAAGAGCAGGAAACACTTTGCTGCAGAGGTTCCTGGAAGCAACATGTACAATAATAGCTACCATAACACACACACACACACACACACACACACACACACACACACACACACACACGAGAGAGAGAGAGAGAGAGAGAGAGAGAGAGAGAGAGAGAGAGAGAGAGAGAGAGAGGATGGGGTGGGGTCTGGACCACACACCTATGCAGTTCTTTCACTTTCCCACCTGTTGGGAAGACACCTGCACAAAACAATAGTGGTCTGTTATGAGCCAGTAACAAAATAAGCAGCCAAGAGCTGTTTACCTAAACAGGACTGTAAACCCCTTTTTTAAAAAAAACCCTGAACTGTGAAGGCCAGGGAACTGCTGCTTATTACTTGAGGGGACGAGTTCTCTTGTGACAACCTCCCAAGGCCAACAGTAACATCTTGCAAACCTTTTCATTCTCAGAAAACTTGCCTCCTGTTTAACCAGATATGCCAGCCATCTGCAGAGCAGCTATCTGAGAAAAGTTACTTTCCTGCAAATCCAAGACACACCAAGATGCTCCATATACTTTTAAGTAGTTCAGCTGTAAGTGGAAGAAACAAATCATAGCTCGGGCATTGTGAGCCAGATCCAGCAAGAGTTAACCATCACTGTGGCTCTGTTCCGTAAAAAGCAATGGGGTGTAGATTTAGGCCTGATCCACCTGAAAGTCATTTAGTTGCTTACCCCTGGTAAAGTGTGCATAAAAATGAATGTATTAGGGAAAATAACATGCATATGAAAATGCATTATATTAAGGGAAATTGCCCTCCCAAAATGTGTCTTTGCATACAGATACGATTGCATTAGGAGAAATTCACACTAAAATGCTGGTGAATTTTTACGAGGTTTTTTCTTTTTAAGTGCAAAGCTTTGTGGAAATATAGAGAACTGAACTTAAGATTGGAAAAATGAGAAACTGAGGGAAACCATAACTGACAGATTCTCTCATCAGTAGTTGCAGCTAAGACCTGATCTAGGCAATTCTAGAATGGAATATATCACTGGAGACAGATGTCGGTGGATCACATTTATGAATGCTCTGCTACTAGCAGCTGGGCTAGAATCTTTTTCTCTAAAGTTGGCGTTTGCTTTTGTTTTTTACTTGCACAATCCATTTACATACTATATATGGCAAAGCCTTGGAAAAACGGCACCCCCCCATCTTTAGTCTGAAGTGGCACAGTCGATTCTACCACCTCACTTAAGTAATTCACCAGTTTTGGTTTGAGGATAACTTCCACTCTGTTGTGTCGGCTACAAGATGCCACCACAATTTCCAAAATATGTTTTAATTGAACAGTAATGTTGAGAACATGCTGCTTACAAATTTCACAAAGCAGCTCTTCGTATTAAAGTCCATTTTTAGCATCACAAACCTCCACATTTCCAACTGTGAATAAAAACAAATTGGGATGGCTGGTCTCTGATGCAATTGAAAGCTCACCCCACATCCAGCCCAGCCTACTGTTTTTAAAGCACATAGCAGATGTGTGCAGGGTTTTATTACTTTTCGCTGTACAGTTTTCAACAGAAACTTTCTTGAAGCTGGTTTCCACCCAGATGATTACTTTTCCAGTACTAAATCCAGCTGCATTTCAGCTTTTCTCACATATTTCCATAAATGTTTCAGAAATCCCATGGGAATTTTGGCATTCCTGTTCCTCTGTAATTATTCTTACGTTTTCACAACATCATCATGATTATTTGGTGCCCTGTGACAGAACCAGACATTTCCTTCCACACCAGCCGGCACAAGATTGCTCCAGAAAACACTTTTAAGATAGTCACATTTAGATTTGTCCTCCCTAAAAACATATATTCTAAACAAAAAGTACCTAAAAGGCAGAGCTCGAATTACCTCCCCACCCCCGGTATGGCTTAATTGTATTTCTTATACAAATATTGTCGCACACAATCACTCAGTGCCATCAGTATATGCAAATGTCTGGTTCATCTAAGACACACCTTTATTCTCAATAGTGATGGAATGCGCAGGTGGATAATACTTTCCTTGGTTATTTGTAAAGGGAATATTTGTATAAGTTAATACTTTATTATCCCTTTAGAGCTTCACTGTATATTTGTGCTTTTGACTTTCCAAGCTGTGGCGCTTCATGGTTTATCATCGTTTGTTTTATTTCTTTTTTTGTGTAGCATTTGCATCTTTTAAAAACAAATAAATAAAATGTGAAATATATATAGCTCCACTTCAGTAAACAAAAATGTGCCATGCATATCAACACAACTGCTGCAACCAGGGCTGAAAATACTAGAAGTCGTCCAACACAGTTAGGGTGCGCAAGACCATCCCTCTAAGTATGATACCTGTATTTATACCTTGAAGAAAAGAGATTGCCATTTGAGTGGGCTCCTCACACTGAAGGCCACAGTTCTCTGATATGGATGAATTGTGCAATGACTTAACTGGCCTTTGTTGTTGTTGTTTAGTCGTTCAGTCGTGTCCGACTCTTCATGAGCCCATGGACCAGAGCACGCCAGGCACTCCTGTCTTCCACTGCCTCCCGCAGTTTGGTCAGACTCATGTTAACTGGCCTACTTTATTCAATAGGTGGTGGCAGCATCCCCTACATAGGGAACACAGGAGAAGTATGCAATGTGCAGAAAGAAGGTATTACCAGTAGTTGTCCACAAATACCCAATTAGAAAGGAGCTGGGGAACACATCCACCCTGATTAGTAAACATCAGACAATCTGCTTCAGTTATTGCCACTGCTGGCTGAAAACTTGTACAGGATACAAGCCAGGGCACATCAATCTGAATGGAAAGAAACTGCAGATGATGCTCTAGTGCAGGCATCCCCAAACTGCGGTCCTCCAGATGTTTTGGCCTACAACTCCCATGATCCCTAGCTAACAGGACCAGTGGTTGGGGAAGATGGGAATTGTAGTCCAAAACATCTGGAGGGCCAAAGTTTGGGGATGCCTGCTCTAGTGCAACTCCCTGCAGTAGAAAAGTATATTTTCTACTTTTCTCTCTTGAAAGATCTGTCTTTCCAAACAGGTGAGGAGGCGTTGAATGCAGACATAAGGGGGGGCTGACAATGGGGCTAGCCATTTACTAAGAAAACATACTGTACAAAAAAACTTGTGCAGAATCAGGAGGAGATCAAGAAAACACTAGCTATTAGCTGCAAACAGAGGCAAAAATGTGAAACAAAATGGAATGTAGGGGTTTTCTTGCAGATGCTTCGGAATGGCTGAAGTAGCAAGTTTTGCATCAAAAATCAATTCTAAGAAGAATGTGGTCAAAGATAACTTTTATAATAGCACTTCCAAGATCCATTTCCTTGAAAATGTGTGCAACTGAGCAACAGTGGTAATCAGAGTTTAACCTGTTCAAATGAACAAAGTTTTGACATTAGTATTTCTCAGCCTAATTGAATCAGGGGACATACTGTACAACGGACACAGCAGATTCTGCAGCTTTGTTCAGCTTTGTGAAAAGCAGGTTTTGTTTTGTTTTATTTAAACCCTGCTCTTACTCCAAGTTATTCAGGACAGAGATGAAACCCCACAATAGTCCTGTGAAATATTGGGTTGTATCCAGCTAAGTTCTACTCAGAGCACACACTCTGAAACTGCTGCACCTAAATTACTCTTGCCCATCCATTTCAATGGGCTGCACTCAACAGAACTGATATTGGCTAAGGCACATAGAGACTGCATCCAGGGAGCTAATTGAAGATTTGATCCCGGGTCTCCTTGATCTGAGTGTTCTGGAAGAAGCTTGGCTTATACTAGTCTGATGTGATAGTTACCTCCAGTGTGGGATTTGTTTCCTAAATTTGTTTCCTTAGAAGTTCCTCAGCACTTTGCAATGATCTCTCCAGTCCTTTGTGGGCAACAGTAAATAAGATGGAAATTGTATCATTGCCCAAAATGTTGACACTCAAAGCTGGCAGGTGGTTCCTCCACCTCTCCCTGACAGCTAATATTTCTTACAATGGGCTACGTGATAGCTTCATTATCCTAAAACCTGCTGGCACAGCGGTGAACTGGCTGCTTCACACAAGTTGCTTCCATGTCAAAAGTCTGCTTAAACCATTACATGGGAGGATTTAATACACTGTCTGACCAACTTTGCCCACATGCTTTCCCCTCATTGCTCTGGATTCAGAATATATTGACCCACGATGGATTGTTATCCCAGTGCATCTGAACAACAAACACATTTCATAATGTTTCAACCACATACACTATACATTTAAAGCACCATCATACCACTGGTTTGTTAAGAATGCTGAGCATGGTTAGGAGACCCCTATTTCCCTCAGAGCTACAATTCCCAGAGTTCCCTGGGGAGAGGGATTGATTGCTAAACCACTCTGAAAGTGCCACGAAGAGTGCATTAACCTGTCCCGTGCTGTATGATTTCTGCAACTCGCCAGAGCCGAAATCCATAAATGGCACTTGCTACGTCACAGAAGCAAGTCTTTGTGTTCCTCCTATCTGCTGCTATAATGCAGCAAGTAGCATTCAAGAATTTCATTTCTGATGAGGTTGTGAGCTCCAAAAGTCACGCAACAGCTTTTCCTCCATGCACTCTTTTCATTCAAGCTTTCCTTGCACCTGTTACAATGTATGAACTATCTTTCAGAATTCATGAACCCATATCTAGCGATAGTGATCCCAAAACTGAGGGTTAGGACCCACAAATGCACTGTAGGAAACTTGTAGCTTTGCCATCAAAAACAGCTGAAGGATGTATTAGCAATATACATATTTTTCATTTGCTATCCCAGTTTTCTATATAAGGCATAGATCCATGTTTTGGTGAAGTAGTTCCTGTATCAGCTCTTTCAATAGGTGCCCAGAACCTACTTGCTTATATTTTTAAGCTCTGCATTTTAACTCGCTTTTAATCTAAGTTCCCTTGGTTATTTCCCCTTCGCTGCCAATGCCTTCTTCTTTTCTTGATGGTTTTCTTTCCTGCAGTTCCCTTTTTATGGCAATGTTTTGAAGCAGATGCTCTGGCTGCTTCTGCAGTTGGTCCTGCCAACTTCAGGATTCTTTCTTGCTGTTCAAGCCCGTAACTCTTAATATGCCAAGGACCAATTATAAGAGCTACATCTAAGAAAGAGGCTGGGGAGGAAACACTCAAAAGACTGCCTTGTAATGCTCTCTGGTTTTATTTAGTTTTACATTATGTCTATGGATTTCATTTTGTATTTCGTTATGTGAATCGTTTGACGTGGTTTCATTGTACTTATTGTGTGTGTGTGTGTGTGTTTATCTATTATCTTTCAGATAGCAAGTAGCCTTTAACTTGCAACAACAACAACAACAACAACAACAACAACAACAACAACAACAATGAGACAGAGAGAGAAATATTCACTGCATATATTTTCTCTGATCTCATGTGTGTCCCCCTGCCAACACTGAAAATATTCCAAGCTTTTCTAAACTAAACTAAACCATTTGTAGAGGAAATAGCCATGTAGAAAAAATGCTGTAAAATCATACAGGATACTTGGTTTGGTTATTGGTTATACTGATCATGTGCTTTGATAAGATGCTGGATTTGATTTAACAACATACATGCAGAGGCGCTGGGGATGTGCACACTGTAGCCCCCCCTTTTTTTTACAAATGGTATGAGCATAAGACAAGTCCAGATGGATCAGACCAAAGGTCTATGTGCTTCAGCATCCCATTTCCCAGAATGACCAACCAGATGCTTATGAGAAGCCCACAGCCAGGATATGAGTGAATTGCTGGGGGGTGGGGTGGGGAATGAAGCTTTTTGATAACAGGATTGGAGCTGGTGGTTAAATTCAGCCTCACGTTCCCCCTGCGGAGCAGCTAATCAGCAGGATTGCAACTTTCTTTTTTTAAAAAAGAAGGACTATACATGTGGAGCTGTCGGATCAGTTTGAAGAACAGCGCTTGCAGTACCACTTTGCACACATGCTTTCAGCTTTTGATTCCTGCTATGATGGACCTATTACTAATGTTGTTGTCTATTAAATTTCTTACCTGCTCTTCACCATAAGGTCCCAGGGCAGGATCACATGAAAACATACGTATCTCTCAGATTTGCAAAACCTGACTAAAGAGGGGCATCTTCAGCTTATTAAAATGAAGGTGCCAGACACACATCAGTGTGAAGGTAAATCAACAACTTAAGAGATTTCACAGAGAATGTCCTCTCCTAGGTTCCTGCTCAGGGTAGTGGAACTACCAAGAGGGTCCCGTCTGCTGAATTTAACACATGACAATGGGGAAATGGGTCACGTGACTGGCTACTTATCAGCCATCAGTCGCACTGCTGTGTATGAGGTTATTTGTATCAAAGCCACTTTTTACAAATTTATTAACATTGTAAACTCTTAAGGGTCCAGTAGCCACAATTAACACCACCCTTTAACTAACGATTGATATTTAATTCAGTTCTCAACATGAACATTAGTACAGGTTAATATATCGGCTGGTAGAAGGACTTGCTGTCTAGGATTCTGTCCTAGAATTGCCTACTGGAGAGAGACTGGTGATTACTTTCATAATTTAAAGTAAAGGTCAAAACTGTGGTAATTAGGTGAGCATATGCCAAGGGGTCCTTTCTGAAATTAAATAGTCTGCCTTATCTTCTTGTTCTTCACTGTCACTATCCGGCTTGCTACTTACATCACACATACACACACACACACTTGCAAAAAGTACTATTTCATTGTTATGTTGTTTAAAAAAGGGTTGCTAGCTGTTAAGAGTCCCATCATGGAGCACAAAATCTTGGAAACTACAACTAATCCAGAATGCGGCATCGTGACTGGGAGTGGCCATCAGGAACATATACACTGGCGGAGGAACAGGGGTGCGGAGGGAGCGGTCCGCCCCCGGCACCACAATTCCGGTAGGGTGCCATCGCGGCAGCCCCCGGTACGTGCCACGCACCCCCGTGCACCGTGCGCCCCCCCCACAGATGACGCGTCATGCCCCCAGAAGGCGCACCATGCCCTCATGGGTAGTGTGCCACGCTCCCGTGGGATGCGCACCATGCCCCCAGGGGTGCCAGCCATGCCCCCGCCTGCTCTCTGCCCCCGGTAGCGGAGCATGCAGCTTCGCCACTGAACATATAACACGGGTCCTAAAGGATCTTCACTGGCTCCCAGTAAGTTTCCAAGCACAATTCAAATTTTTGGTACTGACTTTTAAATCCCTAAGTGGCCTCAGCCCAGTATACCTGAAGGAACGTCTCTACCTCCATCATTCAACCCGGACACGGAAGTCCTCCCCTGAAGGTCTTCTGCAGGTTGATGAGGAATGTTTTTTGCCTGCTGCCTAGAGGTGTTTAATGAAGGTGTCTGGCAAACCTTATTTCTGGACCATGACAGATGGGATTGTTTCTTGATTCCTTTAACAAGATCTGGTGCTCGTTTTTGTCACGGCAATCAACTACTGTAAAATTATCTGTTTTTTCTGCCTTACAGTTTGCTCCGAACCCCTAAATGTTACTTGTGTTTTCAGTTTAAAACCTTGAATGTTTTGATGCAAAATCTGCCCCCTCCCTAAAAATAATAATGATCACACATTGGAAAAGAAAACAAAGTTAAACCTCACTTTTGTATATCAGACCGAAATCCTAGCTTTGCACAAATTGTGCAGTGTTTTCTTTGGCATTCCAGCAAAGGGTTAAGGCAAATCTGTGTGGTATCAGATATATTCATATAATGAGCTTTTTACTGAAGTAATTAAAATTTGTTTATAATTAATACAGATGAATTGGTTCCTGCACAATAATAGTTAGGAGATTAACAAAGGCCACATTTTGGCAACAGGACCACATTCCTTTCCAAGAATTGTGGGACTTCATCCAATGAATGTCTGTCCAACCCGGCTGATTCTTCAGAGATGCCATATGGCACTGCTATCCATTACATTTCTCCCCCTAAAAGGCAGCCATATGACATAACTGATCTTCAAAACGTTGTCAGAAGGCATTACCTGGGCACGCTGTGAGCTGCCTTCCAAAAAACCAAAAAACCTACTAGGCACAGGGGCTATTAATTATGGGCAAAAGAAATGTGCGCACACATGCTGGAAAATTGGCATTCTTTCTTCAGTACTATTAACTGAGCATCTCAAACTGCTCAAGCTCAGAACCAGAATGATTTCCCTTCCAGACCCACCCATAAAATGCTTATTCAGGCATCCACAAACTTCAGCCCTCCAGATGTTTTGGACTACAATTCCCATCTTCCACGACCACGGGTCTTGTTAGCTAGGGATCATGGGAGTTGTAGGCCAAAACATCTGGAGGGCCACAGTTTGGGGGTGCCTAGCTTATATTATCCTCCAACATAGTACACCTTCCTTTAAGATATTCTACACATTTCACAAAATGTCAGAACACCTGATCTTCAAACTGATGCAGGAGTTCACGGATTACAAGCCTATGCATGTTTATTTGTCCCACTGAGTTCAAAAGGATTTACTCTCAAGTAAGTGTGCAGGCATGCAACCTGAATTTATGCATGGAAGCCATTCTCACTGGATTCAGTGACTTTTTCTCCCCAGTTATGTGGGGTAAGACTGTTGGAAAATGTCCTGGGGGTGCCTGCAAGCCCCCGGAACTTTGAACATCCTCCGGTATGCACAGCTCTGGAAAAGGCATCTCCCTTCTCTTCCAGTGCACTTTTAGCGACACACATCCAGGGGTGGAGCAAGAGGGGGCGGGGGGGCAGGCCACCCCGGGTACTGGGGGGTACCACGGCGGGGCCCGCCCCCACCATCACAACTCCAAAGCCGGCGGGCTGAGAACTAGCTTGGCGCGCGGTGGCTGACTTGCTTGCTCTCTCCCTCGTCCTGCCGGCGCCCGCCCGCTCACTTGCTTTTGTTTTTTTTAAAGCAATGCACTCTACGTGGGGCTACCTTTGAAGGTGACCAGGAAACTACAACTAATCCAGAATGCGGCAGCTAGACTGGTGACTGGGAGTGGCCGCCGAGACCACATAACACCGGTCTTGAAAGATCTACATTGGTTACAAGACTCTCCCATAGCTATAGCCTTGGGTTCAAGCAAAGATCCAGTCTACCCATTTGTTCTCTGGCACAGAGCCACTCACTTTGTTCTCTTAATGACCCATACTTAGCAGGCTGACTTGACTATTCCAGCAATTGAATCTGTGCTGGATCCAGGAATTAGAAGGGAGGCTCACGCACAAAGCCTACTCTCCCACCCCAAAAACTCATAACAGTATGTGCTACAAATATTATTCACAGGGTCCTGGTGAGTTTAGAATGTGTGAATATGAAGTTGGAAGTTAGTGTCACCAGATGTTCTTTCTTGTGCCATTTTATTCATTTACCTGGAATCCATTCCTGCATCATAATTTGATGTTGACAAATTTAGTTTGGTATGTTTGCTCCATACAGAAGTACACAAGCAGGCAACAAACGATTGACAGGAGTTTATGCTAAAAAGCCTCTGTCAAGTATATGTGGCTGAATGTTTTAACAGGAGAAAACATACTGGCTGGAAAAGAACAGTAGCACAAAGCACAAAGAGATCATATTTCTCTGCTAGTGTTAGTGTCTTTGCCCAATAACACCAAACTTGCCTTCTTGTTATCTGTAGACAATGGCACCAAGCTCTTTGTCAGAGGCCTCTACATGTAGAATAAAGGACAGCATCATATTCACAAATACCCTTACTTCTGGTTGTGTTAGATTAATCAATTTATTCAATACATTTAGGTGCCGATCAATCCAAGTTATTTGCTGTTTGGATGATATGCATCCCATAACCTGTCTGGGCCATCCCATTTGATTCCTCTTCTGAGTTGATCTGTGAGACTTACTTGGGTTAGATCTGAGTAGATCTGTGAGACTTACTTCTCTGAAGGAGAATTCAACAGATCATAAAATGACATTGCTATCCCAGAAAAGCCTTGGATATTCTTCTGATACTAATTAAGGAACTGAGAAAGTATGTGAAATTCCCCAGTGGTCTTTGCAGCTTGTTCTGTCAGCTTGCAAACTGCCAGAATATCAGCGGAGTCCACCCTGTAAAATTCAGCAGACAACAGCACCCCCAAGTACCATATTTCTCTTTTAAAGAAAACACACTTGGAATGTTTGGGTTTTGAAGCCATTTCTATAGTTTTTGTACACCGTTCTCACCTGTTGTGGCTGGGGAAACCCAGCCAGATGGGCGGGATATAAATAATAAAATTAGTTAGAACTTGGTGCTAGGAACACCAAGGTCATAGGTTCGATCCCCATGTAGGACAGCTGTATATTCCTGCACTGCAGAGGGTTGGACTACATGATCCACAGGATTCCTTCCAACTCTACAATTCTTTGATATGCCACTGTAGACTAGGATATCATCCAAACAGCTAATGCAAATGTCATCCCTGAGTTCTTCAAGGCATTTTCCAATACACCTCTAGAAGGATGCAGGTGTCTTAATCCAAGTGGAATTTTGATGGATTAATAAGGCCACCCCCCCAGGTGTGATAAAGGCAGTAAATGATGGCTTTGTCCAGAAATATAGCATTGGTAATAAATCCTCCCCTGGTTAGGAATAGTCAAGACCCGCTTATTGGGGGGTGGGGAATAGCTGAATCTGGATCATTTTCCATCCCTTCTAGGGCAATGGAGTCTCCGTTGCTGTGTTTCATTGTCTGTTTCCAACAGCTCTCCAAGCTTCATCAGGTATGTTTCTGGAAAGTTTCCTTCCCCCATTGACAGGACACCACACACCCATCCCTCTCTTTGTACACTTTGGAGCCCAGCTTCTTGCGACAGCAAATTATCATGTGTGCCACCTCAATCTCTGCCTAGCATTGCAAGGTTCCAGGGGGCTTGGCACTCAAACTGGGTTTGTGTTCCTTTAGAATGAGTCATGGTGGAGACGACTCTTTTTGCAAAATGTAGTTTATTCACACATACTCACACCTGAGTTTTTATGAAGGGGATGCAGAACATCACCCCCCCCCCCAGTGTCTCTTGCTGCTCCCCTATAGCTTCTGCAAGCTTGGGTCCTGAGCAGAAGTGACCCATGCTCCCCGGTCTCAGCATGCAGCCAGCGCCACGTGGAGTTTCTTCATCCCAAAAAACCCCGCTCAAAAACTTCTGTTAAAAGGAAACCTTTTTTCCCTGTGGTGTCATCATGCCCCCTGTTACCCTGGCAACTCCCCCCCCCGGCAACTCTCCTATTGCCTTTTGCTAACTAACACTCAGCTGAGAGAGGAACTCCACACACACCTTCTTGTCTGATGTTGAATTGTCTCACCTTTTGCCAGGGTAATAACTCTGTCATCACCTATCCTTGTTCTTTGTTGGCACCTCTCTAAGCCAAGAGCAGGCTGGATTGACTTATTGTTTTAGGCCTTGCTAAATCCATTGATCAAACCCCACATGTACTAACTTCAGAAATCTTGGGGAGAACCTGGCACCCAGGAATTTTAGGGGATTTCTGCCCCCTATAAACCCATAACAATATATTTTGTGCCGGCTTCTGTTTCCACCCCTTTAAAACTTGCACAATACATTTCTATATATTGACTCCTCCTGTGTCCTGCCACCTGTCAGCCTGTAGCAGACAATAAATAGGTTGTGTGAATTCATTCTCACACTTTGGCAGACCAACTCCCAAAGGAAAAAAACCAAACAAACCAGCATACTAAATAAACAGACTGACTGTGAGGTTCCCCGGCTGCTAACAGGACTATCCTAACACTAATGTATCGGTAGAGAATGTGGGTGCTTGCTGGATGCTGGAAAACTCCAGCTCCCATCAGTCCCAGTAAGCATAGCCAGGGGTTGGGGATTATGGGAGTTGAAGTTCATCAGCATCTCACGGGCTACCCCTCGGTTGGTATATTATAGCTGAATAGCATTACAGTATACAGGAAAGTGAGGCTATAATTTTAAATACTACTTTGTTACAGATATTGTCAGGGGTTGTTATGGCTACTCCTGAGTAACGACCTTCCACATACTTGTCTTTTAAAAGTCTTTATTGGTGCACGTTATTTACAGTGTAGTGAGCTGTCGGTTTCATGTCTTCTCATTCCGTTTCAGAATCCGGCACTGCCCCTTTACGCGACTTTGACCAACATAAAAGCCTCGGGACAGTGAATCTCCTCCCCTTTCTCCTCCTCCTTAATTCCGGTGCTGGGGGAAAGGGTCTATGATCAGTCTTTTCCCTGTCCCCCCTTTCCGTCTCTCTCTCTTCCCGCCTGTGGAGCAGGGGCTCTCCCATGCTGCCAGAGACCTGGCACTCTCTCTCCGTTTCCTGACTAGCCCCTTCAGACCCCGCGCTTTCATGGCTGCTTGGGGACGAACTGCTCCTGATGAGAGGGGGAGGTTCTCTATAATCTCTCCCCCTTACAGATATGTAAGTAAGTACCCAGCTGGTGTTGCATAACTGGTGTAACTGGCAAAGATAAGCAAATGAGGTCGCTTGAGAAAATATTCCCAGAGAAGCTCAGTCTCTAAAGGCAATGCATTCTTTACCATTTCCCTTGTCTGCACCGACCAAATGTAGCAACGTTTCACCCAGTTCAGAAGTGAAGTGGTCCTCCTAGGATATAACAAGATGTTCAGCAGTAAACACAGGTCTGGGAACCCAGGCTGCTGATTTTCCACTGCAGAGTTCTGCCTGTGTGTGGGGTGGGCAGAATCAATTGTGGCATTTTGTAAGGTAGAAGCAATAGGAAGGGTATACTTTTAACCCACCAATTTTTTAAAACCCTAGGGGAGAGGAGAAGCAGGAAAGTACCCCATCCAACACTCCTTTCCTGCAACGTCCCACAGAAAAGTGGCATCCCATTGTGTTTGCTGCTGAGCATCCAGTTGTCTTCTTGGAGAATGGTATGGCCTTGTTTTGTCCTGATACAGAAATAAAATCCATGGCTTATCTTAGCTACATCAAAGCCCACTAGCTCTTACTTGCTAGTTTCCATCTAGCTCATATACTGCTGTTATTGTTTCAAACACAACCTATTTTTTTTCAAAAACAAAAACCTGCAACAAGAAAAACTGCTGCGCTCTGATCATATCTTCCTCTATTGAAGATGCCACAGAAATGCGTGAATCACAGGCAGGCAATTAGCCATCTAACAGGGCAAGAGCCATTGCAAAGTTAATTACCTGTGATTATCTTACAAAAGGAAGAGATAATATAGCCAAATGACAAAAGAAGAGTGCTCACAGAAAGACAAAAAGATGTGGTACTCTAAGCTGATAAAAACAAAGCCACCCATTGTTAAGTTAGAAATAGCCTCCTTCAGTTTGTGTTTTCCTACAATACAATCATACATTCCCTAACTTGTTCCCAACCTAATGGTTGGCCCCATTTCTCAATAACGTATTCTAGGCCATAGGCTGCTCCCTTAGCCCTGAAAATTGCCACCAAAGTCAGATAGAACTTTGATACTGTAGAGCTGCCCTCTTCCCCTTTAATAAGACTGGAACACAGTGAAGTAAAAAGAGTGCGTAGTTTGAATGCATATGGCCAAGTGAAAACAAAAAAAGGAACCCTGCCAGATCAAACCAAATGCCCATTCTGTTACTGTGGAATATTTTTCACTTCCCAAATCAGGTTGCATTATCCTATTATTTAACCCATGAAAATTGTACTCAAGGGAACTTGATAGCCTGGATTGGTTTTCTTGTTGTCCAGAATCCAGGGAAACACTTCCTGGACATATTTCCAAAATGCAGATTAATTTTCAGTTTGTGAATGATTATTAGTTTAGTAAATGCTTAATTATAAATCTCAATAAGTCTTTGGCTCCTTTTGTGCTTATGGTGGAAATCCTTTATTACACTTGATTGTGTCCATTCAGATTTATATAATAATAATAATAATAATAATAATAATAATAATAAACAGCAGCAGCAGCAACAATACTCCTTGGCAACTCCTTATTAATGGAATTATAGTTTAAAGTGTGGTCCCATAGCTGGCCAAGTTAACAAAGAATATATATACTGTACGGCAATATATAAGCAGTAGCTGCATTTCTGAAAGGTTACCCTGTTCCATAAGCATAGTGCTTAAAATGCAACAGAAGCACAAATCAAGCCTCAATCAGCTAAAATGGCAGATAGATATTGAATTAAAGAGTACTGCTGGAATAATATGCCACTTGAAAGACAAAAGATATCAAAACCCATAATGAAGAACGGCAGATTCTAATACCAATTTCATACCTCAAAATCTTCCTCCCATACATATCAAGGCTTGCCACTGATGGATCATTGCAGCGGAGAATCTGTGAATTAGAGCTAGCCTAACTCTTTTCATCAGTGATAACTTTCTAAGGTTTCTTAATAGGTAACGAGTAGTCGTGAGAGCAAGGATCTGTTTGGAAGAGATATGATTGATGACCTATCATCCCTAATTCACTGTTTATACTGGTAGTGAGCCTAGTGGGAAAATACCTCATTCATCAGGGTATTAGCAAATCCAGCCAACGTATGGCACCTTCATTTTAACAAACTAAAGGAGAAAAGCTAAATGGGGGCAAATTGACAACCATCTCTGATTCTATGATAATGCAATTAGGCTGCTCCTCTCCAGAGCTTTTGCTAATTCACCAAACAGCTTCAGTCGGCAGGTCATAAATATATGATCATTTTTCACACTTTGAAAAGTAATGATGCCTTGACATGAATCAATAAATCTTGGTGAAGTCATTTGTGCTTTTAGGTTATGCATGCAAGTCACTTTTTAAAAGGGCCACTCTATATTGCTTTTCCTACTCTTTTTGTTTTTCATTTGAACTGAGTTTACATAATTTCATTTTGCAGCTCCCTGGGAAAACAGGAGTCAGTCCTTTGGATCAAAGCAGTGACAGCTCTGAGCAGACACACCATCCTGAATCAAGTCCACATTATCTACTTTTGTCTGCTAGAATATAAGCAGTTCAGTTACGGAGGAAAGCGGCTTGCATGAAAATGGCAGGTTTCCTCTCCTCCCCCCAGTGCCTGACATAACACCACTGCCATTTGTAAGCTTGAAAGCTTGGGCAGGAGAGGGTTAACGGCTCTAATGGATCCACCCCCACCCCACCCCACCATTCCTGTACCGTTAACAAATAAAAGTGATTCAGAAATTTAGCATGTGAACCTTGCTTTTTTGCCACATCTTTATGCTTGGAAGAGCTCCTATCACAAGAAGTATACAGTGGTACCTTAGTACTCAAACTTAATCCGTTCCGGAAGTCCATTCCAAAACCAAAGCGGTCCAAAACCAAGGAGTGCTTTCCCATAGAAAGTAATGCAAAATGCATTAATCCATTCAAGACTTTTTAAAAACAACTCTTAAAACAGCAATTTAACATGAATTTTACCATTGATCCATAAAATGAAAGCAATAAACAATGCACTGCAGTCACACAATCAATCAATCAATCAATCAGTAAATGAGCTAGGTTCCACACAGTCACAAAAAAGAGTCACAAAAATGCAAAATAAATAGCAAAAACAGACAGACCTCAGCGTAACACTCAAAACGGAAGTGTGGCACTCAAAACGGAAGCGTAACACTCAAAACGGAAGTGTGGCACTTGAAAAGGAGCACGTTCAGCTTCCGAAAAAAGTTTGCAAACCGGAACACTTACTTCCGGGTTTGCAATGTTTGGGTTCCAAGTTGTTTGAGTACCAAGGTGTTTGAGAACCAAGGTACCACTCTATATTCAATTAAGAGGGTGATTTCCCCGCCGCCCAGCCACAAAGCAGAAAACTGAAATAAGCAAATTGCGCCATGTCAAGAAAGTTAACTCAGAACTCTTATCAATGGTTTCTGTCGCTAAAAACGTTTGCGTCAAAATGATAATTGCAGTTGATAATAATAATAATAATAATAATAATAATAATAATAATAATAATAATAATTATACCCCGCCTATCTGGCTGGGTTTCCCCAGCCACTCTGGGCGGCTTCCAACAAAATATTAAAATACAATTGTCTGTCAAACATTAAAAGCTTCCCTAAACAGGGCTGCCTTCAGATGTCTTCTAAAAGTCTGGTAGTTGTCTTTCTCTTTGACATCTGGTGGGAGGGTGTTCCACAGGGCGGGTGCCACTATGGAACCTGCCCTTTAACACCAGGGGGTTGGTACAACAATTTAAAATACAGTACAATATTACAAACAGTTAAAACAAAATGCTACGTTCACTTCTTTTTTAAACTTTGACTTGAGTAAAGGCTGTTTTTTAAAAAAACAGAACAAAAGCTAAAATGATTTGGCAATATGAAATGCTGTCTTGAGTGGCCTTCCACTCCATCAAGTCAAGAACCACGAGGGAGTTAGCAGTAGCAGCTGGTCTGGTGAGTAGCACTCCCAACACTGGCATCGCTACAACTTACCTGGGACAAAGCAGGGTGGCAGCAAGCTCAGGGCTGTGTGGTTGCAATGGCAGACCCAATGCACTGCTCTTGTTGTTGTGTCTGTGCATCCTTGACACTGGCTTGCTCCATTTAGGTAAGCTGTAGGGCTGCTGGTGTTGGGTATGTGTGTTTGCCCACAGCTGGAAGTTAGAAGTGCCCTGAATGTTCAAAGGCACATAGGAAGCTGTTGTGTACCTAATCAGACCACTGGACCATCTATGGATACAAGCAGGGCTTGTTTTCAGCCGGAACTCACAGGAAATCAGTTCTGGCACCTCTCAGGTAGGCGCCATTGCCATTCTAAGAAAACTGGTGTGTGTGTGTGTGTGTGTGTGTGTGTGTGTGTGTGTGTGTGTTTCATGGTGAGTTCTAGCACCTCTTTTCTAGAAAAATAGCACTAGATATGAGACAGGGGCCTTCACTATACTCTTCTAGGTGCCTGCTAAAAATATTTTTTGCTTAAGCGAGCCTACCCAGGTATCTAGAATGCGGGTGTATTTTTTTGTTTACTGCTGGTTTTAATTAATTTTATTGCTTTATTCTTTTTGTGAACCGCTTCAAGGGTTTTTCTTTTTGCAATCAAGCCGTATAAAAATGTTATGAAATAAATAACTATTGGTAGCAGCGCTGTTGTTTAAAGTTCAGACAGCCCTAACTGGAGATGTCAGGAATTGAACATGGACTTCTGTATACAAAGTATTTTCTCTGCCACCTAGCTACAGCTCTCCAGCATGTATAAGGAAGATGTGAGGGACAGAAGCTACAGACAGCCTCCTCCCATCTTAAGCACAAGCTCTTCTCCCAGCACCAGTGGGAGCGGGGAGGGGGATGACTCCAGCGGGGAATCAGGAAGTAGAGGGCATGGCTCAGGCAGGGTTGCAGAGCCACTGCTCCGCTTAGGAAAGGAAGGGGGAAGCAGGGGAAGCGTGGCAAGAAAACCGCTCCCGCCGGCCCCGGAATTGCGCAAAAAGCGACGGGGTCGGAGATTCAGTATTCCCAGGCTACTTTGTTGGAAAAAGACGCGGGAATCCCCATTTGGAGGTTCTGAGCCAGACTGACAACATGTACATAGTACTGACTCTGCACTGTAAATAGTTTGCACTTAATAAAAGCATGAAAATGCAACGTCGTGAGGAGTCGTTACTCTAGAGTAGCCGCTACCGCGCCTGTGACAGAAACTATGGTACAAAAGCAAGAGTTTCAACTAAGGGACTTGATAGTTTTTTAAAATTTAAATCATTTCCGAATGGAGCAATATAAATATTCCACATGCACACAGGGATGTCAATATGAAACTGAGCAAATTAAAAAACACACACATACTATTGTTGAGCGCAACAAGGTCGTTCAGTAAGCTTTGACATCTGGGAAAACATACAAAGACACCGTATTAACTTTTTACTTTGTACTAACCTGAGGGAATATTGTTATAAAGTTAAAGTAATGACTAGGTGGTATGAATTATGTACTGTAACAGGGACTAACAATCTCCTGTGTTGTAAATACAAAAGAGAAAGAGGTATATTTTATCATTTATGGTGGGCTTGGCAAATTATTGGTCTGGTACGTGTAAGTCAATTAATAACAATAAGTGGAAGGAGTGGCTTGGAGCCAAGAAACCTGCTGTATACTCCAGATAGGATTTTATTTTATGTATTTATACAGTTTATAGGCCATACTCTAACTGAAGTCGTCTGTGTGGCTTTCTGGGATTTAACTAAATCCCAAAGCACAACCAATAGGACAGCATAAAAAAACAAACCTCACAAATGATTTTAAAATACAGAATAGAGGAAGAGAAGCTTTAAAACTGAGGTTAGAATAATGAAATACACAGAGGCAGGCCTTAACTTCTGAAGCTTGAGAAAATTAAAAAGAAACTTTTTTAAAAAAAATGCTTTTAAAGCAGGTGCCTGGCAGATCACGCTGGGGAAAGCACACCAGAATTAAGGGGCCACTACTGAGAAGTCCCCTTCTCTTGTAGCCAACCCCCTGTTGTACCTCACTCAGTGAATATCATTGGAGAAGTGACTTAGGGCTTTTCCACACTTACCTTTCCTCTGGTTTTTTGCTCCAGAGCTTTTCTTGCAGAAACCTGCTCTTTAATGCTGAATCAGAGCAAACGGTAATCCATGGACAACCTGAATTGCCATTTGTTGCTCTGCAGCTTTAAAGAGCCCAACCCATCTGGCCTAACCAATGTCAGAGTTCTGCTACCAGTAGGGTCTAAGCAAAGGAGTTTCTGGGATGTGCTGGGAAGCACTTTAAATACAATGGATCATCAGCTATACCAGTTCCTTGACCTTCCTCAATAGTGGAAGAGAAATTGCACATGCCTTTGAGTAACCTAGATATTTTCCACCTATTCCTGTCACATTAACAGTAAAAAAAAAAACATTAAAATTATCATTTTCTGAGGCTGGAAATGGGTGGAGGAACACAGAATGTTCTGCTTGGCCAGTAAGAACCTGGCAGTGTGTTGAATGAGGAGGTTAAAGTGCCACCATCATTGTGTGTGTGTGTGTGTGTGTGTGTGTGTGTGTGTGTCCCTACTTCAGGATTGCATCCTTAGCCTACAATTGATTTTTTTCTAACGCCCACCAAAGTGTTCTGCTTAAAATCTAGGAAGCCAAGTTTCAATTACTGTATTCTGCATCACACAATCACTGTACTTTCAATAACAAATTAAAGGAATCTGTGCTCCCCCTAGCAGCTCTGATGTATTAGCTCATTTGCTCAAGAAAAATTCATCTCAGGAAAGCATGAAAAGCTAACAAACTAATGAGGAAGGGAGAGAGTGTGTGTGTTAAATAATGACTTGTAACATATCCTGCCACATGCATGCATACTTCAGCACAAACGGGTGCCACTATTCAAAGTTGTATTTACACTCAGAGGGATGTGAAACATGAGCCTGCTGATAAATACTCTGGTCATGGCGGACGTTTGCTTATATTTTGCATTTTAATATTCTGTTGGAAGCCGCCCAGAGTGGCTGGGGAAACCCAGCTGGATGGGCGGGATACAAATAAATTATTATTATTAATTATTATTATTATTATTATTAACCTCCTTAACCTCCTTCTCCTTCCCACAATGCCTTGCTCTGAGGAAGGGTCAAGAGAGTCTTTCCTCAGAGTAAGGCATTCTGGGTACACTGAGTAGGAAAGTGCCCTTCTAAGTTCCAACAGCTTTTCTTCACCATGACAACTTACAGTGTTGGTGCTAGCACTCCACTAGCCACCATGCCCAGAATGTGTCACTTTAGGAAAGGACCCCCTTGGCTCTTCGTCAGAGCAATCCAGGGAAAAGGGAGTGCTGGGGTGTGTGGGTAGGCAGTTGGCCACAAGAGCAGTGACCAATTATTAGGAGAGCACGGGGCTTGGGGGCACAACACTTTGCTGCTCCTCCATGCCCATGACATTCTACCTGAGTCACATTCTACCTCATGGTTTGAATTAGAGGTGATGGATTTACCCAGACTCTCTAATCCCAGTGGGGAAGGAAAGCAAATCTGTTTAGTCCTCTTCCCCCAAATCAATTTTAAAGGTGCCTAGTACAAAAGCTGCAGGACTGATTTGGCAGATTTCTTATCTAGGGGCACATCTCTCATGCCCGCTATTTTCAGACCAATTGCGCACAAAACTCTAGGGAATCCTTAAATGAATCATTTTTACCCACCCGGACCTGTAAAGGCTGTTCTCTTGGGGAAACTACTATAGCTATCCTTCTGAAATTTGATAGGATTCATTGTTTCAGGAGACCCTACCATCCCTTCAAATTCTTCCAACTCCCTCTGTATGTTTGTATTTCGTTTGTTTGTGTTCACAAAAAACCCCTGGGCCTATTTGCTTGTAATTTAATCTATTGGGGCGCAGCTACCATTTGTGTAAATTCCATCCATTTCTGCCAAAAAGAAAACAGTTATCTCCATTATTATTATTTATGAAGTGACAAATCAGGGGCCAGACCAAATCCTGACTAGTTTTAGCATTATTATCCAATTTTCTTTGCTGCTGCTTTCTTTTGCTGTTTTCTAGGTATTTTTCTTTTTAAAACAATGAGGTCATAAAATTCTAGGAATTTTATGCTACTTTGCAAAAAGGTAGGGTATAAAAATTTAGCAAAAAGAACACACAGATAATGCTGTTGATAGCCTGTGATAAGAGTCAATTGAGAACAACAGACAGACATAGGGAGAGGAAAGACAAATGGCGACCCTTCTCAATTATCACTGTATCTTCACTAATTTTACATTTCAAAAGACCGCTCGTTTAAATATTGCACTATGGGAGAAATCTTTACACATTATTTTGCAACCTCCAATTGTTTCAGTAAGATGTTACCCCTATTGTATTTGTCAGGATTTAGATTGCAATCCTATAGGCTTACCAGAGATTAAGTCTCAATGAACTCAATGAGGCTTATTTTGAGTAGACAAGGCTAGATCTGCCAATCTCTCATGTCATTAGGACTGCAACTTCGATAATCTGGTTAAACATTCTATTTAGTTATTTAAGCATACCCCGGAGATATTGTGGGTTTGGTTCCAAACCACCACAATAAAGTGAATATTGCAATAAAACGAGTGACACATTTTGGGTTTTTTTTTCCAGTGCATATAAAAGTTATGTTTACACTATACAGTAGTCTGTTAAGCCAGGCCCCCACTAGCTACAAGGCCGATAGCATAAAAACCCAGCTCTAGCCCTAGCTAGCTCCACTCTTGTGGCCGAAAGAGGGGTGGTGGGGGAAGTGGCCAGGCTTCTCACGTCCTTGCAAGGAGCAATAACTTTGAAGCACAATAAAATGAAGCACAACAAAACAAAGTGTATCTATATTTATTGCTAGTCTTTCACCCAAGGGATTCAGGGATCAAAGGCAGGTTAAAGAAAACTATACTGTGGGTTCATAAATGAAATAGCCAAGATGCAATTGGCAAGGACTGCCTCTCTCCATATAAGCCAACCTAGGCTCCGCTGTCACCATCTGAGGCCCTTCTTCGTGTGCCTCCACCAGGAGGGGTCCAGAGGGTGACAACACAAGAATGGGCCTTTTCTGCAGTGGCTCCCCATTTGTGGAATGCTCTCCCCAGGGAGGTTTGTCTGGCACCTTCATAATGCATCTTGAGGCACCAGGTGAAAACGTTCCTCTTCAACCAGGCCTTTGAATGATTAATATTCTATGGCCTTTTAAAGGTGTTTGTGGGAGGGGGGAGATTATTGCTTAGCATTTGTTTTAACTACTTTTGTGCTTCTATCCTGTATTTTTTATCTTGTGAACCATGCTGAGGTCTTCGGATGAATGGCAGTATAATCATTCAATCAATCAATCAATCAATCCAATTGACCCTTAGTGTCCAAAAGAAAATCAGTAATGCTTTAAGTCCCACTGAATGATTTAAATGGGACTATAAGGTTAATGACTTGATTGGGATTTGAGCACCCTAATCGTGGGATGGTTTGCAAGTGGAGAGTTCTTATGTGAGGTGTTTCTTGGTTCTAGAATACAATTATTATTCTGAGGATCCTATCATCACCATCAGCATCACCATCAAGAACTGTACTGACATACTTCAGGCGTAGAACCAAGGATTTAACCCAGGGGTCAGCAAACTTTTTCAGCAGGGGCCCGGTCCACTGTCCCTCAGACCTTTTTGAAAAAAAAATGAACAAATTCCTATGCCCCACAAATAACCCAGAGGTGCATTTTAAATAAAAGGACACATTCTACTCATGTAAAATCACCAGGCAGGCCCCACAAATAACCCGGAGATGCATTTTAGATAAAAGGACACATTCTACTAATGTAAAAACATGCTGATTCCCAGACTGTCCATGGGCCGGATTTAGAAGGCGATTGGGCCGCATCCGGCCCCCGGGCCTTAGTTCGGAGACCCTGATTTTAACCAATATTTTAAAATTTAAAATACAAGCTTTGAACACATTATTCTTATTATTAATTGAATTTATATACAACCGTATACCCGGGGTCACATCACTGACTAAGAACAATAACAGCCCTTTGTATTTGCTGATAGTCCCAATAGGATGTATTATCTTCCATCTTTGTTCCAAAAGAAATGCTAGAGCTATACAGTTATACAATGTTGTGTCAGTTGAGCAGGCTATATGGGACACGTGTGCTAAAACCTCAAGCTTCACGAAATGTTAAACAACGGATATATTTGGATTTGTTAAATAACATAAGTGGGTGACAACTGACCAAATGTCCCTACAGTGGCACAGGATTGGGAAAGTAAATTTGGCGAGCTCTTCTTGATTGCGGCTGCCGTGTTTGGCAGCAGAGAAGCTGCAGGGGTCACGCTGATTGGCATTGTCACTTTCTAATTCATCAAGCGGGCCAGACTCCCCAAATCATTTACCAGATGGGGCAGCTCATCAGTTTAAACACCTGATATGAAGCAATCCGTCATCTGATAACATGATCGTTTGGCTGCAGCTGGCTTGGCACTCTGCAGCCTGAGTGCACATGAGATGGAGTGGAGCCAGGGAAATGGGCTTATAGCAGTGCTGTGCTCCCCTGATAGGATTTGCAGCCCTCCACTGGACCATGGAACAGGTGGAGCATGGGAGAGAATTCAAAAATTACCATGTGTTGCAGGGATTAGGAAGCACACACTCTACCACTCCACTTGAATACCAATCAAAGGACAACCTTGAGCCAGGAAAATTTAAGGCCATCTGTGATGTAACAGGAAGGAAGAATATAGATGTCTACATATGCAAATGAAGCATCATCTTACCATGTAGGAGCTGGGCTTCTTAATGTTTTTGCACACCATCATTTCTTTTCTATTGTAAGAGATTAAAAAAAAATTTAAGGAATAAAACAGAGTGGGGGGTGGATAAGTGTGGTCTCTCTTGCTATAAGGCTAACTCTAGGGACTGGGCCTCAGTTATGCTATTTGATGCTCTCCACAAAATAAATAAAAAAGGACTAGGGAGAAATGACTACTATAGATTTTGGGCAAAGATACAAATTAGATACTGCTACAATGGAAGTGATTACCATAATGGGAAATGCAATTATGCTGATTAAACTGGTGGGTTGTGTTAACTTTTTTTTCCCTAGTGACAGAGACCCTGACCTTCCCCTCTGAGGTCAAGTGTATTCCAAGTCCTGACGCTCAATGAATCTGATTATATTAACTCAGTCCAGAGCCAGAAGGGAAGACAACTGAATTACATTGCAGCAAAATGGAAACATAAGTTCGATTCTAAGACAATACCAGATGTTAGAGAGGAATTGTACAAGAACATAATGCAAACATTCCACCCCCTCTTTCTCCCCTCATTATCCTTAGCTTTTGACACACTGGAATTCAGAGTGCCTAAAAAGAGTTTGCAAATGCCAGTTCTCCCTCGAAGACATGATTACCTTTGTGAATTTTAAAGCAATTTTGATGTACAGTATTACATTTGGATTAATCCTGATCCTGACTATCTGTTTTATCCACCTCTGCCTGACTTTGAATGTCCTCTGCATTTAGTTATCCGAATAAATTCAGTTTCTATACCTAGACATATTTGATTTTCAAGTTGTTCTCACCATCTGTTCCTTCCTTCAAGAAAAAAAAGGAGGAGCAAGAAAAACAAAAACAAAAACCCATCCCAGAGCCTGACCAAAAACAATGCATTGTTTTTCATTAAGTTATACAAATATGACATGCAGAAATATAGTCTCATTTAGCTGAGCATCCTGGCCATATTTACATTGGCGTCAAACCATTGAAATTTGAGATATTTAGTACAGAGGTGAAATATCAGACTGTAAGTTGCCCTACCCAGGGTGCTCAGGTGCAGAGATGTTAAGTCCCTGGAGCAGAGTGGACAGCAGATGACCACACAAGAATACCTGATAATCTCTCTCAGTACATCCTGCATCATACATTTAGAGCAGGGGATTGGCTCCGTTTAATCACCTGATTTTCGAAACTAGGGTGATTCTGACATGTGTTGTTATTAGCCTGCCTGTCGTCCTTTCCTCCAGTCCCAGATATAGTACATATGCCTCTGGCCCCACCATGCCTCTGGCCCAACCTCCAATTTCTCCAAGTATTCCCATCCCACCTTTCAACATTTTGTACTGACTCAGTTCCTCCACTTGTGCCACTGGCCTAAAACTTCTAACTTTGTGCCCAGATTGCTGCTGAACACAGGGGTCATGACCATAGCTGCCAAGTCTCCTGTTTTTCGTATTTCCCGCTGGCAGCCCGGATTGGGAAAAATCCCGTAAATCCCCCAGATTTCTTACCTGCCAGGGAGGCTCCATTTTGGGTCCTGGCGCCGCCCGATTTCCAGTGCCCAGACATGGGTAGCGTGGCATCGGAAGTCGCTTCTACACATGTCCGGACATGTGTAGAAGCAACTTCCGGTGCCGCGCCGCTGCTGATCCCGCATTTTTCAGCAGGAGACTTGGCAGCTATGGTCATGACAACCATATTATCTTGCGCTAAGAAAGACTGAAAGGGAGTCAGTAGTAGCTTCAGTTTTTATGTGGAGGCAGGGGTTAGGGCATGATACCTGTTATGTATCCAGTGGTCTGTGTTTGCCTGAGTTTCAGTCTGGACTTAGGATTTTGAGCCCCTGATTTGATACATGATATCCAATCACAGAACATTTCAGGATTTGGGCTACTGCCATTGGGCCTTAAACTCTGAGTTATGATTCACCGCTTGGGAGTTTAGACAGCCAATAATGTTGAGAGTTGGAGTGGCCCAGGCCTTCAAAAATGTATATAAGCAGTTGCTAAGTTCTGCTAGTTCAATAAAGGTTCTTGCTGTTATCAGTGCATCTCTCTTTGTGGGAACCCACACACTCTTCAACATCTCCAGTAAGCTCCCTTCTCAGAGCAGATTTACCAACTCACCATTGTCACTGCTGCCCATTCAAGAGCCCTGATACTTTCCTTTGCTCTTGCTACTGCTCACCCACTCAGAAAGGGTAGGCTACCTGCAATGACAATACATTTCCTTTCCAGTGCTGAGACATAACCATGGTACCCCTTCAAGGCATCCCTTTCATTACAATATCCTTCAATTATGCAGAGAAACTGGAAATGGAACCCAACTGTATTCAGAGATGAAGTAGCCCATCAGAACTGATGATCCTGCAGCCATTTTCAACCAAACATAGGCTTACCAACTCTATTGGAGGCTCTTTGGGTACCTAGGGAAGACAATTCCAATGGCGCCTTCTGTGGTGATAAAAATAGACTCCTAAATAACTGGCTATAGCTTTCTTTTATGGTAAATGGCAGCATGTTTGTCTCTTTAATGTGCTTAGTCTCTCGCAATCTCACCTGAGGCCCATGAAATCTTAGCTGCATTTCTCTACTCATGTTCCTAGGAGCGGGCCCTCATTGAACTCAATAAGACTTGCATTTGAGAATACATGTATAGGATTCTTCTGTAGTTAAATGTAACTACTTTGGGAGCCGTATATAAACAAAAGTGATAATGATAACGAGAATGAGATTACTAACACTATAAACAGAGTCTGTCTGTTTCGTAAACTCAAGATACAACAATGATATCCTAATGGTAACCTTGCCTCCAAGATGACTGACATTTCATCTTTATCCTTTTGTGCTGTAGCTTTTTCTTTTTATTCTTTCTTGTGGAGAAGAAAAGCTGTAAAATCCTCATATGTAAATTGTGGAAGCTTTACTGTTCTCTTCAGGTGTGCTTGCCAGGTTTTCATTATGAAGGCTCCCTGCTGTGAAAAAAAGGTACATTTTCACTTTCATGTGTCTTTTCCTTTGTGGTCGAAACGATTGAAGCATTAATGAGTAAACTAGACTTAAAACTGTGCAGACACATTCCTGCAGGAAATTGGGTAAGTTTTCAGATGCTGAGGGGAAGAAATTCAACTAGGTCAATACAAATTGCGCAATTCTGACACAGCCAAGACAGTTGTCACTGAGGAATTACACACACATTTTCTATTCATGTTAATGACATTTTTATGCCTTATTCCCTGCTGGGTTGATTTTGAACATTTATCCCCAAAGCATGGGTGGCTGGTCAGGAGGGAGGGGGGTGGCAAGAGAGGAAGGTAGCAATGGGGGAGGGAGGGAAGGAAACCAACTTTCCCCACAGATTCAAACTGTCTCTCACTGAAGTTATAATATATCTGAAGCAACGTTCCCTGCTTGTCATACCATTCCATTAATACCTCACATTCTATTACCTTGACTGTAATAAAGTATACCCGTATAACAAAACCATTTAAGGGATAATGATGAGTCATTTTATTTTATTTATGCAGCTTTTTAAAGGGCATGACAGGTTAAATAGGCAAAGCCAGCGACTGACTGACTGCCTCCAATGTAACATTCATGAAGCGATTATGGAAATCACTTATAGCTAGCTTGATTTCTGTGTCTATTCTTTTAACACACAAACACACACACACACTACAACACATACAGCCTTAAATATTTATATGCTAAACCGGACACTCAGAAAAGCTGAATCCTGCCAGTTTGTATACAACTGGTGATATGGTTTGTTAGCGAGAACCATTGGTCATGGCTGTGAGGTGACTGACAGGCCCAGTATCAATACAGGGCATCCTTGGGCACTTTTGGGGGGGGGGCTCAAGAGTCATGGTTGGGCCTTCTGCTGCCTCCCGCCCAAGGTCACCTTTTAACTAATGCTGGGTAGCTATGACTAGGAGAGCCACCGTTTAAATTTCCAAAATATAATGCCAATGTGGGGCATTGTGAGAGGTTATAATAGGGGTTCTGTGCTTCTGCTTTGTCAACCCATGGCATAAGGGGTCTGTTGATATAGAAGGAAGCCCACCATAAGTCACTTTGCAAAGGGTCCCCTCAGACCTGCAGCCACCCTGGCGTTCAAGGTAGGGTGGAGAATTCCCATCCTTACCAAAGACGGCGCTAACCTAGTCTAGGCAGTAGCTTAGACTGATGGGACACCTCATTCATCACTCTAGTTACTTGCTGTTGCTGACCAGCTAGTCACTCTCTTGATCACACATGGGCTACTGCCATCAGTGAGAGTGACTAGCCAGGTGGGAGCTGTACACTTGCAAGGTCCCCAGTGAGACACCCCTTCCTTCCAGTGCCAACTCCCATCAGCTGCTGGTAAGCATGAGAATCTTCTCTCCCTCCACCACAGTCCAGCAGCGGTGGCTGACATGGGCCACCAATGAATTGCTTCACTGGCTGCTGCTGTCTGTATAAATTATGGAAATTAAGAACATTCCTATCCACTTTATTTTATTCCCCCCCCCTGCTGCATAATTTATTTTGCTTTTGCAAGTCAAGGGAGGAGCAAAGAACCAAGAGCTCCTATTCTGTGGAAAACCTGCTTAGCAGGCAGTGCAACAACACTTCAGGGCTGGGATCAGGGTGGTCTGAAACCTAGATTAGAGTGAAAACCCTTAAAAGAATGAGCTCACATATTACCTTAACAGACCAATTCCACAGATTTCTGAACCACCAGACATTGCTGCCCCGATAAATCAAAATGTCTCATTTTGTTTTGGAGCATTTCTTACACTTCCCGTTGTACATTCCATACATCTTATGTAGTCTCCAAGGCAATACATAGCATTGTCATATGATCATATAGCAATTTTCTTTGAGACTAGACCACAGGAAAAAATAAAGATCTATTATTCTACAGAAACTTACAGATTTGTGTGAGTTTTCTCTTTCCACTTTAATATATTCCATCAGGTTTTTGTTGTTGTGGGGGGGGGGGGGGCTTGTAGATCCTTAAACATGAATAATTCAAAATTGTTTACAGAATGTAACTTGTTTTTAGCTTGATATATCTTGTTCATAAAATCTCAAATTTGAAAATATTGACAGCAAGGTGTGTTAGTGCCATGCATATTTATTGCAATTTCTTGTTTGTCAACACATTTTTTTACACAAATAAATTGATCAGATATATATATATCTATACATTTGGTGTTGGTGTTGCTTTTGGAGATGGTGGGAACCAATTTTAAATATTTATTTAACGTTTGTCTTCCAGGAACCATTCAATCCATAAATTTCTACTCTAGTTCAAGACAGGATAGATATGGTTGCATAGCCTGATATCAGAAAACAGGTAAATGTTTGGCGGTGAGCTTGTAAAGTGTGGCCTAAGTGCTGTTGTGAGGAGATTAAAATTAATCTTAGCTCTTTCCTTCTCCTATTTTATTTTTTATTTTTAAAATTGCAATTACAACAAAAAGAAAGGAAGTGGGGGAAATAAAAGCGTCACCAGCTGACATTGGCAATAAAAGCATTCCATCAATCTTAATGCAAACATTTAGGATAATATTCAACTAACTTTTACTCAGAGTAGGCACATTGAAATTAACGGGCCAAACCTAGTCATGTCCATTAACGTGTCTGCTCTGAGTAAAAGAATACTACCCATCAGCGGCGCCCACTTGCACCAAATATTGGGGGGTCAGTGTGTGTATCGCATACGTGTGACTTCACACACCATGGCTCCGGAGCCTGCACTTTCCCCACAAATGTTATATTACACCCCTGCAGCATTTAACAATCCTTATTCGTTTATTTGGCTCAAGCTACCTACAACTCTATGTGGGTTCCTTTTTTATTTTTATTTAAATAAATATTCTGTAAGGTGGAACAGCTCTAGTTCCTGCTTTGCCCTTTTTGTTATACTGAAATGCTCACCTATGTATGTTATCTTCCACAGGCTCATAAGGCCACCTTCCTTTTCACCTGTTCTAATCATCAGATAGAGGAGCAATCCCTCCCCGTCGCAGCCTGACCTGCTGGTCTCCACAGGATAGGTTAACCCTCGGAAGAGACAGCTGTTCATTTTCCCCGACCGTCCTTCAGCGCTACTTCAGCCAAGGCAGAAAGCTTTGACTTCCTGCCAAATTCCTGCCAGCAGAGGATACCAAAGTAAGCCGCTAATACAGTTTTCCAAAACTGCCTTGGCAGCCTGGATCAAGGGAAATGGAGGACACCTTGCCACTTGCTGCTTGTGAAAGGATGGGGACCAGAATAAAAAAAAGGAAAGACACACTTCACTAAAAACAACAACACCAAAACACTGTACAACTTTTGGGGCACTTCCAGACAACCTGTTTATTGACCATTCATCCTGATTTGTTTGCATTAAGTCTGTGGGGAAGTTTGACAATGCCAGCTATTTACTAAACATGTCACTCACATTAAGAAGGAAGTTTAATATGCTATTCGTGTTATACAGGAATGTACCCAAGTCTATATCAGTGATGGGAAGCCTATGGCCCCTGTCAGCATGGCCAACAGTCAGGTTCCCCAGCCATAGGGTGGAATTCTACATAATGCTCTGACGAGCATTCCATCTGCGCAACCATTGCTGCTTGCCAGATGGTACAATCCCCCTCTTCTTCCCAGTGGACTGTTTGAGGGTTCTGCAGACCCCTCTAAACAAATTTCAGGAGATGCACAAGAGAAGAAGAGGTGGGAAAGCTCCATTGCCCATGTGGGCACCCATGTGCAAGGCTTTTGCCTATGGAGCTCATTAGGTGAATCCCACCCTGATCTAAACATTGACTGGATAATAATTTTGGGGAAAATAGTTCAACAGCAGCAGCAACAGCAGCAGCAGCAGCAACAACAACAACAAAAATTATAAAGTTCAATAGGGAAAATATTTTAACCAAACAACACAACAACCTTCTTAAACATAATGACATGATTATTTGAGGTGTAAGAGCCATTCTGGTATGAATAGAAACCCATTCACAAATCTGTTTGTGAGCAGTGATTCATAAGAACGGATGAACAGGCCAAATCAAACAGAAGCAGAGACTTTGAATAACAGCAAACACAGTTTTACTTTAATGAAAGCAGAATCTAGAGCTGTTCCAAACGTGATTGACTGCAGCTTTTGATCTCTTTAGCAAAACATTTGCAGAACCAGTCTTCAGGTTTGAGTGGTTTCCAGTAAGTCCCCATAAACTTTGCACATGCACACAACTCCAGACAAGGAATGAGGGCCAGTTCCAAGCTATTTGCATATTCCTTTAATCCACACTTCAGAGTTCATCAATCCCTTGATGAGCTTATAAAGTTTGCATAGCCCCCTACCCAAATTCTTAGGAATGGAAATAAAATGAAGGCCTTCACAGCTTCAAAGGTCAGCACCTTGCATTGTGCTTGAAGCTGAGCAATTTGAAGATTAAAGAGCTATTTTCTGGTTGTCAAAATGGATGTAGGGTACACCTCTACCTACTAGGCAGAAGAGAACACAACTAGCATATGAGCAGGACCTAGAGTAAAACACACCTGACCATTTCTGCCCATGACCTTAACCTCCAGAAGCGAAGCTGGATCAAAAAGCATTCCCAAGCTGTAAGAGGAAGTGCACCCCCATTAAAAACAAATAAATCTTAATAATTTTTGATTCCCCACCACCAGCATCTCCTTGCATATTCTGAACCTCAGCTGAATTTAACATGCAAATTTGAATTCACTTTTTTGTGATTTCATAAGGCTTAGCAAGGTTTTGGATCACGTTTCATCAAGACAGATGCAATTGCAAAGGATATTCTAGAGCAACCTTCCCTAATGTGGTGCCTTCCAGATATTCTAGACTCCAATTCTCATCAACCCCAGTCAGCATGGCCAATGATCAAGGATGATTTCAGAGAATCACAGAATTGTAGAGTTGGAAGGGACCCTAAGGGTCTTCTAATGATTAATCCAACCGTCTGCAATGCAGGAATCTCAGCTAAAGCATCCACAACAGTTGGCCGTCCAACATCTGCTGTAACTTGTTTCCATCTCCTACAGTTTTTACCCCTATATTCTCAATCTGCCTTCTGTGCTCCAGGTTGTGGATCTTTTCACAAGTGTACACAATACACATCTTTTACATATAATGCTGCTACTCCTTCCTTCCTATTTGGTCTATTCCTTTTGAACAGGTTATACCCTTCCATTTCTACATTCCAATCATAAGTCTCATCCCACCAGGGTTCAGTATTGACTATTAGGTCATATCTGCCATACTATATTAAGAGCTCAAATTTGTCTTGCTTGTTTCCCATACTCTGTGCATTTGTATAGAGGCAACTGAAACCATGAGTCATTCCCTTCAGCTGCTTCCTTCTTGTAGTTTCCTGCTGTTTATTACGGTTCTGTAGCACCACCACAGTTTTCTGTGCATCAGTGAAGCTATTATCCCTAGTACCAGGTATTGCCCTGTCGTCTGTAATATTATCTCCCTCCTGCTCAAGATTTAGTTTAAAGTTCTTCTGATCAGGTTTGTGAGGCTCTTAGCAAGCACATTATTGCCATCCACTGTGAGGTGGAACCCAGCTCTTGCCAGAAGACCTTTCCCGATAATGCCAACTGTGCAGCCAGTGGTTTACTTCCAGTATTTTCCTCTTTCTTCCTGGGCCATGACCTTCAACAGGGAGTGATTAAAAAACCACCTCTGCCAGAAGGCCCTTCAGCTTCCTGTCCAGAGTCTCATAGTCCCCTGCTATACATTATAGCCTGTGTCTGGCAGTATCATTTGTACCTACATGAATAAGAAGGAAGGGGTTGTAGTCTGTGGGCTTTATAAGAATGTGCAACTTCTCTGTTACTCTTTGCAAGTGGAAAACAACACACCTTCCAGGGCATCCTGTTACCTTTGCACACTGCTGTCTTTCTCCTCCTCAGTAGGGAGTCATCTACCACCACCACAATCTCTTCTTCCTCTGGGGGAATCATTCTGTACATTGAGGTCCTACAACTGCTGTCCTTGCTCCTCTGGCCCAGACTCAGATAATGGATTCCTAGCAGGGTTGGAGCTGGGGGGGGGCTCTAACCTGGGCCTATTTATTCCAATACCTGCATTCGGGCCAATATAATTAATCTTCCATTCTTGTCCATTGGAGTGTATCTGGATATTATTAGGATAACTGCCAAAGGCAGGAAGGAGTCTTATGGCTTGAGAACTTCCTACTCCTTCCTTTCAAGTTGCCTTTTCCAGACTGCCATTCCCTTTCTCTGAGATCATTTTCTTGGAAGGTAGCGAGTGAGTTATCAGCATCCTCGGTGCTTTTCCTGGGGGCACGCAGGGGTACGCATACCCCTAAACATTTTGTGAATCTAACGGGAAAAGAAACTATTTTTTTTTTTTTTTTTACAAATTTTAATTTCTTCTGTAGCATGGTGAATCGTCCATTTCGTTGCTTCCTCCGATGGCGGCCTCATTTACCGTCTTGGTGTTTCCTGAGTCTCAGATGGAAACGAGCGTTTAATTGTGTGAAGTAGAGTTGGAATGTGGATGTGTGATGTTTTACTGATGAAAGTTTGGCCCCATTGAGGGCAGTATTTCAGTACGAGTAATGCATGTTCTTTGTACTTTTGTCCATTTACTGTATTTATTTTTCCCAATTTGAACTATAAAATGGTGATTTTCTTGAGTCAAAATGAGAGTACCCCTAAACATTTTAAAGAAAAAAAGCATTGAGCATACACATCCACTATCAGTAGCCTTGGATCTGAAGAGGTTAGGTGAAGAATGGAAAATGACTGCTCCCCCATTGTCAGCTGTGATAGCTCAGTTGGTAGAGCATGGGTAGGCAACCTAAGGCCCAGGGGCCAGATCCGGCCCAATCACCTTCTAAATCTGGCCCGCGGATGGTCCGGGAATCAGTATGTTTTTACATGAGTAGAATATGTGCTTTTATTTAAAATGGGGCATAGGAATTTGTTCATTTTTTTTCTTTCCAAAATATAGTCCAGCCCTCCACAAGGTCTGAGGGACAGTGGACTGGTCCCCTGCTGAAAAGGTTTGCTGACCCCTGCGGTAGAGCATGAGCCTCTTAATCTCAGAATCATGGATTTGACCCCCATGTTGGGCAAAAGTTTCCTGCATTGCAGGAGGTTGTTCTAGATGACCCTTGTGATCCCTTCCAACTCTACAATTCTATGATTCTAAGTCCATTTCCAGATCATTCATATTTTGAGTTGTACCCCAAAACATTTGGAGAGCACTAGATTTTGAGGAAGGTTGTTCTAGTGCATAAATCCCATTGATCTTAATAGGACTTACTTCTGGGAAAACATGCTCAAGATTGTCCTGTATGTTACACACCTACACAATCTTATTGACAATGATTGTATTTAACTGTGACAAGCGTTTTCATGGACAGAATGAAACTCAGTGCAAACTTTTCCATTAATGACATGTGGCCCTGATTTCACACTAAATACCAGGCAGATCGTGTTGGTTTTGACAGTAAAATAAACACGTATGCCTGATGTACATTCATGAAATAATCAGTTTGCCCCACCATTTGAAACTGCCATGATGTGAGGGTAATTAAATTTTAATAACCTGCCTGGAATGGCTGACCCGTTGTGTTTATTCCAGGTATTTCCATGAATAATGAGCCCATTCAAAGCTATAGGGAGTTCATAATTGCTTTTGATCTTCCAGAGTTGTAGCTCTATCTCTGTGCCACTGATTTAGTATAATTTATCTTAAAACTTGAATTCTTCCAAAATGTATTGCTGGTTTTTATAATCTAAAAGAGGAGGATTTTGTTTGGATGAGAAAGCATTGAAACAATGTGAGCATTATTTCATTATTTCAGTGTATCTCTATGTTAACGAAAAAAAGCAAATCATTTCCTTTTTTCTCTCTCTATCAGATTTAGTTCCATTTCTGCATCTTGTGTAAAGCAGAGTTTATTCTTCCTCCTTGTGCCCATATTTAAGTTTCTGTTGATTTAGAATAACCTCAGACCCATCAGAGGTGGTCTGAAACATTCACCTCATGTTTGCTGCACAAAGCAGACGATCAGGTGATACTCCATTGATGCATCTGGTCAGTCCTACATTACTTCACAGCAATTCTTCTTCTTCTTCTTCTTCTTCTTCTTCTTCTTCTTCTTCTTCCCCAGCTCGAGACTGAAGGTGGCTTAAAACAACAAACGGAAAATACAGAAAGCTAAAAACATATAAAAGATAATTAAAAGTAACCAAACTATTGATAGCATTAGCACAATAGAAAAGCCAAATCTATTAAAATACAGATAGTAAAAGCAGCACAGCACTATCAAAAGCCATTTCCTTAAAAAGCAGTCAGTTCCCAAAAGCCTGTTGGAATAAAACAGTCTTCAGATGGCAAAAGGACAAGGAGGGGGCCAGTCTAGCTTTTCTAAGAAAGGAGTTCTGAAGTCTGGGAGCAACCACCTTGCCCAAGTCATATGTGAGCAGAGAGGGCAGTGGCAGAGGGCCCGGAAACTAATTGGTAGCCTGTGCAGTTGGACCAGCATCGGTGTAATATGTTCAAGTTGTCTTGCTCCAGTGAGCAAGCTGGCCACTGAATTCTGCACTAGCTGAAGTTTCCAAACTGTCTTCAGATGCAGCCCCAGGTATAATGCGTTGCTGTAATCTGAGTTAAAACTGAGAAGCAGGAGTGAGAAACAAGACAGGAAGTCAGGAACAAGACATCACCAAGAATGCAGGAATACAAAGCACAGGAATAGAATAATCAGAACTTGCTGCTTGAACAAGGCTTACCTGCAACTGGAAGTCATCTTACATTTCCATCCCTCCTGGTGTATCCAGTTGGCAGACTTGGTGGCTGGGTTCAGTCCAAATCCTGGAGGCATTTTAGATTCCACTGTATGAACCTGTAACAGCCTCCCCTATCCTCCAGATCAGGTATCCCGAACCTTCGGCCCTCCAGATGTTTTGGACTACAATTCCCATCTTCCCCAACCACTGGTCCTGTTAGCTAGGGATCGTGGGAGTTGTAGGCCAAAACATCTGGAGGGCCGTAGTTTGGGGATGCCTGCTCCAGATATTTTATGGGGCATAGCTCTGTTGGTTAATGCATGGTGCTGATAACGCCAAGGTTGCAGGTTCAATCCCCATGTGGAACAGCTGCATATTCCTGCATTACAGGGGGTTGGACTAGATGATCCGCAGGGTCCCTTCCAGCTCTAGGATTCTATGATTCTAGATTACAACTCCCATAACCTCTGACTATTGGTCATGCTGACTGGGAATGTGGACATATGGAGGACACCAGATGGGGAAAGGCAAATCTGGCAGGTCTACAGGCAAATAAAAGAGAATCGCTGAACTGTTTTGCAGGTGCAGCAGCTACAGAACAGCTTCTTACATGCAGCTTGACATTTTCAGCAGCCCAAACTTCATAAAGTTTTCCAAATGAAGGCTGAACTAAGCTTGTATCCAAATCTCTCTCTCTCTCTCTCTCTCTCTCTCTCTCTCTCTTAAAGGGATTCGTAAAATGAGGGGAGGGGCTTGTGTTTTCCTTTCCCCACAGGATGGTCTGGCTGCCAAGATTAGGTCCTCTTGCCAGAGCACAACCTTCTTATAACCCCCTTCGAGATTCAGCAACAAGCAACAACAGACTCGGAGATCAATTCTATTTTACCGCTGGCTGCGCTTCATGGCAAGGCCTGCTCAGGGAGCAGAAGGCTGTGGAGTTTCATCTGTTCAGGCAAGAGGTAGAATTAACCTTTTCCTGCCTGATATTGGAAAGACAAAGTTCACCTAACTCATTTTCTTTACATCGTTTATTGTTTCATTATCTTGTTAGGGACAGTCAAAGTGTATTTTTCTGTCGGAAAATTAATGCAGCCAAAGTGACAATTTATGTTTACTGTACAGGTGTATAAAGGGGTTGAGACACAGAGAGCTGAATCCCTAGAGAGAGCACCTCTGTGATGTCATTTCCCTTGAACTTCATGGCGGGAAACTTAGACAAGGTACTTTAATCCTTAGCATTTCCTCCTGGCCTCAGATCATCCTCTTTTACATTTGCCTGCTGATGGAGATCGATGTGTCGCTTGCTCTCATACTACATCTTAGTATGTAGAAAGTAACTGCTGGAGCAGTCTGAATAAGTTTATTTAAGGCTAAGAAGTCTAGTCTCAAGTTTCTGTTTTATTCCGCCAAGGAATGGTAATATTTTTAACTCAGCAAAAGATCTAAATCTCACTCAAGTGAGGCTGGGGGGAGAAATTAATTTTAATATATCATTTCCTAATTAACAAAACCCATCCAACATTTTCAAGAGTCCCTTCATTTGCTCTGCCACAGCTACATTTCCTTTATGCTGTACCAGATGCTAGGTTTTCCATTTGCTTATTATTTCTTCCTCTCCATTATTTATGTTTGTTTATAATTATATTTGCATCCCAACTTTTCTTTGAAGAGCTCAGAGTGGCTTACATGGTTTCTCCTCACAACAACCCTGTGAGGTAGGTTAGGCTGAGAAACAACGTCTGTTTCCCAAGGGTGCCCAATGAGCTTCATGGCTGAGAGTGGCTTTGAACCCTGGTCTGCTAGGTCCCAGTCTATCACTCTAACCACCTTCCTTTTTCTCAACTGGGGGAGCTGAATTATAGCCAGGATCCTAAGACCTACTTAAGGCCAGGAAAAGTCGATGAGGAGGGATGTTGTCTTGCATCAGGTTGTCTCTGCCATTGCATTTGCTGGGAGTCCAGGGGCACAGCATCACCTCTCCTCAGCAACTGCTCCTGCTTAAGGCGGCATTCCTGAAGAAAATCCTATTGGGGGGGGAGTAGTCCTGAAAGAAATCCCTGACAATGCTGTTTGCATTGGGAGAAAATGCCCCATTGGTGCCAATTGGTTAGGGGTTTCCCTGCAAAGCAAATATCAGCTCCAGTGGAACAGTTCCTCCCTCCCTCCCTTGCTCTCTCTCAGATCTGATGGAAGATCGGAAAGAGGTAAATACCTGCAATATTGGTAATGATCAGTCCCCTTCAACAGATGATATTTGCATTTTTTTTTTACATTCCACACATTAAATGCAATTTCACATTTAATGTGATGTTTAGTTTGGCCCCCAGTCTCCAGACGCCAGCCAGGTGTCCCATGGGAGCTTGTATCAAAAGGGGGGGCATGATGGAAGTAGTCAGTAATTGTGTTGGGGAGCAGCTTCTAACTCCCAGCTTTTAGTTCTATGCAGACATGTGAAACCCAGCGGTGAAGTTCTTTTAACTTTCTGATGCAGTCCAGTCCTGCATCTTGAGCAACGTGTTCCAAGGAGATCCAGCGAGATTTACATTTTAAGAGACAGTGAATGTTAGACTTGCCATCTGGATGAAGATTTCTCTGTATGTAGTTATTTGGTGCAGGGAATTTCCTGCACCAATGGTACTGATTTGGAGCCAAAATTCTGATGGATTTTGCAGAACTTTACCATCATTCAGGGAGCTTTCATTGACTGTATATTGTGCGGACCTGTCAAACCTTGAAGGAGTCTTTATCCCTTTCTCCTGCTGGCAAATGAATAAAAGCAACGCCGGGCTGATAAAAAACATTGGCTTAATAACTTCAAATTCACTTTTCATTCACTTTGATTTTGCAAATGTAGAATGTACACTTATTTACTTAGGGCATCATTCCTTGGAAGCTAAATATTTTAAGGTCCAGTAATTTCAAGAAGAAAGCAAAGCATACACTTAAATCTCTTCCACTGAAACAAATTGGACTTGAAAGTGATAAACCAGCGATGGATTGTGCTCCCAATAAAGTTTCTTCTTTCTCCATCTACTCAGCCTCATTGGCTTGTAGTGAGGATAAATGGGGAAAGTGCTTTATAGTAAGCAGAACAATTATTACAATAGCAAGCTGCATTATACCAGGCTAGGACGCCAGTATTATTCCACTCTGGCTGGTAGCAGCTCTCCGGGATGGCTCAAGTACAAATACTTCAAGTAAGGATTGCTCTCCAAGACAAGAAGCCATAACTTGCAGGAATCTGTTCTGTTGTTTGGAGGACTGGAGATCTATATGTGAAATCCTGCCCTTCTGAGACTGCAAACAGCTTTACTGATTCTTAGTTTTTTAGTCCTAAATCCAGTTTGCCACATTTCAACCCTTTCTGCCCCCCTTAAAAAAGTCCTCATGAAAATGTGTAAGCATTTTAGTGCATGTTTTTGCCTAGTCAACATGTATTCAACAAGCAATTTCCCCTAATCTATGCTCTTTTCACTAATATGTGCATTTGATGCATGCTTTCCCTTAGCAGATGCCCTTCCATACATATTTTTGGTGGGAGAACAGCTTTGCAAAATCTGAGCTAATTGTGGAGGGAGATTGGGTTTTGGCTCAGGATTATGCCATCCTTACACTTGTGTTTCCTGTGCCTGATTTTTTGACTTATTTGCCGTGTGTCAAATGCAAATCAGTAAAAGTCTAATGACGGTGATCAAAATAACAGGAACACCTGTTGCCTTGTGTTATCTTTCCCTGCTTTAAAAAAGGGGGGGAAGTTCCCAAGCTTCAGAATAGTGCTGTCAGTGGAAACCCTAATGCTTCCTATAACAGGCACTGACCTTGAGGAGACAAGAGAGGTTGATAATAGTCTTGAAGCGGGAACCCCACAGCTATATGCCCAGATACAGGCGAAGGCTTATAATGAGTGTTATTTTTTGGTCTTGGGTGCACAGCATGTAAAGATGATGCCAGTTGGACCCCCGCACCTGCTTCTCTTGCTGTTGTCAGCATATTACCAAGCATAGGATCTTGGACACATACTCGTTGCTATAATGCCTTTCAGCTAACAATCTTCCACTTCCCTCAGCAGAAGGGCTCTTGATCTTTCACAAGGCTAATTGTATTGGTTTCAAATTTCCCCATCCTGCCTACTACAATTTGATCTTTCGTTTGGCACACTAATTCAAACACCTCTGCTTAATAAATGCCAGGCAACAGTTGGCTTTTGTTTGTTTGTTTATGGCCTCTTTCATTTGCCTGGCATTAAACTATCCCATCATTACCATCACCTATTTCCATAGTATACCATACTCAAGGTGGCTCAGGAAAGCGAAGACTTAATTTGTTAACAGTGGCAGGACAGGACAAAAACCAAAGAGTCATAAGCAGTAGGCTATAGAAAACATATCGTATTAATAAATATATGGAACACTTAATTGATAATTCATTATAAGGCCTAGGAATAAGAGTGTAAAAACATAATAGCGGGGGGGGGGGGACGGGGACGGACGGACAATGTCTCTCCACAACTAAATCTTGACCTCAGCAACAACACCCTGAGCAATAACTCCTAGGCATTTGGAACAGGACAAGTAGCCTTTGCAGCCAGTCAGCCAGGGCTCTGCCCTCCCAGGCCAGGTGGGAATAAACCAGGCAAAGCAAGTAGCGGATCTTGCAGGATTCACAGCAAGAAATCATGGTGGCTTCATTGGGTGAAATATCACACAAATCATTTTGGGGAGGTAAATGTTGGAGGAAACGGTGATGGCATGACACAATCTCTGACAGGGTGGGTCATCTGGAAGAAGCAGTAGAGGAGATAAAGGTAGTGAACAAGGTCAAGAGGGGGTGAATATTAAAGCAGTTGAACTGTTTTTCACAGTTTGTTGTTGCACAGAGCCTATTTCACGACATGTGAACTCCATAAAGGCAAAACTTGGGAAGTAAAAGGTATTTTGTTTTATTTTGCAGAACAATCCTGGGCTACTTGTAGGAGATGGGTAGGGAAAATGTCTCCAGGAATCTGGCTGTGGGTCAGCTGCTCTGATGGACATTCTTTTGACCCCAACTAGTAACTAAACTTGTGAGAACATCTGTGTGATGTTATTAATGTGGTGTTTAAGAACTGCAACAATGCAACTGGCAGACTTTATTTAAGATACTGCTTATTAACCACTCAGCTAGAAAGACTTCATTGAACTCCTTGCCAAGGGTTTGACACAGAGATAATTATATGAGCCCGGCAATAATGTATGAATAGTTGATAGAAAATGGAATTTGAAATCACAATGCATCTAGTTTTATTCAACTGTTATATTTTTTATTGCTGTTTGAGAAAAGACTGGGTAGCTTAGGAATAAAAGCTTTAACTTTTTTGAACCAGCTATGATATTGTTTATTTGCAAACCTTTAGAACGGATGCTACAATCTTAACCCAGCTATGGGAAATACAGGCAATTGTATTGGTTAACCACTGTGAACACAATTCACAGGTAGATTGTGGACTGTTGATTATTTGTACAGTGAGCTCACAAATGACTCCAAAAAGGAATGCTTTATGAATGCAGATGTGAATATAGAAGGCTCTGTCCCCAACCAAAGAATCATATTTACAATTGAAAACAATGGGATAAAATAGGTGCAGCTAATGGGTTATGCTGAAAGCAACAGGGTTTAAGCACTGTTAACTTTCCCTGGACTGGGGAGATTGTAAGTGGGGAGTTCGACTTATGCCCTGGTTCCAATACTTTCAAGGAATTGTTGGATCAGAAAGAGGTTATTTCTGGTGCTCATATTACTGAACTGCAATGCACAGGATTCATCTTACTCATTTGGAAAAACCTGAAGTCACATTGTTCTCTGTAGAGGGTGTCATATATCTAACAAGCATTATAGTAAGAATTTTAGCAGGTTGGGATAACAAGATATGGATGAAGTTTGATACTGGAATGAATAGATGAATGTGGATAGCAAATGGGGATGTACCTCCCCAACACTACCTTGGGAGCAGATGCGTTCTTATGCACAATGTGGGGCAACCACCAAGAAGAAGGCCTTTTTCAGCAGTGGCGTCCTTGTTATGAAACAGTCTCCCCATAACAGTAGTGGAAAAGTCTTGGTTGCTGCCATCTTTGTGGTCGTTTTAGCACCAGGTGAGGACTGTTTTATTCGTCCAGACTTCTAAAATAACTTACATCTTATGGTCCAGTCCCCTGAGTTTAAAATACTCTGCTGCAATTGTGTTTGCAGTTTTTAATAGTCTTTATCATTTTATATTGTATTCTAATCACTGTATTTGTTTTGTGATCCACCCGGAAAACCTATACTAGGGGAAGGCTAGTATCCATTAACAGATACATAAATTGTCCCAGGGATTGTTCATATATATATATATATATATATATATATATATATATATATATATATAATCTCCAAATATGTCTCCAACAATATTTTAAAGCATTTATCATTATATAATTTTTTAAAAAACACAAAGTTTCTTCTTCTTCTTCCCATGTTTGTTTTTACTCCTTTTTATTAGCTGCTTTTTAACACATGCATTTTTATTATCTAAACCCCGCTGCAATTAATTTTTCAGTAATCCATGTCCCAGGGATTGTTCTGGAGTGTGCAGGGTTATGGATTGTTGTGGTTCTTTGATATTGCATTGGATTTCAGTCTGTTCTGCTGTACATTACTTGTATCTGTATCTCTGGTGTTTCTTATCTTGGTATATAGATCACAATAAGAAATCAATAAATCATCTCCTGATTCACAATGTGAGAAGCTATGCTGAAAACCATTCACAAAGAGACAATTATTTGAAATAAACAACTAGAAAGTTGGCGGCATATCGTAACAGCTAACCGAGGCTGTCCCACTGCAAATCTGAATGTAATAATAGAGATTAAAAATACATTTAACCTACAAAAAAAACGGGAAAGGATGTATTATGACTACTGGAAAGATAGGAGAGAAAACTTGTAATAATAGGCTTGTTCACACATTGAACACGGACACCAGCTGTCTCCACACATATGCAAGTGTTTGCATGAAAAAGTATACATAGGTTGAATTGTACAGCTCAAACCGGTACAAAGGCTGTGTCACTCATGCAACATTACATGTAAATAACTATAAATGTACAGCTCAACTATTTGTGTATACAGGTACGTGGATTGTACACTCGTTGAATGTAGTATGTGAGCACCCCTTTTGTCAGGAACGTTTTAACTTCAACATGTGAAATACTAGCCAATTGATCCCAGACACAATTGATGTTGAAGCTGGACACTGAATAGCTACCCCATTCTCAAAATGATGTTGTTTCTTTAAGTGAACTATCTGATCCCCAGTGCATTTTTGGGAAAGATGCTTATCCCACAGAGGCGCCAGGTTTCCACCGAGATTGAGGGGGTCTATGGGTGTGTCATGCATGTGTGATGTCATGTGCATCAGGCGTCGTCTAGAGGATTTTTGATTATTTATCACTCTCATTTATCCAGCAAACAATACAAAAACGTATGTGTGAAGGAGGAGTTTGTCTTAACAATGGCACACATTGAATTTATCAGCCAAGGGAGGGTGGAAGTGAAGATCTGAGAGAGAGACAGAGGCAACATGAGAATTACCATATTTTTCGCTCCATAAGACACAACCGACTAAAAGACACACCTAATTTTTAGAGGAGGAAAGGGGGAAAGCCCTGTTTTTTGGGGGGGGGATCAGCTCAAAGCTGTGCAGCTTCTTGCAGCTTCTTTTGCAAATGGGAAAAGCCCCGTTTTGGGTGGATCAGCTCAGTTGTGCAGCTTTTTTTTTGCAAAGGGGGAAAGCTCCATTTTTTGAGCATGAGCTCAAAGTTGTGCAGCTTCTTTTGCCATTGAAAGAGAATGGTGATGAAAAGAACTCCAACCTGTGCTTCCTGGGCATCAAGGTTCATGTAGAAGCCAGAACAGTTAAAATATTCATATCTGGGCAGTCTGTAACATGGGAAGCAGGCAAATGTACTTCCGAGACACACTATTGATTTCTGACCTACAAATTACTCTTCATCAAGGCGGGCTGGAGGGGGGGGGGAAGAGACAGGGAGGGGAGGGGCTACAGCCGACTGGGTCCTTCTCCTTTGCAATCTGCAGGGTGTTTAGTATTCAGTGAGTTAAAGCATGCAATGAAAGGGAACTGTCAGCGCAATCTAGGAGATATAAAGAAATGAAGGGGTGAAAAAAAAAGCCGTATGCTAATAATCCACTCAGTAATTAAGTGAAGATCGCTGCCAAGCGCCAGTGCCACTTTCAAAGGGTAATTTGTACAGGAAATCATAGAGTCATTGTCAAATCATTTCAGGATAAAAGGAAAGTCATCAACCGAGATAAGATAAATGCTGGGTGTCTGGCAGCATGTGCCCTAGGAAATGCCTTTGCTATTTTTTATTTATTTAAAAAAAAACTTGCAAAAGTGGGGCTAAGGAAACTTGACAGGTTGAAATGTACATTTACTATTAATAATAGGGGTGCGATATGCATAGATGCATTATTAAATAGGTAACAGAACAAAAAAAAAAATGGTAAAATACGCCAGTTACCGGGGATTTAACTTGCAATAAGTATAGGCGGGTTTTCTTCCACTGTTATGATCCTTCCAGATAATGGAATTCGTTTAGCACAGATATACATACAATTTATTATACAGTTAATATTGTTTCTTCACACTCTGGGGCATTTCAAAGAGGTGGGGTGTGGGCTGGGTTTTGTGACCAAAGAAACGCACACAGACACATGTATGCATGTATACTTGAATGACTGTTTCACTATGTAATCTAATCATGCCATTATATGTTTTTCGATTTTTTTTTTAAAATGTCATTCCAACTTCTATTTTTAAGTGCACTTTTATGCAAGGGATGGGTTTGCTGTGAAACCTGCAATGACTTCATTTTATCAGAAACTATTCTGTGACACAGAATTCCCACCTGTGAAAGCCACTTGCTCTTAATACGGAATCCGAATAAGAACATAAGAAAAAAACACACCTTGTTTTGTTAGACGAAAGGCCCATTATAGTTCCAGCATCCTGTTCTGAAAGTGGCTAGCCAGATTCTCATGGGAAGCCTGCAACCTCCAATAGTAGAACTAGAAAATAGCAGCTGCTCCCACCCCCACTTTTTAGGACCTGTATTTTTTAAGGAAATACAGATGCAAAGAAAACTGCAAATGGAAGAAGTTGCAACAAGGAATCATTAGAGACATATATACCGTACAAGGGGAGACTAAAATATTTTTCTGCCGGCAATGAAGTGCATATTTCAACTGGCCAGTGAGTCTTATCCCCATACTGGCAAAGGGATAATTCAGACACATGACCCACACAGGTATTCCCACACCTTGCCATTGGCCCCTGCCCCCAGCAACTGCTGCCTGAGGCACTTATTCTGTCAACCCTGAGTAGCCAGGAATACTGTATAATAGAAGCATTTTTGCAAGAGTGGGCTCGCATATGTACGTTTATGAGCACAATTCAAAGTGTTGGTGCTGACCTTTAAAGCCCTAAACAGCCTTGGTCCAGTATACCTGAAGGAGTGTCTCCACCCCCATCGTTCTGCCCGGACACTGAGGTCCAGCGTCGAGGGCCTTCTGGCGGTTTCCTCACTGCGAGAAGCAAAGCTACAGGGAACCAGGCAGAGGGCCTTCTTGGTAGTGGCGCCCGCCCTGTGAAACACCTTCCCATCAGATGTCAAGGAAATAAACAACTATCTGACTTTTAGAAGACATCTGAAGGCAGCCCTGTTCAGGGAAGTTTTTAATGTTTGAAGTTTTATTCTGTTTTTAGTCCTCTGCTGGGAGCCACCCAGAGTGGCTGGAGAAACCCAGCCAGATGGGCGGGGTATAAATTAAATAATAATAATAATAATAATAATAATAATAATAATAATAATAATAATAATTAGCACATGCTCATGTTTGCTTAAGTCAGAGGCAGCCCCCAGTCAGCATGGCCAGAAGTTAGGGATGATGGGAGTTGTAGTCCAGCAACATCTGAAGGGTAGCTCTGTAATTAGAAACCATTTAATCCCCCTGCCCCATTTAGAATGAAACCCTTTATTACAAGGGATTCTACTATGTCTTTGAAGTGCTTCATTGCTTCTTTCTTAACAAATTAAATGCTGGAGAGATCCAGGGATTCACACGATCCTGGTTTTTTACCTTGGTTTTTAGGGAACACTTAAGCCACAGTTTTCTGACTCAGGACAATGCGATTTAAGGAACTAGGAAATCTTCATTGAAACCAGAAATGTGAGGGAAGATAGGCAGGGGCAAAGAGGGAGTGCATGGGCACACTGCTCATTGCCAGTTCAATAAACCATATTCAAAGGCACTTTTCTCCCCCCCCTTCAATTCTTGAGAGCCAATTTTATTCACAAATGTCTAAGCACACCTGAAATCTTGAATCTTTGGATGCTGAAGTTTCTTAAAAGAATGAACAAATTTCAGCAATCTGATATTTTTCCATTACCACGGCAGATGCAGTTTAAATAAAACTGCATTTTCTATATTGTGTCAGAAATAATTTTCTCACAGCACCTATTAGCAGTTACAAACAGACTTTTATTTGAGTATTGATCTATTCTACTGGAGAACGCGAGAGCTCCATTCCTAAACACAACATGAGACCAAGAGCTTAAACAAACCATCCAAGTTAATCACCCAAATTTGATTTCATCAAAGCGCTGCCAACCTGAAGGTTCCTGCATGTGCAAAATAATGAGTAAAATAAAATAACGGGAGTGGAAAACAAAACCAATTGTGTCCTCGGTTCATAAAACCATGCCTTCCTGTGCAGCGTGTTTACTTTGTTTTCCGTATCCATTTCTGTTGTGACATTTCTGCCCTGTACTTTTAATCTCAGCTATTTTCCAGTGATGGACAGAAAGATCTACTACGGCATTTAAAAAGAAAACGCTCTTGAGTTCACCATTCTGCACGGCACCGAAGAAATTCTGCTGCTCGTTTTTAACAATAAAAGCAGATTATCAGTAGGCATGCTAGCTGTCAGCTAAACATGGGAATTATAATGTAAAGAGAAAAAGGATCCCTTCATGATACTGGCTGAGAGAGCACATACACTCACCATTCTTTAGATTTATGGCATTAATGTAATAAATATCTGAGGTGGAAACACGATTCAGTCTGACTTTAATGCCATCTTTATTGGATTTAGGTTTGTTTGTTTTGTTTTTTAAATAAAAAGGTGGTTCTTTATAAAGTTGTACTTTAATACGTGTCATGAAAAAGGGAATCTAGTAGGCAGTTAACCTCAAGACACACAGGCTCTCAAAATGTTCAGTAAATGCGACCAACTGGTTCTGGGTAAATAACAGATGCAATGTAAGCCTTAGTATGCCAATATACTTCTTTAAAAAAAATGTAGGATAATCAGAAACCCATTTTTCAAAAGTACCCTCTCGCAAATGTTTTCTTCTTCCATTAGGTGCCTGACTATGTGGAAGTGTTCTTTGCATATCATAATTTAGGTCACCCAAATACGTGTTCTTCATGACAAGCTCTTGTGGGGAGTCTGGAGTCCGCAACAAATACCAAGAGGACGTTTCCCAAGTTGGGTTTTGAGTTGCTATTTTCCAGTGAGTGCCAAAAGTAGAACAATTGCAAAAATGAAATGTGGACGATTATCAGAAAGCACGACGTGATTTTGAAATGTAGCTGAAATATATACGTAGTTCGCATTTCCATGTTAGCTGCCATTTGCTACTTAAATTTAGTTTCCTTCAGCCAAGCTTTATCAATACCCAGCTTTATAAATCCTAAAGCAATGCAAACAATTAAAAAGAGAGTCCCACCCCCCCTTTTCCCCTACCTTTCCCCTAACAACCTTCAATTACAAACACACACCATATGCCAGAGCTGGTCCTTTAACTATCAGTGGCTGTTGTTACTGTAGTAATCAGTCTAAGTCAGAGCAATTACTTAAAAGCATCCTTCCCAGTTGTTTTTCACAATCCACCTCACACTGTGCAGAACAATGGACCTGACAATCTGAACAGCGCAGATGGAATGATCGTACCCCACACCCTGCCTGACTGACAGTTACCTGCACGGAGAATGAAGGACCCTATCATCTAAATATGGAGCATGCCCTTTGTGCCAACTTGACTTTTGCAAGAGCTCCTTAGAGGGAAGAGAGGTAGAGTTCGCCTTGCTGCATTTTTGCCTCTTCGGAAATACATGTGTGTGTGCCTGTTTCCTGGCGCAGAGCGTAGGTGATGTGGCACACCAGCATGAGTCCACCACCACTCATATATTTCTAACAATTAGGTTAAGCATTTTATCAGGGCATTATATGCATTAGCACATCGGTGTTTTGTAACTCCAGAACTAAAAGTGTATCCGTGATCATATTGATCAGAACAAAACAATAAACACTCGAGCAGAAGGTCTTTGTGCAATTGCAGCAGAGGTACCCAAGTCACAGGTCGAACACCTTCACATCCCAATAATGGTTAATACAAAGAGGAAAAAAATGAAAGATCCACAAACTCAGTTTAGGATCTCTTTCACTACAGTAGGGTTACCGATATTGATCATAATTGTGCTGTTGGAAGGCGGAACAAGTATATGCTGTTTTTAATCACCTTTAATTATACGCACCCCTCAACTTGGGAGAGACCTCTGGTAATTACCAATTTCCCTACGAAATGATGTGCCCTATTTTATGTAGGCTTTAGTTCATTATAATCACAGGCAAATGTGTATTAATATTTTATTTAGCAAATAAGCTCTATTAGAAGAGAACATCGTGGGCTATTGATTGGTAATTAAAATGATATGTGCTCATTGATTTGCACAGTCAATCAATGCTGGGAGTCTATTGATTAATACTGAGCGAGACGCAGCTCACGGTAGTATATTTGTTACCTTTATTTTATCATTTTGTTAAGTTTTACTGCCGCAATAAAACACGATGTACTGTAAGAAAGAGGAGGAAAAAACACTAGAGCTTTTTAAGAACCTCTGCAGCTTCTGTGAAACCATTGGCTTTTCTGGAAAAAGGAGGGCTAAAATTTAAAACCAATTTACCCTTGGATTTTCGAGTTATGAGATTTATAAATCATTGCTTGAGCCTGTGCTGGAAAAGAAGCTTTATTTGTATCAGATTGTTGTCAATATGAAGAAATTAAAAGGCCCGATCCGTCATTTGGATTATTATGGTGTGGTCTAGCAATAATAGTGGCTGTTATGTCTAACTGCCTTGGGATCGTTTGAGAAGAAAGGTGATCTAAAACTATAGTCAATAAATATAGAAATAAATATAACAGAGAAAACAATAGAGTATTTTTGCTTTTGTACTTGCCATAGCAAAGCTTAAATCAGGGCCTTCAATAACCATTGTGGGGACAGCAAAATATAATTCTGAAGAGTGAGAGAATAAAATGTCCTGAGAAGGAAGCATGGGACTTGGTCCCAGGTAAGAGGCATAGGGTGGTGCTGTGGGTTAAACCACAGAGCCTAGGGCTTGCTGATCAGAAGGTCAGCGGTTTGAATCCCCGTGACGGGGTGAGTCCCGTTGCTCGGTCCCAGCTCCTGCCAACCTAGCAGTTCGAAAGCACATAAAAGTGCAAGTAGATAAATAGGTACCGTGCGCTGCTCTGGTTCGCCAGAAGCGGCTTTGTCATGCTGGCCACATGACCTGGAAGCTGTACGCCGGCTCCCTCGGCCAATAACGCGAGATGAGCGCCGCAACCCCAGAGTCAGTCATGACTGGACCTAATGGTCAGGGGTCCCTTTACCTTTAAGGGGCATAGGACTGCAGCTCAGTAAATCCCTGTTGAATGGGGCTTCCACAACTGCAGCCATGGTGGGTTTTCTCCTGCACAAAACTGTCGGCTTCCTTACATCTTGATTAAAATGTAATCACTGAAAAATAATGTTCTACCTTGAGCAAGGGACTGTCAATTTCGGTTCCTCTCTGTTTCTCCTTTTTCCAAACTTAAGATCCGTTCTCTATGGTCCCACATCAGGCGTTGATTATGCTGCAGAAATATAATATAACATGGGGTGTGACATCCATCCATCCATCCATCCATCCATTCATACGTGTGTGTGTGTGTGTGTGTGTGTGTGTGTGTGTGTGTGTGTGTTGGAAGCCGCCCAGAGTGGCTCGGGCAACCCAGTCAGATCTGTGGGGTACAAATAAATGATGATGATGAAGATGATGATATTGCAATGACAAAAAGGTTTGTGATCCTCAATCCCCCCAGTTGTTCATTGAAAAGAAAAACTTAACAACATACATTTTCAGTAGGGACAATGTAATTTTCTACACTCAGGCAGCTGCACAAATATAGCATGGGGGACCCCTGGCTTGCCCTGTACATGTGAAAAGGATCTAGGGTTCTTAGTAGACCTCAAGCTTAACATGAGTCCACAGTGTGATGCAGCAGCAACACAACACAACACAACACAACACAACACAATGTCATTTCTAGGCTGGACCAACAGAATTATAATGTTCCAATCAAGGGAAGTCATAGTCCTATTCTGCTTTGGTCAGAACCCACCCAGAGTACTGTGTTCAATTCTGGTTCGACACAATTTAAGAAGGATGTTGACAAGCTGGACCATGTGCAGAGGAGGGTGACTGAGATGATCAAGGTTTGGAGTAGATGACTCTCTCAGGGTCCCTTACAATTCTGCAATGCTACAATTTTGTCATTCCGATATTTTAATAATTAAGTCTTAATCCTTAAGTCATTTGGAGGGGGTAACTGACCTCTAGACATGCCCTGACTCAGGCCAAGGTGCCTTCAGCTTATGGGTACAGGCAGTGGGGGCTGTTGTCCATTGGGACAGGTGGGGTGGAAGGCAGGCAGGCCAACAGTAGGTGGGGCCAGTGCTAATTACAGGTGGGGCCAACTAGTCTTACTTTTGTCCACATATTTCTCCCTGAGTTCTACAAGGATGACACTGTATTGCAGATATTAATATTTTTGGAGCTTGAAGTAATAGGATGTGTAAAAACCAACTCCTCTTGGAATAAAAAATGTCCAGACCCAAAATATGGTTTCAAAGCTTTACTAACAGAACTTCATTCAGACACAAAAGCAATAGTGCTATATCCAAATAGTTGCAAAAAGTCATGTGCTTGTCCAAGCATAGGTCCAGCATCTTCTTAGTAATATAAAATTACTCCAAACAGACCTGAAAGGAAAGGTCTTTCTCTTTACACACACTCCATTAGCTTGCATTCCAGTCTGACACTGGTTTCTCTTCAGGAGAGACGTTAGCACACTTGTCTGTTTTGGTGGCTTGAGAACAAAAGGCAACTCCCTCAAAATGGGGATTTGCAACTGAATACCTCTCTCATGTGACCTAAGTTAGATACACATGAGAGTTAGCAGAGACACATTCTTAGTTAATTATCAACCTATTAGGTCAGGTTATCCCCAAACTTTGGCCCTCCAGATGTTTTGGACTACAATTCCCATCATCCCTGACCACTGGTCCTGTTAGCTAGGGATCATGGGAGTTGTAGGCCAAAACATCTGGAGGGCCGCAGTTTGGGGGTGCCTGTATTAGGTGCTCAGAGAGCTCTTCTAAGATCCAGTGGAATTTCCCTAATGTTCCTTTCCCCCATTTCAAGGTACAATTAAACAATAATACTTAACACAGGAGGAACAAGCAGATTGCCAGGGTCACCTTCAAAACTGGTTCTAAGCAAGAAAGCAGGTGTCATGAACTGGCAGCAAAACGGAGAGACGGGAGAGGATCCAGGTGAGAGGTGCAGCCATGCCTGGAACCCACTGGGGCAAGACAGGCATGGGAAAGGAGAGGCTGGGGTTGGAGAAAGCATACCCAGGATGACAGAGGACGGAGAAGGAATGCGGGTCAGTGTGCAGGGACCAGAAGACCAGGACACCTCATCAAAGCCAGAGAGGCCTCTGTCTCCACAAACAGGTGGGCTCTGAGGTGTAGGGAGCAGTGGGAGACTGAGGCAGGTGGGGCTCGTTAGCTCAGGGGGGAGGTGTGTGTTTCCTCACCTGGAGTAGGCTCAGAGGGTCACATGACTTGTCAAGCCCAGATGCTGCAATCAACATGCAAGACATAAAAGGGAAGCAGAGCCAGGTCATGTTGATGGACCTTGGCTTGGATGCTACAGGACCTCTACTCTGGACTGTGTTTGTTGCCTGTTGGACTTTGGCCTTGGCCTACTTGGATTGACTCTGGATTGCATTTCCTGACTGTTGGACTTGACATAATGTATACACAGGAGGAGACCTGGGGTATAGCACAGCAGATAGGCTTAGAGCAGGCTTCCTCAAACTCGGCCCTCCAGATGGTTTGAGACTACAATTCCCATCATCCCTGACCACTGGTCCTGCTAGCTAGGGATCATGGGAGCTGTAGGCCAAAAACATCTGGAGGCTTGAATTTGAGGAATCAAGACTGAAGTTGGTGGGGCAGTTTCTCATTTGCCCTAATAGAGAAGCTTTCATGGGGTATGGATGAGATGATACAGAGCAGTATCCTGGTAGGAATCTGGTATACACACCTTTCTTTCATTTATAAGTCCTACCTGATGAGGCTCAGCACTTTGATCATGCAATAGATACATAATGAAATCTAGGGTGGAGGATTGCATAATAATAATAATAATAATAATAATAATAATAATAATAATAATAATAATTTATTATTTATACCTCGCCCATCTAGCCGGGTTCCCCCAGCCACTCTGGGCGGCTTCCAACAAAATACTAAAATACAGAAATGTGTTGTTTCTTTTTTTTTAAAAAAAAAGAATAAATATCCATTTGGGACAATTGCATGCAAGTGTTGTGTTTTTTAATCATTATTCCTGAGATGAAGATTGGGAAGTAAGGCAGTGGTGTGTCTTCTCATTGCTACAAGCAAATAAATAACTCAGCAGAAGAGTTCAGAACTAATTGGAATTTAGAATAATTATAGAAGATGATAAGCCAGCCACCAGAGAAATGCAATATTCAAGATGTGTGGTAACAAACACACTGATTAACATAAGTCAGGGCAGCAAAGATCACAGCTTAGAAATACCATGCAAAATTTATGAGCACATGGAACTCAAATTCCGTTTTGCCTACCGAAATGCACCACATTTGTGATGAAACACACAAATACCCTTTGCAAACTCATGCTTGGTCTTTGAGAATGAAACATTTGTGCACAATTTTCTGTGTAAGCAGGATAGTTTCCAAAGTGGGTGGCACATTTCTGATGCACTGTAATGGCCCAACATTGCATGTGAATATGTTCGATGAAACCTTGGCAGACTTTTATTATTTAAAACAAACCTGCTTAGAGAGGGAGAAGCTTCAGGTGCTCAACCCTTTCACACCAGGCCTCTTTTTTTGCACCAAATCACCCCTCTAGCCAGAGGCGGAGCAAGCTGCTCCGTCACCTGGAGTGGCAGGCACCCAGGGGTGGGGCTAGCCACCCTCAGGGGTGGGACAAGCTTCCCAGGGGGCGGGGCACATGTGTTGTGGGGTGCACCAGCTGCCATGAGCCTCCTGGGGGGGTGCATTGGCCACGGTGTCCCAGCGGCGAGCATCGGGGGGAGGCGGCATGGTGATGTCACCTCCCCTCAGGGATGGCACCAGGGGTGGACTGCACCCACCGCACCCACCTCTGCTTCTAGCTTCTTTCTTTCCCTTGAGGTGCACATTGAAATGCACATTTAGCTGTCAAGTTTTCCCTTTTCTCGCAAGGAAGCCTATTCAGCATAAGGGAATTTCCCTTTAAAAAAGGGAGAACTTGACAGCTATGATTTAGAAGCTGCCTTTCAGGCTGTAAAAGTGGCTAGGAGAGTAATTTGGTGTGGATAAACTGGTTAGCACAGGCATCCCCAAACTGCGGCCCTCCAGATGTTTTGGCCTACAATTCCCATGATCCCTAACTAACAGGACCAGTGGTCGGGGAAGATGGGAATTGTAGTCCAAAACATCTGGAGGGCCGCAGTTTGGGGATGCCTGGGTTAGCAGGTAAAACTTAGTCTAGCATACTTTTTTCAATTTATCCTAATATTCTGCTTTTTATGCCTCTATCTAAATCTAGGCTTCTATGCTTTCCCCTAAGATATAAATTTATGTGCCCGTTTTTTGGTTGGAACCAGCATTGCAAGATTTTGGAGAAGTGTGAATGTAGATAGTTCCATTTCCATTCACATAGAATAATAAAACTCTAGAGTTGGACGGGACCCCAAGGGTCATCTAGGCCACCCCCCTGCAATGCACGAATGCATGTTATTTCAGGAAGTGTGAATCAAGTACCTGTAGGCTCACATGAAAAGGTAAACCAATCCGAATCTCTCCCTCATCCCTAATAGGATTGCACTGACTGCCAATGTGGTATAGTGTACACCACCTTGAGCGGGAAATAAATGCAATCAGGGCTGCCTCCCGCATGAGGTGCTGTGAGGGGATGGCTTCAGGGTGGCATTCTCTGGGGAGCTGGAAGGTGTGTTGTTGTCCAGGGGGGATTTTGCAGAGCTGGAGGCCTTTGCAGTTTTGCCTGGACCAGCAAAATGCAATAGGTTGACTCTAAATGCAATAAATAAAGGAATAAATAAGTAATTGTGCAGAAGCAGTCCTTTGAGTCACTTGGCTGCAAACTGTTCAGGATTTCAGCCCTTGGAAGGTTAACCATGAGATAAATTTGCCCTTGAGCTGAAAGAAGTTCTGCACCCCCTGACTTTTGTCTGCTCTTCTTATTTTAGAATGAATTCAGATTCGACAGATTGTCCCCGTTCCGCTGCAGAATGGAACGGGTCTGTCCCCAATCTGAATACATTCTAGAATAGAATGAATGCAATGAGCGAGCCAGCCAGATATTGTTCCACCTCCATCTAGCTTTTAGATACTAAACTCTCAGGGCAGATTAATTCAATCTTGTAAAGTGGCAGCTACACAGCTGTCACTTTAGGAAACGGTAAAGAAGAAAAGAATCAATACAAAATGGCAAAAGTAATCTCGGCAGTGAAAGGATAGCTGTAACTCAGCGGTCAGTAGTACACCGCACTCGTAACAGAATGTAAATCCTGACTTTTTCTTAATATTCCACGGGAAAGGGGAAAAAAAAAATACAAACGAAGGAGGGGAAATGTGTTAAAACAGGGAACAGAAGGAGCAGAAGGAAGACAATATGGTAACACATGGCAGCAGTTCTAAGATTTGAGAATATCTATCTTGTACTATATATCTCTTTATGTTAAATTGAATTATGTTTATTTTGGGTCAGTCTTTCATCTGGTATTGAAATATAGCATCTATTCGCTCACATGCAAGGCCCACATTTGGGAATAAAAGCTGAGGCTGGCAAAGGTGCGGTGCAATTAGTTTTGCTTTCCATACTGGAGGCGGGTATTATTGCCATAAACAGATGGTCCTTGGCAACGGCAAAAAAGTCCACTGGAATGTGTGAGGGTTCAGGAAGAGGGAAATAAGAAGTCCGGCGATGTCGCGGCTCTGTGACTAGCTTATCTTAGTCCACTGAAGCGAAAAGATGAGGAATGATGAGGTGGTGCCACTTTATTTTTTATTTTTTAAATATATTTATTAAAGTTTTATAACCAACAACAAAAACATTCAAACTACACAATACAAAAAACTACAAAATACAAAAAATACATACAAAACAAAAAAAATTCTTTTTGAATCTTACTTCTATTCTATTCTGTTGACTCCCTCATTCCTCCTCTCACTGCGTTACATTATAAATCATCTTTAGTAATTTCTATATCCTATATAACATCTAATTCTTACTTAAAATTAACTTTAATCTATACCTTTTATAACTTTAAATTTTGCCTTCCCAACTAGTTCACTTCTTTTTACACAATTGTAACTAATTCTAACAATGCTTATTTCTCAGCATTATATTATCTACAACCTCTTTGTATCTCCTTCACTTTCATTAATTCTAACCTATTGCATGCTTATTCTTTAAATAAACATTAAATTTCTTCCAATCATCTTCCACCGCTTCTTCGCTCCGATCTCGAAGTCTCCTGGTTAACTCTGCCAGTTCCATGTATTCTATAAACTTCTTCTGCCATTTATCGATCGTTGGTATTTCTTCATTCTTCCAATTCTTAGCAATTAAAATTCTTGCTGCTGTTGTGGCATACTAAAAAAAAGGTAACACCCTTCCTAGGTATTTCATCTCCAATTATACCAAGTAAGAAGGCTTCTGGTTTCTTAACAAATGTGTTTTTCAACACTTTTTTCAATTCATTATAAATCTTTCCCCAGAAGTCTCTCATTTGGGGACACGTCCACCACATGTGGAAGAAGGTTCCTTCTTGGTTTTTACATTTCCAACATTTGTTATCTTGTTTATGATAAATCTTGGCTAATTTTACCGGAGTTAGATACCATCTATACAGTGGTGCCTTGCTTAACGAATGCCCTGCTTAACGAAAGGATTTTTCGAGCGGAGGTTGCCTCGCTAGACGAATCCGTTTTACGAAAAATTCGTCTAGCGAATCGTGGTTTCCCATAGGAATGCATTGAAATTCAATTAATGCGTTCCTATGGGCAAAAAAAAATCCAACAAAAATCAATGCATTCCTATGGGATTCGCTAGATGAATTTTTCGTTATAAGAAAAGACCCGTGGAACGAATTAAATTCGTCTAGTGAGGCACCACTGTACACCATTTTATTATTTTCTCTTAACACAGTATCAATAAAGTTGTGGCCTAAATTTTGCCTATTAACCTTAAACCAAAATTCTGTGTCAGTGTGAATTTATTTCTTATTTCTTATGGGGGGCTGCCTTGGGGCCTTGACACGCAAAATGCCACCATCATACAGTCAATATCGTATATATCCAAAGTTGATGGTCATATCGACATTTGGGCATGATTTAGCTGTTAATCCACTCTCTGCCCAGTCAAATTAGACCAGAGTAGTCCACATCCTTATCTGAACTTGTAGATGAGGCACAACTTTGGTCTTTCCCATTCATCTCAGCAAGCGACCCTTTTGGTGTTTGTCCCTGCTGTCTATTTTGTTTGTTCTCTTATGCTGATTAAGTAACAACAGGGGGATGCATGCAGGTAGATGCTGGTGTGCCTTGCTTTTTGTTTTTGTTTTGTTGTTTAAATCCCTGCCAAGGAAGTGCATGGAAGCACAGGCAGGCAATTGGAAATTTGCTTGTGCTGTTCTGCTTTTGTGCAATCTGAAGGATCTAAACAATATATATGGTGCCATTTGATTACAAAGTTTTCTGGTTTTGTGCAAATCAGAGGGATTGTGTGTGTGTGTGTGTGTGTGTGTGAGAGAGAGAGAGAGAGAGAGAGAGAGAGAGAGAGAGAGAGAGAGAAAAGAAACGAAAGCAATTCTAATTTCCCAGCACACATTTTTTCAGATTGCTGTGCAATATATCTGAAGTAGAAATGTTTAATGTTTGTTCGTGCCATTTTCCGATTTTGTGCAAAACTGAGGGATCAAAAGAAAACATTTTTTTTAATTATTCTTATTCAGGAGTGCACCAGAAATAGTAAAGAGCATGGCCAGAAAAGAAAGCACCGAAGAAGTAATGGGTATGGAAAACAAAGTAGCAGAAAATGACAGTGACCCACCCACTCCAAAACACCAAAACAAATGGTCTGCAACCCTGAGTGGAGCAGTTTGAAGCCCAATTTCCCCCGATTTTTTGGATTATTCCTTTGTTGGGTAAACCTAAATTTACAGGAGGAAAGGATTGATAGTGGTGCTGGTGAGGATATTGCCATGTGGACTGTGCAAATTAAATGAGAACATAAACAGCTGCAAACACACAGCTAACTCTGGTGTGAACAAGCCCATAATAACACAGCGGAACTGAAACAATGCATCTTTCAGTTGATGTTCCAGTTCTTCTTACAGAAACTTCAAAAAATGAAGGGGGGGAGGGAGGAAACCCCCTCTAATTTTATTTAAAAAATGGAAATGTAACTTTTCATTGTTATGATTTATTTTTAATTATGCTTTTCTCTTTTTGTCTTAATTGGACAGAGGCTGTCTACACTTGTTCTTTGCAATTAAGAGCAGTTACATGCATAGAAAATTGAGACCTATTTGAAATCTCATTTGGACTGACTCATAGTTCAGCTAGTTACATGAAAATTAGGAGGAGAAAAAATTTTTTTTTAAAAGCTAATGAGCTTTTGAAAGAAAAAGAAGTTCCATACAAAAGGGATGTGCTTAGAATTTATTAAACGTTCATTTAAAATTTTACCTTTTTAAAAAAATTTTTTAAAGAAGGTTATCATTTGCCTATCAGGCACAATCTTTTAGGAACAAAGGTATGTTATACTTAGCAGTCTTTCAGGCTACTAGAGTACAAATACTGTATTATCAAAGCCTCTTTAAAAATCAATTCTGGACTATTTATTTCCAAGGCAACTAAACAAATATTTTTGAAATAACTCACACATTCCACTCACATGGTGGCTAATTCCATACTTGTTAATTTCATACCTCTTGCAAATACAATTGGCTCTCTATGAATGCAGCAATGCACGTTCCAAGAGTTTATGTAACAAAAACACGGTGCTGTACAATCCCTTTCTATAGCAAACCGCACAATGCCCATTAATCCTAATAGGGGCTTGGGAGACGACATCAAATACACTATAAAAGGTCACACGCCGCTTTGAATCAATGTGCAAAACAATATTAAATTAGCAAACTGGTTTGAGAATAATAATTTGAAATAAACCCAAACACAAATATTGGGAGCTTGTGCAGCTTTGTATTATGTTGGGGGTTAATATGTGAGAAGACTTCCCTTGGCCATGCATAGGTAGGGGGTGAAATGAGCTTGGAAGCCTGCATTCTCTTGCCAGAGAATTACAGTCGGAATCATATAAGTGAAGAAATGCAATAAATAAATAAATAAATAAATAAATAAATAAATGGCTTGTGTATTTTGCTCAAACTTCTTTTTTGTTACATCCGGTGAAGAACTTTTTTGCCCCCCCCCCCTTTATCACTACTTCTCGCCCACATTTTCACACCCAGTGCAATTAAAGGCAGTTTCTGCACTGATTGTTGGATCAGGAACCACAGATTTAAATTTGAGCATGGATGTTCTCTGCTTGCACTGTGCTGCTTTCAGTGGAATTCACACCCCAGTGAGGGTGAGGGTGCGCATTGTTTTGAAACTGATGCAATGCAGGTTACTTGTCTTTGCAACCTGACATGTATTTGAATGTCGATGTCAACAGGGTCAGCCCAAGGTGAACCACAAAATGGGGCAAGAGAAACTTCAATGCTTTTGAGGCACTGCATGTTCTTTGTACCATGAATGTTTAGAAACTTACTAGGCCACCAATCTGCTGACTTAACAATTACCACCCAAAGCTATTAATATTTTCAAGGGAAGGGAATTCTTCCTAATCCTGGGAGGAAAGCCACAAACCTGTTTACTTCAAGGCTTTCAGTGGCATTCAAACAGGAGGAAAACATTTCCCATTTTTCAAAGTAACTGAAGAGATATATTTTAAATAACCACACACGGGTTCAAAAGCAGCCCAAACCGATTAGAGGCCGTGTTTGTTTTGAACACTGTGCCGTTTTCCAAATGATATTTGTCCTCCAAGTTCACTCTCGTTGCCAAAGTCCTACGCTGGCGTCCACTTTGAAAGAATGGCTTTCCTTGTTCCAGATGTGTAGATTTCCATCAAGTCAGCTAAATTATGAACTTGAACAAAGGAGTTCTGGCTTCTCTCCAAGGTCTAAATAGAGCAGGGGTGTGAAATGTACCAAGTGACCAAGAGTGCTATTATTTTGAAATGAGGGGATGGTTAGGGACCATACTTCTTATGCTGTAGTACATCTTATGGTTTCTATTGGCCCTTTCAAATGTGAGCTGGGGAAACAGCTACATATTCTCTGCATTAGCTGTGTCTGACTCCATACAACAGCTGCATGCAAATGTGGCCTCTGGAGTTCTGCACCCTATTAGCGCATAGAGAAATTGTGGCCAACCTTTTCAGTGAATTTATCCAAGGGGCAGTGTGGTGCTGGTAAATTTCGGAGTGATGAGCTCCAATGAGAGTCCACAGCCAGGCACCTCAAGGATAGTCCAAAAATGCAGGCAGCTGTGAATTGTCCCCTCCTTCCCAAGAGTGTTGGTACCTAGCCTAATATCCACTGCATTAGGATAAGTGTGACCATAATCCTATGAATAATTTCCTGAAGCGAGTTCCATTAAATTAAATTCAGTGGTGCTTACTTCTAGGTTCACCTTGAAAACAAAAGGTGTTCAGCCAGATGAAATGCAAACAACCCTGCAAATAAATGTTACCATTTCAATTCCTAGTGTGAAGTAGGAACCCAATCAAACAATTGGGATTCTGCTTGATTGCTTTCTTCATTCTCTAACTTTCTGTATGCTAATCAATCACTACAAGTAGCAAAACTTGGAAGCCTTGTTATCTCCTCATTTGCTTGCCAGAACAAGGATGGTCCCTCAATTTCTGTAGCAGCATTTTGGCAGATGAAGTCTCTTGTTCTGGGGTGGGGGAAAGTCTCGGAGCTCCGCTCATGATTTCCCGCACCACTGCAACATTGCCTGGGAGAGGCAGAAGTCTCCAAGAATTTCTCATTGCTTGCATCCACCTTAAAAATCTTTTAACATGATGGTCTAAGGGCTTCCGTTAGTTGTGACAACTGGTATGCTCTTGGCAGGCATCCCCAAACTGCGGCCCTTCAGATGTTTTGGCCTACAACTCCCATGATCCCTAGCTAACAAGACCAGTGGTTGGGGAAGATGGAAATTGTAGTCCAAAACATCTGGAGGGCCGAAGTTTGGGGATGCCTGCTCTTGGGTGTGCTTCATGTATATTCTGTCACAATCTGGTGCATATGTGTTACCTAAATCAAAGGCATGCAGCAATTCCCACCATCTATAGCAGCTTATTGTTTTTAGCACAATCAATGTCTCTCCATTTTTTTGCATTAGGTTTCAGGCACCCTGAAGCCTTTCCCAGCCTTTGTTGCTGATATCATTTTATTGTTCTACATGCAACAAGCATGCACTGTAGCTGAGCTTTCTCCTGCAAAAGGAAGCTTTGTGAATTCTCTCTGAGTTACATTAATTCTTTGGTGGTGGGGGAGACACATATTCCAGAATGTACAGTAACTGGTTTCTAGGAAGAGATTAATTGGCAAAACACACACAGGAAATAATTGCAAGAGGAATCCAAAATGTAGCTGCAAGAGAGGGCAAGCCAGAAGCGACAGAAGGTGACTTGCCCACTCACTTGGCAAACTGTGCCAAGAGGTGGGTTTTTTCTGCTGCTGGCGTATCAATCTGTTCAGGGGCTTGGTTTCTGGGTTCTGCAGAGGGTACTAACGTTCTCCATCCATGAGTGTCAAGACAGATACAGTGGTACCTCTACTTACGAATAACTCTACTTACGAATGTTTCTACTTACGAATGGAGCTCCATCCGCCATCTTGGATGCAGTTTAGATAGGATTTTTTCTACTTACGAATTTTTATATAGGGTTGCTTCTACTTACTAATTTTTTGTTCCAATGCATTCCTATGGGATTCGACTTACATTTTTTTCGACTTACAAATGTGCATTCGGAACACATTAAATTCGTAAGTAGAGGTACCACTGTAATTAAGGAGGAAGACACAAGAAGGGAGGGAAGGGGGAGAGACAGCTACACTTTAATTTAAAAACATAGGTTGGAAATCTTTTGTTTTCCTCTTTTGTAGTCTTTTGCATTGATATTCATTCAGGTAAAGCCTCCCACATTTCTAAATGTGAATGACCCTTTCTGAAAGGAAACACTTCATGGAATGGATTGAATCTGCTCTAAAGCAAAAAAGAAACAAAATCTCTCCAAGTTCTCAAAAAAAGAGAGCGAAGAAGCTGGCCAGGTAGGAAAATGTATCGAAGTATGTACTTAAAGAAAAACTGCCAAAAGAACCTTACTAGAAATCTCCAGTCAAATGGAGAGGTCAGAAACCAATAATGCAAAGGTAAGAAACACAAGGAGAAAGAGCTTTTTTTAAAAAAAGTGGATCAATGTGGCAATGTTGGCAAGGGGGGTGGGGTTATTGACCCACTACACCCTCTACACCATGACATCCATCCATTGGCTGGAATCGGTGCATAATAGTCTACATGGAAAGGCAGCAACAACAAGAGTAAAAAATAGGGAGTGCCAACTAAGTGATTCCCCCCCCCCACATGGACCATTCTGAAGAACTCATGGAGAGCAGTGATTTGACTCTGATCCTCAGTGGTGGCACCAGAAAGCAATATTGGAGAGGGGAGAAACAGGACACAGTATGTTTTGGAGAGGAGGACAAACTTTGTCCTGCATGCTCTTTTTCCTTAAAACAGAAAAGAAAATAGTCTATTTTACTACAACTTGAAACCTCCGAATTGCAATTCATCAAGAGGTTCCGTGCTATTACTTGTGGACTGATTCAGAACAAAGGGTGTTGGATGTTTTTTTTTTGTTTTTGTTTTTGCTTTGTTTCAAATCACATTATATATGTCAATTGGCTTACTAATGCCATATCTTTGCTATCAAGTCAACTATCTTTTGTAAAATGGCCATAGTAATAATGCAGTTATCACTGTCTGTACTTCCTGCATTTCAATTTCCTCCTCAATAATCCTCTATATGTACAAATGTAATTCAGGATAACACTCCGTGCAATCTAATGAAACAGACTATAATATAAGAACACTTATGCCATAATAAATTTGTTAGTCTTTAAGGTGCCACAGGACTCTCTTGGCTTTGTTACAACAGCTGAACATGACTATCCCTCTGGAAGCTGACCTATTTTATCTCAGCACTTCTATCCTAAGCATATTTTCTCTGAGTACCGTTGAACTCATGTCTTGCTTGTGGCTTCCTATTGGCACCTGGTTGGCCACTGCAAGAACAGAATGCTCTGTGACCCAGCAGAACTCCACGCATGGTTAAGAGTCTTTAGTTTAAGTCCAATAGACTTCAGTGGGTCTAGTCCAAGCCTGGATCCAACCCATAATTAATAAATAAAGCCAATATGTATGGAATTGCTTGCTGACTATACAAATCATCTATGATCAAGAGCCATCTGTAGTTTAATGTAATTTGGATGCCTATAAATACAACAGTAAAGGCTTCAGGTAGAGTAAGCGGCTTATCATCACGTCTCTTTGTGTTTCCTGTAAGAAGCAAACTCCTCGAGGGCAGCATTAACATAAATCATGTCAAGTGATGGATTTATACGTTGTTTAAGTAATTATAGACATGCAGCTTTCCATCTCCTCTAAAATGGCAGTGACGGACAGTCCACGCCAAACGATCCTTTTACAATTCTGCATTGAGGAATATAAATTTTCTGATGTAATATACTAATTGGAAACACAGATCATCTCCTAACTGCCTCTCTATAGCTGTTGCTGGGAAATTGTAGCCCACAGCTTGGCAAAGTTTAAACCATGAAAGCTGCTATCACATAGCAGTGGTTGAGGAACAGTAGCCAAAGGACTGAGGACTGCGGGATGCATTATAGTAGCTGTGGAGACCAGTCCAACTGTGGCAGATCCACATACAAGCTCTAGCCACATGAATCCAAGCTCCTTTGAACTCAGCAGGGCTAATTTCCAAATAATACGCACAGGACCAGGCAGGGCCGGCTCTAAGGCAAGGCTGGGTGGTGCAGGGCGCCAGGCCGCCAGGCTGCCAGGGGGGCACTGCACGGCTGCGCCTGCTGCAGCGGCGACAGCCACGTTGGGAAATGGGGCAGGGGGGCGCTGGAGCAATCTTCGCACCACGGCGCCCGGGCGCCCGATATGCTTAAGACGGCCCTGGAACCAGGCCTTTATATATCTTGCTATGCCCTATTCTCCTATAGCTGCCAAGTCCCGGTTAGAAAAATACTGGATCAGCAGCACCGGCACTGGAAGTCGCTTCTACGCAAGACATATAAAGGTCCAGACCTGCGTAGAAGCAACTTCCAGTGCCGGTGCTGCCCGATTTCCGGTGCCCAGACATGGGCAGAGCGGTACCAGAAGTCGCTTCTACACATGTCCAGACATGCGTAGAAGCAACTTCTGGTGCCGGTGCTGCTGATCCAGTATTTTTCTAACCGGGACATGGCAGCTATGGGAGCATTCCATGTCATCTCTCTCTCTCCTGCTAAATAACAATGCTGGAAAGGCAGCTTTGTACCACCCAGCAAGCCACTTCTCGCAACAGAGATGCTGGAGCTTTTCCACCGATCCAGCAAGGCTCTGATGACAGGTCCACAATGCTCTCCCAAGGACCTGCCTCAATTCTTCAGCTCAAATGAAATTCAGCAGGACCTTTTTCTTCCTCCCCTCCCCCACCCGCCCACTCTTCTTAAGGCAACATTTCGGTGCAGCAATATTTTGCAAAACATATAAAGAGGGAGAAAATAATAAGGGAAAAAAATTGGTAGGCCACTGAGATCAAATGCATAAGGAGAATTTTCCCTCTAGGTGCTTACAGAGAATTTTCTCCATTATTAATGGTGTGATTTACACTCTTTCAAAGTAGGGTGTATTATTTGACACAAAACATTGGTTATTTTCCAGAAATTTGGTGTCAACTATTTAGTTCACATCCTCGCCATAATGCAGCCTTGTTTGTATTTTGACTGCTGTTTTGACTTAAACAGAATCATTCCCCATTTAATGGCCAACAAATGTTGAATTTGGAGATAGAATTACATACATTGGGGAAACACGCAGCACACAAATAAATACAGTGTGCTGCTGTTTAAGTACTGCTGGTGCAATCTGTTGCCAATTCTTAGAAACATTAAATCCTGCTACTTACTCTACTAAATAATAACATAGGCAAGAGGTACAAGGGGGGAAAAGGAGGGTGGTGTAGCAATTGGAATCAATAGAAATCAAGCATCTAGTCACCAATTTGCACTGGAAAATTGCCAGAGTATATTTTAGGTGCACCCTCCCTTTTTTCTGTTGCTAAACTACTGTTAAAATTGGCAGATCTTAAAAAAGAGAGAATGTCTAATGCTAAATATTACAATAAACCCCAGCTGGAAAGTTTATAGACTTCAGTTTCCAGCTTAATAATCAGTCTACAGATGCTTCTTAGAAGACTCTATTGTCACATATATCAATAGACTGACAATTCTTGAAAATGTGCATCTTAGATTTAAAAGCAACATATTGTAGAACTTTCCGACCAAGCCAGTCTCATGCATGCATTCTACATTTCTCGCCCAGTGGGTCCTAGAGCCCAGAGGAACAGCCCCTGAAAGGGCTCCTTTGCTGGTGGTCTGGCAGAGGAACCAAAATACGACATCATCATCATCATCATCATTTACTGTATATACTGCTCCCAGAGCAGTGTACAATACTGAGAACATATTTTATGGACCATAATAATAAAAACATAATGCAATCCATAAAAATTAGAAAGCAAAATAATAAAATAACCATAATAGCATCCCCCCCCAATCAGATATTTTGCAGATCATACATCATTTAAGGCCTGGGTAAAGAGAAATGTTTCATATCCCTCAAGTGCCACAGGAAAAACGGGACATCCCGTTTTCTCACACGACAGCAGGGCGGCCAATTTGGGTGCTGTGATCTCTTATGAATCCGTGCCAAGGTCTCACCCCCCCCCCCGGCCCCAAGGGAAGGTGTCTGTCCTGGTTTAGAGACTCAAGGAGTTGGAGGTTACGGTGTTTTTGCCTGAAACCTAAAGATATGGAATGATGGCACCAGGCGAGCATTCCACAGACAGGGAACCACCACAGAAAAAGCCAGTTCTTGTGTGGCCATCCCCTAAAACTTTTGGGGAGCTTACCTTCCAAGTCCCGGACTGCAGAATCCGGGACCGTCAGCCGTGTGACACCGGAAGTTGCGTCGACGTAAGTTCCGGTGTCGCTTTGCCCTTCTATGGGCACCAAAAATGGCCGCCGCTGGCTTCAAATGTAGCTTCTATGCATGACCAGAAGTGCGTTGACGCAACTTCCGGTGTCGCCCCGCCCATCTATGGGCACCAAAAATGGCCGCCGCCGACACCGGAAGTCGCGTCTACGCACTTCCGGTCATGCGTAGATGCGACTTTTGAAGCTGGCGGCGGCCATTTTTTATGCCCATAGAAGGGCAAATCAGGAAAAAAATGGCCGCCGGCAGGAGAAAATAACGGAGAAAAACGGGAGACGAAATGATACGGGGGACCACCGGGAAAAGGTAAGTAAAAACGGGGGTTTCCCGTGGAAAACGGGGTACTTGGCAGCTATGTTGGGGAGGGAGAAAAAAGAAGGACCTCTACCCCATAACCCAGAGGTAGAGCATTTGGTCTTTGGAAGGTACCAGGTTTAATCCATGGCATCTCCAGGTAGGGTTCCATACAAACCGTATGCTTAAAACACATGACTTCCCCCTGTATACTTAAAACACATGGCTCTCCTCTGGGAAATGTAAGGAGGAGGAACTTGATACACAGTTGTAAGCAAGAAGACAGCCAGCCAGGTGGGGGCTGGCTGAGGTTTATGGGGTTGTGGCCCATGCACCCTAATAGTTTAGGCTCCACTGCATGGCATTAGTATTGGCTTTGTCACATGATTCTTGTGGTGACCAGCTGGGATGCTTCTGGTCTTATCCTGTTCCAGGTTACAGGAAGTGCTTACTTGTTTTTAGTTACTTATCAATGTTGACTGACAACGTCATCATCTTGGGCATTCAAAAGCAACTTCTCAGCAATGTTGATGCTAACCTTGGTGTGTGTGTGTTTTTAAATACGGTGCTCTTGTTAAAACTTTTAACATTATGAGATTTATCAAAGCGAGTAACACGACTCAACCTGAAGCATCTCTTCCCTAATGAATGATTTATAACAAAAGAGTAGCCTACTTTATTAAATGGTTCTCATGCTTTAGAGGCTGTCATGCTCAAACGGATAAGTGGTGCCACTCTTGCACTGGAAGAAATACAGCTTTCAGAGGTCCAAACGATAAATAAATCCAAATGTCAATCTCTTTTATTTCCCTGATCTGGCATGTAAAACACACCATTTTATTTTATTTTTGTAAAAAGCTACGCCCCATCAGCTGTCAAACTCATTTATTAATCAAAATAGTTGCTGCCATCTTATGCACAAAGCACCATGCAGTAAAAACAACAACAATATTTAAAACATAAACACAAATAAAAGAAACAATGCACTTACAGTCCAATACTATGCATATTTTATCTTAAAATAATTTGTGAAAAATGTGCTTAATGATGTTTTTAATGGTTTTGTTCTGTTTGTTTTAATTGTATTGTTTCTGTGTTCTCCCTTTACTGTTGGAGGCAGTGGGCGTCTGAGTGTCAGTTGCTGCGAATCACAAGCGGGGAGAGTAACGCTGTTGCACTCAAGTCCTTCTTTGGGGGCCACTGTGAGAACAGGAGGCTGGATGAATTAGACGGGCCTTTGGTTTGATCCGGAACGGCTCTTCTTATGCTCTCACTGATGTATTTGCTGCCCTGTTCTCCTTTGAGAGGAAACGTGGAGTACAAATGTAATGAAGAAATATTATTATTTTGGTATGCCTTTTGAGCATAGAAATGGTATTACGTCATTCAGCAGGCACAAATTCAAATGATAATTATGTGCCAATCTGCAACACTGGTGTGAATCAGGTCAGTTCGCATTGGAAAACCAATCACAAAACCGGAATAGCACCAAAAAAAAAAGTAGAGTGGGGGGGAGGACTCCAGGTGCTACAAAATGGCATTTATTTGGTAGCTCAATGCAGTTCAGAAACATTTCTTTCTCGAGGGCATGCAGTTTCAGCAACAATTTGGACACACCAGGGCTGCTGTCGTAACTCCTGAGTGCGCCAGGGATTTCTCCCTTTAAACACATCCAGCTCACGATAAATGTTCTTTTGTGGCACCTGTTCTCATTGGAATTCACAGAAACCAAATACCTCGAGCATCTTGGCTCATCGCATCATTACGAAACCTGTGCACTTGCGCTCCAATCAGCCTTCCACATGCAAAGGCACTCTTGAAATGTGAGCCCGCAAAGCCCAAGGCCTCTGTGCCTCTGGGGATGTCGGAGAGGAGAGGGATCTGTCTAATTGCACGTTCAACATCTTTATGCATTGTGTCCCATTTGCCTAGGAAGTTGTGCCTCTATAAAGAGAGACAGTCGCCATGGCTGGCTATACAGTGGTGTGTCAGGTGCTTCTCTCCAAAATATTTGAGCAGCATGCCTGTCTCCTAGAAAGGTGTGTGTGTGTTCTCTTTTCTCAGGCTGCAAGAAGCTTAAATTATTCAGCAAGTCCTGATAGTGCCAAGTTTTTTAGTCAGCAGCAGAGATCTTGCCAGAGAGCTAATAATGTTTAAAACTGGGAGCGGCGGTGGCCAGGGGGGGGGGGTGCGCAGAGGAGAAGAAGGAAGCAGCATTTGTGACCATTAACATAACTTGCAGCTTGCAAAGAGTGTTGGGCTCATTTGTAAAAGAAAACACACATAATCTGCTTAGTGGGGTGTACATGGTCCCATGCAACACACTGCTAATCAACCAAAGCAGCTCTCCCTGCCCCTACACACTTTCCTATCAGATAAACGAAGCTGAAATGCGGGAGTCGAAGTTCCTGGCCACTGTTTGCTAGCGTTATAAATACGTTGCCTGTGGTTATCTTTCAGTATCATAATCCTCTTAGATCCAAATGAATAATTAGCTCCAAAGTGGATGATGAGAGCCCCATCCTTCCTATCTGGTCTATTAATAAGAAGTCTAACTTCACAGCCAATTTTTATTTATTTATTAAAAAAGGTACATTATCATACCCCAGAGAGCCTGTTTAGGCAGAACCCCTTATGACCTCACCAAAGTCAGCCGCACATAGGAGATGGCATGTGTGTACACATAATGATTCACCTCCAGCTGCCATCTCCCCCCCCAATCTTTCTTCTCACATTGGGGTGGGGGAATCAAGAGGCAATCACCAGCACACATACAAATCAGTCCAAGGAGGATATGACTTCCAGAAGAAGAAGAAGAAGAAGAAGAAGAAGAAGAAGAAGAAGAAGAAGAAGAAGAAGAAGAAGAAGAAGAGGAGTTTGGATTTGATATCCCGCTTTATCACTACCTGAAGGAGTCTCAAAGCGGCTAACATTCTCCTTTCCCTTCCTCCCCCACAACAAACACTCTGTGAGATGAGTGGGGCTGAGAGACTTCAGAGGAGTGTGACTAGCCCAAGGTCACCCAGCAGCTGCATGTGGAGGAGCGGAGACGCGAACCCGGCTCCCCATATTACGAGTCTACCACTCTTAACCACTACACCACACTGGCTCTCTTCCTGCTTTCTTCTTCTTAGGGCTTTCTTCTTCTTCTTCTTAGGGCTGAGCAGAAGTTTCTTAGAAAAGGATTTCACGACAAAATCCTGAGCTTCTCTCCTGGATGAATGTTCAGCAGAGAGGCCTCCTTGGTTTTGCCACCCATGAATTCTGGATGCAACCGTGGCTTCAGCTTTAGCATCATCTAATGTTGTTTCAACACCCTCTCTTAGCTCATTTCTTCCTTCACCCACTCATAAGAATTTGCACCATGGGGTTTCATTCAATATGATATGGGTCAAAAGTCTCAGGAGATACTTTTCTGGGGGCGAGGGGGAACTCTTGGGGAACTTCACCTCTCTGTGCAACAATATTTGGCAAAACGCTCCCTTGCAATTTCACCACCCCCACCACATATAACGTGGATAATTTTTGGGAACCCTATTTTACCTTTATACATGTAAATGATCCCCCAACATTTCTTTAGTCGTTAATTATTTGAGCAAGCTTATATGTCACCTTTCCATCCCAAGGTGCTCAAGGCAGCAAACAATATAAAATCTAATAAACAATACCTATAAAATTAATTAATAAACAATAACTTATAAAACAAGTTAAAAATCAGACAGTACCATAACCTAGACACAACCATGATTGTTTTTGATGCAGCTGCTCCCTGCATTTTATCTCTTAGATGTAGATAGTTTATATCTCACACTGCTGTGAATTTATGTTACTTTACAGCTGATTAATGGGCCATCAATTTTGAGAAGATGCACTGATGCTTATTGCACAATGTCCCATCTGATCCTTGTCATATTTGCTAGCACCAAGCACAATGCGTATCAAACTACATCTGGTAGGTTTATTTTTCATTTATCTGGCAATCTTTTTATTGAGAAATGGGTGTCCATAAAAGTGAAAAATCTCAGCCTAAGGGCTTAGAAAACATACTTGTTAGAAAACATAGTGAATTTGGTGTACTTTTCTTTAGTATTTTTCTCATCATCTCATTTCACATATACCTGCCTTCACAGCCATGCTGTGACACGGTGGGACACGGGTGGTGCTGTGGGTTAAACCACAGAGCCTAGGGCTTGCCGATCAGAAGGTCAGCGGTTCGAATCCCCGCGATGGGGTGAGCTCCCATTGCTCTGTCACTGCTCCTGCCAACCTAGCAGTTCGAAAGCATGAAGTGCAAGTAGATAAATAGGTACCGCTCTGGCGGGAAGGTAAACGATGTTTCCATGCACTGCTCTGGTTTGCCAGAAGCGGCTCAGTCATGCTGGCCACATGACCCGGAAGCTGTACGCCGGCTCCCTCGGCCTGTAAAGCGAGATGAGCACTGCAACCCCAGAGTCGTTCACAACTGGACCTAATGGTCAGGGGTCCCTTTACCTTTACCTTTTACAGCCATGCTGATCATTCACATACTTTGAAGAACACATGGATTTTCAGGATTCTAACAAGGGACTGATGAGCCATGCCGGTAAAGTGAAACCGAGAAGCAAATATGACAAAACATTAAAAATGCCAGTATTGAGTATGATGGAAATGAAGCTGGGGTATTCCATTTGGTCTGCTGAGATACCAGCTGCTTTGTGGGTCTTCTTCTTCCTCATCTGTTACCATTCTGCCAGGCTGCACAAACTGTTTCCACCCCTTCAGGTCACTAGTATAACTCTGGAGCTTATGTTTGTGATTACTTCTTTCCTCCTCCCTCTCCCTTTGCATTTCCTTTTGCGTTTTGTCTTTTAAGATGCAATCTTAAGGCAGGGGATGAGGTGTGGAGAATGAAGGCCGGCAAAACCAGCTCATACAATGTCCCACCAGGTCCTGCCAGTAGGGGATAAAAATAGGGCTGGATCAACACTTGCACTGTTTATAAGACACTCTGGGTCTTATAAAAGTTCTCTCTCATTTAAAACAATTGGGGGGAAATTCACTATGTCAGGGAGGAAAACGACTAGCAGAGTTTCCTTGCTGGTTTGGGGTGATGTTGGGGGACTGGGAAGGCAATCAGCCCTACTTATGTCAGACCTCCAGTGTCAACAGGGTACAAGCCACAGTTGTTTCTGTGGTGGTGAGGAATGGGTATCTGGCATCAGGTCTACCTCTCTGAGGTAGAACCTCTTTCTCCATCCTTGGAGATCCAATGCTTCCTATGGCCCCTCTTGAATATCTCCAGAGACAAAAGGATTGCAAGGACCATTTGTAAACCTGATGGCAGCAACCCTATGTTTTCATTCTAATCTGCAGATTGCTCTAGGAGCATCTTTGGCTGCAGAGTAGGGCCAAAATGCTTTAAGCAAGGAAGGAAATAAAATGGATCACATTTAAATAAAGTAAAGCACATTGTTTATAATAGAAACTCAAATTGAAATAAAATAGAAGCTGGTAGGGTTCAAATTTGCATTTAGAGTCCACCTTCCCTCCAAGGAGCTCAAGGTGACATACAGCCCTTTCCACTCTCCATTTCACCCTGACAAAAACTCTGTGGGGTAGGTTAGGCTGAGAGAGTGACTGACCCAAGATCACAAAATAGCTGGATCATACTCACGGTTGGAAACAGAGATATTTTGTGGGCATTGGATTAAACAATAACTTGGCAAATCTTGTACATTTCCTTCAAACAACACCAGAAAATACCTAGTATTTTCAAAACCAACTAAGCACCACCCCATGTTCATTCAATATACATTCTTCATGACTAACCCAAGACCAGATAGGGGTGAAACGGTCAAGGTCCCCCCCCCTTTTTTTGGTCTATTACAGTAAGTGCAGAAGTGAATTTGGTATTTGCTGTACACAAATTGTGAAATATTTATGGAGACAATGTGATTTGGGTTGAGGCATTAAGTTAAGTAAAAGTTGCTTTATTCAATATGTGATGAACAGTATCCATATTAAAAACCAAGGGGAAAAGTGTTGAAATACGAAAATATGCTTAAAACAAATGCATCTGTTCACTGTTCATAAATGTTTTAAGGAATGCAGACAAACACATCTTGAAATCCATATTTACTGCACACAACTGAAAAACTAATAGAATTTACTTAATCCAGAGGGAGACAGGACTGCCGTTTTAGCTTTTAATCACCAACAGAAAACAGTTTCCCCTCAGATATTACCCTATTGTTTGTGGCTAGCCATGTTGCAATAGGGTTATAGATCTTCTCTTGGTAAAAGAATAATGATATTAAGTCAACAATGATAAGAAAAAAGATTCCTCCAAGTGTGATAGAAATTGTAAAATTTCCATAACAAGTGTTGTCTGCAATCTCCCCCAAAGCAGCCAACTGATGAGTGCTCTCAGATCCCCCAAACTCTTGAGTTTTCTTCAGAGAGGTCATGATGATTCCTTGGCTTCTAGTATAGGAGGAGCAAGATAATATTTCTCAGTATCTGTTCCTAGAATCATAGAATCATAGAGTTGGAAGAGACCACAAGGGCCATCCAGTCCAACCCCCTGCCAAGCAGGAAACACCATCAAAGCATTTCTGACATATGCCTGTCAAGCCTCTGCTTAAAGACCTCCAAAGAAGGAGACTCCACCACACTCCTTGGCAGCAAATTCCACTGCCGAACAGCTCTTACTGTCAGGAAGTTCTTCCTAATGTTTACCGTAGGTGGAATCTTCTTTCTTGAAGTTTGAATCCATTGCTCTGTGTCCGCTTCTCTGGAGCAGCAGAAAACAATCTTTCTCCCTCCTCCATACGACATCCTTTCATATATTTGAACATGGCTATCATATCACCCCTTAACCTTCTCTTCTCCAGGCTAAACATACCCAGCTCCCTAAGTCGTACCTCATAAGGCATCGTTTCCAGGCCTTTGACCATTTTGGTTGCCCTCCTCTGGACACGTTCCACCTTGTCAGCATCCTTCTTGAACTGTGGTGCCCAGAACTGGACACAGTACTCCAGGTGAGGTCTGACCAGAGCAGAATGGGATTTACTTTCTTGGCTTGCCACTGGAGTTCAACTTTGCTTGGGTTTGGCTGGCCTGGTGTGCCATTTGGATATATGCGTGCCTGTAAAGATGGACCAGAGGAACTGAAAGAGCAGAGGGCTGCTCTGAATCAGCAAAGAGTTAGTCCACATCCATGAAACACTATTTAGTATAACACTTTAAACTGTAATGGCTCCCCCAAAGAATCCTGGGAACTTTAGTTTGCTAAGTGTGCTGAGAGTTGTTAAGAGACCCCCATTCCCCTCGCAGAGCTACAATTCCCAGAGTTCTTTGGAAGAGGGGCTGATTGTTAAGCCATTCTGGACATTACAGCTTTGGGAGAGGAACACGGGTCTCATAGCAACTCTCAGTATCCTTAACAAACTACAGCTCTCCGGCTTCTTGGGTGGAAGCCATGATTGTTAAAGAGCTTTAAATGTTTGTTGTGGATGTGGCCTTAGATGCAGGAAGAGAGGTCCACTTTGTTCACACTGTCTTTCATCCCAGTGTAGGTTATGATGTAAAATCAATATGAGACTTCACATGGGACCTCCTTTTGAGATATTTGCTTCCAGTCTGTTTGCTATAGGGCAGCAGATTGTATTAAGATTCCCCCCCCCCGTTCATTTCCAAAAGCACATTAATGATGACTTGTTCTTGTTCTGGTGAGGTGGAGTCCATAGATGTGTCAGGTGGGCACATGTCTCCCTTGTGCACTGGAACATAAGGAGAGGACAAGCAGGAAATAAGCAGCATTCAATCTCAGAACAGGAATCTAGAAAGCAAGGATGGTCAGGGGCGGATCTTCAGGACCATGGACAGATCTCAAGAAGCAGGCAACTTGTTCCAAGAAGTGATTAGTTATCAAATATGCTCTTAGACATCCCCTGGATTTGACTATGCCTATGACTCTCATCTTTGCTGTAAAGCAAATTAAAAGAGTAGTCCTTTGGCCTGGAGCCCCAGACTTTGGTTTGCAGAATGGGTGTTTGATGCATGAATAAATAAATAAATGTGCATGCACATAAAAGGCAGGTAGCATTCCCTAGGGAAAATGGATGCCTACATCAGCACAGGTTGCGCTTTCTAAATGTGCCATCTTCTGATGTTTAGATACTAATTTATATTATATTCCAGTGTAACATGGGCCTCCCAGAAGTCTCCCTTCCATCCAGTCTCCCATCCAGGCCCATGACTATTCCACTTCCTTAATAATATCATTTATGAAAGCCACCCCTGCTTTCTATATTAAATCTTGAAATCTTCTCTCTGTGTTTATTTTTATGCACTTGGTCTGAACTCTTTTCCTGGATAGTAGAGAATTAAATTGCAGCATTAGAGAAAAAGAATCAGATAAGACAGACAGATTCTACATATATCTGCCATTTTCAGAAGTTATTTGTCACTTTTAGAGCTCCATTGCAAACCTCACTTAGAAATCTGTTTGTGAATCCTGCCTTATTAACAATTGCTGAGGCACTCTACCGTTTTCACTTATTTGGCTTTAGAAAAAAGGTTTCTTGATTTGATCAAGCTGTTTTGAAGGAAACTGGAAATATATTTGTTAGCTACACAGAAGAGGCAAATCAATAAAATATATTCCAAAGTGCACCTGAGACCCCTTTTGCACAGCTGGGCATTTTTGCCTTAACTGTAAAAGGTTGGTTAGATTAGTGCTCAAATAAGTAAACTTTGCAATGGGAGCTTTTTTAAAAAGATGTCTTACAAACAATTGAATTTTGGTTAAGGGGAAAAACACCTCATCACTGGAATTGTAGAATCTCTCATTCTTTAAAAAACCAGTTAAGGATCACAGATGGAAAAGTTGCAAACACATCTTAGAATTTGTTAAGATACCCCTTGTCTTCATCCCACTCATTCCTTCTCCTCGTGTCCTTTTTGTGGGCTTCCCATGACAGGTGTTTAGCTAGCCACTGTTGGAACAGATTGCTGGGCTTGATAAGTGTTTGGTCTAAGTTGGCAGGGCTGTTCTTATATTCATTCTTTCCGTGGCCCCAATTGGCCATTGAATATCTAGGCTCTCCAATATATGCTGTGCAAAATAATTTCCTCATGTTCATGTGACCTCCCGGGGCTGAGAATTGATATGAGACTAGGAGTTGAATAAAAATGAGACTAGATGCATAGGTGAATTGTTATGTTCCTTCCAACTGTGTCAGTGGATTAGAATAAAAGAGAGGAATTTCTTGATTGCCCTGCATTCAGGGAGAAAAAGTTTAATTAATCACAGGTCTATCCCAGAGGATATATTTGGTCCTGAGGGAAACAAAGGAGATTTCTATTAAACATTTTTCTTAACCTCCTTTGTGCATCTACTTGACATGCTAAACGCCTTGGTGGACCCAGGCAGATTTATCATTGCCACTGTTGATGCACATTTAATTGTCCTGGTTGCACAAGGAAGGATCTCGTGTAAAATTATTTCCCTGTTCACGAGGGCATCAAACCCATAGAAAGCTAGCATCACTGCTACCCACTGTTGCAAGAAAATTTTATCAGCCTTTGCAGCTTACCCATGATTATAGGATTCTATCCAGGCTTATTTTCTAAGCTCACCCACTGCATCTGTAATGAGGTACAACTGTATCTGAAGAAGTGTGCATGCACACGGAAGCTCATACCGTGTGTATCTGAAGAAGTGTGCATGCACACGAAAGCTCATACCAAAATAAAAAGTTAGTTGGTCTTTAAGGTGCTACTGAAGGAATTTTTTTATTTAACTGCAACTCATTTGGTCATGCTAGATCAGAGATGGGGAACCTGTTGTCCTTCAGACATTCTGAGACTCCATCTCTCCTCATCCCTGATCACTGCTCAAGTGAGCTGACCCCAATGGGAGCTGGAGTTTTACCACACCTGGAGGGCAGCTTGGTCCCCATTCTTGGGTCCCCATTCCAGCAGCCATTACAAAAGAAAGCAGGAAGAGGATGCAGAGATGATGCTAGCTAGCTGGTCAACATATCCCTCTTAAAGCAACTTAACTGCCTTAGGACTAATGCTGTCTCCTTGCAACTGTCTCCATGCCCTGAGCTGTCCTATTGTGAATCATTTCTTCAACTTGATGTCTGCCTCAGATTCCTTTCTCCATTATTTATTGCTTCTTTGTTTTGCCCATCACCTTGCCCCACTGTTTCTGGGCACAGCATTGACTTGTTTCTATCTCCCACCTGACTGAGCTATAGACATGATCCCTCTCAGCCTTCTTCTTGGAATTAGTCATGCAAATACTTTGAGGCTGGTGCCCATGCACTCACCTATGATCTGAGCTTGCTTCCTTTGTTTCTGACAGTTACCTTTCTAAGTTAGATTCTGGATTAGAGACCTGCATGTTCATAGCTGGATGATTCAGTAGAAATTTGCACGCCACTATGCAGGCCAAACAAAAATTGGTATTTGACCAATTCAAAAAAATGACATTTGAATCCCTGTTATCTTAAATCCACTCTTGGAAATACTTACAATGCAGCTGGAATTTTGATAGAATGAAAGATGTAAGCGTTTTAAAAAGTGAGATTGTAGAACTACACATTTGGAGAAATAAAACCCCAGTTTTTCAAACCAAACAAATTTGCCAACTGCTAAGTAAAGCTATTGTTGTTTATGGGAGTTGGACATTGAAAGCATTATCTTGTCAATGTTGACATGATCCCAATTGTTCTTCTGAACAAAAGATACTCGTGAAACAATTGATGTAGGATAATAGTATGCGGCAGCATCTAGATGCAGCTAGCTGTGAAACCGTGTGATACTTTTGGTCGAGCCAACAACTCCACAAGACTCAGGTGTACTCATTTTGGCATCATTATACAGAGAGTGCTGATTCTCTATAGTCAAGTGTCAGAACCTAGGTGATCAAAAAGTATTATAAAAGGTGGGCAAAACAAAGACATTCTACTTCTTGTCTTCTGTTTATGCTTTCCAGTAATTTTTCTGCAGATAGAAAATTAAGTGGCCAAGAAACGGACAAAGATGTAATAATGGTAAAGATCCTTTTGTAAAGTTTTTGCAAATCATGCAGTCTTTCACATAACTCTCAATTAACCTCAGATATGACTGCAGATATAAAAGCTGTTCACTAAGCCAAATAATTTACAAAGATTCATAGAATCATAGAGTTGGAAGAGACCACAAGGGCCATCCAGTCCAACCCCCTGCCAAGCAGGAAACACCACCAAAGCATTCTTGACATATGCCTGTCAAGCCTCTGCTTAAAGACCTCCAAAGAAGGAGACTCCACCACACTCCTTGGTAGCAAATTCCACTGCCGAACAGCTCTTACTGTCAGGAAGTTCTTCCTAATGTTTAGGTGGAATCTTCTTTCTTGAAGTTTGAATCCATTGCTCCGTATCCGCTTCTCTGGAGCAGCAGAAAACAATCTTTCTCCCTCCTCCATATGACATCCTTTCATATATTTGAACATGGCTATCATATCACCCCTTAACCTTCTCTTCTCCAGGCTAAACATACCCAGCTCCCTAAGCCGTTCCTCATAAGGCATCGTTTCCAGGCCTTTGACCATTTTGGTTGCCCTCTTCTGGACACGTTCCAGCTTGTCAGTATCCTTCTTGAACTGTGGTGCCCAGAACTGGACACAGTACTCCAGGTGAGGTCTGACCAGAGCAGAATATAGTGGTACTATTACTTCCCTAGATCTAGATGCTATACTCCTGGGCTGCATCAATAGGAGTAGAGCATCTAGATCTAGGGAAGTAATAGTACCACTGTATTCACTGATTCACCTGAACACTGAAGGAGTCGCTGGTACAAACGTGTCTTCTTGTGAACAACTGGAGTCATCTAGTTAGGCCTGCCACAGGGAAATGTGAGAAAGTTGTAGATGAAGCTGACAACGGTGGGGAGACAGAAGAGGTGGAATGTAGATCTGCTTTATGGTGGGATACACAGATGTGGATCAAGTTCATGCTTGGTCAGCAGAACTCATATGACATCACTTCTGATAGAATTGCACTGGTTGCCTGTCTGATTCCCAGCCTAATTCAAGATTAAGCTCTGTGGAATGGAAACCCTCAATGTATGGGGTCCCAAGTATCTGAAAGGCTGCCTCCTCCTTTTTAGATCAGCCAGGGAATTAGATCAGCAAGAAAGCCCTTGTTGGTAATAGTGTTGTCCTTGGAGGTCCATGGGGTTGTAACATGTGAGAAAGCCTTCTCCTTGGTGGACTTTGGGTTTTGGAACTCCTTGCCTTTAGATGTGCACCTAGCACCAAGGTAGTCAATCTAGAAGAAGGAAAACTCTGTTCCTAAACCTCCACTGCTTTGTGTGATATCTTCAGGAAGAAGAAGAGAAGAGAAGAGTTTTGGATTTGATATCCCGCTTTATCACTACCTGAAGGAGTCTCAAAGCGGCTAACAATCTCCTTTTCCCTTCCTCCCCCACAACAAACACTCCATGAGGTGAGTGAGGCTGAGAGACTTCAAAGAAGTGTGACTAGCCCAAGGTCACCTACCGCAGCTGCATGTGGAGGAGCAGAGACGCGAACCCGGTTCCCCAGATTACGAGTCTACCGCTCTTAACCACTACACCACACTGGAGAAGAAAAGGCTAGGAGTTAACCTATGCAAATTCAGAGTGAAGTCCCTAAGGTGGTTGGATGGCACCTTATACACCCCTTTTCAGCCATACTGATGCCAAACGTATTGTTCCTCTTTCCTTTGGACCATGTCAGTGAGGCCGAGAGGAGGGTCTTGTCATCTGGGCAGCCCAGGAGCTCCGTACACACTGCCCAAGCTTGTGCCCCAGCACTTTGGTGCTGCTAATGCAGTGGTTTGACTTCACCCCCAGAGGTGCACTCCATTGTCACTCGAGACTGAGGGATGCCAACAATAATTTTATTGCCCATGGTGTTATTCAGTAATTTAGTTATGTACTTATGTGTTGTATTCTACTATTACATAGCCCACTCCTGAACCTTTGGACCCAGGTGGCGCTGTGGGTTAAACCACAGAGTCTAGGGCTTGCTGATCAGAAGGTCGGCGGTTCGAATCCCTGCAACGGGATGAGCTCCCGTTGCTCGGTCCCAGCTCCTGCCCAACTAGCAGTTCGAAAGCACATCAAAGTGCAAGTAGATAAATAGGGACCGCTCCGGCGGGAAGGTAAACAGTGTTTCCATGCGCTGCTCTGGTTCGCCAGAGGCAGCTTTGTCATGCTGGCCACATGACCCGGAAGCTGTCTGCAGACAAACGCCGGCTCCCTCGGCCAATAATGCGAGATGAGCGCCGCAACCCCAGAGTCGGACACAACTGGACCTGATGGTCAGGGGCCCCTTTACCTTTAAATAATAAATGAATTAAATAAATACATACATAAATAAAATTCCTTTCTGTAAGGAAGGTGTACAGGTTCCTCCGTCAGACAATACACCAGAAGTTGTGACACAGTTGCTGGGAGAATTCTGTATGAATAAAACAATTTAGATTTTATACCCTAGGTAGAAATCAATCACCATATACCAGAGCAACAATGGACTGCAACAACTAAGTTACAGTGGGAATTGAGAGCCCTTGCCAAGAATGACAGAGACATGGGTCAGGTTGAAAATTTGAAACTGCACATAAAGCTCAATGGCCCTTGTCTGGTACAGAAGGGCATTGAACAATCCAGTGCAGGATTACCCAAAAGGCAGATTAAGCACATAATTAAGGGATCAGTAAAGCAGATAAAATTATCTTTGTAAGAATCTGGCATTCAGTATTTTGAAAAGAGAGTCAAAGCTGTGATCATGGGAAAAACCAGAACTTTGTTAGACATCCTTATATTCCACTTTTCTCTCGTTTTCCTGTTCTCTTACTATTTACTGATCCTCACCCAGAGGTGCCATCTTCTGAAGAACATTGAGGGGGTCTGATGTGACGCCTTGGTGTCACTCATGCAATATCCTGATGACATGTGACATCCTGATATTGCTCCGTGTTTGGCCTCAACAATGGGGGGTCCCGGTCCCCTAAAAAAGAAAGAAAGATCGAAGGGCCCCAAAGCGCCTCAGCCCCCTGGAGCCAGTACCTATGTCTTCACCTAAACCAGGGGGTGTCCTACTAATATAGAACAAAATAGTGTGAGGAAATCAGATGCTATCATGTGTTACAATAAATCTGTGTGGTTTTTATATTTTAAAATTTTATTTTACAGTTTAGTATTGTTTTTATTTTGAATTAGTTATGTGGGGGGCACCGCCATCTTTTTCAGGGCCTCTAAAGTTATTAATCTGGCCCTGGAACAATCCCAAAGCCACTCTGTAAGGTTAAAGACTATGCACTGGACTTACTGGACCATGGGTGGGCCACTAAAACCCATTACTCATATTCATCCCCTGTGTAAGGGGAAAGGATGGCAGTTTACAGCTATATAATGTGCCAGGTCAGCAATGTGGGCCTCCTAACAGCTCTCAGCACCATCAACAAATTATAGCTCCCATGATTCTTTGGGAGAAGCCATGACTGTTAAAGTGGCATAAGTGTGCTTTAAATGTATAGTGTGGATTTGGTCTCAGATAATCTTAGAAAAATTGCTTGATATTTTGACACATCCTCCACTTTGAGATTATCCAGATTTCACATAGCCATTTATTTTACCTAACAATGCTTCCTCTAAAGGGCTGCAGGTAATATTGTATTAGCAGCACTAGAACAAATTAAGAGTTAAAGGTTATTGGTCTAAAATGTTTTCTATGGCAGGAAAGTGATATTGTTTACATTCAGAGATATTGGGGGGTTTAGCCAAGAAGGGGACAATTACAGGATGATTTCCATACAGATCTCTGTTTATGCCTGAGCAAATAGAAGGAACCCCAAGACAATCCAGAGTAAATAAATAATAATAATAATAATAATAATAATAATAATAATAATAATAATAATAATAATTTATTTCTACCCCGCCCATCTGGCTGGGTTTCCCCAGCCACTCTGGGCAGCTTCCAACAGAAGGTTTAAAATATATTAAAACACCAGTCACTAAAAACTTCCCTGAACAGGGTTGCCTTCAGATGTCTTCTAAATGTCATATAGTTGTTTCTTTGACATCTGATGGGAGGGCGTTCCACAGGGCGGGCGCCACTACCGAGAAGGCCCTCTGCCTGGTTCCCTGTAACTTGGCTTCTCGCAGTGAGGGAACCACCAGAAGGCCCTCAGCGCTGGACCTCAGTGTCCGGGGGTGGAGACACTCCTTCAGGTGTACTGGGCCGCGGCCATTTAGGGTTTTAAAGGTCAGCACCAACATTTTGAATTATGCTTGGAAATGTACTGGAAGCCAATGTAGGTCTTTCAGGACCGGTGTTATATGGTCTCGGCGGCCACTCCCAGTCACCAGTCTAGCTGCCGCATTCTGGATTAATTGTTGTTTCCAGGTCACCTTCAAAAGTAGCCCCACGTAGAGCGCATTGCAGCAGTCCAAGCGAGAGATAACTAGAGCATGCACCACTCTGGCAAGGCAGTCTGTGGGCAGGTAGGGTTGCAGCCTGCGTACCAGATGGAGCTGATAGACAGCTGCCCTGGACACAGAATTGACCTCTGCCTCCATGGACATCTGTGAGTCCAAAATGACTCCCAGGCTGCGCACCTGGTCCTTCAGGGGTACAGTTGCCCCATTCAGGACCAGGGAGTCCCCCACACCCGCCTGCCCTCTGTCCCCCCAAAACAGTACTTCTGTCTTGTCAGGATTCAACCTCAACCCGTTAGCCACCATCCATCCTCCAAACGCCTCCAGGACCTTCACTGCTTTCACTGGTTCCGATTTGAAAGAGAGGTAGAGATGGGCGTCATCTGAGTAAAACACACACACACACACAAAACATTAATTTATGATCACTTTGGAATGCCTAAGTATAATTGTAGGGCTCTTTCAAACAATCAAAATATTAATATTATTTTCAGTGATTCTGTTGTAAGTTGGTTAAAGTCAAATATGCATTCCTACATTTTCATTTTCTTGCAAATTCTTTTAAAGTTGTGGTCCAATTTCTATTTTGTGAATGCAATTTTATGAATCTAAATATAAGCCCACATGATTTTGCTGAACAATATGACATAAAGAACCCATAAATATAAATGTGCCACAACATGATTGTAAAGCAATGCTTTATTATTATTTGGAGCATAATTTAATAATAATAATAATAATAATAATAATAATAATAATGCTTGAATTATTTCTGTAAATTAATTTTATTAATGATGTTTACCACGTAATGAGTTTCCAGTCAAACTATAGACTGAGTCAGGCCCAAGTGGAGTATTTTAATTAAACTGTGCATTTGTGCAGGAGTGATTTTGTGATTTAATGTATACACACTCACTGCCAACAAATCTACCACATACATAGATAGAAGTGATGGGAATGTGATTGTTTTCATTGTTTAAAGGGGGGAACAATCTCTCCCCCTTTAAGTGAGTTTGAGCAAGAGGTTATTGTGTAGTCTTCTGTCAATGTCACCAACACTCTAATAACATTTTTAAGGATGACTTCTTTTCTTGCCCCAGATATTCTTCTTCTCTGTTTTCATCCAGCAGCAGACATGACGTTAATGAATGCACTACATACTGAATGGCAAGTGTATTGTCAGATACAGCCTGATTCAGAAACAACAACAACAACAACAGTTAAGGCATCGTATACTACATGCCAGATGGCTAGCTCCCATGGGTTAATGAGTATACCCGAAGTCCGGATGATTTTAAATGTCCTGCGGATATTTCTTTGCACACACGTTCTGCTTTCTGTTAATTTACATGTGCACCGTACAGTAGTTTTGCTTCTCTTTTTCTAGTGATCATTGGAAAATTGTAGAGTCCTGCCTTTTGTTGTTGTCCGTAAAATGACTAATGCATCTCTTTCTTGATTTTTCAGTGCTTAGGATTTGTTTCTATTGGACAGACATCTTTTTTTAATGAAGATTTTATTTTTATTCAAATGATTACTTTTCCAGGTTAAAAACCCCCAGTAATTCAAAATTATAGAATGTTTTGTTTTTGTTTTGAGAGAAGTACATACCGGTAGATTTTTCTTTCTCTAGGTGTCTGTCTACTTTTCAACTGTGAGTTATTTCATAGGATAGGGTGGTGCTTTGCCACATTGAAAAGGTTAACAGCAATTTCCTACTGTTAATGATGAATTAATACTGTACTGCACCATACCAGTGGCAAGATTGTCCTTGTGTTTCCACAAATCATTAAACAGAATAGCCTTTTGGGTTGTATCCATGGACTTAACTTACACTGACAGAGTGTTCTCTGATCCAGAGATGGTCAGAGATGATCAGAGATGATCAGAGGAACAAGGAAGGAAGCCATTTTGCTGACACACTGCAGTTTCCCACATTGCTTTCCACTGCATTCCAAGGGGTCCTCCAACATATTTTGGGGCATGCAAGGGGGACTGTGGGCAGCAGGGTGAATAGGCAAAAATTGACCCCCTCCTTGTTCCTCTGTTGGAAACCTCCACTGGATCACAGAGCTTTCCATCCACATAGAGGACATGACTGGATTGTGCATTTCATAGGTTTTTTTTTCTTGGTATGAAAAGAAATTGAAAAGTGCAGCTACATTAGAGTAAGGGAGAAATGAATGAGGGTGACGATTTCATCGAAAAAGGGGATAAGTCATAAGTCATAGATAGTATAGGTATGCCATGCCTGATCCATATTGGGATTCTGGCATGGGAAAGAAGAGTTTCCCCATGATAATTGCTCCTTGTCCAATCAGGAAAAATAGATGTATGCTTTTTCAACAGGGCAAACAGCAGCTTCAAAGGTTGATTTTCATAATCCAGATCCTATTTGCAAAAATGTAAAAGTTCCCTTTAAGGATCTCTCTTTGTCACACCTAGATTGGCTCCTTACATTCATTGTTATGGTTTCTGCAAAGACGAGCCGCCCAGAGTGGCTGGGGCAAACCAGTCAGATGAGCGGGGTAGAAACAATTAATTAATTACTGCATGCCTTCATTTTCTTCCTGCATGCCCTGCATCACCCATTTAGGATATATGGCTTCTGCTAATAGGATAGTGACCTTGTATTGAAATTCAGATTCCACAGTATTACAGGGGTCAGCAAACTTTTTCAGCAGGGGGCCGGTCCACTGTCCCTCAGAACTTGTGGGGGGCCGGACTATATTTTTTTGGGGGGGAAATGAACAAATTCCTATGCCCCACAAATAACCCAGAGATGCATTTTAAGTAAAAGGACACATTCTACTCGTAAAAACACCAGGCAGGCCCCACAAATAACCCAGAGATGCATTTTAAATAAAGGACACATTCTACTCAGTAAAAACATGCTGATTCCTGGACCGTCCACGGGCCGGATTTAGAAGGTGATTGGGCCGCATCTGGCCCCCGGGCCTTATTTTGGGGACCCTGGTATAGACAGACTACTATAGTTTCTTTTTACAACTCATATTTTAATTTTTTTCCAGTATGTTGTTAAGAGACGATCAATATTAGGTGACTTAAAATATTTAATTAATGGTGGTGGTGATGGTGATATTGTTCTTTTGCAAGCTTGACCCCACAGAGAACTTAATCTCCACTCTTCTTAAGAACCCAAGCCTGCAGGGACACTCCCTAGCATTAACTGAATATCTTTGCCTTCTGATCTATATCTGTCTAGGCCGGAGTGATTGCAATTCAACACATGACTCAAGATGAAACGAATGTATTGATTGTTTTTAAAACCACATTACAATTTTTCTCAAGCATTGTGTCCTTCTCCACGCAGCCTACATTTTCTTTGCACCCAACCCCCTCTCCAAACCATGGCTGGATACTGAGATTTTCTTTCACCTATCAACAATGACAATTGGTTTTTGGTTTTTCCTCCTGAGAAATCACAACTAATTTCAAAACCCACAGTGTGTGTCAGAGAGGAGTTCAACGTTTCCCTTCTGGAAGACTTGCTCCTCAAGGACACGGAAGTAGAGGTAGCCATACAAGGTAAAGACACAAGTATTAGACATTTGGGCAAAGCAGATCTGAACTGACAAAGACCCTCCCCATAACACACATTTATATGTAACATACCAACTTGGGAGACTGCTTCATATTTCCTGGAAAGTCCCTTCATCCTTAGATTTCTGCAACATTAGATAGGTTGGCGTGGAAAGGGTTTCCCAAGGCAGGAAGTTTAAAGCCCATGAAGGTTTATGTTACCATGAATCTGCTAGTCTTCGATGTACCAGAATACTTTCTTCAGGTTGGGTTTCCCACTTGATGGAAACAGTTATGTGCAAGATACATAGCCATGGAAATAATTTGGATCAGCAACACAGAACTGCATATGCAAAGTGGCCCCCAAAACAACAAATGAAATGTCTCAGCAACAATTGATTCCACTGAGGATGCTATCTCTAGGACCACTCAAGGATATGCCTGACATATATATTACTTCGTTTTGTTTTTGACATTTGCCTTATCAGCCACAATGAGGAGTGTTTAGTCCTAAAGGATGGGGTCGAAATAAAGCAGCAACATACAAATGAATGCAAATTGAGCACTTTCCTATGTTCTGTAGGAACCAAAGAATGAAAACACGTATGTCAATTTCAGTTCTGGTTTCTCATTTATCCAGATTTCCAGAACAATTTGCAAATTTTAGTAAATTTTAGTAAAAATAATCCTCATGAAAATTGACCAGTGGAAACGTCTCCTAACAAATGTATTTTTGTATGTAGTTTTGACTAATATACACATTTTGGCAAGCAATTTCCCCAGATATAATGTACTGTTGTATGTTGTTTTCATCAATCTATGCATTTATATGCACACATCACACCAGCATATACATTTTTAAATAAACTACCTGATTGGAAAATGGCATCCCAAAAATTCGAGACGTGTGAATTTCGAAGTGTGGCTGTGTTGGGGTTCATATCTTGTTTCAGACAGCGTCAATCAACTAAGTTTCTCTTTAAATGCAAACTGAATCACATTTCTCTTCCATCCCTACTCAGAAGTAAGTCCCACTCAGTTCAATGGGACTTACTCCTTAGCAACTATGATTAGGAGGAGTGCAGCTTTCGAGTGCAATCCTATAGTTTTCTGCTCAGGGAAATCCAATCCTAACCATGTCTACTCAGAATTAAGTCCTATTGAATTCAGTGGGGATTGCTCCTAGGAAAGGAAGATTGCAGCCTTAGTTAATTTTCTGGACTTGATGCAGCACTGATTGCTTGAAGCTACTGGTATAATTCCACTATACAATGTTTATTATTGTTCTGTGAACTGCCCTGAGACCTCTGGCTATAGGGTAGTACATAAATCAAATCAAATCAAATCAATCAATCAATAATTTATTTATTAAAATTTATACACTTCTTGATTGTAAAAGCAGTTTAAAAAAAGATAAAGCAATGGTATCAAGAAAAATTCACAACCATCTTTTAAAACACACAGAAGCTGAAATACTAAAACAGATTATTTCAGCTACTTTATATGCATAAAATACTTTATATGCTTGTAAGTAGGTGAGCTCCTCACTATCTGAACACTATGTTGTGATATTTGCTTTGCACTTGATCAAAGCATCACAGGCAATTCTCTGAAACAGAAGAGCTTACCTAATATACTATTGGACAGGCAGCATGACTGAACCTAGGCAAGCAAGAGTTAATTTTTTATATAGAACAGAAGCATGTAGTTAAATACTACATCACACATTACCATTTTTATGTCACCACCCCATCATGACTCTACCCTAACCCATCCCTATCTTCACACTCATTAGGATATAATGCATATTCATGGTCCTGATTATATAGCCACTTTCTTGACTTGTTTTAATTGTGCATAAAGACACTGTGAGACAGGATACCTGACCTTTTCAAGATCATTTTCTCTCCATTACTTTTCATAAAGCTATTAACTTGTCGCCTTCCATAAGACTGCAATAATTTATTTCCCATTAATAATAATAATAATAATAAATCCCGGTGCCATGCAAATTAAAATTTATTCAGCAAATAGAATTCTTTGGATTATTTTCTAATGGCTTTAAATACTTCCATTTTAGGAAGAAAAATAATATTAATGGTTACAGGCTGAGTGGATAATTGCAGACATGAGCGAAAAACGAATGTGCAACTGATGCAGTAGTTTCGTGCACAGTAATTACTTCAAAGTGTTGCTTTACTTAATTTAAAACACACACACACACTCTACATAATTTATATCTGGGAATATTATTAAAATGCTAGAATGTTCCCCATTGTGCAGAAAGTGGAAGTTTGGTTATATATAAACAACAGTAAATAAAAATTGCATATTGGGTTACTAAAGAAATGGTCCGTCTTGTAAACAGTGCTGCTGAAGGTAATCAAGGAGACCAAGTCAACTGGACTTCACTTGAGGACCACAGTAGGGATGGAGATGGAAGGTCACTCATCTTCCTCTTCTTCTTATGGAATATTACTGTCTTCTAAAGTTCGACATAAATCCAGTGAAGATACGTTCTACACATATTTACTTGATTTACCTAGAACTTCTGAGGAAGGGTGCTTGAAATCACAGAGTAAGTGATTGGCTCTCAATGTGCCTTAATTAGGACGAGTATTAATGCATCACCGAAAAGGAGGGGATGTCTCCTGAAGTGGACTATTAGGACATGTATTTACATAAAAATGTGCATATGCTATGTATGGATGCTGATTGTGGGGGAGGGCTATAATTTAAAGAGAAATACAATACATCCCACCCAAGTGGGGAAAGCTGCGATCAGGTGACCCATGTGTCTGCTCAGCCTGCTATCTAGATACCAACTCTATTTTGTGCTTCTTCTCTCTTTTTACTGTTTTTATTGGGTTGCCCCACCTAAGGTTGACTCAGATTGATCCTACTAAAATTTATGGTTATGGACATGGGTGGCGCTGTGGTCTAAACCCTCTTGGGCTTGCCGATCAGAAGGTCAGCGGTTCGAATCCCTGTGACGGGGTGAGCTCCCATTGCTCGGTCCCAGCTCCTGCCAACCTAGCAGTTCAAAAGCACGTCAAAGTGCAAGTAGATAAATAGGTACCGCTCTGGAGGGAAGGTAAACGGCGTTTCCGTGCACTGCTCTGGTTTCGGTGTTCCATTGCACCAGAAGCAGTTTAGTCATGCATGCCACATGACCTGGAAAACCTGTCTGCAGACAAACGCTGGCTCCCTCGGCCTGTAAGGTAAGATGAGTGCCGCAACCCCAGAGTCGTCTGCGACTGGACCTTTACCAGGGGTCCTTTACCTTTACTTTTTACTCTAAGTTATATCCATTCATTTCTATGGGTCTACTCTGACTCAGACTAACATTGGATAGGGCCCATTATATTTTGTACATTGCCTTTCTATGGTTTTTAATGTTTAAACTGAAACAGAGGACTTCTTCACACAACAGACTGTGCGTGGCCAACTCTTCAAACAGAGAACAGTAGGACATATGGCCATCCTAGTCTTAATTTCTTCCCATCTCCCTTTCCACCTCCAGGGAAGAGTTGTTATTGTGAGCAAGAAGAGAAACATTTTGTTCATTACATTTGTATTCCAGCCTTAAGCTTCAGAACCAATGTTTGAATGCTGAGAATGGGCTCATGTGACCTGATACCCAGTGAACTTTATATCGGTGGAGAGTTTAACATGGTGGATGGTATCAAACTTGGGTTTTCTACAGAGTATACTCTCAACAGTAAGTTGCAGCCTAGTTTTGTTCTCTGATGAGGATTGTGAAGGTGGAGGAGATATCACAAAAGGCACTTGTATCTTCCAAAGCTGGTCTAGTCTTTAGAGAGGAATTCTAATGACTTATGAAATGGCACCATTGGAGAATTACAAGAGATTGTATCTGTTGCTAGTCCCACTCAGAGTAAACCTACTGAAATAAATCACATGGGAGAGGGGGGAGAAGGAGAAGGAGCACAGATTGGGTGGGTAGGAGGAGAAAGAGAGTGCGGGTTGGGGGGGGAGGAAGAAAGACATCCCATCACATGTCAAACAGACAAACAACAACAGTGGTACCTTGGGTTACAGATACTTCAGGTTACAGACGCTTCATGTTACAGACTCCGCTAACCCAGAAATAGTACCTCGGTTAAAAACTTTGCTTCAGGATGAGAGCAGAAATCATGCGGCAGCGCGGCAGCAGCAGGAAGCCCCATTAGCTAAAGTGACAAGACAGAAGTACTGTTTTGGGGGGGCAGAGGGCGGGCGGGTGTGGGGGACTCCCTGGTCCTGAATGGGGCAACTGTACCCCTGAAGGACCAGGTGCGCAGCCTGGGAGTCATTTTGGACTCACAGCTGTCCATGGAGGCACAGGTCAATTCTGTGTCCAGGGCAGCTGTTTACCAGCTCCATCTGGTACGCAGGCTGAGACCCTACCTGCCCACGGACTGCCTTGCCAGAGTGGTGCATGCTCTAGTTATCTCCCGCTTGGACTACTACAATGCACTCTATGTGGGGCTACCTTTGAAGGTGACCTGGAAACTACAACTAATCCAGAATTCGGCAGCTAGACTGGTGACTGGGGGCGGCTGCCAAGACCATATAACACCGGTCCTGAAAGACTTACATTGGCTCCCAGTGCATTTCTGAGCACAATTCAAAGTGTTGGTGTTGACCTTTAAAGCCCTAAACAGCCTCGGCCCAGTATCCTGAAGGAGCATCTCCACCCCCATTGTTCTGCCCGGACACTGAGGTCCAGCGCTGAGGGCCTTCTGGCAGTTCCCTCTCTGCGAGAAGCAAAGCTACAGGGAACCAGGCAGAGGGCCTTCTTGGTAGTGACGCCCGCCCTATGAAACGCCTTCCCATTAGATGTCAAAGAGATAAACAACTAACTGACATTTAGAAGACATCTGAAGGCAGCCCTGTTCAGGGAAGTTTTTAATGTGTGGCATTTTTATGTATTTTTAATCTTTGTTGGAAGCCGCCCAGAGTGGCTGGGGAACAAATTATTACTAATTATTAAAGTGGTACCTCAGGTTAAGAACAGTTTCAGGCTAAGAACGGACCTCCAGAATGAATTAAGTTATTAACCCAAGGTACCACTGTATTTGACTTTTAGGAGACATCTGTCCAGGGAAGTTATTCTGTTTTCTGTTTTATTTATATTTTGTTGGGAGCTGCCCAGAGTGGCTGGGGCAACCCAGTCAGATATAAATTAAAAAATTATCACCACTACCAGTCAAATTTTACTATCCATTTAGTTTTAATGTTAAATTGTTCATTTTTGATAGACAGTGAGGGTTTTTTTTGTTACATTATAGAAAAGTGGAATAGATATTATGGAAGTAAATAAATAGATAGATAGATAAATTATGATTCAATTGGCTGGCATCCCAGCAAGAAGACCATTGACCTTTCCACACTTCTATTTAAAATGTCATAGTTTCTGCAGGGCAGGGTGGTGGATTATACATATATATATATATATATATATATATATATATATATATATATATATGTATATGTATATGTATATGTATATGTATATGTATATATATCTATGGAGGGGCATGCAGCCACATGACACCATCATAATTGAGCTAACATTCCGGGATAATGCACTAAAAATATGTTTATTCTACCAACTTTTGTGAAAGATTAGGAATAGCAACTGTACCATGATAAATGGTAAGTATAGAAAAGCCTCACTGGTTTTTTGTGGGTTTTATTAAGAACCTAAACCTGCCATCAAAACAGCAGTTGGTAAGACACCAAACAGGCCACAAACGATGTGAGCAGCAGACTGTATTTCATACGATGTTTGTGGGAGAAATCCTTTTGTGAACATGAGAACATAAAAAGAGCCTGATGGAACAGGCCAATGGCCCACCTAGTCCAACTTCCAGTTCTCACAGTGGCCAATGTGGGGAACCCACATTGTGGGGAACCCGCATAGATGCCTGTGGGGAACCCGCAAGGAGGATCGGCGCACATGAGCACACTCCTGTAGTCTCCAACAACTGGCATTCAGAAGAATTAGTGCCTCTACTGTGGAGGCAGCAGAGCATAGTCCTCATGGCTAGTTGCCATTCATAGCCTTCTCCTTCATGAATTTGCCTAATCCTGCTCCCAGATTTTGGAACTCCCTCCCTAGAGAAGCTCAGGCTTTTAGGAACTGACTACTTTTAATGAAAGGGATGGTTTTTACTGTAATTATTTGATTTTAATAGACTTTTAATGTGTGTGTTTGTATGGAGAGAGATATATGTGGACCGAGAACTCCCAGAAGTGCAAGCTGGATTTCGAAAGGGCAGAGGAACCAGAGACCAAATAGCAAACATGCGCTGGATTATGGAGAAAGCTAGAGAGTTCCAGAAAAACGTCTACTTCTGCTTCATTGACTATGCAAAAGCCTTTGACTGTGTCGACCACAGCAAACTATGGCAAGTTCTTAAAGAAATGGGAGTGCCTGATCACCTCATCTGTCTCCTGAGAAATCTCTATGTGGGACAAGAAGCTACAGTTAGAACTGGATATGGAACAACTGATTGGTTCAAAATTGGGAAAGGAGTACGACAAGGTTGTATATTGTCTCCCTGCTTATTTAACTTATATGCAGAATTCATCATGCGAAAGGCTGGACTAGATGAATCCCAAGCCGGAATTAAGATTGCTGGAAGAAATATCAACAACCTCAGATATGCAGATGACACAACCTTGATGGCAGAAAGCGAGGAGGAATTAAAGAACCTTTTAATGAGGGTGAAAGAGGAGAGCGCAAAATATGGTCTGAAGCTCAACATCAAAAAAACCAAGATCATGGCCACTGGTCCCATCACCTCCTGGCAAATAGAAGGGGAAGAAATGGAGGCAGTGAGAGATTTTACTTTCTTGGGCTCCTTGATCACTGCAGATGGTGACAGCAGTCACGAAATTAAAAGACGCCTGCTTCTTGGGAGAAAAGCAATGACAAACCTAGACAGCATCTTAAAAAGCAGAGACATCACCTTGCCGACAAAGGTCCGTATAGTTAAAGCTATGGTTTTCCCAGTAGTGATGTATGGAAGTGAGAGTTGGACCATAAAGAAGGCTGATCGCCGAAGAATTGATGCTTTTGAATTATGGTGCTGGAGGAGACTCTTGAGAGTCCCATGGACTGCAAGAAGATCAAACCTATCCATTCTTAAGGAAATCAGCCCTGAGTGCTCCCTGGAAGGACGGATCGTGAAGCTGAGGCTCCAATACTTTGGCCACCTCATGAGAAGAGAAGAATCCTTGGAAAAGACCCTGATGTTGGGAAAGATTGAGGGCACTAGGAGAAGGGGACGACAGAGGACAAGATGGTTGGATAGTGTTCTCGAAGCTACGAACATGAGTTTGACCAAACTGCGGGAGGCAGTGCAAGACAGGAGTGCCTGGCGTGCTATGGTCCATGGGGTCACGAAGAGTCGGACACGACTAAACGACTAAACAACAAACAACAATATGTTTAATTGTTTTTCTATTGATTACTTTCCCCCCTATGTTTTTTATTATTATTTTTTTGAATAAAAATAAATTTTATTATTGATTTATACATGTACAACAATTAAAAGTAAAACCCAACTGAACAAAACAGATACAAAACAAAATCCCCCTCCCCCCTTCCCCAAAATCCCCCCTTCCCCCCCTACCCCTACCCCCAGCCCTATTCCTTCACAACCTAGATTAGACTTATCTATGTTATAAATATTTTCAATCACACACACAATTTTACAATTTTACACAGTTTTAAAATAAATCCAAAATAAAAATAGTGATACGGAATATTACAATACGATTAATAACCAAATAATTAATTTCCTATCTTCTTATTCCTTGAGTCTTACTATCTCGGAGAGGAAATAAGGGTTGTCTACATTTACACTGAAAATAAAAATATAACATCCATATAATTAATTATCTTTCTTCTTATTTCTAGGGTCCTGCTGCATCAGAAAGGAGAGACGGATTGTCTACATATGTGCTAAGATAATTGGTAAGTGGTTCCCATTTCCTTACATTGTCCTCCAGATTTGTTTCTTTCAATAATTCGTATTTTCTTGCTAAGTTATGATATGATATTAATTTTTGTAACCAATCCTCCTTCTTAGGAATTTCTTGTGATTTCCATACTCTTGCCACTAAGAGTCTTGCTGAGGCCGTTGCGTAGCTCACTACACATCTGTCATTTGGTTTTATGTCCTCTCCTAACATTCCTAGTAAAAAGATTTCTGGTTGTTTCTTGAAAGAATATTTCACAATTTTCTTTAACTCTTTATAAACTAGTTCCCAGAAATCTTTAATAAGATCACAGCTCCACCAGACATGAACATATGTCCCTACTCCTTTACGGCATCTCCAGCAGATATTACTTGCATTTGGGTACATTTTAGCTAGTTTGGCCGGCGTTAAATGCCATTGGTTTTGCATTTTAAATATATTCTCTATCAAGTCATAATTTGGCGTAAATCTCGAATCTCTTTTCCATAATTGTTCCCATTTTTGTATACTGATTGTTTTCCCCAGATCCTGGCTCCATTTGATCATATAATTTTTTGTTAACTCCTCTTCTGTTTCCCATTTTAATAATATTTGGTAGCGTTTTGAAATATAATTGCCCTCCTTATCAATTAGAATTTCCTCCAAATTTGACTTACTCTTTTCAAATCCCACTTTCTTATCCAATTGTAATCTCTGATTAATTTGAAAATAGTCTAACCACGTATTTAAATAATATTTTATTTCTTTATATTCTTTTAGTTTCCATGCTCCTTCCTTTTCTTCCAGGAGCATACGATAAGTAGGCCAGGTACTATTCATATTATGTCTCCTCACCGCCAATAATTCGGCTGGGGAGAGCCACCAAGGCGTTTTTGGTTCAAAGAATCTCCTATATTTTATCCAAACTTTAAATAATGACTTTCTGATAATATGGAACATGAAAAAGTTCTTCTTATCTATCCTATCTTTCATCATGTAATAATGCCAGCCATGTCCTAGCCCATCACCTTCTAGATCTAATACATCCGATTTTTTTAAGACTACCCATTCTTTAATCCAAACTAATGCCGCTGAGTCGTGAAAAATTTCCAAGTCTGGGAGGCCATATCCCCCTCTGTCCTTATGATCTATCAGGATCTTATATTTTATCCGGGGTTTTTTCCCGTTCCATATGAACTCCGCAATATCTCTTTTCCAATCCCTAAAATATTTCTCCATCCCCAACAATGGAAGGTTTTGGAAAAGGAAATTCATCTTAGGAACCACGCACATCTTAATGGCTGAGATTCTACCCATAAATGATAATTTTGATTTCCTCCAAACGTCAAATTTCTTCCTGATTTGTTTCCAAGCTTCCGAATAATTATCCTGAATCAAATCAATTGCTTTGGTTGTCATCTCAATTCCTAGATATTTCATTTTTTTGCTGGTTTTAAGTTTTGTGGTCTCTTGCAACAATTTTTCTTCATTTTCCTCGAGATTTTTAACTAACAGTTTTGTCTTGTTATAATTTATTTTCAAGCCCGCCAATTCCCCGTATTCTTCTATCAACCGGATGGCGCTGGGAATGCTTATAATTGGGTCTTCTGATGTTATTATAATATCGTGGGCAAAGGCCTTTACTTTATATCTTTTATTGCCAACCACAATTCCTTTAATTTCCTCGCTTTTCCTAATTGTATTTAATAATATTTCAAGAGTAATAATAAATTATTTATTATTTATTATTACCCCCCCCCCCATGTTTTGATCTGGTTTTATCTGTAAGCCGCCTTCAGTTCTGGTCAGGGAAAAAGATGTGGTATAAACAAATTAGTAACAGCAAAAATAATCAGTGCTATTTTTCTAGAAAAAGAGGTGCCGGAACTCACCATGAATGCCACCCTTGTTATCTTATAATGGTGCCACAGAGCTGAGTTCTGGTGAGTTCCAGCTTTAAAAAAGCCATTAATAATAATAATAATAATAATAATAATAATAATAATAATAATAATACAATCTAAGTTGCTCGCTATCCCTGCCTCCTGTGGGAGTAAGTTCCATTGTTTAACTATTCACTGTATTTTCTTTTATCTGCCTGAATCTTTCAACATTTGACTTCATTGGATAGCCATGAGTTCTATGTTGTGAGAAAGAAGTTAGATTCACAGAGTTCCATCTTACAGGAACAAAAATTACATTAGAAAATTGGATACACACAAACACACCAATGACCATGTACAGTATTTCCCAGTACAGTATTGTAAAATGCAACACTACAGCTATTAATCGATAGGTATTATGCAGATAGTTTATTGAACAGAGCATGTTATCTCCTTACGTATCTGATGATCTCCAGTAATGTAGTGATGCTACACTATCAAAGGGTTATCATTAAAAGCAAGCATGCTACCAAGTGGGAAAACAGACTTATATTGCAATTACTTTCCTATTAGCTGCTGCCTATTGCTCCTGACAGGTATAAATTAGATCTCGCTAGGTTGCCTACAGATTAATGAGTTCCAAAATTGGCATTTAATTGTTTGGGAGTGAGAAGCTGAAAGAGAGGTATATGCAATATATATATATATATATATATATATATATATATATATATATATATTCTTTATACACCTGCGATTAGAAGATATTTTCCCTTGGCATTGCATGGGTGATAACTGACACTTCTATCAGAGGACTCCTTTCGACACAGCAGAAACTTGCAGCTGAGGCAAGGCCAGAATTAATAATCTGCGTGAGCAAACACACAGCTGCTGTTTGTGGAGAGAGATTCTATTAACGAACAGTGAATTCTCATAATTAGCTGAGCGGTTTCTGCAGCTGCCCGCCTGACCCCAGACTACACAAATTGTGTGTGGTGTTCGGCCTGTAAATCAATCTTACCTAATTACTATAAGCATTTTCCTCCAGTCTTAATGACTGGAGGTGTGGGGAGGCCGGGGGGGGGGGGAGGAAAGATGTTTCCTTATCCTTACACCCATTCACATGCCCCTCCTATGAGAATCTCTTTTATGCTTATATTCATATTTTTGGTGTTAGCATGTCTGAGGGAAGACAGGTGTGGTTTCAAATCTCAGGTGCCAAGGTATCATTCATGCCTACAACCATGGGACTGCAGAAGGCCTCTTGGTACACAATGGCACTTTCTTTTTCTTCAAGGAAAAGGAAGGAAGGAAGGAAGGAAGGAAGGAAGGAAGGAAGGAAGGAAGGAAGGAAGGAAGGAAGTCTGTTTGAATATTCATGCTTCCTCTCCCGGAATATAATTTAGTATATATATGTCTGGTCAAAACTCTTCTTTCTTCATTCTCTTTACTGCACCAAAAGGAATAAAGGATTGTATTCAGGAAAGTTATGCTGAGAGTAAAGGTAAAGGGACCCCTGACCATTAGGTCCAGCCGTGAACGACTCTGGGGTTGCGACGCTCATCTTGCATTATTCGCCGAGGGAGCCGACGTACAGCTTCCAGGTCATGTGGCCAGCATGACAAAGCCACTTCTGGCGAACCAGAGCAGCACACGGAAACACCGTTTACCTTTCTGCTGTATCGGTACCCATTTATCTGCTTGCACTTTGATGTGCTTTCGAACTGCTAGGTTGGCAGGAGCAGGGACCGAACAACAGGAGCTCACCCCGTCGCGGGGATTCGAACCACCGACCTTCTGATAGGCTCTGTGGTTTAACCCACAGCGCCACCCTGAGAGTAGACCTACTGAAATTAATGAGCCGAAGTTAACCATGCCCATTAACTTCAACAGGTCTACTTTTTGTAGGATTAAAATTGGATGCAACTGGTCTTCTGCACCCTTCCTCATTTCCCTTCAGTTAATAAGAAAAGAACTTTAAAATGATCAAAGTGAAGAGAAAATATTGGTGAAATCCTCATGGGTGAGGTACAGGGATTTTGCTGCACTAGTAGCTAGCTTTCAAAGTAGCCAAAGTGTATATTGCTGTTGTTTGTTGTTGTTGTTGTTGAACATTTTGATCCCAGAGCAGGGAACAATGAAATAAAGCAATAAAAATATACAGGCCGGGAGGAACGAGATAATATACACAAAATGACAAAAAAGTTGCAGCCAACACTAGTTCTACTCAGAGTAGACTCATTGAAATTGATGGCCATGACTAAGTTAGGCCCATTAATTTTAGTGGGTCTACTCTGAGTAAAACCATTTTTTTAAATATACATTTAAGGAAATTGGTGCAGAAAGGTTTGTTTTTTAAGCCATACCTTATTGTCGCTCATGGGACACCAGCTGCCCACTTGCTTCTTGGCCTCAGGTGTAGCCCTCAGATTTCTCATATATATATATACTCTGCCTGCTACCTCTGTGATGTGTTTCACACATCCTTCTATATATAGACTGAGAATGACAGGGCCACTATGAAACTTGCATGGGCTCCTCAATTAACTTCTTTACCTCGGCTGTAATAAGTTTACATGTCAAAAGAGGTCCATATACCCCTGTTGAGGGAAGTTTTTAAAGTCTGACATTTTATTATTTTTTATTATTTTGCTGGAAGCTGCCCAGAGTGGCTAGGTAAACCAAGCCAGATGGGCAGGGTATAAACAATATATCATCATCATGCACCCCCAAATTCGGCACTCCAGATGTTTTAGGACTACAACTCCCATCACCCCTAGCTAACAGGACCAGTGGTCAGGGATGATGGGAACTGTAGTCTCAAAACACCAGGAGGGCCAAGTTTGGGGATGCCTGATCATCATCATCGTCATCAGACCAGTCTATCAGCACCAACGGGGTGGAATGTGTCTTCCTCAGACATACAGAAAGATCTCCCAGTGCGTCGTCATCTCTGCCCCTCAAGTCAATGATGTTTTGGACACAAACTCTCTTCTCCTCATTGTCGTCTGAGCACAGGGGTGTCTGGGTTATCATTTTGCTGAATGCATACCATGCTGAGTGCTGGATGATTGACAAAACAGCATCCACCACAGCCTTCCTTTGGAACCCAGCTCGCCACAGCTGAAACAAGTCATGTGGGCCTTCCACCCAAGGATGTTCTACTTTGATGTTGAACCAGCAGGGGTAGTACATGCAAACAATGTACTGTATTCTACTATCAATCTTAAGTTGCTGAGGGTTTTGCCTTTAAGGACATGTTTTGAAACCCATATGAGATAAAGCCTGCTGTTAACCACCTTGAATGGATCACTGGATTAATTTCTTCCAGTAGCACCTTAGAGTGCTACTGGAATTTTTTTAAATTTTGTTTCGACTATGTCAGACCAACACGGCTACCTACCTGTAACTGGATTAATTTCAAGAAGGTCCAGATCCTTGGGAAGTTTTGCTGTTCTTATGGCCTGTGTGCTCTGATACCTGTACACTTGATCAGTAGACAGATCCTTAACGATGGGGGGGGTATTGTTTTTGTTGGATATTATGGTATACATTTTTGTGTTTTTATATTGTATACCATGCTGTGATCCTTGGACGAAGGGTAGTATAGAAATTTAATTAATTAAGTAATAATAGTAAAATAAGCGAAGGAGAGTGAAAGTACAGGAGCTTTTTGTTTTCAAAGAAATAAATATAAAAAGAAAGGGTTTAAATATTTTTTATTTAATTAACTGAAGCAAAAAGGTAGCACAGAAATGAATTTCTGATACCAGGGACAATAACATGGAACGACTGAAGCTGAATAGCTGTGATTCCTGCATTGCAAGGCGTTGGACTAGATGACCGTTTGGCTCCCTTCCAGCCCTACAGTTCTATGATTTTATGAATAGAGAAATAGAAAGAAGGGAGAAAGACTATTAAAGAAATATTTTGTTGTTATGAAAAGAGGCAGGTAAGAAACTAGTGGCTTCTGATGCTGGTGCTGTAGCTTTCTGGAAAATCCATGTATCACATGAATTGGGATGGACAGCAAAGTGACTTTTGTCTTCATGCACATTGATTGTGAGAAATGAAGAGGTTTTGTAAGTTTCCCTGTAAACTCTAAGTGAAGTGATTACACTATTGAAAAAAAAGCTGCCAGCTTGTTCATGAGATGTCCTTGGCTTTCTGAACTACTTAATTCAAGACCCGTATCGGTAGCAAAGGTAACAGAATTCAAGTGTAAATGTTCATAATTGCAGCTGTGATTACTTTGTGTCCCTGGCAGTTCAGTGATGGCTGCACAATTTCAGGTACTCTGGTTAAATGGTCCATGGAATGAGCCAGTCATGGCATTAACCTACTTCAAGTTCCCTGAAGATTATGTTCTATCTAGTAGCATTTATACTCCTTGCATAGCACCAGTATTGGATACCTTACCCATAAGTAAATCCCGCTCCTGTCAGCAAGCCTGCTGAATTCCATGGGACAACTCTGATTAGTAAAGAAAGTAATTTGTGGTTGATGATGGAGCTGGGCATGTAGTTTAAAATCTTTGCAGATGTGGGCTGCAAGTGTGAGATAGTCAGTATTCTTTCCTTGCAGAGATATTGTGTTACCACAAGTGGAAACAAGAACACTAAAAAGGGGCTGGGATTAACTAGTTGGCAGGAAACAGAAGGGGGGGGCACTTATGCATTGTCAAAAAGAGGAAACACACACATCCTGAGAGAGGATGCAGGTACAGTATAGATTAAAATAATTAAAATGATAAGGATGTCATCACACTGTTGTTCATGTGGCCACCAATAGGTGGCCACATGAACCAACAGCATGTTGAGATAACAGCAGGCGGCTGGCTGGCCAGCCCAGACAGACCGACAGGCTGGCAAGCAAGCAAGAGCCAGCCCAGGCAAGCTGAAGAAGGAAAGTGTTAGGATCATCCTACTTGCGTGCAGGACCCTGGTAGAGACACTTGCCCGACTGGCATGTTCTCTCCCTCCTGGTCGGTAGGTCTGGAGCTTCAAAAGCTTTCTCCAGCCCGAACATCACAGCGACTGATACCAAAAGGCATTAGCACGCTTAAGGATCCACAGAGTGTTCACAGTTTGCGTAACAGAACTCAGTAGCACAGCATTTTGGCTAATCTATTTTATTTACATATAATACACTCGGAGCATTCTGACTTAGCTCCTTCCTCTTTCTCACCAGACAGCAAAGAGAGAAAAGACAAAGGACAATAGTCCAACTTCACAGAACACAGTAATATCAAAACATCCTGTCTCCATCACTTCCCACACTGTGGAATGAAAACACACGCCGTCATGTGATAGACAACAATCTCATGACTGCAAACACGGAGCAAGAATCCTAACAGAAAGCCCTGTGCCACTACAGTTCCCAGAATGGTTGAACAATCAATCCTTCTTTGCAGGGAACTCAGGGAATTGTAGCTCTATGATGTGGATGGGATCCCTCAACAACTCTTAGCACCATTAACAAACTACAGGGAAGGCCAGCACTGTTTCATGCAGTATCACAGTGCTTTAAATGTATAGAGCAGATGGGGCCTAAGTGAATGAGACAGGCTGAGCCACAGGCTGTGCACTTGCCCATACCCTCTTCCACTTTTTCATACAGCAAAAGATGAGAGTGGAAATGTCTGCATCTGACTTTAAGCTAAACAGAGTTCCCCATAACATTCAAACTGTGGCCATGGTTTTAGATCCTGGCTTGCTTGTAAACCACCGCTTAAACAAACCACAGTTCCCTGAGTATTGACATCACAGAAAACGTGAATGTTTCTTTCAAATCACATGGCTCTTTAGAATCAGACGTGAAAGCATCCAATCTCCTCCTTGTGAGTATAAATGAGGAGATAAAGGGGGAGTGGTAAAGTCCAGGGCTCACCATGGAAACCGTGGTTTCTCATGGTGTCTGAACCAGGCCACAATGTGGATGGAATTGCAGACAAATTGGTACAGGGAGACTGAAGGCATAAAGTACACAATAAAGTTTAAATGATTCTGTGTCGAGAAGTATGGAGATACCATCCCCACAGAAGGTGAAATTAAGCATCTTAGTTCATATCAAGAGAATGAAGCAAAAAGAAACCCTCAGCACTAGAAGGGAAGGCTTCTCAACATTAAGATCCATCTAGTCAGAGCATTAGATCCATCAAGCCCAGCATACCCAATCCAATAATCAACCCCTAGATATAGATAGATATATTGTTGCTGAGCATCCGACAGCTGCTCTGAGCATACAGCGACCCCACGGAGAGACTGTGCTGCTGACCTCTGCTGCTTTCATTCCACTGCATGCATATTTTAACATTATTACAAAAGGTTTCATTTACAATTTACAGGCTGAGCAGCAATGAGTACATTACGTAGAGGTCAACCTCAACCACTCCTTCCAGTGATGGAATTATAGTTTAAACAGCTGGAGTACAATCCCAGGAGAGACATGGTTCCTTTACAGCAGAATAAATCCATCAGACATGTTTCTCGTGCTTGATAACATTAATAGATAGCAGGGCTTCTTAATATTTAACAAAGTCACTTGAGGTTGTTTACTAAGGGGTGGTGGTGGTGGTGGAGGATAAGAATCAAGGCATGAGCACAAAAGGAGCTATGGCACAAAAGCTAAATATTCCAATTGCACCCTTTATAATTTTAAATTGACACGGTCTCATCCCCACCCCCCACCCTGACACACAGTCAAAAGAATTTGGCCAGCATATGACCTGTTTCGTTCCTAGGGTATGTGTACACGAGAGTGTTTCCAGTTTAGTGGCTCAGAAGTTAATCATTTCCATGTTGTTCGCAATTTAACAGAGGTGCCAGGACTTTTGAAATAGCTCATGGCTTTTACTGATGGAGAAAACAGGAGAGGAGAGACAAATTGGGGAGACAGAAAAGCTAACAGTATATCTTGAGTTTCAGTCAAAATGATCTTGGGTCAGCTAAGGCATGTTTTGCCCATTAAGAGAAAAGTATTGAGCAGTGTGTAAGCTTTGGCACTGTCCATCTTTCCTCGTTGTCTGTAATGTATAGTTAAATTCCTTTAAAAAAACAAAAACAAAACTATCGCAGACCTTGGTTTAGTGCTCTACTCAATAAAAAAAAAAGCCTGAGCAGGCTCTAAGTCTGGGCAGAGATAGGATGGGAGGAGAGAGGCTGCCTGACACTCTCATCTGGTTGTTTCCCAGCCCAGTTCATCTTGCCTAAGCTGCATTTTTCACAAGAAAAAACACAGAGACCCTGTATCTTTCTCCCATGGGTGCAAAAACACAAAAAACAGCTTTGAAAAGCAGCTCATACCCCGCAAGGGTCCCGGAGAAGCTGGGAAATCTCATGTTTTCCTGCAAGAGCACAGTGGCCGTTTTGGGTGCTGTGGTTTTGCACCAAGATGTCACCCGGAAAAAAGCACTTAGGGGGGCACGCAATCTCTTGCAGCACTCGAAAACACACATTTTGGGGCTCGTGAGAGCACAGCCTCTCGTGATCTCTCATGGGAGCACAGACTGGAAGATGCACATTTTGGTTTTGGGACCCAACATGTTGGAGGGTATGGGAGGGTGCTTTTGAGTTGAGAACTGAATAGATGGGGGGGAGGTGACTATTCTATTTCCCAGAATTAAAGTCAGCACCTAGGCTCTTAGGGAAGTTGCTTGGGGCCTCAGCACCTCAGCAGGTCCCACCAGCCCTTAGACTTGCCCCAGGCCATCCACATCAGGTAACTTGGTCTGCAACTTTCCATTCTAATGTCCCACAATGCACTGGAGTGACATTACAATCTGGACAACCTGGGGCAAGAAGAGAAATGAAAATGGCAGCTCCTGGCCACTCTTGAAGTACTACAGCCACACTCCAAATGCCAAGTAAGCCTAAGGGAGGGGACATCAGAGGGCGCTTTGTCCACAATCTCTGCAAATTTTGAGCTAGCCCTGGTGTCTCTACCCACCATTCTAGGGATGGATGGATCAAGCTAAATTCAGTTGGTACTGAGTTTGCACAAGATCTACATTAAAGCAGGTTCTTTAAAGAACCAGGTACTTACAAATGCAACAGGTAGGGGTAGGTCACTGGATGGTTCATAACTGCTCCACTAGCATCTCAGCAGGTTAGATGCTGTTTCTCATATCAGATCTCGACTGAAGGAAAGTGTGCTGGGGGATGGAAGCTGTAAGCCTCATACTTCTCATACTCCTCATCCACATGCTTTTGCTGCTTCGTGTTTGGTGTGGTTCTGGGTTTAAATCATAGTTGCCAAGTTATCCCTTTTTTAAAGGGATTTTCCCTTATGCTGAATAGGCTTCCTCGCGAGAAAAGGGAAAACTTGGCAGCTATGGTTTAAATGCATAAAACTGCTGTCATCACCTACAGTTCGGCCCAAAGTTTGGGGGAATTTCCCAATTTTAAATTCAGTTTTTTACATTTCTGCAGCAGTTTGCAAAATCCTCTTTTTTTAAAAAAATCATCATCATCATGAAAATTCATCAGCAATTTACCTAACAGATTTTTGCATGCAGATGTACACATTTTTGCAGGCTTTCTCCCCCACTTTATTTTAATGTTATTTTCACTAATATATTAATTTTTGCACATGCTTCCTCTTACTATATGCAGTTTTGGTTGGAGAACTGCATTGCAAAATTCACATGGCTATTCTTCAAGATTTGAAGTTATATTTTGGTTCAAATTTGGACAGTGAAAATTGGATAGATTTGCTTCAAATATGAGCTAAATAAAATAGTATCAAACTGTGGTTATTCTGTCGCATAATATGGTGTGCCTTGTAGTGGAAATCAATCAACCAAGAGAAAGCCAAATATGTGAAAGTCATTAGAACTGCATGTTTGTGTTTCCCCCATTCTCAAAATTCCAATCCAGTTTTATATCTGCTATTTCTTTAAAAGTCAAGGAGAGAGCAGATGGGGGATTTCCTGCATGCACTGATGAAGTGCTGTCATTCACAGAGATAAAAATCTCCACCACCCTTCACCCTTTAAAACAAATCATTTTCAGGTAAAACATATTTAAAATAATTGAAAGCAAAACATTAAATCAGGAACAGATGTTCCAAATTGACCCAGAAACATTTCAGCACTTTGGCAACAAATGCACAGGCCTTGTTTTTTTTTAGAAACACAAACTGGATTCCTATCTTCTAAAGGGCATACAGAGACATTTGTCCATTTTTCCTGATGGCATGCAAATGAAAAGATTAACTGGTTGATCAATGACAACCTCAGCAAAACAAATAGCCTACAATGTGGAATGGAAGATATAGGTAAACTGCACAATATAATTAGGAGCTTAAGCAGATAGTTAAGTCAACATCCTCTGTAATCCCAAATATCTCTTTAGTCATCCAACTTTTCAATTAAATGATGGTGTTTATAATGTACGAGCAATGTCCCTTCCGAAGACGTGTACCATAAAGCAGGGGGTTCCACAAAATGCTTTCCCCCCCGGACCACTTGGAAATTGCTGATGGTTCCTTGGCAGACCACTAAATATTGCTTCTGGCTTTTGTTGCTGGGCAAGATGTTGCATGAGTTTTAATTGTATTTTTTCCAGACACACCATGGGCCACTTGAGTGAAGCTCAAGGACCATTGGTGGTCCACAGACCACAGCTTGGGAACCCCTGTCATCTAGTCAGACATTGCTTTCAGAACAACGTGAGCTCTGAACCACGTTGTGAAGCTGACTGTATAAAAAAATGCCATCTGTACAGGGGTGCCATTTCACCCTTGGGATTGTGGGTGCCGACCACTGAAACGCTCACATGCAACATCATATGCGCATGCCTACATGTACTGTGTGTGACATCACACGAACAACCTGCAGGTGTGTGGGTGTGGGTGTGGGTGTGTGATGTCTCATGTCTGTGTTGTGGTGGCAGGGGCTCCTCCTCTTCTTCTCTCCACAGTCACCAAGGCACCCTTTTCCACAGGGTGGGGCCTGGACCTGGAGACAGAAGAGACTTTGCCTCCACATCCAAGACAACCCCCCACCCCTGGAAAAGGGTGCCTTGTTGCCTGGCTGCGGAAGGTGGAGCTGAACTGCTTCTCTCTCAGAGGCAGCACTTGTCAGGAGTATGGGCAGGAGTCAGGCTCTGGGGCCTGTAGTGCTTTGCAGGACTGGGGCCTGCCTCAGCTTGTGCTGGAGAGGCAAGGCGTGGTCACTCAGGTGAGGCCATTTGATACCTCACTGCACCTGGTGGCAGGAGCTAGGAGGGATAAAAGCTCAGCATTTCCCTTCAGCTCTTTGCCACAGCAATGCTACCCCTGCCTGGTTGCCTCTGGCCTCTCGCTCCTTGGACCCTTGCCTTGTCGACGCCTTGATCCTCGACCCTTGGACCATTGCCTTGCCGACGCCTTGCTCCTTGACTCCCAGACCTTCGCCTCTGCCTTGCTCCTTGACCCTGCGACTGCCTGCTTCTGGACCCTCAGCCCTGCACCTGTTCCTGCTTCTACATCACCATCTTGCCTCTGGTCCTGATGTCCTCAGTCAGGGCTTCAATCGCCCGCCGACTGGACTGTGACAGCACTGCTGCCACCTGCCAGCTTTTCTCATTGACTTTGTGGGTGCCCGGCCCTCACAATTTTATTAGTGTGGGTGCCCTGGTACCCATGGCCCACTGGTGTTGGCTCCTACCGTGTTTCCCCCTTTTTAATACATAGTCAGAAAGTAAGCCATAGCAGGCTTTTTAAGCATTTGTGCAGATTAAACACCCCCTGAAAATAAGCCATACCTCTGCGCAGCAGCGCCGCTCGCCTCGAGGCAGCGGGACCCAGCAGCAGCGCCGTCCTTGTCCTCCCGCTGCTGTTGCTGTTGCTGCTGCCGGGCCAGGAGGAGGTGAGGCTGCTGCTTGCCCCTGTGGGCTGCATGGCCCGAGGCTGAGCTGCGGCGGGAGGCCCGCGGGCGCTTCCGCACCGCTGGAGTGATGGACGGCGGTGGGAGCGCTGCTGGCCCCTTCCGTGACGCCGGAGTGTTATGGGCTGCATGGCCCAAGGCAGAGTGGTGACGGGAGGCCCGTAGGCCTTCCGCACCACCGGGGCGACACACGGCGGGAGCGCTGCTGGCCCCTTCTGCGCCGCCAGAGCGCCCGGCGAGGAGGCCTGCCGCCCCGGCGCCCAAAATCAGCGGCGGCAGAGCGGAGCGCTCCGCAGCGCCGATCGCTCGGAGCGCTCCGCAGCGCCGATCGCTCGGATCGCTCCGCAGCGCCGATCGGGCGGAGCGCTCCACAGCTCCGATCGCTCAGAGCGCTCCGCAGCGCCGATCGGGCGGAGCGCTCTGCAGCTCCGATCGGGCGGAGCGCTCCGCAGCGCCGATCGGGCGGAGCGCCGAGCCAGCGACCTGGCCTCTTCCTGCCTGCCGCCCGCCGCCCTTAATGCAAGGAAGAGGGGAAAGGGGCGCCTGGGAAGGAGTCGGGAGGGCCCTTGCTGCATGAGCCGTGGGCGCGCGGCTCCTTCCAAGTGCAGTGAGCGCCTCGTTTTGAGCGAGAGGCTTGAAAGGAACACAGCAACAAGGGTGATGGCTGCGCGACCGTGGGGGCTCTCAGTGCCGCCTTGCCCGGGCCCCACATTCCCCGGAGGCCTTCCGCCTCGCCAAGCTCGGCTAGCCAAGCTCGGAAGGCACGCGGGTGGCCTGTCTAAGGCCGGGCGGGATCCCTCAGCCCTGCTCATCCTCATGCAAAACACCCCCCCCCAAATAAAGTAGCAGGAACCTTGGAGCGGTTGGCAGGGGGTAAATAGAAGAAAGAATTAAAAAACCGAGACAAAGGCATCGCCGGGCGGAGCGCCTAGCCAGCGGCCTGGCCTCTTCATGGCCCGGCCGAGGAGGCCTGCCGCCCCACCGCCCAGAACCATAGATACCATAAAAACATAATAACAATAAGACATCCCCTGAAAATAAGACACCGTGTGTTTTTTTGAGGAAAAAAAGTTATAAGACGGTGTCTTAAAAAAGGGGAAACACGGTATGCATCTGTACAACATGTTGATGCTGCAGATACATGCCTTGGATCAATGATGGTTTAAATTAATTGGCAGTGAATCATCAAACCCATTCAGTGAACAGTTTTCCTATTCCTTAAAGAAGGATGATGAAGTACTGGAGTTAAGAATGAAGAATACACTGCCAGTTCCTTTGCCATTTACTCCATACTTTGTAGGTACAGGAAAGTGTTTCACACGTGTTTCCATTTCCTTATGGATAGAAAAAGGCCAAGCTTTATAATGTTTATTTCCACCCACAATTTATTGGAGTCTTGCACCATAAATAGGACAATTCGCTTTAACGGAAATGAGTTACACTATAGATGGAAGTTGGAAAAAACCCATCCTGCTATGTTTTTCCCCATAAGAAATTAGAGGACGGACTTGCTTGTTTATTTCACAAAATGAAGTAATAAAAATATTTTCCCCTGCTTTTCTGAGATGTTCCTTTAAGTGGTATTAGAAGAACATGTAATAAGAATAGAAGTGGGGAGCTAAACTATCATAATGGAGCTGTCCTGCACAGCAGAGGGACATTCAAGGCAAATGAATTTTTAATGTACTTCTTGGTTCTCCTCATTACTATAAGGAAAATTATTGCATAATTTAATTTCTGTAATTTATTTCAATTCTTTGAAATATAGATCCCTATATACTTGAAAGATTGTTACTTGTTGTATATGTATTAATTTGTGATTGTAATCTTGGACTATTATTTATGTATAAATATTCTGATTTACTATAATTAATTTGAGGGCCAGCTATATCCCCAAATAAATTAATTTCTTGTAACGTAAGTAGGAGAGACTCTGCCTGGCTGGATAGCATTACCACAACAAATATTTGTATGACCAACTACTGTTGTGGACTAGTGAAGCTGATGCTTAAAAATCTCTTTTCTGTTTGATTCTTAAGTGATGATTGAAGAAGTAGGGGCATTCCAAACAGTCGAACGCTTTGTAGCATTGAATGCTATAGTAGCCAAAGGATGATTATTGCTCTTACTGTGCCCAGTACTGTTTAACAGATGCCAGATTGAATCTGCATTTAATCTTCCTGTTTTCTCTAGATTTATGTCCTAAAAATACAACTTTAAAACTATGTTTTTATGATTAACAGCTGAGTGAGTGAACCCACCCTCAGACTCACTCAGTTGGCATCTCCGCCCATAGGGAACTTTTGCCTGCTGGAGTGTCTCATCAGCAGATCTCAGATATTGTTGGCAACATAGAATGTCTTCACTGTGATCTTGTAAAAGCATAACTAGAAAAGCATGGTATGAAAGTTCTTTCATGTCTCTCACGCATCTAAGTAGCTCTTCCCTGGTAACATAATGTGTGAAGCACACCTATATGTCCTGAGGTTTGACATTATTAGGAGACTTGAGAAACAGCATCCTGTGCATTCTCTCAATATCAGTGTGTGTGAAGTGCCAAGCTGGGAAAATTGTGATCCACTAACCCAGAACACACACACCAACATCCACTTCTGCAGACTCCAGGACCCAGCATATCCAGAGGTTCTGACAGTGACCACAGGTTTCTATATCATCCAGCTTGAATCCATATTTGCTTTTGTATTTTATTTCCATGCTGGTTGTTCTAATCCAGGGGTAGGCAACCTAAGGCCCATGGGCCAGATGTGGCCCAATCACCTTCTCAATCCGGCAATCAGTGTGTTTTTACATGAGTAGAATGTGTCCTTTTATTTAAAATGCATCTCTGGGTTATTTGTGGGGCCTGCCTGGTATTTTTACATGAGTAGAATGTGTGCTTTTATTTAAAATGCATCTCTGGGTTATTTGTGGGGCATAGGAATTCGTTCATTATGTTTTTTCAAAATATAGTCTGGCCCACCACACGGCTGAAAAGGTTGCTGACCCCTGTTCTAATCTAAAGATTTACTTTCTTCTTCTTCTTCTTCTTCTTCTTCTTCTTCTTCTTCTTCTTCTTCTTCTTCTTCTTCTTCTTCTTCTTCTTCTTCTCTCTCTCCCTCTCTCTCCAGATTTGATAGTTAGAGCTGAAATATACCCTTCTATGGTGTAGTAGCTGGCACTCAATCATCTGATTAATCTTTCTTCAGCTGCCGCAGTTGCAGCAATATCTCTTTTAGGAACAGGGTTGTCATTTCCTTCCTGTTGCTCCTTGCTCCTTTAGGGGTTTGGGGTACCATGTTGGGACCACTTGTAAGAGACCAAGCCTAGTCTCTTCTACAGTGGGGGATGTTTTAAAATAAATGGTAAGTGCTTGTTCTTTTGCTCTTTGAGAACTTAAAAGCATTCCCAAATCAAATCCCACACTTGGGAAAGACTGTTTTTCACTTATCTGTGGCTGAAGTCCACTTTCTTGAGACATAATGTCTCTTAGACCAGGGGTGGCCAACTCCCAAGAGACTGTGATCTACTCACAGAGTTAAAAACCGGCGATGATCTACCTTTTGGGGGGGGTTCAGGTCAAAGTTGTAGGGCTTTCTTTAGGGGGAAGAAAAGCCCCGTTTCTTTGGGGTGCAGAGCAAAAATGTTGAGCTTTTTTAGGGGAGTCAAAGTTGTTGAGCTTCTTTGGGGGGAGCAAGTGATCTACCAGTGATCTAACACAGATGTCCAGTGATCTACCAGTAGATCATGATCTACCTGTTGGACGTGCCTGTCTTAGACTAAGCTGCCATCAGCTTAGCTACAGAGAACTTCCACAATGGAAGACAGTAATGTTTCTGAATACCAGTTGCTGGAAGCCACAGGAGGGGAGAGTGCTTTCATGCTTGGATTCTGCTTCTAGGTTGGCCACTGTGAGAACAGGCTGCTGGACTAGATGGGCCATTGCCCTGGTCCAGTAGGCTTTTCTTGTGTAGCTGCTGCCTGAGAGAACAGACAATATTGGACTAGATGGATAAATAATCTAACCTGTTGAAAGGCAGATTCCTTTGTCTTTTGTTACTGAGTTCATATAATAAGGCCAATGCGTCATTCTCTATCCGTCATACCTTTAGAAATCAGTGCTATTTCACTCTAAGCACACGTTCTGTTTCTTCAGACATTGCATCCATACGGAATTCTTTTCTACTGTTATGTCCATTGTTCTTCTGCTCTACCTCATTAGCTTTCACACTCTGTTATCTCTCTTGAATTTGTTTCTTTTAATTACATTGCACACTTTGGCAAAACGATTGCCTCACGCTTTTACAAATCACAGCACTTGCCCAGTGCAAGACATGGCGGAAGTGCAAGACATGGCGGACTTCAGTATACATACATAGCTTTAACTTTTGTGCATCTCCTTACACTATTTCTTGGTTCGTTTTACTATGGCTTGTTTTCAAACTTTCCTGCTCTCTTGACTTGCTCCCTTGATTTTCCCCTGCTCTCCTTTCTGCATTATGGGCACTGTGTTTGCAGTAATAGCATCTGGTTTAACCTCTATTATTTTTGCCCGGTGCAGGTAATCTCAGTTGCCTGCACAATCTGACTGCTTTCTTTGAACTTAAATTGATGTTTTCCAAAAGTCTTTTCCCTATCCTTTTTTTTTGCAACTTTGGATCTCTAGTTACAATAACAGTCTGATATCTTATGATGTAGACTGTTACCTGTCCATTATTGAAGGTTCAACTCATCAGTTTCAGTTCTGTTAAAAATTCTTTAGAGGACATGCCTCAGTGTAGTTGTGAAATTTTTTTTTTCAAGAGTTTTGCTTTTCTTTGCTTAAATGTGCCAAAATCTCTTTTTAATTACATGCTATTGAAAGCAACTGCTTCAATTTTGGAAGCTTATGCTGGTAGAGATACCTCTTTAGATTGCTCTACCTGCCAGCCTAGTTCTTAAGATCTTCATCACATGCCCTTCTCTAGCTATCCCAGGTAAGGTGGGTGGTTACTAGGGAGAGGACATTTTTGGTGGTGGTGTCCTCATAGTGGAATTGTCACCCCAAGCAGGCTTGCCTGATACTTACACTGTGGTGAAGCCCTTTTTGATTTTCCTGTGTTTTAATAATATACTTTTAGTAGACTATATTTCAGTTATTGACACAATTACTTCCCACTTTGCTGGTTGGAGGTGGTTTTGTATATTTAAAAGATGTGGGGGTTTTTTCTAATAAAAAAACATGAAAATGTATTTTTTTGGCCAATTTTTACTTATTTTAATTCTGATTTCTATTTCTTACTCTTTTTTTAAACAACAACAACTTGGTTGTAGTAATACAGTTTTGAAATAGGCTCTGATATGCTTGAGCATAATTTGATGTTGGCTTGTGAATAAATAGAGATAATCATCAGTAAATAAATAAATACATCAATAAAGAGTAATAGAGCAGTCCTAACCAGTGCTTTTTTCTGGGGGGGGGCACAGGGGAACGCATACCCCTAAACATTTTGTGAATGTAACGAGAGAAGAAACTAAAATTTCAAAAATGTTTAGTTTCTTCTCTAGCACGGTGAATTGTCAGTTCTGTTGCTTCCTCTGATGGCGGCCTCATTTCCTGTCATGGTGTTTCCTGAGTCTCAGACGGAAGCGAGCATTTAATATGTGAAGCAGTGTGGAATGTGGATGTGTGGTGTTTTACTGATGAAAGTTTGGCCTCACTGAGGGGCAATATTTCAATATGATCTGTCAGTTGTGTAATTTGAGGTAATGCATGTTCTTTGTGCTGATGACACAACCTTGATGGCAGAAAGTGAGGAGGAATTAAAGAACCTTTTAATGAGGGTGAAAGAGGAGAGCGCAAATTATGGTCTGAAGCTCAACATCAAAAAAACTAAGATCATGGCCACTGGTCCCATCACCTCCTGGCAAATAGAAGGGGAAGAAATGGAGGCAGTGAGAGATTTTACTTTCTTGGGCTCCTTGATCACTGCAGATGGTGACAGCAGTCACGAAATTAAAAGATGCCTGCTTCTTGGGAGAAAAGCAACGATAAACCTAGACAGCATCTTAAAAAGCAGAGACATCACCTTGCCGACAAAGGTCCGTATAGTTAAAGCTATGGTTTTCCCAGTAGTGATGTATGGAAGTGAGAGCTGGACCATCAAGAAGGCTGATCGCCGAAGAATTGATGCTTTTGAATTATGGTGCTGGAGGAGACTCTTGAGAGTCCCATGGACTGCAAGAAGATCAAAACTATCCATTCTGAAGGAAATCAGCCCTGAGTGCTCACTGGAAGGACAGATCGTGAAGCTGAGGCTCCAATACTTTGGCCACCTCATGAGAAGAGAAGACTCCCTGGAAAAGACCCTGATGTTGGAGAAGGGGACGACAGAGGACATGATGGTTGGACAGTGTTCTCTGTCCAGTGTTCTACCAACATGAGTTTGACCAAACTGCGGGAGGCAGTGGAAGACAGGAGTGCCTGGCGTGCTCTGGTCCATGGGGTCACAAAGAGTCGGACACAACTAAACGACTAAACAACAACAAAATGTTCTTTGTACTTTTGTCCATTTACTGTATTTATTTTCCCCGATTTGAACTATAAAATTGTGATTTTCTTGTGTCAAAATGGGAGTATCCCTAAACATTATTTTTTTAAAGAAAAAAAGCACTGACTAGGAGTCTCACCGCAACTGGAGATGAGCTCGGCTGTTGCGGGTGCGTCTTATCTACTGCAGAAGCCTCTGCAATGCGTAGTTGGATAGGTATAGATCTACTTCTGCTGGTGTTCCTATTTTTACAAATCTTACAATTGAGTAAGTGCTTCAGCACATATTAAATAACTGATTTTAAAAAATGATAAACATTGGCTGCTTTGGGGGGACAAGAGAAACATGAATTGTACCATGCAGTTATGTAACATCCATAGAAGTGAACGGAACACAGTCGGACATAAGGACCAAAATTGCTGTTTATCCTCGCCCCTTCAAGGATGGAAAGCCAGCCCTAATTTTGCTTTTTGATCACAACAAAAGAACAATGATTTGGTAATGCCCCCAGCTATGACCGTGTATTGTTTTTAAATTGTATTATTTTTAAATTGTAAACATTTCCCATCTTATTACTGAATAACACATCAAAAGCTGAGGAACTTTTTCATCTCCATGTACAAACTGTTGCCTCATTTCTAAGCCTATCTCAACAAATTGGCTCCGTGAGGTGGGATCAGCACCCACGTCACAAAGGCCAGGTACCTTATCATGGTTCTGAGCTACATTTGGACCTTTGACCTTCAGGCAATGGGGTTATGAGATTCATTACATCAGCCTCCTGATCTTTTCAACCTGAAAGGCATTCTCATTTTTCTGCTACAGTAATTCTAGCTAGAAACAAGTGACGTTTTTGTCACAACCGTTTCCATCCAACTCTTGCATGGATTTATTGTTAAAATACCGATGTAAACTTCTGGGTGAACATAGATGGTTCTCTCTCTCTCTCTCTCGTAAATCCCTGTCTTTAATTAGGTTTAAATGTTAAAGTAGTTTTAGTGGCCTTACCAGTTTGGAATGCCATTGTTAAACACCTCTTGTTAGAGCCAAAAAGTGGTCTAGAAAATAAGAAACACTATTAGAAATATATATGTAAATAAATGCAAAAATGATGGACCAGATTCACCTGTCCCAATTAAAAGTGATGAAGAGCAACTGCCTTAGATAAGGTTTCATATCAAATTTGTGCCTATTGTTCCTATTTTATAGAATATATTTTATTAGATTTCTACATTTTTTTCTTTTCTTTTATCAACTTCTCTTTTTTAAAATATATTTTTATTATTAAGAAATTTTTATATAAAAAAGCAAGAAAATCAAACAATCAGACAATCAAATCATCATACACAAAAAAGGTAAGAGAAAACACAACAAAAAGGAAAAGAAAAAAAATATATGCAAATCAGATTCTTAATCACTTCTAACTTAATTTCCCTCAAAGACTTCCCCGTGTCCCCCATTTAGCGGTTCATTGCCTATCTTTTACACGCAGGTTCTATTCATATTTTATATCTATAGTTACTATTTCTCGACTTTCACTAAACTTTCCCTTAGATCTCAACCTGCAACATACATAATTGCTTATATTTCTCTTCATAAATCAATTTTACAATATTTTTTATAATATATTCTAAATTTGCTCCATTCTTCTTTCGTCTTCTCTTCTCCCTGGTCGCGTAGTCTTCCGGTCAGGTCAGCGAGTTCCATATAGTCCAACATTTTCATTTGCCACTCCTCTAATGTAGGAATCTACAATGTCTTCCAATATTTTGCTAACCTTTTATCAACTTCTCACCCCATTTTCTGTGGTGTCTTATTGCTGCGCCGTTTCTTGTGCCCATAACTCTTAAATGGAAGATTATCCATGAAATTTCATGGAATTTCCATGTAAATCCTAAAACACCAAGGTGTGGAAACAGAAAACCCCATGATGATACAGGGACAGATTCTGCACGTTCTCATTTCTAGTTGTTCATATTCATCATATGTCGCAATAGGAGCTGCATCATAATTGTAACGACACACCCGCTTATCAAAATTTCAGATTGCAAAAATGTTTTGCTTACCCTTTGGTTATGCCAGATATAGAAAACAAGTAGGCAAAGTGCAGGGAATGCTGACCATAAAATAGTTGTACTGTTCCAGTTTAAAGGCAAAGGTCTATAAACACAATGTGAGTTTTAAATTTAGAGGGCATCCTATTTTTTTATGCTCATCAACATGCAGGTGAATGGAGATTGGGGATGAAAAGCATGCCTGAATTCAGACATACATGCACTGAAATGTACTAAAGCTCTTTCCCTGCTCAGTCTAATGAGAAGTTCCTTCTTGGCTTGTCTGTACCATCAGAATGTAATTAAGTCCATGAAGATTCAGGTAAGTGCCCAAGGTGTGCATTTAATTAAAAATGAAAATGAGGCTTTAAGCATCAATTGGAGCTCTCTTCAATTATGAGTCTTCCCCCCCTTTTCCTTTTACTGGTTCTGCTTAACACCCCCCTCCAGCCCCCCACACATACAGAGCAACTAAACCTACATTTGCACATGACACAATTACTGTCACGTAAGGCAGAAATACCTGGGTAATTTGAGAGGAGTACGGAAAACAAAACATTTGCATAAATTTATGTAAGACAAAAAAAGGTAAAGGGGAGGGGAAGCTTTACAAAATCAATGTATAGCTCACATATGGAAACAATGACATGATTGTTTACTCACTGGTTTTTAATGATATTCACTTTCTCCTAATCGTAATGTGGAAAATGTGAGCGCCAGATGTTAAGCCTTCAGCGTATATTGCAATGAACACTGGAAGGTCTATTGAAAGAAACTTCTCCTGACACTAAAATATAATGTCACTCTTCAGTTTATTAATGCTGTGTCCCCCCCCCCCCGGTTGCAAGAACAAGTTTGGTTTGTAACTCAGATTTCCATATTTTAGAATGGTTCAGCAACAAATTTACATATTTCCTGGAATCTTCAGATATAAAACCGGTAAAACACGCTGAGCGTTATTAGACGTAGATTATAACCCATTACTATTGTTTCAATTAGCAATGTAAAAGTGACCTGCAGTGTTCAGATGACCCACTAATGGATTTAAATGCTTTCAAATATTAATGCAAGTTTTCTAAAGATGAATCCCAAACCCATTATTCCTGGAATAACTAGGAGCTGAAAAGCTGGCAGCGAGTGTGCATTATGTGGAAAGGCTCATGGTTAATTAAATGAATACCTAGCATTACACTAGTCACTCTAGCGCTACAAAATTATTTCGCATTGATTTTTACATTCCAAGTCCGTGATTCAATTTACTTCTGCAATTTGTGTTGTTGTGTCAATAAAAGAGTGCTTCTGGAAGATGGAAGCATTAGGGAAGGATAAAGACATTAAGGTCCAATGAAAGCTACACTTTTCTTACATCCCCCCCTTCTATTGAAATATCATTTGTAGGCAGCACTTTGTTATGTATTATTAATACAATTTTTGTTTGCTTCCATCTGCTCTCCTCATTCCTTTTTATACTCAGGGACTGGAATGTTAGTGATTGCTTCAGGGTGAGTAGCTAATTTTTCCCCCTTTCTTTTCAGTAACAACTTCTCTCACTATCAAGAACAAAACACCATCAACACAAATCTGTTATTTCATGTTAAATGAACTAGAAGGGCCGCATTCAAAAAGAAATGAAGCTGGTGGAATTAGGGCGATGTTTTTTAATTTAAGTAATAAAATGTATTTATGAACCTTTTGTTGTTGTTGTTGAAAAAAAGGTAATCTCAATAAGTTCCTTCATATGTTTATTTTACATTGCTCCTTTGTGTTATAAAACCATTTCTTTTATTGGCTTGGATCCAAGATCTGCATGCATCCATCCACATGGAAAGCTTCTCTTCTACCTCGAGGGGTCATTGATCCTCATTCCCTCAGTTGCAGTGACCCACTTGCCCTGAAAAGGCACTCTGGAGCTGAATGTGTTGTGGAACTAAGCATGGGGGTGGTAGTTGAAATTGGGGGTGGGGGAAATTGCCAACCTTCCCATACCAAAGATGAACCTCCAGGTCACATACAAGGAGCTTTGGGTCCAAGCCACAGGCTATTCTTAGAGTCGCATGGGATCCTCTCTCACAAGCAATATGAGCAAGGGTCCTTGTGGGTTGTAATTGAACATCCTTTTGCACTCCCCAATGCATTTGTGGTTCAGCCCTTCACACAATTCAGAGGCTGAAGCCCCCCCCCCAGTAGATGGATATACTATACAAAGGTGATTCAGTGCACTGCAAAACCTGCATGCGTTATTTCAAAACCACTTAACAACCGCCCAGTTTTTGCAGCCGGGATTTCTCCATGCAAGTGGAACAACAGACTACATATATATATACCACTTAGGCTTCCTTGGAAAATAATTTGCTTAGCAGTTAAGACATACTACGCTTAGGTTAATGGAAACTAACCAGGCAGCACCCATTTGATTTCACAAAGATTAGGAAGGGAGCATATTCCTTGGCAGAGGCAGCTGGCCATCTTTCAGAATAGCAGCAGCTTGGAGGGGAGTTCTAAGAGCAAAACAATATGCCCAAAAAGAAGCAAAAGAAGATAAACGGTGATTATTTGAACTAGCCCATGAGACACAATATAAAAGGAACAAAAAAATGAATGCAGGTGTAGCTTTGGGGTTGTTGGGTTTTGCTTTGTGTGTTATGGCTACAGTGAGAAGAGCCTGCTAGATCAAGACATTGAATCTGGCTTCCTGTTCTCACAGTGGCCAACCAGATGGCTGTGGGATGATGATTTATGGTGCCTAGGAGGAAGATTTTTGCAGTAAATGATAAAGACAGTACTGCTTCTCTTCAGCCAAGCTAGGTGATCTAAGGCAGGCCTGGCCAAACTTGGTCCTCCAGCAGTTTTGGGACTACAACTCCCATCATCCCTAGCTAACAGGACCAGTGGTCAGGGATGATGGGAATTGGAGTCCCCAAACAACTGGAGGGCCAAGTTTGGCCATGCCTGATCTAAGGAACCAACAGGGTTATCACTGGCCTTATCCTATATAATAAAGTGCAAGTGTCTCTGCGTCCAGTCCCTGTGTCCCTGGGTTTGCGCTACTGCACATGTGCCCCACGGACACAGGGATTGGATGCAGAGACTGGACACACACACACACATGCTCTCCCCACCCCCACCCCCTGAATGGTGTTGAGAGGACATAATGGAAGGCACCATTGGGGATTCCCCCCTCAAGAAAAAGTAAAGAAAGGTGGAGTTATGAGAAGGAGGGGTAGTGTCCGAAGAGGAAAGGAGACAAAATTGTGAGGGAAATTGGTGACGGTTTAGGGAGGGGGGGAGAGTCTGACTCTGAGGGGAAAGGGAAGTTGCCCCATGTCGGACCTCCTGCCTGCCTCCTTCCCTCCCTCGCCCTCCCGCCCTTCAAGCTCTGGTCGCCACTCCCCGCTCGACCAGAGGGAAGCGCAGCCACAACTTTCCCCTCTAACGACTGCTTCTTTTTCCCTTAGCTCGTGCAGGCAGTGCGTCCCGGAGAGGCCCCGCTCGCTTCTCTCTCTCTCTCTCTCTCTCTCTCTCTCTCTCTCTCTCTCTCTCTCTCTCACACACACACACACACACACACACACAGTTCCAGGGCTTCCCCCCGTTCCCGCCCGGCTAGCGCCCGTTTACTTAACGAGCTGAATGACACTAGTAATAAATATTCATCCATGCCTCATTCCACCTTTTGTACATCTTGTCTTTCAGAAGAGATGCTGAACAGCCCTGCCTCACCTTACTGCTACTTGACCCCTAGCCTGTCTTTGGCTATACTGTATATCTGCTCCAGAACCTGCCCCCAGCCTGTTTCCAACTAGCCACCTGCTTCTGGCCCTCTGGTTCTTTTTGGCCTGTTTTTTAGACTTTGAAGCTGGTGGTGGGTTTGAGTGTTATGGGTGGAAATGACAGCTTTGCTGGCTCAGTGAGATAAGGGAGGGCCTCTTGTGGCCCTCCCTTGCCCAACAGCCCTGTAGGGTGTCCAGTTGCAACTTAATTACCCAGTAACTGCTGCCACCATTTATATTCCTATAGCATGATTTCCTATAGCATGAATTCCATGAATCAAGCTGCATAGGAGATCACAAGGATCCTTGAACTTGGCAAATGCACATTCCAGACCCAATGAGCCAAAATTACATGCAGTTTCATTAAGAATAAAAAAAAGTTATATTAAGACTAAAACAAAGGGGAAGAGAAGGCGAATGGACAAAACAGAATGTTGAAACAAAAGGAGCTCTGTTGCTCTAACCTGAGTAATTCTAAGCCATTTACTTACATCATGGTGCCCTGGCCTCCTCAAGGGTAAAGCAGCAATGAATCGTTTGCAGGTTTCCTGATGGTGAGTCTTCACTCACCATCAGGCAGACCCCACCAGGGTGGGTGGTGGGGAGAAAGGCTTTCATTCAATAACTTTATTTTTATGGCTCTAGCCACCATGATGAGTGGATGACTGTTTGAGTGACAGTTGCCATTCAGTGACCATCAGCCTTCAAGTCACATTTCATACCTGTTAGGGAGCAAATGGATACTAGGCACACAACACCCGGGATCAGAGGAAGATGGTTATCTCGGCATTAATTAACACCTGGATACTCCACTTCGCTGTCATAGCACCTAATATCTAATTGGGGATCAAAAAGCCTGGCAGGGGATATGTGTCTGGCTCAGTGAGCCAAAACAGAGGGGCATGAGAGCAAGGGTTTCTTCACAGGCTCTTCTCCAGGCCTTGGAGAGCCTTTGCCACTGCTGGTAGAGCAGAGGTGGGGATCTTGCGGTCTTCCTGGTGTCACTGGATTCCTATCAGCCTCAGCCAGTGTGCTCAGTGGTCAGAGACTACAGAAATTCAAGTTCAACAATATATGGAAGGGCACAGGTTCCTCATAACCGTGATCAAGAATGTTGGGTTGGATGTACCCATACTATGTCCCCAAAATTGCTGCTGCTGCTGCTGCTGTTGTTGCTGTTGTTGCTGTTATTTATTAAATTTGTATACCACCCTTCACCCAAAGATTTCAAGGTGGTTCACAGCATAAAATAAAGAATAAAACCACAAAATGCATAATAAAAACAAGAACAAAACATAATACCGCCCCCCCCCCACAAATACATACTGGTCAAAGAGGAACATTTTCACCTGGCACCTAAAGATGTATAATGAAGGTGCCAGATGCATCTCCCTGGGCAGAGCATTCTACAAATGGAGAGCCACTGCAGAAAAGGCCCCGTTCTCATGTTGCCACCATGTGGGACAAGTCATCTGCAAAATGGGGGTAACATTGTCATGAATAGGATTATGAAGAAGGTTGTGCATACTAAGTAGGGACCCTTAAGAAGCACCACAGTGGCAGAACACACACACACAATGACAGACGTTGGACCTGCCAACTTTGGTACAGTAGAATGGGAAACAAGACCTCTGTATGTTCTATCTGAGACCTTGGAGAGCTCCTATCAGTCCCCACAGAGTGTTCTGGTTAGGATGCTCTCATGGTAATTTTCCAAAATAAGATTAGAGAGTAAGAAACTTTTTAATGCCATATTTCTTTTTCATCAATCAATCAATCTGAATTTGTAATTTAAACAGAGATTGTGCATAGAGATCTTTTGCCATGGTTCAAAGATTTCCAGCTTCCTATGGTTCAACACAACAACCTCTTTGTGGTTTAATTATGATCAGAGTTCTGAATATGATTCATCTACTTGCACATAAAATCTGGTGTGTTGGTCAGAATAAGGGCAAGAATTAAAGAATTGAATTCTCTTAAGGCCTGTTTAACCATTTCACTGCTTTATAAAAATCAACAAAACAAACATTTCAGCATTAAAAATGTTACAAAACAAGAGAGGCAAGTACACTGAAGCCACATAAATGATCTCTAGACCATAAATACAGTTACAATATTAAGGAATGAAGGGCTTTAACTCCAGCTGTTTCATTTTAAATATGTACCAATATACCAGTTCTTCACTTGAATAGTACCAAACTGCTCTTATTTGCTCTATGATATGATATGATATCAATTTATTTTTAGTGTTTCACTGTATTTATTGTATCTTTGCTATTTTATTGGAAATTACCCTGTGATTGCAATGTGATACCGGGTAGTTTATAACTCTGGTAAGTAAGTAAGTAAATAAATAATGTCATAGTGTATTTGGAATGCATTGTGTGGCTAGTAGTTGCAGCGAATGCTTCACTTAATTATGGTATAAGATAGACTTTGGTTAAATTATGGTCAAACGAACAATACTCCTGTTACAGGATGCAAGGTTGGTGGGAAATACAGAGACTATGATTGTACAATCCATGCAAGCCCTAAGAATTTCCCTGGCAATGCTCTCAAAGGTACCCAATAAACAGAAGAGAATTGAACTCCTGTGAAGGTTAATTCCAGTGAGTAGTTGGCAGATTTACAGTGAAAACAACTAGAGTTATCTCTTCCTCCAGATTCAAACTGCATTCTTGGCCAAAATATCATTTCAAACCACAAATAAGAACAGACTAAACACCTGCCACAGTGAATGCTAGTCCTGTGCTTAACTTTTCCTGTGTCCCCTTTTCCAACCGTTCCCCATCAATTAATGAGAAAAGAAATCCCATTCAAAAAAGATCAAAGCTGAAGAAAAAAACTTCAGTGAAATTCTCCTGAGTAGCATGAAGAGTTTTTGTTGCACTTTCCTTAGTTTCAAGGTGGATGAGGAAAGTTTATGAGTGCCCTTTCTTTCATTTCACACCTCATCTGCCTGGTGGTTTGTATCCTGCAGCCTTCCTGGGTGTCTGCCTTATAACTGAAGCCCAGGGAAAGAGGTCATCATGAGGTAACATCTTTTTCAGAACAGGAAGTGTGGGCAGCCAGGGAGGCTGCAGGATGTTGAGGAAAATTTTACCAAAAAGAAAAACACGTGCTCCATCCTTGTCCACCTTGCAAATAAATAGGGTAAGCTCAACTGCCACCCTCTACACACCGAGATTCCAAAGCACCCAGAGAATGAAGCGGAAAAATGGAAGCCACTTTCGCAGGCGAAGAAAATTTTCAAGAAATGGTAGGACAGATTTTAGCAGAGCATTAGCTAAAACCAAGGGCTCCAAATACTGTTATTCAATCTTTTATTGTGTTTGCGATGGCCAAGTCATCATTCCATGCATCAGCCTGGAGGAAGGAGCCAGGGTCAGACCACATGGGTGTGAAGAGAACTAACAAACAGAGACTTGGTTACAGCATGATTCATAAGACTGGTCATGCAGCATGTCACACAGTTAGATATGATCATGCGAAGCACTGAGCAACTCAGACTTGCTGTAGGAGGGAAAGTGGGGGAGGGAGGCAGCACTTACCTGGCCTCCCAGATGTGAAGTTGATGCTGCTTACTAGGAAAGAGAGGGAGAAGGGCAAAGTGTGCGGAGGTTGGCACTGGGCAAATGCAACCCTGCCAGTGCATTTGCACAGCAATGCTCCACCCTGCTGTGGGCTATTGCAGTCCAGACAGCTGGAATGGGTCACCATTGCCTCAGGTGGCAAAATGTATTGCGCTGGCCTCATTGCCAATCTACTTAAGGAAAGGAAAGTAATCAAATAACTCAACAGGTCAGCTTAGTGCCTCTTTAGTTTTCTTGGGTATCAATATCAAATTAGCTTACATTACATAAAAGTATTTGTTTCTCTGGACTTACTTGCTTTGTAACTACTGCATAACTTCTTTGTGTTAATTATGGAACTAATGTTCAAGTCTAAAATCAAACTTTAGTTTTTGCAAAAAAAAAAGTAGAAGACTGGAGAAGGAAAATGGTGGAATATATGGAAATTGCAAAACTAGCATTGAGAATAAGACAGCAAGGCAGCGGGGTGTACATGAAAGAATGGGAAAAAATTATAGCATATATAGATAAGATAGTTGAAACAAAATAACACCTTAAATAAGAAATTACTCACAGAAGGAAACAAACCCACAACAACAAATTAGAAATCTTTATTGGAAATACAGATAGAAAATAAAAGTACAATGTATAGTAAAAAAAAAAAAATTAAATACGCATATATATATATACAAAAAGAGGATTAAACAAGAAAATATAAGTACAATAGAAAGAGGATGAAGGTTTAAAAACGATATGAAGAATGTTGAAAATAGACTGAAATGATAAGGAATGTTATACCGCGCAACCAAACACATGAATATAAAAATAGCAGAAGGAAGTAGTGTGGAAGTCGAACATCGGGAATTTTTGTAACTTTAGGTTTGAACTTTAAGAGTTGTTGTTATTATTACTATACTAAGTTGAATTTTTATTTGAGAATTATAGATAATTTGTAAAGATAATGAATGAAATGAGCCCAAATGTTTGATAATGGAATATGTGGTATGCGAAAATTAATAAAAAATTAATTAAAAAACAAACAAACTTTAGTTTTTGCTGTGACCACTTTAGTCCAGTCTATACTTGGACATAGTGATGTATGGAAGTGAGAGCTGGACCATAAAGAAGGCTGATCGCCGAAGAATTGATGCTTTTGAATTATGGTGCTGGAGGAGACTCTTGAGAGTCCCATGGACTGCAAGAAGATCAAACCTATCCATTCTGAAGGAAATCAGCCCTGAGTGCACCCTGGAAGGACAGATCGTGAAGCTGAGGCTCCAATACTTTGGCCACCTCATGAGAAGAGAAGAATCCTTGGAAAAGACCCTGATGTTGGGAAAGATTGAGGGCACTAGGAGAAGGGGACGACAGAGGACAAGATGGTTGGACAGTGTTCTCGAAGCTACGAAGATGAGTTTGACCAAACTGCGGGAGGCAGTGCAAGACAGGAGTGCCTGGCGTGCTATGGTCCATGGGGTCACGAAGAGTCGGACACGACTAAACGACTAAACAACAACAACAACAATACTTGGACATGAAACGAGCAGTTGGCTTTTAACACCAACCATCACCTTACACAATCCCAAAAGCTGAGCAAATTTGAGAGGGAATTTGCATATACCCCGAGGTTCTCTTCTATGCCAACTAGTTGGGATTCCAAGTTTATTTCTGAAATACATTTTATTTTGTTTACATACATTCTGGAGCACTTAGAGGCTTGCTAAAATCCCATTTCTATCAATGCACCCTCGGCCACCTTGGTTGCCCGCCAAAGGTTTTGGACTACAATTCCCATCATCCCTGGGTACCAGGGGTACCAGGAGAGTCTGGTTGAGACAGGCATCATCAATTAGCCCAGGCTGATATTTGTCAGTTCTATACTCAGTCACTAATGCAGATTAGAATTTCCACAAGGGGGCCTGCAAAATAAATAAATGAATACCGTATAAGACGACTGGGCATATAAGATGACCCCCAACTTTTAAGAAGATTTTCCTGGGTTAAAAAGTAGTCTTATACGCAGGAATATACAGTACTTGCTGCAGTGTAGTGTTCAGTCAGATGACCATGTCCTTCTCATGATACTCCATACCATTTCCCCTCCACCTGGTTTCGTGTTCTCTCCCCCCCTCCCAATAACCAGTCAACATTCAACAGCCACAGAGCATGATCATTACCTATTGGGCTGTTTTTACCCCTGCTTGTGTATTCCCCACCCCCTCCTGTGGTTAAATGTTGTGGTTTTGGCTGCATAAGCAATGGAAATTGAGAGAATGGTTTTGTGCTTAAGTGTAAAATAAAATAAACAAATAAATAAATTGGGGTGGCGGTGGAAATCAACCTATTTCCCACCCTAAATGTGAACATGACATTTAAGGGGTAAACTAATATGCTTTTAAGTAATCTTGACCATGTGCACCAAAAGGGTGACTCACAAGTTAACAGCCCATTTTCCCGTGAAAGCTCATTCTGCAATAAGCCACTTTTTGTCAATTTTCATTATTCATGACAGTACATCCAGACCCACACTTTTGTAAAGTAGGGATATTTAGTTTGATAGTTGTTTTGCTTCCCATGGTAATGTGCACTGCACACAGACACAAGTTTTGCGGTGTTGTAAAGCATCTTAAAAAGCAGAGAGATCACCTTGCCGACAAAGGTCCATATAGTTAAAGCTATGGTTTTCCCAGTAGTGATGTATGGAAGTGAGAGCTGGACCATAAAGAAGGCTGATCGCCGAAGAATTGATGCTTTTGAATTATAGTGCTGGGGGAGACTCTTGAGAGCCCCATGGACTGCAAGAAGATCAAACCTATCCATTCTGAAGGAAATCAGCCCTGAGTGCTCACTGGAAGGACAGATCCTGAAGCTGAGGCTCCAATACTTTGGCCACCTCATGAGAAGAGAAGACTCCCTGGAAAAGAACCTGATGCTGGGAAAGATGGAGGGCACAAGGAGAAGGGGATGACAGAGGATGAGATAGTTGGACACTGTTCTTGAAGCTACGAACATGAGTTTGACCAAACTGCGGGAGGCAGTGGAAGACAGGAATGCCTGGTGTGCTATGGTCCATGGGGTCACGAAGAGTCGGACACGACTAAACGACTAAACAACAACAACAAAGCAATAAAACATGTCAAGAACCTGCTTACCGGAGCCATAAATGGGATGAATGTACATACCATGATCCCTCTTTCAAACTGCCTTTGACTATATGAAAAAGGCTGCTGTTTTCAGCTTCACAGCTACAGCAGACTGGGAAAGATGGTCTGGAACGTGTTCCAGTTAACATCATAATGTATGAGGCGGCAATTAAACTCTCAGTTATTTCTTCCTTATTCCTGCTATGGAGTGAGGTTGCTGTCCTTGGTTATAAAAGAGTGGATGTTTATACAAATGTATCCTAGGCCCAGCAATAACAATTAATGTATTTAGCACATCTTCTGCATAATTCTGCACAGGTGCTCATAGAAGGAGATCTTACTTGTGGCAGGAACATTTCTCAGCAAACAAGTTGTTTAATAATGAAGGTTTAGGGTGGGCGGAGGTGGATGGTCTCGGAAATTAGCATTCAGCTATCTGATCTGAGATAAGATGAAACAACTGTGTGGTTGAAATGTATTGTCGATATGAAAGCTTTAAAGTATTACTGTAGCTGCACTTTGCCTCCTTTTCACTCAGAAAAAAGAGTATTATTCATTAGAATAAATTCACATGCTGTTAAATTCATTCATATAGCCAGAAGCCTATAAAAAGAATATAGACTAAAGAGCAAGCTGAATAATGAGATCTAATCTATGTAAAATAAGCCCCAGAAGAAATGTCCTTTACTTTGATAATATCCCTTGAAACAAGATCCCCCACTGGAAATCACAATAAAATGAGAGCTTGGGAAAACTCGCCAGCCAAGCGAGGTTGCTTTTGGAGGAATAATAGCTCCCCAAGCCAACCGACCTCATGATCCTAAGGAAGGTTTTTCATTAAGGCCAATAAAATCTCCTGGATTCCCTGAAGTTAAAGAGAAAATAGAGATTTGGAGGGGGAGCTCACTGTATGCTCCCAACCTTTCCTTTATTTAAATGTACAAGCGAAGTCTCAGCTTGCGGCCTCCAACAGAAAAGGATCCAAAAGTCCATTCAGAAGTAGACAATGGCCGAGCAACTGCTCCGCTTCAAACATATTTGACCACGAGTTTCTGCTATCGTGTGCAGCAGCAGCAGCAGATTGACGGGTCAGAGCTTGGGCTGCCAATGCATAGCATGGGGCCCAATCATCTCCATATTGACTGGGTATTTATGAATCTATTTAAAATGGCTTATTGGGATTTTCACACACCGCCTTCCCAAGGAACTTCAAAACGCTATAAGAAAAAGAGTTCAGCCCTTCTACACTTTTTTTTTTTTAAAAAAGGGTTCATTTCAATTTATCGTTTTTAATTTGCACACACCATGTGGGTGTGTTTTTTCATAGGGGGAAACAACAGCCATAAATTTAACAACAGAAGGAGTAAGCAAAACCAGACTTGGATTTGATGGAGGGTGGGTGTGCTTTGGTCTGAAAGGAAGATCATTTTGAAAATCGGAAATGGTTTTAATGGTTTTGTGGGGGCTCCTCTCTAGGAGTGGTATTGCATATTACTTCAGTTTCTTCGAAATGCGTCAAGCAGTTCTGCTGTATTTGAAAGCCCTGGGTTTCCCCTCCCAAAACCTCCCTGACCGCACCAATATTTAACAGGGGCACTGAAAGAGACAGCGCCATTTGAAACAGGTGCCCTTTCTTTCAGCTGCTGCCCAAGTTCCTCCTTTTCCTCCTTTCTGTGTAGGTAGTGCTGGTGGATTCTCACTGCCTCTCCACACTCTCCCTGCCTCACCCTCAGAAAGGGCTTTGGGAGTGCTCCCTCAGAACAACCCATTCTGAGCAAGGTGGCTCTAAGTTCAAACCACATTTCTAGTCCCCACGGAAAACTGTTGACGGTACAGGCCGTCTCACCCAGAATGCCTCCCCTCTGAGGTAGGAACTATTTGGGAGTGGATAGCAATCTCTTTGGGTTGCTTGGCTACCATTTTATTTTCCCCAGACTGTTCCACATGAAGTGTCATTCTAGCAAATTATGGCGGGGAACAGTAGGTTTCTGGAAAATATGAAAGTCAATTGGTGGCTGCCATCCTTAACACAAGCACATCCCACTACGTTCCAAATGCCCTGGAATTAAGATTGTGCCCAGGCTTCTAAGCAGAGGTCTACGCTGTTCCTGTTGCTGCTGCCATAACTATAACAGCAGATGGTGGGGAAGAGAAAACAAGGAAGACCACCACTGCTAATAGTCAGTCCCCTTTGCCTTCCTTTTGCCTTGTTTGGGGGTTCACTTTTCCTTAACTCCTCTTACAATGGAAACCACTGAAATTACATTTTGCAGATTTATGCTTTCACCCTACTTTGGGATACAAACAGTCTTGAATTTAACTCTCTTCAGAATGTTTTTAATGGATTCAGGGCACATCCACAATGAACACTTAATTTCAGTTTTATATCACTGTAACTGCAGGGCTTTCTCCAAAGAATCCTGGGGATTAATAGTTTGGTGTGGGTGCTGAGAATTCTCTGTTAGAGATATTCCCAGCCCACTCTTCACAAATCTGCTGTAGACAATGTTTCATGAGGGGGGAAGGAATGACTTACTAAATCAGTTTAATTCTGTGATGTAGATATGGCCTGAGAGATTGAGATGAGGAATTATTTTGCTCTGAGCTCTTGGCTAAAGGCCTCATGCCGATAAGAAGTCTTATTATTAGTATAAATTCTGAACTTAGAAGGACAAATTGTAATGGTTTCTGGGGTATGAATCACGGGCAAACAGCACCCTATGTCTCAGAATATAACTGAAAGCACAACCATTTCTTAGAAGACATTATTTTGCAGCTATTGTATTTTAGCCCATAATGTCATTAGACACTTAAAGAGTCATGAAACAAGATATATAAATGGTAGCTTATCAGAGAAATGCTGACACCATAATAAAGAAATTGAATAATTAATATCAAATATATTGTTTTCTACTTGACAGAGTGTGCGGCTGGAGAGTATTATTATATATGCACGATTCTATAGCACCCATCAATGTAATAGCCACTAAGATAATCACATATCTTGGGTGCAACGTGCGACAGAAGACTGAAGGGTAAGCAGCTACAGGATCTGAGCAGCGTAGGTCTTTTCTTGATAAAGGCTTTTTGCAGGGGGTGGCGGTGATGGAATTGTTCCACCTCATGCTGGAAAAATGGCATAACTTTTCAAAAGAAGCTAACCAAAGCTTAATTAATAAGAACTTTTTTTATTTCAGGAAAGTGTGCCAATGTGAAGGAAGTCGTAGAAGGACAAAGCTCAGGGAGATCGGAATTCAAATCCCTGCTCAGCCACAAAGTTCACTGGGACCAGTTGTCATCTCTCTCCATCTCTCTCTCTCTCTCTCTCTCTCTCTCTCTCTCTCTCTCTCTCTCTCTCTCTCTTTCTCTCCCTCCCTCCCTCCCTCCCTCCCTCCCTCATCTCCCTCACAGACTTGTTGTCAGGAGGCAATAGGAAGGGTGGGATAAAACAGAAATGAATATTATAGGATAGAACTTGATGGAAACTCAGCTCAAAATCTTTGGGCTGTTTTATATTGTGCTCTGGAAATGTGGGGCTGTGCCCCTGAATGTGTGTGTGCTGAGCTGTTGCCTTCTGACCAGCTGACCAGTGGGAGATAACTTATCAGGTGGTGTCAGGGGCTGGACTGAGGAGGAATGGTGGGGACTGCCCTCCCTTCTCCTGAGCTTTCCTGAGCACAGGAGGACAGTATAGATTTAGATCAGTGGGTTGCAGAAGGGCATAGTTCAGAGGCTGCAGAGGGCAGAAGCTGGGAAATATTGGAAGAGGAACAGCAGGAAGAAGAAGAAGCACCAGGGGAGAGACATTTGACAGACTCAGTGTCCTTGGGAAGCAATCCTGACCCCCTTTCTCCCAGGACCAGACAGGCATTGAGGGTAGTAGAATGGAGAGCTCAGCGACAGAAGGCTCAGATTAGCTGATGCAGAACTGATGTAGAAGAGGGGAGACTTTTCTTGGAGCAATGTCATTTCTACCGTGTTTCTCCGAAAATAAGACACCGTCTTATATTTATTTTTCCTCAAAAACACACACACGGTGGCTTATTTTCAGGGGATGTCTTATTTTTTATTAAGTAGGTACAGTTTAACCTACAAGGTTAACCTACAAGGTTAAACTGCCTATCACTATGGCTTATTTTCGGGGTATGGCTTATTTTCGGAGAAACACAGTAGAGATAGACTGCATTCCTTTGTCTCTTGTTGTAATATATATATATATATATATATATATATATATATATATATATATATATATATATGTAGAAGGTCCATGTTTGTTAAAGCACAATGTTCTCCGAAACCGCTTACCCGATTGTTCTCAAATTTGGACACAACCTCACATTCCCCTACGGGAGTGTTTCCATACACTTACATTGGATAGAACTCACCTAGGACAGGTTAAAAAAACCTGGATTTTTGTAAAAACAAAAACAAAAAACGCCTCCAGTGGACATCTAACTCACACACGACAAAAATACAAAAATACACTCCCCATTGACCCCCACCACCCCGACACACATCCCGCCCCATAGACCACACCCACCCCGAGACCAGGCTGATCCCCATCCCGGACCGTCCATGAAATAGGCCACTGTAATGCCCTCGCCCGTACTGGAGATCGCGCCCCCACAAGGGCCAGGCTGAAGCCTGACAGGTGGATGTTGAAACCTCTTCTGCTTCCAAACTCCCCTCTCCTGATGCTCAGCTGATAAATGGGAACACAGGAAGCCACCTTATACAGAGTCAGGCTATTGGTCCATGTAGCTCAATATTGTCTTCACTGACTGGCAGCAGCTGTCCAGGATTTCAGGCAGCAGTTGCTCCCAACCCTACCTGGATGTGCCGGGGATTGAATCTGTGACCTGCTTCTAAGGTGGATCCTCTACTACTGAGCTATGGCCCCTTTTGGTTCAGCAGCAGGAAAGAAGGATGGGGGACCCAGATCTTCCATGCTACGCCCTGAGTCCATTTTCCAGTGTGCAGTATGGGATCTAAGCAAGCAGTTGATGGTGGACAGGGTCATTCTCTTCCTCCATGGACAGCATGCTGCATTTCTATACACTGCGCTGAGAAAGAGAACTAGTGGGCAGGATGAGAGGCAAGCAAGCTGGGGAATCCATTCTTCCTTGGGCATCTGGAGCAGGGCAAGTGAAGTATGGCACTGTGCCATTGTATGTGGAAAAGTGGGATATGTACATGTGAACATATGTGTGTGATGTGGCCCTGTCTACTTTGGGCTTTGGTTCCACCCACACTAAGCTTTAGCTCCAGCCCATCACTGATTTGCAGCCCTTATGGGGGGAAGTAGGTATAATTAATTTTTCTGTGTGTGAATGAAAAAGGGGAACATATGGGCAGTGGCGTAGCAAGGTTAGGTAGTACCCAGTGCAGAAAATTTCTTCTCCCCCCTCCATTGATTTTTTTGTTGGGAGCCAGAGTTGTTGAGATTTTTGGGGGAAGCCAAAGTTGTTGAGCTCCCTCCTGCTCCTGACCCCCTTGATCACCCAAACCCCTGTTTCTAGCACCTCTAAGCTCATCCCTTCCTCAAACTGTTCTTCAGTGCCCCACCACCAGGATCTGGGATCTAAGTTGTTATCTATGTGCCCTCCTAGGGGGGGGCTACTGGGGGGCGGGGCTCCCACCATTCTTCCTCATCCAGCTGGTCCCTGACACTTTTCAATATAGGTTACAAGACACATTTGACAACAATCAGTACACCTAAGTCCTTAACATCCTTCTAAGTGCAGAAACCTTACTTATCTCATCCTCTTATCCACCAATATTCTCAAGCAACAACAGCAATTTTGTCAATTTATGTTGAATCTATTTTGGAATGAAGAAATTGAGGGATAATGGCAGTATTTTTCTCATAGCTTTCCCGCCGTTCGGTTTCATTTCATAAATACACAAGCCTGTTTTGAACTATTATTGTCAAGGTTGTGCCATCAAAAGCTTATCTAATAGAGGCATTGCTTTCAAGACCTCAAAGACAGTGGATTCTGCATAATAAAACCTTACAAATACTCAAGTGATCTGAGCAACTGGAGGATCACTGCTGCATGGCTTCGTGTTGCCTTTGTAGTTTTGAAGACGGTATAACATTATTTAATTAGCTAAAATTCCTGTCTCTTGAGAGATGGAAACCCAATGAAATGTCAACTGTGCTGTCACTCTCCTTCAGGCTAAACTCATTAGAACAAAGACTGGAGATAAAAATAGTCCAAGACAGAGCATTTTGTTGCAGACCAGAGGGCCACACACCTTATGCCTTGAAAATCCAGATGTGGAGCCAGGCAAATAGTACTTTGGAGGGATTTAATCCCACTTAGCTGCTTTAACTGTTTAGTGTTTTACTTTTATGCAGAATTCTACTGAGCTCAATTAAACAACATATAAAACCTTGTTGGTGGTTGCCAACTCATCAACAAGCACTGGTTAGTGGTAGTTTAGCAGTAGTGGGGAATAATTTCTCATTTCTCACAGTGTAAGAGCGGTATAATACCTTGTTTATCTCCACACTAGAAATGAATCACTCTCGCCTTAGAAGTCAGAGGAGGGGGCTATATTTATAAAGGGGCTGGGGTAGGGGAAAGAGAGAGAGAATGCTTTCTCTGAATCCCAAGTGATATTTAAAAATGCACGTGCTTATTATGAAGCATAATAAAATCTGGCATTTTCTATTGTCAGATGTTTTATAAAGGCTAAATTTCTTGATTTATTTAAATAGACAGGAAAGAGCAAAGTACAAAAAAGTGCTATATACTGAAGGCATGTGAATTACCTCCTTCCCAAGGATAATGCAAATTAGAAGTGTGTAAAGCTTTGTCTGCACCTGGGATCTTTAATGAGGATAAAGAAAAATCAGACAGAAATTCTCCTGGGAACTCAGCGGATCGTTATTTGAATAACCTGCAGTGAATTCTAATCAATGCGACGTGACTTTGAAAATGAATGTGCTCTTTCTACCTGCTGTACTCAAGCCATAATATTAATCATAACTTCATGGTACAGTAAAGCCTATGACAAATGGTTTTTCAGTGGACTAACGAAAAGACCATTTGCAGCAAAGAAAGTCCATGCTTATAAATCCTATTCTCTCTCTCTCTCTCTCTCTCTCTGTGTGTGTGTGTGTGTGTGTGTTGGATGACTGGTTTCAACATGCATTTTATTTAAAGAAACAAAAGATGACTCCGAATGCATGCAAAAAATGTACATGGTTTTCCATCAGAAGTGACATGTATAACCAAATTCGTATTATCCTGCTGAGAGATGCTATTAAGCATTGAATTTTGCCTGTACCCCTATACAGTGATACCTCGGGTTACAGATGTTTCAGGTTACAGACGCTTCAGGTTACAGACTCCGCTAACCCAGAAATAGTACCTCGGGTTAAGAACTTTGCTTCAGGATGAGAACAGAAATCGCGTGGCGGCAGCGGGAGGCCCCATTGTCTTACAGCTCTTTCACGGTGGATAGTCTTGTTAATGGTTCAGCATGGAATGATTGCAGGTTCAACAAGTATAAAGATTAAAAAGGTAAAGGACACCTGGACAGTTAAGTCCAATCAAGGGCAACCATGGGGTTGCAGCGCTCATCTTGCTTTCAGGCCGAGGGAGCCGGCATTTGTCCACAGACAGCTTTCCAAGTCATATGGCCAGCATGACTAAACCACTTCTGGCACAATGGAACACCATGACGGAAGCCATAGTGCATGGAAACACCTTCCCGCCACAGCACCGGCGTGCCTTCGAACTGCTAAGTTGGCAGGAGCTGGGACAGAGCAACGGGAGCTCACTCCATTGCGGGGATTCAAACCGCCGACCTTCTGATCGGCAAATCCAAGAGGCTCGGTGGTTTACACCACAGTGCCACCCACGTCAAGTATATCTTGACCTGCCACAAGTATATCTGCCAATGGAACCATAAGAGAGAGAGGTGCTACCACATTTTGCATAAAGTAAAATTCAAAATGAATTTGGGGGTGAGCCAGATATTTGAGCCCATTGATTTCAAAGGTCACACCATCATCCGTTTTTTTCAAAAGGCTTCAGTTCCAGACACTATATGCATATATGTTCTGCTTCTTACTACGATATCCTGTATGTTTCACATTTGCCCTGACCTGTCAGGAAGTGTTTTTTTTCTCCCCTCCTCTGCCAAGACCTTTTCTTTTGTCCCTAGAACTCTGCAGCTATTTTTTTATTTAAGGTGTGCCCTATCCTACATACAAATATATCCTGAGGAATTTTGCAAGTATGTAGTGTGGGTCTTGCCCTTTCATGTACCACCCCAGGATAAGGAAAGCCCACCCTTTAGCTGTATTTTGTAATGCCTTCTTTTTTTAAAAAAAGGCAACATCAGATTCATTCATCCCACCTAGGTATTTTACTACATAAGGTGCATATGGATTGAAAATTTCTCATCAGGCTCCAATTCATTTATGTTCATGTAGTGGAATATATATTTATTTGGGGCTCTGAGGAGACTGTGTATTAATGGTTAAGTATTAGTTGTTAAGGGTCCTTTAAAGTCCAACTGCCCTGTGAGGAAGAAGCAAAAGTAGCCATCAGCAAAGCGATCTGTCAGCATCACCAACATCCACTCCAACCATAACCACTTCTCATGCTGAGAATGGAGGGTTCCTTTTCTCCTCACAAGCCCTACTTGGGTGTGTTCCATGCTCCCATGTTGAACAATACAGGAGCAAGGAACGGGATCAGGTCAAATTGCCTTGCCCCTAATGCCATATGTATGTGAACACAGGGGAAGAACATGTAATAGGGCTATTGATACCAGTAGAACCAACAAGTCTATGAGCAGGGGGGAAAGTTGACTATGTGAACTGCCACCATTGCCAAATATTTCAATGGACTATTTAAATACCATTGTTGTTGTTTAGTCGTTTAGTCGTGTCCGACTCTTCGTGACCCCATGGACCAGAGCACGCCAGGCACTCCTGTCTTCTTAAATACCATAGCAATCAATTTATCATCTATCTATCTATCTATCTATCTATCTATCTATCTATCTATCTATCTATCTCATCTATCTATCCCATGTAAGCTGCTCCGGGGCTTTGCTAGCTGTAGAACATGTTTTTTGTGTTTTTTTGTTTGTTTTAAAAAACTTAAAATAATAAATCTGGGGTGTGAGCAGCTCATAACTACCACATTTGTGGATGGACACACACACACACACACTTTTTATAGGAATGACTGAAGGTACAAGGCAAGATGGGGGCAAGATGGGGGTAGCACTTCCCCACACAAAGATTTCCCTGCCCAACCATCCGTGATCCCTGAAAAATTTCAAGGAAGACCAAATAATTTCAAGCCTGACATTCCAAAGGAAATTTGGAATGAAGCTTCAAAGGAATATCTAGGTATGTCAAAAGAATTCTGATAAGATTACGACAATTTCCCATGAGATAAGGGATTTATACATCCCTAATTATTTTAACACATGTGTAATTCATTGTCACTTAGCTAACTGAATATGTATGATATGCCACTCTGAAGGATATAGCCCACACCGTATTGAAGGCTTTTCACATGATTGCATAGCCTTCATATTTTTCCATGGGTATGTTGTTTTCCATGGGTATGTTGTTTTCCTATGGGGTAAGCTAACACTTACCATAACAGTAACCGCCAACTAAAAACTTTTAAAAGTGCCAATTATAGTGAGAAAGTCACTGTATGGTGGATGTGCCCATTAACACTCTGGCCGCCATCTTTTATACCACCAGCAGCCTCCTGATTGTCCTCAAAGCCAGTTCCAGATGGAGTGAATTGCAGTAATCCAGCTGGAAGGCTATTGGTGCAAAAAACACCAGTCACTCAGTCAAATGAAACACAATCTTCCAATATCAATATGATTCACAGAGCTCAACGACTTATTTACATTATATATTTATTTGAAAATGACATCCCACTTGCCCATTCTCAAACCCTTGTATGAAGGAAAGAATGAATCATTTCCTTACAAACATTCTTCTTGACAATATGCCACAAGGAGTTGCCAAAAAGCAGGGAAATGAATCGCCTCGTCTTTAGATCCTGAGAGCATGATATCACGAGCTGGCGAGAAAGAAGTCCTACTCTGGATATTTTCTTTTGTAATGAAGCTTGAAGATGTATTAGAAAGGAAAGCGTCACAAGAAAAGGTTTGCATGTGGACCTGTAAGGATGAGTTACCGATTTCACCACAGGTGGAAGGAGTCAATGCAATCCTATGCACATCTACTCAGAAGCAAGCTCCTTTGAGTTCAATTGGGCTGACTCCCAAGAAAGTGGATATAAATAATATTTAAACATAAAGAAGGTGGCAAACCCCCCCCCCCACTAGCCTGGCAGTGGAAATGGATGAATCTGCCAATGATAGTTTGTCTGAGTCTCCTTTTCCCCCCAATCTTAATTTCAGTCCTTCACATTTAGGCATCAGTTTGCAAAGTTTCTTTTTAAAACAGTCCTCATGAAGAATTCATCAGCATTCTAACATGCACATCTCCTAATGCATCCATTTCTCTATGCATTATGGCATTATATAAGCATTTTGCAAGCAATTTCCCCCTAATAAAATGGATTTATGTAGGGTGTATTTTTAGTACAATAAAGCATTTTTACTAACACATTGGTACCTCTACTTATGAACGCAATCCGTTTAGGGATGCCATTCGCACCCCGAAAAGTCTGTAAGTGGAGTGCTGCTACTGCGTGGGTGCGAAGCGTGATAGAGCACTTCTGCACATGCGCAAATATCACTTCTGTGCATGCGCGTGCAGCAAAACCCGGAAGTATATACTTCTGGGGTTGCCGCATTCGCAACCCGAAAATCCGCAACATGAAGCGAACACAACCAGAGGTATAACTGTACAGCACACACTTCATAATATATATGTTTGTGTACATTATCTGGTTGGAGAACTGCCTTGCAACATTCAAGTAAGGGTAAACTTCATAGGATTGTTGTGTTTCAGTTTTGCTTGGGGAAGTGCAAATTGCGTAGGTTCAGTGCTTTTTTACTGGGGGGGACGCAGGGTTACGCATACCCCTAAACATTTTGTGAATCTAAGTTTGGCCTCATTGAGGGGCAGTATTTCAATATGAGTGGGAAAATGAGAGTACCCCTAAACATTTTTTAAGGAAAAAAGCGCTGCGTATTCAAACCCACCCACCCCGAATCCTGAGAACTGCAGTTCTGTTAAGGGTGCTGAGATTCCCCATTCCCCTCAGAAGGCTACAGTTCCCAGAATTCCCTGAGAGGAGGGACCTCCTACACCAGCAGTATGCACCCCCAGCTTCCCCAGTGGCGGAGGAAGCACCCTGGGTGTCATCACTGAAGGGGGTGACAAAATGACAAATATGGGTTGTTGTTTTTTTAATGGGCTCATGAAACTTTTAAGTTCAGTCAATAAACATAACAAAACGTGACTGGCACTGGGTGCCACACTGCAGGGTCTGGCAGTTACCACAGGGCCTGCAGCGTGCCTGAGCCACACATCTCTCCTGGGAGTGATGTGGCGGCTTGGGCACCTGCAGGCTCTGCGCTGCCTGAAATGGCAGTGTGGGACTTGCGTCTGCCTTCTGCCTCTCCCTCAGCCACTCTACAGCTGATGGGGAGGCAGTGGAGAGGCTCTACGCAGCCCGCCCTGCCCCCATGGGCGGCTCACCCCGCCTCTGGCTGCAAGGATGCACACGCCACACCCGTCACCCGAGCCGGTAGCTGCGCCACTGCCTCCCTCTCACATCTGCTGCAATTTGAAGAAGGAAAGGCCCTTGAGATCAACTGAGGAGGCTTTTTCATTGGTGGTGTTGTTATGTCGTGAGTGTGATTTCAGCTCTTCGTGAAGTCGGCTCAGAATAGTGATTCAGCATATTAGCAAGGAACTGCTAGGAGTCAAGTATAACAAGAACAGTCTTCTTTATTGCAGTAGGAATCTTGACTGACTGGAGGGAAAGGGTGAGCTCCTTTTATACTCTCAGGAGCAGGGGTTGGGGAAAGGATACATTTAGATTTTGGTGGGAACCTATCAGAGTGAGGATGCAAATTGGGCTAAGAAGTTAACCAATAGCAACCGTCACTGCACCCATTTGAATCGCCCTGGAGCGGGAAAGGTAGTTACAAGACTAGCAGAGAAACTCATGTACACAAATTAAACCAATACATAACAGTCATCATTGACTAAGAGAAAGAGACATATGACTTTCCACAGGACCTTCTTGGGAATGCCACCCTGTTTATGGAACATGCTTCTCTCTGAGCTTTGGCTGCTGCCTCCTCTTTCTATCTCTCTGCACCAGCTTCCTTTGCACAGGGCAAACTGGCCGTGATATCTGTAATTGCTATTGGTGACTATGATATGTTATTGTATTTTATTTCTCGTCTCTGTCAGTATTGTATTTTATATTGTTGTGACTTAGCAGTTGTGATGCGGAACAGGACACACAGTTCCTTTAAAAATTAATTAATCAAATCAAAATAGCCCTTCTGCTCTCTCAGTTGGGCACAACTGATCTTCCACCCACCCACCAGGGTGCTCTGATTTCTTGAATCCCAGCTTAGTCAGTATTTCCTTAGATGGAAAGTGACTTCTGTTGATTTCAGTGGAACTTCTGGGTGAGAGAGCTACCCAAGTATAACACTTGGAGGAGAATTGAGGTGGGGGTCAGGGAGAGAAGCAATAGCTTAGTGGGTAGATCTTGTATTCCACCCCTGGTATCTCCAGGTAAGATCGGAAAAGATGGTCATCTGAATGCCTAGCTGGGCTGTCTGGGCTCTGAAAAAGAACTACTTTCCAGTGAGGTGAAAGGGGGGGTTATTTCAGTTTTCTAAGCCCCTCTACTTGGGGCCTAGGTATCGGCAGAATGGCACGTGGAAGTCTATTACTCTTGTCCTTTGTTATAAATATTCTCAGTGCTTCCCCTCGCTAACATTGACTGGCAATAGGGAGGTCTCAAGAGACTTCTCAACATGCCTGCTCACTGCCACCACCACCCGCCTTATTTGGGGTTAATTTAATCAAGGTGATTCCACTGCACCCCTCCCCATCCTAAAGGATAATTAGATTTTTACAACTGTATACAATGGTAAAATGTTCAACCCATTTCTTCACACAAGAAATCTGGAAGGTGCCCAAGGTTCTTCTTTCAAGTAACATCATCATAATATTCTAATGTCTGTGAGATTTAACATTTCTGATTTTCTCCTCTGCACCTTTTATTGTTCCTATTTACAGTACACCTGAAACACATTGTGGAATTGGCTTGGTGCCCAGATTTTCCATTTAGGAACAGTTTGATGATTTCACTTTTTCTTCCTCTTGTCTTTTTTTTTTTTAAACAGCAGGTGCTCTACATTGTAAACAATGGCAGTTGCCGTAATATTATTAGCTTTTGCATTTTTATTACCCTTTTGCCTCCCTACATATTTTAAACTTCATAGCTCGGGATTTATTTATTTATTTTTTATTTGTAACTGGCATTGGCTCAGAAAGCTTTATTTCATTTGGAAGAATAAGAAGAAGATGAATGCTGGAGAATGTCGTGCTTTGTTGTCATTTATAATTAGAAAGCAGAAGATGAAGAGAATGATTTAAAAAATCTTACCAACCCTAATATTTGCCCATTATATCATACTATCCTGCTTTATTGTATTTGAACCTTTCCCACTTAAAGCATCTATATTTCTTAATGATCCTAACCATTTTGCTATTAAAAATTGGCAAAACATTTATCTATATTCCGTAGAGTAAGTTTCTCAGTTTTTTTAAAAAAAATGCTTTTTAGTTGGATGGATAATGAAATTGGGCTAAAAGAACTGTTATAAAAAAATGCAATCTACTTATAGTTAGATCTCAAAACAAAAATGCATGGAATCAGATTCCTACTACCGCCAACTCCCTACCGTTAGAAACAAATAATGCAGATTAAAAAACAAGCTTCCCAAAAACCAGGAATGTAATTCAATAGTCTTTCAAACATTTAGATGTGGATTTTGCTGTTACAAACATATTAAAAACAAAACAAAACGGTAAAAATCCCCCTTAGATGTGTCAGCCTATATCAAGTGGAATAATATGAATGCAAGGGTCTATTTTGGTTAATGAAGATTTCATCAAAGGAGAAAGAAGGGTGGGGGGAAACCAAGCTATTTTCATGTTTATACAGCTACAATCTCTTTTGCTAAACTGCATTTTCTGCTACATTTTTTCCAGATCAGTTCATTAAGTCAAAGCCCAACAGAGAACAGATGCCATATAAGAGCAATAAAGGGAAAGAGGAAAAAAAAAATAAAATCCTTTGTTCTCCCTGCACTACGTCCGTAAATCTATTAGCATTATTTTCCTTTCTTCTCTTTTTTTTGCATCCCAAGCCAGATCTCAAGTTCTCTGAAGCAATCCTTAATCAAGCTCCCCAAAGGCCTACGACTGCATGCAGCAATTTCTCCCCTGCTCTCAGCACAGATGTTTCAAGCACATTCCATTACACCTACACGCCATTACAGCTAATGGCTTATTCTGATGAAGGAAGCTGCTTTCTGCTCAGTGCAGCAAAGGGGAAAATAGCCTCCTGTACAGTTTGTAGATTGCAACAATGAAATGTGGGGGCAGGTGGTACAACAGAACTCTCTAATGTTAATTACATACTGTATTACCCCCAAATTTGGCTGGTCATTAATTATGCTAATTTACCTTCCTGAAAATTAGCACCATCCATGTGAGCATTTTTTGAGCAGCTTATAACAAAATGAACTGTGTCACAAGGCTTTGTAAACCTAAACCTTTTGAACTGTCCAAATGACTCTCCTCTCCCAAAAGCTTGAGTTGACAAACGCCTAGAAGAGATTTAAAGATGTAAATTCCAGAGATTCCATTCAGATATGACCTTGAACTAACCTGTGTGCATCAGTTTCTCCTGTATAAGGGGCTATGTGAAAGCTAACCTAATAAAGATTTCACAAAATCAGTTCAGATTCTGTAGCAGCAATTCTGCATTTTATGGAGAAAACTTGCAGAATTTCTCTCAGCATACACATGTTATCCAGCTATTGTGCTATTTTGTTTAATGTTTTCTGCCTCATCTTGGCATAGGAGCTATGCAAGACATTCTAGTCATAGCGCACTGGTAGGATATAGGCGTTGCATGCAGAATTTCCAACGTTCAAGCCCTAGAATTTCCAGGTTGAGCTGGGTAAGAATTCGCTTTGAAATCCTGGAGACGATTTGCTACCAGTCATTATAGGCAACACTGAGCTAAACACACAAACACATGTTTTTAAAAGGTGAGTTTGCCCAGAAGTTGAAAGATGTGATTTTAACACATTTTCTACACTTCTGCAAATTTGCAATATAAATACTGCTCTGCTTGTAGATTGTTTTTAAGGACTGTAGTGGACTTGGTCCAAGCAGTGGTTGAGAATTAAATGGTTTCATGCCTCCAGAATTCCAGTTTGATTTGGAGAATTCCTATAATTAATCTCTAAATTGCAGCATGCACAGTTTAACCCAGGTGTCCCTTCTTTCGCTTCATTTCCATTTTTCACCATCAATGGGTTGATGTTTATGAACACATTGATAAAACACTGCAAAACAGTAATCTTGATGGGATTGTTGAGGCCGAGAGAAGAAAATAAGAATCAAGACACATGGAATGTGCCACATTTACAGATTTCTTGGGGTCAAATGAACAATGTGTAATACTAGTTTAAGTTAACAGTTTTGGTTGCGTCATAAACCCAGCCCAGGGCAAGGGATAGGACTGGCTCAGGACCTCTTGACCTGGGGCACACTGTTAAGGTGAGTAGGAAGGCCTTCCTAACCCCACCCCTTCCTGGAGCTCCACAATTCTGGACAGGTTAGGCAAGTTAGCCTTAAGGATGCCCCAAAACAAAGCCACAGCCCAAAGAGCTGGCTTCTGGAAACACCCATCATCCTCAAAGGTGTCTAAGGGTGCTTACCAGTTTTCATAATTCCCATTTAAATTTCATACACCTTAACAGGATAAAGTCCCTACCAGAGAAGAATGGCAAACCAAGCCGATAGACTATGCTGAGATGGCAAAGCTGACTGGAAAACTCAGAAACCAAGAGGATAAAAACTTTATAAAAGAATGGGGAAATTTTATAAGTTACTTAGGAGACCACTGTAAGCAGATGGAAACAAGAGCAGGATTTTGATTCACTTGTAGTGTAAAAATTATTATGTATAATATGAGTTACAGGTAGGTAGCCGTGTTGGTCTGACGTAGTTGAAACAAACAAACAAAAATTCCTTCTAGTAGCACCTTAGAGACCAACTAAGTTTGTCATAGGTATGAGCTTTTGTGTGCATGCACACTTCTTCAGATACATTGAAACAGAAGTCACCAGACCCTTATGTATAGTCAGAGGGTGGGGAGGGGTATTACTCAGAAGGGTGGTGGGAATAGGTGATTGGCTGATAGGAAAGGTAAACCTGTTGACGACTGTTAATGACTGTTAACGACTGCAATTGGTCTTGCAGGAAAAAGCAAGTGCTGAAGAAAGCCAATCACCTATTCCCACCACCCTTCTGAGTAATACCCCTCCCCACCCTCTGACTATACATAAGGGTCTGGTGACTTCTGTTTCAGTGTATCTGAAGAAGTGTGCATGCACACAAAAGCTCATACCTATGACAAACTTAGTTGGTCTCTAAGGTGCTACTAGAAGGATTTTTTTATTTTTTGTTATGTATAATATGGTTTGATATAAAAATTGGAGTATGGATGAATATGCAGTTCTAGGTGTTTAAAATGGGACCCCACAGAGGAGAAGGGGAGGAAGTCTTGAGATTCAGAGAATCTCTTTATACAGATTTGGTTTATTTTACAGTTTGTGTTCATTTATATTTTGTATTTGTAAAACCAATAAAAAATTATTTCACAATAAATAAATAAATTTCACAAACCTTACTACCCAAGTTAACTTCTTTAAACCGTGTTGATTTGTATTTGCAATTTTTATTTTGTAACTAGTTTAAGACATTTTGCAGCGAAACTTTTGGGAACTCTTTCGTGTGGTGTCAAGCTTATCCGATTCTACTCTGCACAAGGCCCAGATCAGGGATCCTGCTTACAACAACTTTAGCACACTTCCTCATCCCTACCAAGCGTGCCTGTTAAAGGTCGTGGGACCAAGAGAATGGTCTTTTTTGATGATCTCAAAACCCGGCTACTCATGACAAGAGAATGTGAAGTGCCCCAGCATAGTAAACTGGGGTGGGGGTGGGGGTGGGGGACTTCAACATGAACACAGATACATCTTTGGCTAGCTCAGGAAGGGAGACTTTAGAGTGGAATCCGTATCTTGTCCCAGCTACCCATCCATGCTTAGCAGTAGTAGGGACATGATATGATGTGAGGATCATGGGGCAAACATTGTGTGGCTGGTTACAGAGATGAAAAACTAGTCGTTCCATAAAAGCTTGTAACCACCTGGTGCAAAATATGAATCTAGATAGATTGCTTTTAAATCCAGAATGCGGCAGCTAGACTGGTGACTGGGAGCGGCCACCGAGACCATATAACACCGGTCTTGAAAGATCTACATTGGCTCCCAGTATGTTTCCGAGCACAATTCAAAGTGTTGGTGCTGACCTTTAAAGCCCTAAATGGCCTCGGTCCAGTATACCTGAAGGAGTGTCTCCACCTCCATCATTCTGCCCAGACACTGAGGTCCAGCACCGAGGGCCTTCTGGCGGTTGCCTCGTTGCGAGAAGCCAAGTTGCAGGGAACTAGGCAGAGGGCCTTCTTGGTGGTGGCGCCCGCCCTGTGGAACGCCCTCCCAACAGGTGTCAAAGAGGAAAACAACTACCAGACGTTTAGAAGACATCTGAAGGCAGCCCTGTTCAGGGAGGCTTTTAATGTTTAATAGATTACGGTGTTTTATTTTTCTGTTGGAAGCCGCCCAGAGTGGCTGGGGAAACCCAGCCAGATGGGCGTTGTATAAATAAATTATTATTATTATTATTATTATTATTATTATTATTATTATTATTATGTATAACGAGCCCTGACTCTAATGTACTAAAATTGTAATTCATTCGTAATTCAAACAAGCTTCAGTGCAAGTTAATTTGGCTTTTTGCACTTACACAGTTCATGTGGGTAGCATGACTAATGCGGCAAAGTTGAGTGGTATCCGCCATCTTTGTAGCTGCTCAGGTGTTACTTTAATTCTTTAGTTACTCCATGGGTGACTCATCAGTTCGTAAAAGTTACTGCTAGACCGTGAGGTGAGCTGGGAGTCAGAGGAAATGGACGAAGCCACTGCTTAGGACCATAAGGTAAGGCAGGACCAAAGAGCAACCCCAACTAAAGGATATACCGTGTTTCTCATATTATAAGTCATGTCTTATAATCTTTTTTTCTCAAGAAAATAAGCCTATGGCTTATTTTCGGGGGGTGTCTTATTATTTTTTTAAAAAATACAGTATGGTACCTCCCCTGTCCGGCGCCCGGAACTGGCTGCTGCTGCGCTGCTGGGCGTGTTGTCGGCGCTTCAGCAGGGCACGCTGCTGGGTCCCGCCGGGTCGGGGCTTCACGCGGCGCGCGCTGAGGCTCTTGCCGGATCCCGGCTCGGAGCAGCGCGCGCTGCGGCTCTTGCTGCGTCCCGCAGCGCCAGCGCCAAGCGCCAACCCAGCAGCGAGACCGGCGGGGACCTGCAGCGCGCGCGACAGGAAGAGGAGGGACCAGCGAGTGGCAGCCGCGGCGGCCAATGAAGGCTCGGCCGGGTGTTTTTTGTCGTTGTAGCTGCGTCCCGCTGCGTCCCTCCTCTTCCTGTCGCGGCTCGGCGCCCAGAACTGGCGGCTGCTGCGCGCGTTGTCGGCGCTTCAGCAGGGCACGCTGCTGGGTCCCGCCGGGTCGGGGCTCCACGCGGCGCGCGCTGAGGCTCTTGCCGGGTCTCGCCGCCGGGTCGGGGCTCGGAGCAGCGCGCGCTGCGGCTCTTGCCGGGTCAGCGCTTGGCACGGTGCATGCTGCTGGACATTTTGGAGGGGCAGCAGCAGCCGATTCCGGGCGCTTACAGGCATCTTCCTCTTCCATGGCGCCATCCAGACCTGCTCCCACCACTACGGCTTATTTTTGGGGTATGTCTTATATTTCTTCAACTCAGGAAAATCCTGCCATGGCTTATTTTGTAGGGATGACTTAAAATATGAGAAACACGGTAGCAACATGCCATTGCTTATTGCTTGTTTCATGAGCAAGGCTCAACTGGAGCAGGAAGTCCTCTTGTTGTATTTCCTGTACAGGAGGATTCAAAAGCCTGCCTGCCTGCCTAGCCAGGTGTTTCAACTTGAGGTTCTGCTATTCACCACATGCGGCAGCAGCACATGAGCAAAGCCCATGATGTTAGCCAATCAGGGAACCATTGCACTAAACACACTGCATTCCCAAGGCGCACTTTAGCAATGCACTAAAATTTGACCAGGATTAGACAGCTTGGAATGTAGGAGAGCTCTTTCCCCCTCCTGAGTTTTTGTTCAGCTGTGCTCATAAATCATGCCTGTTTACTAATCATAATGGAGTCATTTCACCCATCAGTAGCAAGGGGAGAACTTGACACGGGGCCGCCATTTTTGATGACAGCCTTGTGTTCCTCATAATGCTGAGCTGCACCCTTCTCTGCTCTTTTCCACATCCCTGCAATCATGGAAATGGCTATTTGAGTATATGGCCATATGGAGACAATAAGAGCTGCATGTTTGTGTGAACCAGCCCACACAGAGAGCTGCTAGAAAAATTGATGAAAATATCTTCGTCTGTACGTTGTATTTCATCACAACATTCTTTTTCTATTACTGTATTTCCTGGAGAGGAAAAGAAAACTTTAGAGGGGAAAAACTGTATAAAGTTTAATAGAGAGAGAAAAAAATAACCCTGAAAGTTTCAAGAGATTATCTCAAGCTATTCAAAATTGGATCAACAATCTTTCCCAGCAACGATCCTTTGTATTTCTTTAGTTGTATTCCTTTTACAGGAGACCTTTAGAAATGAGTCTGTCAGTAGCTTCATGTGCACTTGCATATAATTGATCTTTTAATTAGTTCTCTATTAAAATTAATGTATTTTTTCCTTCTCACAAAAGGAAAAAGGTTTCACCATATTGAGTGTTGCTATGAGGGAGTACGAGATTTGAATCAGATTAGGCTCAAATTTTCTTCTGGGAAGCTCATATTTCTTTTTGCCCCTTTCAAAGAATAAAATAAAAAATAAAAAGAGAGAGAGAGTTTCAGCATGGAAAACAGAAAAATACCATTTTTCTATATTGTAAGAGAACACTCTTCCATTCCTTCCTCAAGGCTGCTGTTTGCTTCTATCTATCTCCAAGAAGCCATCATCATATTAACATAGATGGCAATCTGGCAAGGAGGTGCTGATCAAAGATAAATTTCACACTCACACTTCGCATTTTCTAATTACACCATCTGTGTCAAACTCTTCTGTGGCAGCTCTGCCCAATCTGTCAAATGCTACGTGCCTATGGGATTGAAGAAGAGCTGAGAAAAATTGCCTCCATCTCCCCCATCAGTCAATCCATCAACCAACCCTATTGGAGCTGGGCTGGATATATTAGTCTTACTGGGACTGGAATGAAGATTCCAGACCATGTATAAGACAAGGGGTTTAGCGGAGAGAATGAGAGACTTGAGATTTACAATGTACATCATATGTAGAAGACCTGCCCCAGCTTGTTTCAAAGAATGCTGTTCATGTGATTCCAGATTGCAAAAGAAAGGGGAATGTTGGGGGGTGGGGAAGGAATGGACCAATGATGTCTCATTTGCTTCATTCTTTCAGACAAATGAACTACAAAGCACTTTGAATGGGAGCTGATGAAAAGAATCCAACCAAAGAATGATATTTAAAAATAAGTATGAGGACTGTGGTTCCATGAAGACAGTCAAGTATATAGTAATTACCTGTGATTGCTCAAGTAATTCCCATCGATTTTAGTTTGCCATAACTGTGCTGGATCATGGCCTTTGACACTACAGTGGTAAAGTGATTAAAGATTTTTAGTTGATTAATCATCTGGCTTTTAATTGATGAACCAATTGAATGGCCATACTTTCCCAAACTACTAAACCATGGGGGCATTTCAGAGGGGTATTGACGGGAGGTAATCAAATTTTGAAATCTGAAAAACAACATTGCAATGTTATGATGAGGAAAGCTATCGTGAACATATCTGTCAGTATTCAGCATATTGCACTTAACACACCAGAGGCATAACAGTTCCGAAAATGAACAAGTCTGAATTCTCTGAATTATCCAATTCCCAGATTCTGATCTCTTAAAAAAAAGAAAGAAGCATTATTCTGCTTCTCAGCTGCTTCCCAAGTGCATAAGACAAGTAGAAACATACGTGCTGGCTTGGGAGAAAGTTATGAGGCGTTGCTGTAAAAGGGGAATCCCTTTGCTTTCCAAAACATATGACTGGACTTGAAGAAGGGAATTCTGAGTTCCAAAAACCCTTCCCCCACAACAGAAGCCCATGGCAGCATGTATTCAGCTGGTCTCTGGATGTGCCAGACAGCTGGTGTCACTGCCCTCTGCAACACCAAAGTTCATGGTTGGCATGAAGTGAAGAAGGCATGGAGAAAGTAGAATGGAGGTTGGGAACTTTAGACCTGGAGATCAAATGAGGCCTCTCTGTCTTTGCCCTCAGGATATTCTCCACAATATGTCTCCTCTTCAGGAACCGCACCCCCTTTCCCCTAGGCCATATCCCTCACTGGCTCTGCTTCAAACTCTCCTCGAGGGCTGTTGTTGTTGTTGTTGTTGTTGTTGTTGTTTTTGCCTGGCTGGACTGTGTCTTTGAACTCTGATAATGCTTCTTGCTTTCCTGCATGGGTGTGTGAGAGTGTATGGAAGCTAGACTACTGCACAAAGGTAAAATTTATGTTTGTTGCTTTACCCACTTTTGCCTCTGGATCTCCCCATCACGGGCACCTGGCCTAGGTTGTCAAGAAGAGGATGTGGTCCTTGGGCTGAGAAAGGTTCCTCAGCCCTAACGTATAAGAACTAGGAGAAACTCAGAAGACATGTGGGTGAAGCTGGCAAGAAGGCATCTGAGGGCATGCCTTCATCTTCTGTCAGTCCAACCAGTTGTTTTTGTACAAGATTCAACACTTCAGAGATACCATTGCAAGGCTTGACTTGGTACGTGTGGCATACATGAGCAAATGTCATTGTTTAAAACTTGGGGTCATACATCAGAAATGCTATAAAAGATAATTATCAAAACAAATTTATTGAGAGATGGGCATTGTACATTCAGCTTTGGAATGATAAAGTGACAGATGAAATACCTCCTTATAGCTTATTTACATGAATCTAATTATCTATATATGGGACACGGGTGGCACTGTGGGTTAAACCACAGAGCCTAGGGCTTGCTGATCAGAAGGTCGGTGGTTCGAATCCCTGTGACGGGGTGAGCTCCCGTTGCTTGGTCCCAGCTCCTGCCAACCTAGCAGTTCGAAAGCACGTCAAAATGCAAGTAGATAAATAGGAACCGCTACAGCGGGAAGGTAAACGGCGTTTCCGTGTGCTGCTCTGGTTCTCCAGAAGCAGCTTTGTCTTGCTGGCCACATGACCTGGAAGCTGTACGCCGGCTCCCTCGGCCAATAATGCAAGATGAGAGCACAACCCCAGAGTCGGTCACGACTAGACCTAATGGTCAGGGGTCCCTTTACCTTTACCTTTAATTATCTATATGCTACTGTCCTTTCTGATCTTTCTCTCCTTGGAAACTTTATAATACTCTTTTTTATTCTTTTTATTGACATTTGTTAGCATATTCAATTCTGTCCACTGCCCAGCTGCATGTGAGACAGGATGTTTGGTTGTGTGACTGCTGTATTTCCCCCCCCCCCCCACAGGAGACACTGTAACCTGATCTCCTGTCATGTGATGCTCTTTGTCTTACTTTCACTTCCGACTGAGTGAGAGTGATGGCGTTTACACTTAACCATCACTCCCTAATAAACGTAGTTAATAGCTATGATTGTTTGCTGTCTTCTTTACTGAAGCCAGTGGCAAGAGAAAGAATATAGGGCTTGACATCCCGATATTCTAACAACATTTTTGTATCATAATACATAAAATTTACAAATATAATTAAAAACAAAAAACAAAAAACCTTGGTGTCATTTGAGGTTAGGGTCCTGGCCAAGCCATACTCTTGCTGATGGTCTACAATGAGCTTAAAATATTCATAGGAGTGAATTCTGGTTCAGTTGCAAAATAATTTTGGTAAATAGATATTCAAGTATTCATGAAGTGGGAGGGGAGGAATAGACAAATATTTGACAACTCCACAGCATTTCAGTGCTAAATCATTTAGTAAACAAAAGATCAAAATTGCACAATGCTGCTCAGGGCTGTATTAGCAGAGAAAAGCCTTCATGTTGTAAACGGAGGCATTTACTGGCCATGTTTGTCTGGCTATTTGAACTTTAATGTTTTGTCTTTGGAGAAATAATTCAAAACTGCCTCAAGGAGAAAGGGACCAGATTATTATTATTATTATTATTATTATTCCAATAGCCTCCACAAAGCTTGTGTCTGATTAACCAACTTCAACACCCTAAGCTGCAACGCATATTTAAAGTTATGCAAACATAAATACCATGACCAAGTAAGGACCAAAACAAATGCACTAAGATCTTACAATGTAATAATCTTTAAAAGTAGTTACTAAAAAAACCAATGCTACACCTATAAATTGAGGCGATTTGAAATGGAGACCAATCAAGATACAATAACCATGATGCAAGGTGTACAAACTCACTTTTCAAAGTATGACCGCAGTTTAAACAAAGACAGATGCTGCGTTAGAATATGTATGACTGCAAGCCAGTCAGCATATTTATTCACTACGGTTGCATAAACAAATACCTACTTAGGAGTGTTGGGTTCAGCCGAGAATCAAACAACTTAGTAAAAAAACAGAATTAACACTTTGCAATCAGGTTTCTAATGGAACGATGGAGCTAGTGATAATGAACCTCTTCAATCAACGCTAAAGACTCTGAATCCAGAACTAAGCCTAAAAATCCACACACTAGACTTTAAAAGATATTTGCAAAGAATTAAATTAATTCAGAATGTGCTTACTATGTGCGCTCCCCCCCCCCCCCGGGCTACAATCCTATGCACACTTACTCGGAAACAAACCCATTTAATACAGTGCATATGACTGGGCTACAGCTGCCACAATATTAAATGTAGTTTTATACAACAAGAAATAGTATTTGCATTCTGCAGTGAATCAGCACATCCGTTCCTTGAAAGCCATGATACCGCTATACCTTACTGATCCATAAATCTATAAATGGGTAAAATGGATAAAATTCCAAATACTTCTCTCACAGGTAGAGATGAGTAAATCTGCTTTGCCTCAGTTTCTCATTTTAAGTTTATTTCTCCACATTTCCAAATCGGTTTACGCTCTATCTATCTATCTATCTAGTCCTCATGAAAATTAATCAGCATTTTAGTTATAATTGCACCTAATGCACACATTTGTGTATGCAATTTTGTCCAGTGTACACATTTTTTGCAAAGCAGTTGGGCCCATGACAATATATATTTTTAATGTTATTTTCACTAATACAGTCATACCTCCGGTTGCAAACATGATCCATGTGGGAGGCACATTCGCAACCCACAGCGTTCGTAGCCTGAAGCGCTGCGTCTGCACATGCACATGACACGATTCGGTGCTTCTGCGCATGCACGTGTTGTCATTTTGTAGTTCTGCACATGCGCGAGCGCCAAAACCTGGAAGTAGCCCGTTCTGGTACTTCCAGGTTCGATGCTGTCCGCAACCAAAAAATGCGCAACCCGCAGCATTCGTAACCCGAGGTATGACTGTATATCGATTCTATGCACATTTCACACTAGTACATGCATTTTTAGTATATGCATTTTTGTGCACATGATTTTGCTGGATAACTGCATTGCAAAATTAAGAGAAGTGTGAATTTCAGAGGAATGGCTGTGTTTCGGTTTGCACACTGTTTTGAAAAGTGTGGATTACATGATTCACCTTCAAATGCGAATAGCATTGAATTATGCCCCACCCCCATTACCAACTAAAAGTCTATCAAAGTTTTTTTCAAAAAAAACTTACATGTATGGAAATGCATTGGATCTGCTAGAATGAATCTCCCTAGCTGGATCAGTTAAAGTTCAGCTGAATGTTGCATTTAACAAATAGCCATAATAATATAATAGCACATAGCTGAATACCATGAAATACACAAAAAAAGCATGGAACTGAATTTCCATTGGCAAGCTGGAATTGCATCACTATACAACAGCATTTGCCTCCATAAAATGTTTGCTACGCAATTTCTTCCCCCATAAGAAAGCCATTTCGTTGAAAAACGGACCAGCACTGAATTTTCCTGTTTTCGAACAAGGAGAAAGCAATTCTGATCTAATCTCTCAACAGAGTGAGCAATCCAATCGCTGGCAATCTAGAATTTCTACTTTGCTCACCACAAATGCAGTCTTTCAATATTTTGATTGTTTGGAATGATAGCAAGATGAAGGTGTTTGTCAATGACTGTGGATTTAAATCCCAATGCTTTCTAGACTACACATAGTTTTGAAATACAATACCAGAGAGATAATCTTGAGGCGCACACCTCAACAATGCCATGTTGTAGCATAATCTTGAGTCAAGCTGGCATGTACCCACCACTCCCAACAGTAGGGCTATGCAGTCCTGAACCCACTCCGCCCCGCTGTATGTGGCTGTAACTTCACCTCTGAGAGATTATTTATGCAGCTTCACCCCAGTAAGTGTGCTGCTCTTTTTCTTATGAAGCAGGAAAACAGAGCCGCTTGCTGCCAATTATGGTAGGCACAATTGTGCTAGTGATTCAGTAGAAGGGAGCTCTTTATGCCTCTCTTATGGCTGACATAGGACATTCCACTATTAAAAAAGAATAGAAAACACGATTTCCGGATTTCCGGAAATACACCCCGATAGGTGTCACAGATGCCATTTCTGGGATTGCACTTGACTGCGCAGAGGAGCATGAAATAGGAGCATGGGAAGCTTCTCAAGTAGATGGATGCATGCTTTGGCCCATTGAGGATGCTACTCAAGAGATGAATGAAAAGCACTTGCAACAGGCTGCCAGTTTGATCAGAGGAAGAGAGGCGGAGGGGGGCATTCTTAATTCTTTGCCCTCTGGATGTTTTTCTACTAAAAATTGCCGCCAGCTCATATTCAACCCACAAGGGGAGAAAATATAAGCACCCCATAACATTTACCTCCAAAGGGTAATAACATGGGGAGGGGCAGGGCTTGTGGTTTTCAATGAGAGAATACCCTGACCAGAAAGGTTTAAGCAGCTCTGATACCTGTATGCAAGCAGACGATAAAATATGTTTCTTACGCAATAGCGTGTACAGCCGCTAGACTCACATTATGATTCTAAATAAAAATATATGCAGCTCATATTCTCAAGCAATGTTAAATTCTCCCTTCTCCATCTGGGTTGATGGTTAAAATGCATATTTTTCCTTTATTTTAGAAATGGCTGTGTCATATTACTGGCATGTCCACCTGTGCAGATATTATGTATATATCACCATCATTATCATCATGATGATTATTAAATGCATTACTGACCTTCACTAGAAGGTCTTAGGGTGGATTACAGCAATTTAAATTTCAGAATTAAAAAAAGATAGCTGTTACCTATTTATTTATTGCACGTATATACTACATTATCCTCTAAGGAGCTCAAGGTGGTGGACATGGTTTTCCGCTCTCCTAATATTCACAACTTGAGAGTCTTGAGAGCCCCATGGACTGCAAGAAGATCAAACCTATCCATTCTGAAGGAAATCAGCCCCGAGTGCTCACTGGAAGGACAGATCGTGAAGCTGAGGCTCCAATACTTTGGCCACCTCATGAGAAGAGAAGACTCCCTGGAAAAGACCCTGATGCTGGGAAAGATTGAGGGCACAAGGGGACAACAGAGGATGAGATGGTTGGACAGTGTTCTTAAAGCTACCAACATGAATCTAACCAAACTGCGGGAGGCAGTGGAAGACAGGAGTGCCTGGCATGCTCTGGTCCATGGGGTCACGAAGAGTTGGACACGACTGAACGACTAAACAACAACAACAACAATATTCACAACAACCCTGTGAGGTAGGTTGGGTTAAGAGGCAGTGACTGGCAGAAGGTCACCAAGTGAACTTCATGGCTGAGTGGGGATTTGTCCAGCACACTGTCTCTCAACTAAACCGACACAATCAAACACACACCATCACTGGTTATGGTGGGAGGTAAGGGCATCGACATGGAGGAATATGCAACACCTGCCCATCCCACCTCCTGCTGAGCTTGGCCAGCCCTGAAGGTCAACATCACCTGGCAGCAATAACTTCCAGAGGAGGCACTGGACTTCATGTCATGAACAAACCAATGCGTTAGGAAAATGAAGGCTCAGTGTTAGTGCAAATCCTTTGGATGCAGGAGATGCTAGTTAAACATTAGTTCCTGCTCAGAACTAATTCAGGACCTGATGGAGGATGAAGTCTTTGGTGAGACTCAGGTTGGGTTGACCTGATTGGGAACCTCCAGATCAAGGCCACAGGGATTGTACACACAGCCTTAGTACATGCAGAGAAATGTGCAGTAAAGTGCTGGTGAATTTTCATGAATATTTTTAAGAAATCTGTTTTGATCAGGACTCAACACTAGAAAAACTGAGCAACCAAGACAAACCCAAACTGATAGATTCATCCACCGCTAGCTACAGAATGTAGACTTTCTTCAGGCTACCTAATGAATCTTCAGAATGTCCTCAATTATGTCCATCTTTTGGTTTACACAGCACATTTTCAATGTTCCTCGGTGACCTCCTAGCATGCGTTTATATCGGCAAGAATAAATTTCTACCTATGTGTAGCACTTTTACGTTGGGGAATGGTAAACTGTTCATTGTAAATGCATTTAGAATGAAGAAGAAATGTCAAACAGCCCAAAGATAATGTTGATACGATGATAATACAATTTGAAGACCAAGAAGGGCAGCCTGTGTTATTCCTGTAATTTTCTTTCAGTAAGATTTTTTTATTAAGGCTATTTATCCTAAACACAAAGGGACATGGGTTATTAATATTGCATGGAGAGCTATGCTATTCATGCATTATTTCCCACTGTAACTGGGAGTTTGATGCTAAAGACAGAGCAGGAATTTTAAATAGCATATTCCAGATGTCTTCTCAGTAGACCTTTACTACCCAAAGATGCATTATGCATTTAGAGTTTACTACCTGGAGAGAAATGAATTAATATGGGAACTGCACATGTCCAGACTCTCTGTCAAACTCAGCTGAGGAAAATCGCTTCACATCACAGCTGGTCCAGAATCCATCACATGTTTACATTTTTGGCAGGATGTCACCATAGGCATTGTAAATCGTCTGTGTGCACTCTGCAATTATATTGTCTGTGGATTTACGCACCTGTGTTGCACATTCCATTTCATTCCTTGGCCAGTTTTTTGGGGGGGATTACATCTCACGGTTATAGGAATACAATTCAGATTACCATGACAGCATGAAAACAGGGTTGCAGTCCTAAGAGAATGTGCATTTGAGCCCATTGTGTTTTCTCATAAATCCATTCTATCGGGTTCAGTGTAGGGGTGGGAGAATCTGTCAAGTTTGATTTCTCGCAGTTTCTCATTTTTCTAATCTTAAACTCAGTTCACCACTTTCCCACATCAGTTAGTGAATTTTTTTTAAATTGAAAAAAAAAGTCCTTATGAAAATTCATCAGCATCTTAGTATGAATTTCTCTAAATATATTTTGGTATGCAGTCTCCCGCATTGTACACATTTTTACAAACAGTTTCCCCATATATAATGCATTTATATGCTCACTTTATATGCATTTTTCTCAAATATAATTTTTATTGAGTTTTCCTAAATTTCTCAAATTAGTTTCAACTTTGTTTCGTAGACTGACTTCCTACCCACACCTGCACAGTGTTTTTTATTCAAACCCTTTCATTATATAACAAACTCTTATGATTCCATTTGGCTATAATGCTTTTTCAAATAGTCCAAGAAAGGCCTCCACTCTTCCGTCTGGTCTGTTAATTTTGCTGTCAGCTTTGTTATTTCTGCCTAGTCTGTTCCTTCCAGAAGCCATTCCTTCGTTACTTTATATGCATTTTTGTACAGTACACATTACTTACCTGGAAAACTGTACTGCAGAATTCAGAGAATTTTGCCTATGTTTACTCTGAAGTCAGTTGTTGTTGTTGTTTAGTCGTTTAGTCGTGTCCGACTCTTTGTGACCCCATGGAGCATAGCAGGCCAGGCACTCCTGTCTTCTACTGCCTCCCGCAGTTTGGTCAAACTCATGTTGGTAGCTTCGAGAACACTGACCAACCATCTCGTCCTCTGTCCTCCCCTTCTCCTTGTGCCCTCCATCTTTCCCAACATCAGGGTCTTTTCCAGGGAGTCTCCTCTTCTCATGAGGTGGCCAAAGTATTGGAGCCTCAGCTTCATGATCTGTCCTTCCAGTGAGCACTCAGGGCTGATTTCCTTCAGAATGGATAGGTTTGATCTTCTAGCAGTCCATGGGACTCTCAAGAGTCTCCTCCAGCACCATAATTCAAAAGCATCAATTCTTCTGCGATCAGCCTTCTTTATGGTCCAGCTTTCACTTCCATACATCACTACTGGGAAAACCATAGCTTTAACTATTGTATACGGACCTTTGTTGGCAAGGTGATGTCTCTGCTTTTTAAGATGCTGTCTAGGTTTGTCATTGCTTTTCTCCCAAGAAGCAGGCGTCTTTTAATTTCGTGACTGCTGTCACCATCTGCAGTGATCAAGGAGCCCAAGTCAATTACACAGAACTAAACAAGAGTTACTGAAACATAAGCAGGTAGAAGGTTACTTCCATGTTTAATTCAAAATGCTATGTACACTTTGGTAGAGAGCCCTGCTGAATATAGTGGAACTTGCTTCAGTATAAAGAGGCATGCCCCTTACTTGAAATCACATGGCTGAGTTTTATTTCCAAGTCAATGTGTTGATGGCCAGAGTGTAAGTAGCGTGGCATGACCACTGTAGAAGACAAATGTAATACCCCGCCCCCTAACAAAACTAGGGATTCTTCCAAAATCCTTCTTATCCAGGTTCCTCCCAAAATTATTCTGTGAAAATGCATTTTTAGATGCTTAGGTATAAAATATTGTATATATTTATGTAAGTTATAATATTTATGGGTCTATTTAGGTTTCATGTACAAAGCGTTTTTAGGAAATGAGGTATTGTGAGCTGTCTTGGGTGGGGTATGCCCCTTAAAAGTCTCATATAAATGATGTAATAAATACACATATTTTAAAAGGGGGAGATTGTAAGGGGAGAGTATAACCACAGCAGCTCACGAGACCCCTTACTGCCCCCCCATAATGACCACAGTTGATGATCAGTTGAACCTGTGAAAGGAACCCCTATGCACATATGAAGCTTTCATAAGGAACCCTGATCATTCAGGATTATGGAATCCTGATCTTGCACTGGGATTCCTTTCACACATTCAACTGGATGCATAAGAGTTTGAAGAAAGGATCACACCATCAGGTGAGTGGCTGCCCAGCCCAGCCCCACTTCACCCTTGTTTGTTCACTGAATTTGGGAGGAATTCACAGCATCATTCAGTTGGAAGGCACCTCCAAGCACTTCTAATCCAATCGCCTGCAGATGCAAGAAATCTTCTGCTACAGCATCCCTGATAGGTGGCTATCCAACCAACTGAAGAAGGTGATCATTCTAGAGGATTATAAAGCTTGGGGGGGGGGCAAGCAATAAGTGTGCAGCGTGATACCTTGATGCCCCACTGAGTTCAAAAGAGCTAACTTCCAAATAAGGCTTTCATCAAAAAGAAAACACATCACTAGTGTAAATCACAAAACTGGGAGTCCTCAGCTGCTGTAAATAGGTGTTACACCATCAGGCCACCAGCAATATCTTGGATATTGTTTTATGGAATAATGACATTACAGCAGCAGTTCCTTGCCAACTAAACTCCACTTTTGTTACATGTGGAAGCCCCTATATGCATCACCTAGGAAGCCCTTTCCTTTCCATCATCAGCTGTGGTCATCAGGGGGGTGACCAGGAAAGGATACCACTCTTGGTTGTGACACTCCCCTTATTTATAAACTAATTTATAGGACACCTCTTGGGGCCTACAAGGTGGCTCACAATATCTCACGTGTTCAGTTTAGTATGCACTAATCTTACAAAAACAATGCAGATATATCAGCCTACGAAACATTCTCCCAGCCACTCACAATTTGTAGGATGATTTCAGAGCACTGTGTTTTGGCAAGAAAAATCCCCTCAGGAAGAATGGTTATTTGCCCAAAGCAAGTAGCTGTTTGAAATCCTGCGTTTCTTTCTAAGGATTGGCTAAAAAAACACACAACCAAGCTCTGTACTCAGTTACCATTGCTTAAAACTGTTGGTTTCAATGGGCCTATGTATGTTTAACTGGGCACCAGAATACTATGAAATGACAGTCAAATCTGTAAACTGGTGCATGGGAATTATTACAATAACTTTGCAGGAAAACCCCACCAGTTTGGGAACGAGACCAAAAATGAACTGTGATTTTTTTTTGATATTTTTTTTTTGTAGCACAAATATTTGGCACGCCAAGTTGTTTCTAATTGTCGATTGTCTCCATAAAAAGTGCAATGGAAAAATTAAAAAATTGTAATTACCAGAGAACAGAGAGAGGGTGCCAAGATCTCCATGAATAGCTTTTTATCTCATTCCCTTAGTGAAAACAGTTAACTAGGCACTGGTGAGCCATTTGGTAACTGCACAACAAAAAAAGCTGGCCCCCGTGCCAAGTGCGGCATGCCAGATGTGTGAATACATTCTGGAGAGCTGTATCAGCAGCTCCGACCGAAAGCCATTGCCATTAATCTAGAGACCTCTGGGAGTTCGGGATAGTGCTGTAAAACCCGGGCCCTGCCAAGACTACATCAGATAAAGCCATCAATGCATTGTAAAAGGAAAAAAAAAGACACAAAACCTATTTCATGGGCTGCACTGATCAAGCAATTACTATCATTGACTACATTAAGCAAAGAAACAGCGGGGTGCCCTATAAAATTGACTGCCAACTTGAATAATCAATAGGCTCCATGTAGAGTAAATTAAATAACTGAAAAACTATTTGGAAAAGCCTAAGTTAAAAAGCCAATCAGTAATCCCTCATCCATGGAAAAACCATTCTGTATCCAAGAGATTCTTTAGTTTGCTTTCATCCTTGTCACTGGGAAATACAGTTATGATGAGGCGAGTAAGTGAACAAACGTGAATGCACTCTCGTCCCCCCCCCCTCTCCGCAGCATCTTCATCATCATCATTCTTGTTATTAGCTCAATTGGGCACTTAGAGCTTGGGCATTCACTGTGCATTTGAATTCGCTGCCTTCCTCAAAGAGCTCCTATTTGCTCCTTTCTGAATATTAATTCTTTTGAAGACACTCCGTGTTGTATACTGTATTCCTCAGCATTGAAACAGAGCAGAAAATCAGACTATGTTAAACTGACCAGTCCACCCAAGGGAATCTGTCAGATAGGGATGGGTGAGTCTGTCAATTTCAGCTCTCATTTTTCCAACTTTATATTCAATTCTCCACAATTTACTTTTTTAAAAAAATTAAAATTTGTCTGCAGTTTGGTGCAAATGGTTCCAAACAAACATATTTATAGATGCTGTTTTGATTAATAAAAATATTTTTGAATGCAGTTTCCCCTATTAGAATGCTTTTTGTATGCTATTTTCATTCATTCCTTTATAAAAATTTTTTTACGAATACCATTCCAAAAATATACAGCTATACAAAACACACACAGAAGACATATGCACACATATATAAATACATATGAATATAAACATAAATATGTTTACATCCATATAATATTAAAACTAATTTCCTCTAATAGATAAAAATAATTCAAAGCAGTAGTCTGTCCTTATATCAATTCTGCCTAGTTCTCTTTTAATATATGTAATTGTGGGATTCAATATCCTCTCTGTTAATTTTATAAAGGCGGACCATTGCAGTTAATTTTATGATTTCTAGTTGTTCCCAGATTTTACTAATTCATTCATGTTCCTTTGGTACTACTTTATGTTACCATGCTTTAGTACACAATAACCTTAAAGGTAAAGGTAAAGGTAAAGGGACCCCTGACCGTTAGGGGTTGCGGCGCTCATCTCGCTTTATTGGCCAAGGGAGCCGGCGTACAGCTTCCAGGTCATGTGGCCAGCATGACTAAGCCACTTCTGGCGAACCAGAGCTGCGCATGGAAACGCCATTTACCTTCCAACTGGAGTGGTACCTATTTATTTACTTGCACTTTGATGTGCTTTCGAACTGCTAGGTTGGCAGGAGCAGGGACCGAGCAACAGGAGCTGACCCCGTCATGGGGCTTTGAACTGCCGACCTTCTGATTGGCAAGCCCAAAGCTCTGTAGTTTAGACCACAGTGCCACCCACATCCTTGTGAGGTTTGCCAATGTCTTCACCCAAAAGGAAAGTGATTCACACCCTGATAATAACAGAATAAATGATATAAGGAGGGAGCTGCAGCCCAAGGTAATAAAAGAGGTAGTAGGGGAACACCTAGCTACTTTAAATGAATTCAAATCTCCAGGGCCTGATGAGCTGCATCCAAAGGTACTAAAAGTGCGGTCGGATATAATTTCAGAGCCTATGTCTAGTATCTTTGAGATACAGACTGGAGACAGTATCTGAGATACAGACTGTCTAGTATCTTTGAGATACAGATTGGAGACAGGCAAATGTTGTCCCCATCTTCAAAAAGGGGAAAAAGGAAGACCCAGGTAACTACCGGCCAGTGAGCTTGACATTGATACCATGGAAGTTCCTAGAACAGATAATTCAACAGTCGGTCTGTGAGCATTTAGGAAAGGATGCTGTGATTACTAAGACCCAGCACAGGTTTCTCAAAAATAAGTCATGCCAAACCAATCTTATTTCTTTTTCTTTTTTTGATGGAATTACAAACTTGGTGGATCAGGGAAATGCTGTGGACATCGTGTATCTTGATTTCAACAAGACGTTTGACAAAGTCCCCCATGATATTATTGCGAGGAAGCTGGTAAAATGTGGGTTGAACAAGGTAACTGTGGATTTGTAGCTGGTTGACTGACTGAACCCAAAGAATATTCATTAATGGTTCCTTGTCATCCTGGAAAAAAGTGACAAGTGGGGTGCCACAGGGTTCTGTCCCGGGCCAGTTGTTGTTCAACATCTTTATAAATGACTTGGGTGAAGGAATTGAGGGGATTTAATAAACACAATAATGCATAGCTGCCAAGTTATCCCTTTTTTAAAGGGATTTTCCCTTATGCTGAATAGGCTTCCTCGCGAGAAAAGGGAAAACTTGGCAGCTATGCAATAATGAGTCTAAAACTGCTTGTATTGGAAACGTTTCTCTAAGCATTTCTGCCACTGTTCACCAAAATAGTTGTGCTTTTTCACACCTCCACCACATGTGATAGAAATCACCTTTTTGTTCCTGACATACCTAAAACATTCTGTCTTCAGATTTACTTACAATTTTGTTTCCCCATGGAATCCAGTATCATTGGACTGCCATTTTAATATAATATTCTATTGCTATGGAGTCTTTATGAAATAAAAATAACCATATTTCTCTTGTAATTTCCCTATTTATATCATTATTCCATTAAAACATATATTTGCATTCTATTTTTCTTTGAGTGTTGATGATAATTTGACACATCTAAGAAAAACATCCTGGCTTGTCATTCTCTAATATTATTTCAAACTCAGGAATATCTCTCTGGATCTCTTGACTTCTAATCATCCTACTCAAGAAAGCCCAGATTTGTATGGGTTGGTATCTGGGTGAGTCTGTTTTCATTTTGGCTTTCACTACTGTCTGTATGCCCTTCCAATCTTGAAATTTTGAAATGTATTCTCTTTCCATAGCTGCAAAATTCCCAAGTCCCTTTTCAGACTAGAACTTTCATCATCTAGAAGGGAATCACGTGGAGATGTCTTAGATGATAGGACCTTGATACTCTCTTCAGGATTCACCTTTCCTAGGTCACAACCTTGTGTGGCAATGTCCCTCCCTCCCCGTGAGAATAAAGACACACGACACATCAGATAGATTTAAATGGGCGAAAAGGCCACAACTTTATTGGTTACGGATGTTGAGCAGTATTGGCTTAGGCATTGGACCCTGTCTATATCCGATGCCAACCCGTGTATTGGACGTCTGGGAAGAGTTAACCACCAGTAAGGAGCCCAGTGATGTACATCAACCAGAACTCCTCCTGTGATCACCATTAGGGGCATGCCTTACGGCCCTAACCTCCCTAGGCTTCGGACCAGACCATGCCCCCAGAATCCTTTAACGGAATACTCCTCCATTTGCAGGGTAGGTGATGGCGCTACCTACCCTCCTCAGCTCTAACGCAATTTCCAATGCCTAACCGCCAAAACCAATAGTTGTGACGAATTGCTACGAGGTAGGCGGAAAAAACCCCTTGGCTAGCCCAATTGGAAAAAGTCCTGCCAGGCCCCTTGGCCAACCAACCAAAGTCCATAGCAAGGTCAAAGCTAGCCTAAAGGGTGGGTGGGCGGGTGAACCGATGCAGCTGGTGAGTGGGGTGAAAGAGGGCGGCTTCCCGCCCTTCACCTGCTTAAAGGAAGCAGGACACGCCCCCCAGCCGACAGGGTTGGTTGGCCCTTGAATGATGTGGGCGGGAACTCCCAATCGCTCAGGGACTGAGTTCTCAGCCCCTTCACGCATGGTCGGGTTGTGATGCCCACAACTCCACCTCCGACGCAGGCAGGCGCGGAAGTGGTTTTATACTGACTCTCCTTGGTTGTTTCTGGATGCTTGAAATTTGCCCTGATAATGCCTCTTATTTGTTTAAACAGCCACAAAAGCAGCAAAACTGGGGTATTATTTGGGAATGATTTCAGGGGAGACATTTATTGCCCTATCTCACTTCTGTCATGGGCTAATGTCACACCTTGGTGATATTTAATCTCCGCCAGAGGTGCCAGCTTGCGAGGGCAATTGGGCGGGGCAAATGTTGTGGGTATGATGGACATCACGAGGAGCTGTCTGCAGAGCCAAATGTGGTGGCCGTGCGGCTTCAGTGGTCAGTGGCTCCTCATCCACCTCCTCCTGGTGCCGTAACTGGCGACAGGCTGCTTCCACCCTCTTCCCCTTCCACGGCAGGAGGAGAGCAAGGAGCCACGCTCAGCTCTATGCTCAGCCTTCTTCACACAGATCTCAGCTCTGTATTTATCTATTAAGGTAGTATTCTGTTTCCCCCCCAAAAAGCACTGTGCAGCATATGTGGGGGTTATCCCATCATGACGTTTTTCATCCATATCACTCCAGAAAGCAGCCTATAAGCATCATGGCCGAATTCAGGTCTGCTTGGTCTCAACTCAGAAATTTACATCACAATGATGCCTCAATCCCAAACAGAGATGTTTAAAGTCCTGTTTGGGCATCATACCTGCCAAGTTGCTGTCGGAGAAATAAGGGACCGGGTGGAAGTAGCAGACCGGAAGTAGCGCTGCCGCCATTTTGGAACTGGGCGGAGCATGCTCAGAAGTGACTTTTGATGCTGCTTTGCCCAGTTCCAAAATGGTCGCCGCACCAGAAGTCGCACTGCAGCCATTTTGGAACTGGGAAGAGCAGCATCAAAAGTCACTTCTGAGCATGCTCCGCCCAGTTCCAAAATGGCCACCGCGCCAGAATAAAACGGGAAAAAACAAAAAAACCTGTTTTTTCAGCTAGGAACAGCTGGAAAAACGGGGATTTCCCGGGGAATACGGGAGACTTGGCAGCTATGTTGGGCATTCTGTTTCCATGTAAACCCTACATATGAATAGGGCAAGTGAGAGCAAGCCTCCTTAACTTGTAGAGGCTGAGGTCTGAAGCAGAGAGTCCTTTCTGAGCATGGAGGTCTCTCACACAGTTCAGAACCCTGCAAAATGGAGGGCCCTGAATTGAGCAGGATCCTCACTTTAGACTTCCCCCTCTATGAGCTGGAGGCAAATGGAGGATAATATGGAGCTTTGCACAATCCCCCATGGTTGCCAGTGGGATTTATGTGCAAGGACTTGTGTGAATAGGGTTTAGGTAGCATCTAAACATAACGAAATGTTTTATCACCTCGCCTCCATGCTAATATTATTTCCTCCCCCAAGTCAAACGATGCTTAGAATTTTAAAAGAACCCACGAATACATTAAGAAAATAACTTCTATTTTTTAAAAAAGAAAAGAATGAATGGCATGTTTTTGTTCGGTTGCAATAGTATTAAAAATCTGCACTAAAACTCTAGAGCTGCCAGTATTGCTTAAAGAGCTGTGTAAATCAAGGGACATTCAAAAGTCCATTAGATGTTTGAATTTAGTACACTTGCATTGCAGAAGCTTATACAAGTACCTGCAATGTTCTGCCGTAAATAAGTTGTCAATAAACATCCTGCTAATATAATAGAATTGTGTTTAAAATAAATGGGGGGCAAAACAGCTTGGAAAGCATGTGCATTGTGAGAAAATCTAGAGCAAGGGAGTATGTAAAAAAGAAAGATGATGAGCTAAAACTGATTATGTGTCACAATAAAAAAAAATCCAACTTGCCTGCTGATTAGATGCTAATGCTGCCCATAAAAACCAAAGGGAGTGAAAAGCGAGGCAGAGCACTTGATAAAATATCTTATTGAAACCTATTGTATTTACCACTTATTAGATTCTGAACTCATATACATCTCAATTGTGGAGAGTCTTCATATTTAAAAGCTTTAAGTCCATCAATTGCATTACTCATAATTTCCACATTTGCTTCTTCCTCAGCAATTCAGGATGAGCAAAGACTCTTATAACCGCCTTCCTGCAATTTGATTACCCGGAGATTCTCATACAATGCACTGCCGACACGTCTCTCTAAGAACGAGAGCTTTAAAACTGTGAAATGGAAGTTGCATGGAAATGCTACGCAAATAGTTTTGGTTATGATGGAAATCATGTGGCTGTAGCACAAGTAGGAATTATTGGGGGTAGGGGGTGTAAAAAGAGAACACCCCCTTCCTCGCAAACATGGCAAACCTTTCCCCCTTTTGTCCCCAGAGCTTTACAGCTCAAAACCCAAAAGTTCTGCTCTCCAAAGGCAAGTAACGCTTTACAATATGCCAACTAATAAATGGAAAAATTTAATTGGAAAGTTCTTGTTCTACTTGCACAAGGTAAAAAGAAAGAAAGAAATTGTTTCTAAGGGTTTTCTTCAGAGCCTTTTCAATCAGTTTCGTATTAATTCATCAATGAGGCATTCAAGAGAATTCAATGTGATTAGATGGGGAAAATAGTGGGGAATGGTTTTATAGAAATATCTCAGTGCTACTTACACATGAGGCCATGTTATTGTCCATCCTCCATCAGACCGACTGCCCGAAAACCAATAACTCCAGTGGATCTCAGAATTCATATGTTGATTCCACAAACACACCCTTTGTAAGGTATTTGTTCAATGCACTTGAGGTTTGTGCGATTGTGTTGTTGTTCTTTTGGGGCAACATGAAAAGGAAAGAAAACATTTATTTTGGAATTTTGGGCTTATCGTAGATCAATCTTTGTCATTGGAGACTCAAGTGGCCTCAGTGACTAGGAGTGCAATTTAGCAACTATGGCTGATACATCAGGCCCTTTCCAGAGACTTCAGCTGATGTAAATGATGCAGCTACACTGGTGATGGGTACAGACTATCATCACTCCATAATTGATGCTCAAAAGCTTGCACTGACTGCCCACATACTACCAGGTCAGGTTCCATAGATTCTTGTGTTAATTTACAAGACGCTTAACAACTTGGGTCCGGGATGCCTCAGTAACCACCTGATTCATTATATCCCTTCCCCATCACTGAGGTTTTCATGGGACTGAGCCCTTACTTTTTCAATGTAAAGATCATATTGTCTTCATATGGAAAAATGGAATGTCTACACAAAAAGGGTATTGTGCAACATATCTAGGCTTTTACATATTGGGACTAGATATCACAGTGCATTTTCCTTTTATGCAAGTGTGGGGTCAGTCAATGCACCTGGAAATTTGCTGTTGCCTCCTTGGAATCAACACACACACACACACACCAATGCACAGAAAGAGGCATTGCTTTTTCCAAAGGTAACATGAATTTTCTTGATTTCTGCAACTTCAAAAATAAACTTATTAATCAGTTTATTCCTACAGAAAGAATATATAGTTTGCCGTGCATAATTCTGTACCTGCAGTTCTGTTTCCTTAACAAGGAAATAACTGATTGTTCAAATATTCCTGATGCTTTTGTTTGGATATTCTACTTATGCCTCCAACCTTCAAAATCTTGAAATGCCACGGGTCTTTATACCACTGTGAGCTCAAGTGAGTTGTGCAAAGAACAAAGCTCTCCTTAATAGTCTTTGGCTCCTGAGAATTTCTTGTTTTGTTCCTTGTCCTGAACTGCCCCACCCCACCAACCAGTCAGAAGGCTCTCTATATTCAAAGGGGAGAAAGATCCTTGTTGGCTACTTCTGCCCAGGTCGCACCCCTTATTCAAGGGTGCAAGAAAACATAGACTCAAAACATAATTTACGTTGCAGTGACAAAAGCTTTGTTAAGGGGGGGGGCGATCCAAAACCCTGACTGCTCCATTTCATCTGTGATCCTCATGCTTATTTTATCTTGACTCATGGGTTAGAGTTCGCCATGTTCTTAGACCAAATGCAAAACGTTTAATTAAAACTTGGTGAAAACAAATTATTCTATCAATGCCTCCTACAGCCAAATGTCCAGCGTTTGAATCTGACGGCATCGTGGAAAGCAAAATATTAATTAAAACTCATCAGGGGTGGGAACTACAGGGAATTAAGATGAGGACAATATAGTTGCCCATAAACGTTAAGAATGATAACAATGTACAAAGACATAAAGCAGGATTAGAAAAAAAAATAAAATTAGTTTGTGTATAATCACCAGCACTCTGAAATAAATCAGTATATCCAGCATGGAACATATGAGTTTTACAAACATCATTCCATTTTTTTTTTATTACCTAGGAGCATTAGGATATATACTCCTTGACTATAATAATTACTTGCAGTTAATTACAAATGCAGCAGAAGTGCTGGTAATATTAGAGTTCCACCCTACATAAAGCTAGAAATTACTGCTATTACTCTTATTTGCTGAGAATATTGGGTCATAGATGCTAATTAGCAGTTCACAGCCCCCCACAGGAAAAAGGCTCATTATTATAAAAATCTGTCTTGGTAACCAAAGGCACCCTTCAAGTCACTGTGAACACTTTTGTCAGATCAATTATTAGCTATGACAAAACTTCATTTTCGTGTGGGGAAGGGGAAAAAAAACCTTAAGGTTACAAATACAACACACTAGATCTCTAAATTGATTGCCATAGTAAGAATAGAGATATCAGTCTCTTTTGCCTCTTTTATGTTCCGCAGTCTGGAAACAAATGAAATGAAAAGAGACTGGGAATAGCAGGATTTTCTGGGCCTGGTAAACTGTATGTGGATTTGGGTCCTCTGAACCACTTGCAAATGAGGACACAGATTTGCATAACATTTGCATACGCTGTGTCATATGAATATTTGTGTCCTCTTTTGCAGGCGGAGAGGAGGGCCCAGAAATAAATCAGTGGACACACATATAGTAAAGCATCTAACCGAGTGAACTGGAAAAGCTTCCCCCATAGTTTTATTTCCATACTAGAAAGCCTGTTGAATTTCTGCCTGCCACACCACTATTAAAGGCACAGGAATCCTATTTTCCTCTAACTCTCACCTCTTTCTGTGGGAGACAGGGCTAAGAGTCACCTCTGAGAGTTAGCTTTGAGAGTTACCTCCGCAATTTCTTTTCTCTCTCTTTCCTTTGTTTTTGTTTTTATTTAGATTTGATTCTTTTATTGTATTATGAAAAACTTTAATAAAATCTGAGAGAGAATCCTGCTTCTAGGGTTGCCAGACTCAATAGTGGACAGGACTTCTGTGCCTTTAATTGCCCTGCTCTCTTTTGAGTCTGGAAACCTTAAAGAGAAACCAGCAGACCCTTTGTTTAATTCCCACCCCCTCCCACCCCAGTGCCAAAGCCTACACCATGCTCCTGTTTCTACTAACCTGGAAGTAACCCCAATGTGTTCCATTCAACATTAAATGTTGAAGTATAAAGGTTCCCACCAACCAATTGCTAATGATCTTCTAAGTCCACAGCCTCAGAAGCTGTTGTGGCAACTGCTAGCTAGGCTATATCTCAATAGGAAAGCATCTACTTTTATGCAGAAGGTCCCAGGTTCAATAGCCATGCTCTCCAAATGGAACTGGGAATGCCCCCGGTCTGAAATCTTGATTCCTGAAAGCCGCTGAAATCCCGAAAGCGTAGGCAAGGGTAGGCAATGTGGTGATTTCCAGATGTTGTTGGATTCTAGCTCCTATCACGCCTTCAACCAGCATGGCCAACAGTCAGGGAATAAAAGAGTTGAAGTGCAGCAACATTGGGAAGGCCCTATGTTGGCTAGCCCTGGTGAAAAGAGCTGTGAGCTAGGTGTTTTAGTCTATTCACAAAGGCCACCAAGACATGGGCACAATCTATCACCAAGTGGAAACTTAGACTTGCCAATATGATTCTTCTGAAATATTTCCTGCATGCTGTCAGGCCAAATCCATACTGGGATCGCTTTTGAGAATGATACTGAGAAAGCAAAAATCAGAGTAACAATATACTTGTTAGATGCTAGACTGTGTGCGAATGGTACAGGGACATCTTGTGTATGGGGTTGGGAGGGGGAAATGCAGAGATGCATAATTCTTTGCTCTCATTTTTATTCTTCCTAATCCTGTATACATCACACACTGCTCTCCATCCCCGTTGCTGCCGAACTTCTGTTCCATACAGTATTTAGCCAGAACAACAGACGTGCATTACATCCATTCCCTTATGTTCCTTTTTGAAACCCAATTCTAATAATTTCTTCTCCTTATGTCAGCGTAACCACGTATCCCAACACAGTCTGTTGAAGCCATTAAATAAGTCTATCTTCTCAGTTGAAATCATAGTGAGAAATTCCAGTACTTCTCTGTAAAAAAAAAGGGGGGGGGAATTGTTGAAGAAAACATCCACACACATTTAATTTTTTCATATAAATGTTCAATGTCTCAAAACATTTGGAGAAGATCTAAAGTTATTTTAACAGAAGGAAGATATTGAACCATCTCCAGTCCACAATAGGGAAAAGTCAGATTCTCTGGGATACTTTCCTCCACAGAAGTGTAATTTTTCTCCCTGCATTTTTTTTAAAAGTCTAATTGACACCCCAGTCAGATTTGTGGGTTTCCCACAACTGTATCTGGAAGTAGGCACCACTAAAATGCTCTCTAAGAAGTTGAGGCCAGCAATGGCATGGAAATTGCAGATAATTGCAAGTGTAAAACTGACAACTGACTGGAATAAAAAGAAAATGCAATGCATGTTCCACACAGAATATAAATTTTATATATAGGAAGCATCAGAAGATTTGGAGCAGGGTGTCACCAGTAGGCTGATGACACGTTCTAGTTCTCTGTTGCATCAGTACCAGGTGGAACAGTGCAAGTCCTGAAGGCAGAGTCTGGAGGCAGAAATGACCTGGATGTGGACCAGCAAACTGAAGCTGAATCCAGGCAAGAAGAGGAGGAGGAGGAGGAGGAGGAGGAGTTTGGATTTGATATCCTGCTTTATCACTACCCCAAGGAGTCTCAAAGCAGCTAGCAATCTCCTTTTCCCTTCCTCCCCCAGAATGAACTCTCTGTGAGGTGAGTGAGGCTGAGAGTGTGAATAGTCCAAGGTCACCCAGCAGCTGCATGTGGAAGAGCAGGGACGCGAACCCGGTCCACCAGATTACGAGTCCACTGCTCTTAACCACTACACCACACTGGCTGCCAGTGGTTCCCATATCTGGGACTGGGCAGAATTACCTATACTTAATGGGGCTGCACTCCCCTTAAAGTCAACAGGTCCATGGATGTGCTCCTGGAACCATATTTGTCACTCGAGGCCCAGGTGACCAAAGTAGCTAGGAGGACTTATGCCTGGCTTCATCTAATGTGCCAACTATGACCATTTCAGAATGATGGTGGTGGTGGTGATGATGATGATGATGATGAATACCCCGCCCATCTGGGCGGCCTACAGCATATATAAAAAAACACAGTAAAACATCAAACACTCAAAACTTCCTAATACAGGACTTCCTTCAGGTGTTCATGTTCCAATCTGGACTGCTGCCATGTGCTCTATGTGGGAAATCTCATTGAAGATGCTCTGGGAACTGCAGCTAGTGGAAAACGCTGCACCAACAATATCAGTAGGGGGCAGCAGTTTGCCAGAATAATAGCCATATCTCAAAACAGCTACATTAGTGGCCAATTGTTTTCCAGACCTTATTCAAGATGGTTATTTCGACATTCCAAAAGGTGTGGGATCCAAATATTTGAGAGAATAACTTCCCATGTTCTAAAATCAGCAGATGTGACGTTCCTGGTGGTTCTTCATCAGTATGTATGTGGTGTGAAGCCTATAGAAAGGGTCTATTCGGTGGTGGCTCCTTATATATGGAATTCTTTCCCTACTGAGGTGTGTCAGGTCCCATCTATCTTTAGTATTAGGCAGTTAACTACCGGTAGAGGAGGAGAGACCTGATTGTCATTGTTGCCATGTGTTATGTTATTTTTATGAATGCTGTATCTTTTGCCTAGTAGTAAACCCTTCTGTGGCTTGTTGAAAGGGCAGTATATAAATATTATAAATAGATACATCTTCAATTATTTGTTTTTTCCATAGCATACTCTGAAAAAATCCACGTCCAGCCAGCATGTCCCAGTCTTTTAAACATTTCAGCATTATACAAAAGCATTGTTTGATGCATGTCCTTCCATTCTTACAGCGCCATGTCCAAAGAATATATTTTCATGCTTCAATGATTCATCTATAAGGAGATTACTCTCTCAAGGGGGGAGAAATCTGGGTCTGCTATGACAGCAACTTACTGTACATATATTAACAGCAGCAGATCTCTCCAGTGCCCTTTAATATTCAGGGAGCATCTCACATCTGCCATCAAACTCTTTTTGTCCTTTCCTAATTTGATGTCATTGTACACTATCAGCTTCAAACTACAAAGGACATTTCCATTCCACCTTTAATATGGAGAAGTAAAAGACCACTAAAAGTTTCCCTTTGTTGTAACTAGGGAGCCATTTTGTAATCTTTTTATTAAAACAAAAAACAAAAACCAGAGTATGGCTTTGTCAGACTTGGTGCTTGGTGCGTGCTAGGAGACTAGTAATACTCAGCCAATGGTTAATGCAACCGAAGTATCTTCTAGATTGCATTTACAGAAATATAACATTTCGACTGTGAGAAGAAATGGCTATGCTCTGTTCTGCTTTGGTCAGACCTTCCCTGGCATACTATAGGTTGTTCTCAGAGTAAACCCATTGAAATTAATGGGCTAAAGTTAGCCATGTTCATTAATTTCAATGGGGTTGTTCTGAGTAAGAACAGCATTGGATGCAACCCTATGTCTAGTTCTGGGCACCAGCATTTAAGAACATGTTGGTGATGGTCACCAACGTGAATGCCTTTAAAAGAGGATTGGACAAATTCATGGATAATAAGACTATCAGTGATGGCTATACTTTGCCTCCATGCCTGTGAATGCTACTTGCTGGGAATCACAAATGGGGGAAATATTCCCCACTTGCCATATTCCATGAAATATTAAAGCACTTCACCCACAGTTCTGCTCTGACTCTTGACATCACCAAACCTCACCTCATAAGATTCAAGGATGAAGACATGGAAACCTACCCGCAACATAAAACATATTAATTAACTGCATGTAAAATTGCCATATGAGGCGAGAACAATTAGATACGACAACATCTGTTTCCAGAGTACTGAGTAAAGGCACTAGCTATGGATGAAGGGCGGACTACAAATTTAATAAAAAAAATTTTTTCTAAAACCCAAACTTTGCTAACCGTTTGCACTCAGCTTTGAAGAGAAGAGTATTTAAAGAAAAGTCTGAAAATCCACTCTGTCTTTTATCACTCCTTGCCAGAACGTGCTGCAAAGCTATTAATTAATGCAGCAATATTTTTGCTACAACAAACATTTTTAATTTGCCCTGTAAAAACAGCATTTATGATTTTAGCCTTTTGCTCCTGTTTTATTTTTGGTCCCTGTGATATAGATTACAGTCGAGTGTGTCCTCTGTCCATATGCACACCAATTGTGCTCAACATATGGTCGCGCACAGGGGGAAAAAACACAACTCATAATAGTCTTTTTATATTTTGCATACAGACATCGTCCTATTATCCTAGCAGCACCGCAGTATTCCTTCAGGCCACTTTGCATCTCTTCCATCACCCATCTCCAGTCGCTTAATCTATATTAAGTGAAGCAGCACCTGATCAAGTTACAAGTAACATGCAGAATGCTGAACTGGTGCTAGTCCAGTGACCTGGAAATAATGTTCCTTTTCGCAACCATCGTCCTTGCAGCATTGTATATTTTAAATACAAAAGTGCATAGAGAGTCCTTATTTTAGAATTATTGTGAGTACTATGATGCCAGCTTAAGAACATGATGAAAACTCCTGCTGGTTCAGGGCAGAGGCCCATTTGGTCCAGCATCCTATTTTCTCACAGTGACCAGCGTCCTACAAATAAGTTCACAGTGTAAACAGAGATCACCAACATGGAGCCTGTGGGCTCCCATGTGCCTGTCGGTACCTCCTTTGTCAGAATGTTGCCCATTCTCAGTTCTCAGTAAATATTCCCTCCAAAATTCACTGTCTGAGAGGCTACCTCCTCTTCCCGCTCAGTTCCCTTTTGCACATTAAAAACCAAAACCCATTAAACAGGCTCATTTTTCATTGGATGCCATGCCTGGGAAGACTCCTCCCCTTCTGTTCTAAGCAGAAAAAGGTGCAAAGTGCTTCTCTCTGCGAGTGAGCATGGTGGAAGCTGACATAGGTGCCTTTTTCTCCCATCGATGGAGAGGCATTGCTGCAACATTATGTGGTCCTGTATCTTAAAGCTCTTTTAGGGGTGGCAGTCATGTTGAGTTTTGCAACACCCCCAAGGCACCCAGGTTTACCCTTTCTCAGAATCCCAAATGTGCACACTGGAGCACATTAGGAAAAAGGTATTGTGAAACACAAAGAGTTGGTTTAAGGAACACACACAAGAAGTACATCAAAGCTTTGCCTGGAATTCAGGTGGGATTTATTATTTATTTTATTTATTGAATTCTTATACCACCTTCATCCAAGGATCACAGGGTGGTTCAAAATGGAAACACACTGTCTGCAAGCATGGCTTGGTTTCATTTTGTGCCAAGACAGCAGGCGCTATTCTGAGGAAACCGCGGACTCCCAAATCTGCACGTTCCCTAAGGGGTGGTTCTGGGTCACCTCAATGCAATCCTGCAAGTGTGGGCTTTATTACACACACACACAAAAAATACAAAAATATTCCTAGGTATGGGAAACCTGTGGCCCTCCAAATGTTGTTGGACTTAAAGGTGGGCACTGTTCTGTTGTCTATAGGAGAACTATCTTGCTCTCCAGGCTCCCTATACATCTCCCTAACTGAGCTGACAGAAATGGTCTTGAACATAGCATTGCAGACTCTTAGACCAGATTCCCCAAACTAAGGCCCGGGGGCCGGATGCGGCCCAATCGCCTACTAAATCCGGCCCCCGGAAGGTCCGGGAATCAGCATGTTTTTACATGAGTAGAATGTGTCCTTTTATTTAAAATGCGTCTCTGGGTTATTTGTGGGGCATAGGAATTCGTTCATATTTCCCCCCCAAAATATAGTCTGGCCCCCCACAAGGTCTGAGGGACAGTGGACCGCCCCCCTGCTGAAAAAGTTTGCTGACCCCTGTTTAGACTGTCTGGGGTAGCTCATGGGGTAGATTCATGGTCACCATGACAACCATGAGGCTGTCCCAGCATGACATCTGGCCAACACATACCACTTGGCACACTCTGGATTTCATTTTCCTGGTTCGGCATGGAGAGAGTGATCTGAAGGTGGGGGGGAGGAGAGAAGCAATGATTTTCTTTTAATGGATATATCATGCTCCATTCACACTGTGGGCCAAACTAGACACCTGGGATGCAGGTGGCGCTGTGGGCTAAACCACAGAGCCTAGGGCTTGCTGATCAGAAGGTTGGCGGTTCGAATCCCTGTGACGCGGTGAGCTCCCGTTGCTCGGTCCCAGCTCCTGCCAACCTAGCAGTTCGAAAGCACTTCAAAGTGCAAGTACAGTGGTACCTCTACTTACAAATTTAATGCGTTCTGAACACACATTTGTAAGTTGAAAAAAAATTGTAAGTCGAATCCCATAGGAATGCATTGGGAGAAAAAAATCGTAAGTAGAAGCAACCCTATCTAAAAATTCGTAAGTAGAAATCCTATCTAAACCACATCCAAGATGGCGGACAGAGCTCCATTCATAAGTAGAAACATTCGTAAGTAGAGTTATTCGTAAGTAGAGGTACCACTGTAGGTAAATAGGTACTGCTACAACAGCAGGAAGGTAAACGGCACTTCCATTTGCTGCTCTGGTTGGCCAGAAGCAGCTTTGTCATGCTGACCACATGACCTGGAAGCTGTACGCTGGCTCAGCCAATAACGCGAGATGAGTGCCGCAACCCCAGAGTCGGTCATGACTGAACCTAATGGTCAGGGGTCCCTTTACCTTTACTAGACAATATGACTGCATACCCTCCAACATTTTTGGCACCTAAACTGGGACGCTCCATTTTTGGTCCTGAGTTCTCATGCACGCATAAGTGTGCGAGACCAAAAGATGCTACTTTTTTGGTCTTGCGAGAACAAAAAACAAATGGTTTTCATTCCGGAGCTCCAGCGTGTCTCAGCTGATTCGCTCCAGAACATCGGACCGAAAAATGTATGCCTTCCAGTCTAGCGCTGTGGTGTAACCACACTGACTTATGCCAGTGTGAGAATCTTTTGGCCAGGTGCTATGGCGTGAGGACTCACTGTGGTTTCTGTGGTTGCAGGATGTGCCACTTAAAACGGGACAGTTGTGGGGTATGTGACCAATTATCTGGTAGCTTTTATTTTTGTTTTAACTGAAACATGTATCGGAGTGATGAGGGAAGGAATGCAGCTGAACCTTTTCCCAATGGAAATAATGACAGAAAGAGTTCACGGGCTCTAGATCTTTGGGGGGTGGGATGGGGAGTAGAGGGCCACACATGTTCCAATCCTTGTCGCCCCCCTCAGTCAAACCATGACTCCCCCGTCCTTCTAAAAACTGTCACTAAAAATGGAGGCAAAAGTAAGGAAGGCAACCCTTCCTTTGGCCTCCCTGGCATTTGAGCATGGGAGACTGTCCAACTGTTTTGACACTCTTGGAACCTTAGAATCATAGAATCATAGAGTTGGAAGAGACCACAAAGGGCCATCCAGTCCAACCCCCTGCCAAGCAGGAAACACCATCAAAGCATTCTTGACAGATGGCTGTCAAGCCTCTGCTTAAAGACCTCCAAAGAAGGATACTCCACCACACTCATTGGCAGCAAATTCCACTGTCGAACAGCTCTTACTGTCAGGAAGTTCTTCCTAATGTTTAGGTGGAATCTTCTTTCTTGTAGTTTGAATCCATTGCTCCGTGTCAGCTTCTCTGGAGCAGCAGAAAACAACCTTTCACCCTCCTCTAAATGACATCCTTTTATATATTTGAACATGGCTATCATATCACCCCTTAACCTTCTCTTCTCCAGGCTAAACATACCCAGCTCCCTTCTCTGTTCCCCCCAACTGCTTTCTGAATGGAAAGGATTAAGCAAACACTGGTCCCTCCGCGTCGCCCCACTGCAATCAGATTTGCAGCCCCCATGGCTGTATTTCAGTAAAGCTACGAACTAAAATAAAATAAATTGAAAAGGAAAGGAAAGAAAGCCATAAGGAGCCAGTCTCAGAGTCAGCATCTCCTCCACTTTGGCCTTTGGTGGAGAATAAAGCTACTGCTATTTTAGACTCAGGCCAGATTGATACCATCATGTGCATGCCAGAAACTGTCATATCTAGTGGAGTCGAAGACTAATTTAATTTTCAGGGCATTGCATACACTCTCTCTCACACACACAACACACGAACACTGATATGCTGAAGAAAAGATCCTAGCAAAGTTGATGTGGAAAGTGACAAGGATATCGGAGCATGGAAACAAGATAGCATAGTGGATGGCTTCAACTATGTGCTCATCATGAACTGTGCTGCAGATTAACACTTTTCTGGAATATATGAAGCTGCCTTATACAGAGTCAGACCAGGAGTGGATTTAAGGCTGTGCTGGCAGTGTGCACACACTGGGCCCTGAGCCGAGGGGGCACAGTCTCAGTGCCCGGTAAGCGAAGAGAAGGATCTCGCAGGATCCTAGAATCCTTCCGTCTCCTAGTTAGCACTTTCCCAGCTGCGCGAAAGAGGCAGGAGGGCTCTAGGACCCTGCCAGAGCCCTGGCTCTCTCTCCCCAAAGCTGGGCACCTCCTTACTCGCCTTTGGGAATGCAGTGCAATGGTAGCAGGGTGTGTGTGCATATTCTGGCTTTGCACAGGGTGCCATAGCACCCAGGTCTACCACCGGTCAGACCAATGGTCCATTTAACTAAGTATTGTCCACACTGGCAGGCAGCTCCCTTGCCCTCCGCCCACCTGGAGGTGCCAAGGATCAAACCTGGTACTTTCTGCATGCAAAATGGATGCTTGAGTGCAGAGATACAGCCTTTCCCCCAGTTCTTTCCTTCTTAAGCATTTCTCTGCTCAGTTACTCATGGTAGATTTATGAACTCCTCCATGTCAAGCTGAACCCTTTCCAGGCAGTTGAGGTGGACTGTTTCCTGGATCAAGCTGTACATCCTGTAGCCACAACAATTATTTATTTCACCAAGAAATGATGTTTTGGTTCCATTTGCAATAGGCTATGCATTTCAATGGGTAGACTACATTTTCCACTTCAAAATTACCGGTAGGTGTGTGTGTGTAGACTAGCATTGCTATGCTGAAAAGATGTGCTTATCGTTTCCTGATCTCAAAGGTGAAGCCTGATGCAGGTTGTTGATGTCATTTTTAGCTGCTGTTGTCCCCAAACTTGCAGGTATTTCTGGCACAATGCAGGAATGCAGTCGATTCAATCAGTTCACTTTCATGTCCTTGGTTTTGCGCATTTGTGATCTAAAAGCTGGACAAGGCTCTCTTCTTAATGTATTTCTCTTCTCGTTGCAATGAAAAAAGATGCTTTGAATGAGCAGAGCTAATGTGCAAGTTTGAACTATATCATTTGAATTTAAACCTGTGGATTTGCATTTGTTTTCAAATGTTGGGCAAGATTAAACTGATGGTTTCAATTTTAAAGATTGCCCCCAGATTTTAAAATTCAAAACGAATTTAATTGTGACAACTTTATAAACTTGTAAAAATTAAAATTTGAATTTTGTGAGCTTTTTCAGGTCTCCTTGATTGCCATATGGAATGTTTCACAAGAAATGTATTGAGAATTATGAGATGCTGCTCATTGAGATAATGGGGAGAGCACTATTAGTGGTTCCCTATGCACCAGAAGCAAAACTCATGCAAACAAAGAGTCATGAAAGGAGTCATGCCTTCAGTGTTGTGTCTATGGAACTCCCTCCCACAAGAAGTTAGACAGGCGCTGTCCCTACTAAGTGTTGGATGCCTACTCAAGACTGTTTAATTTCATTTCTGATCACATCCTATGAAGCATCTCAAAGCAATTTTGCAAAGCAACAAAAGCAGTTAAAACATAAAAAACAATTTCAAATCGGATACAGGTTATGTTGTTTTAAAAAAAGATTCTATTCCATATTTTATCGCAATTGCATCTCTTACATCATACACGTGTAAATGTATTTTATCCTGAAATATGCCTTATGCAACACATTTTGGTACATTTTATTAATCCGAGAACTTGTACTGCAAATTTCAGAGAAGTGTGAAATCTGAAGGAGAAGCACATTCTAAGCCACACATTAGTTCAGAAGTCGCTTTACATTGGAATTCACAGAAATGTAATTCCTCAAGTATTCCTAACTAGAATATCAGAACGAATGAACCCAAGCCAAGAGACACACATGAAACAAGGGAATTTCCACTGCTAGTCTTTCTAATGGAGGACTTCTACCTTGCAATACAAGGTAGACTTCAGATCCACCTCTCGCTCCTTATTGTCTACACAAATGGGCATTGACTCTCCGGAATTTAAGGCAGGAGCCTTGCAGTCCTGCTTGGAGTTTCTGAGGGCTTGAATCAGGGACCTTCTCTGGTCAAAGCCGCATGATCCATTTTCTCCCTGCATGCACCTTAGAGACAAAAATAGACCGAAGCCATGTTAACTTAAAGAAACAAGAGTGAAACTCAACAGGTAAGCAGTGATTTGTATTTATGTAGCCCAAACTCATGTTCTGTGCCAAAATGAGGTGGGCAGTGGGCGGGAGAGAGCAATGCACATTTTTAAATATAATTTCTCCACCCTGCCACCACCCACAAGTACTGTACACTTTAAAAATAATAATAAAAATTTTGTTTATTCATTCTAGAGACAGACTTCCTCAGGGGGAAAAAAATAAACACACAGAAGGACTCAGGGCAAGAGGTACACTTTGTATATAGCTTTAGTGAAAACATGTTTTTCTTGTTAACACCTTGTTATATCCTAAAATCACAATACGGGGAAAAACTGTGAATAAGGCTGTATGAAAAGACATGTCAGACAAGGAAGGAATTGCAGCTCTCTTCCACATGGCTACTAACTGCATATCATCAGGCTAGTGGGTGAACTTAAAAGAGACTTACCTTCCCCTCTTTTTTCTCAGTGTCTTGAAAAGCACAGCAAGTACTTCCCAAGTGGGAGGGAAGGGCCTTGCCGTTGTAAGACAGGAGTCCATCTGCACACTCACTTGGGAGTAAGCCCAACTGAACACATTTCAGAATTAACTTCGGAGCAAACAGGCTTTGGAACAGCCTGCAGATCAGAGGCATACACATGTCACTAGGTCAGGTGATAGGTAATCGTAATCATCATCATCATCATCCAGTGCCAAGGGCTTTCTGGCGGTTCCCTCGCTGTGAGAAGCCAAGTTATAGGGAACCAGGTAGAGGGCCTTCTTGGTAGTGGCTCCCGCCCTGGTGGAACGCCCTCCCGTCAAAGAGAAAAACAACTACCAGACTTTTAGAGGACACCTGAAGGCAGCCCTGTTTAGGCAAGCTTTTAATGTTTAATAGATTATTATATTTTAATACTTCTGTTGGAAGCTGCCCAGAGTGGCTGGGGAAACCCAGCCAGATGGGCGGGGTATGAATAATATATTATTATTATTATTATTATTATTATTATTATTATTATTATTATTACCTTCCTTGAACAGGGCTGTCTTCAGATTTTTTCTAGAAGTCAAATAGTGGCTTATCTGTGGTACCAGATGTTGTTGGACCTGTCATACCTGCCACAGCCTATGTGGCCAATGGTCAGGGATAATAGCAGTTCTAGTCCAACATTTGGTTCTCCATCCCTGACTCTAGGGGGGTTGCTGATAACATGATTCACCACCCCAATCCAACAACCAAAACTTCCTTCAGGCATTCTGAAATAATACCACTGGAGGAGCCAACCTTCCAGTCTTGCATTGCACATGAATTTAATCTGTGGAGAGAGGGCTGTAGACATATGTTGATGGGACACACAGCCAATAAGTGAACCAACTGGGGTTGTTGCAGCTATTAGCAATGGCAGCTGCTACAGGAGCTGATAGACATGAAGGCTCCTCCCAACTTGCTTTTTTGCCCCAGACTCCTGGCAAGGAAATAAGACCCATTAAGCTCCCTCACCTTCTTGAGAGAATGCTCCATTTTTGTTTTACAACAGGCCAATAGGGGTTTGTTTCAGTGAAGGAAACCAACTGCTATTGGCCTGTTCTCCTTGCCTGCTCCATTCAAACTACTGTTCAGTGCAAAAGAAGCTCAGTGGAGAGCAAGGGGAAGCGAAATAGCCCAGCAACCTAATTCCTTGACCTAGTCTCAGTTTGCTTGGCTGGCAAGAACAAGAGAGGGGCCAACATGGGCTGTGCTGCCTGCCAAGCAGACAACAGTTTGACAAGAATAAGGGTGAACAGTGCAATGTCTTTCTAAAGGTAAAGGGACCCCTGACCATTAGGTCCAGTTGCAGACGACTCTGGGGTTGCGGTGCTCATCTTGCTTTGCTGGCCGAGGGAGCTGGCGTACAGCTTCCAGGTCATGTGGCCAGCATGACAAAGCCGCTTCTGGTGAACCATAGCAGCGCACGGAAACACCGTTTACTTTCCAACCGGAGCGGTACCTATTTATCTACTTGCACTTTGACATGCTTTCGAACTGCTAGATAATAATAATAATAATAATTTATTATTTATACCCCGCCCATCTGGCCGGGTTCCCCCAGCCACTTTGGGCGGCTTCCAAAAAAACAGAAATTCTAAAATACAGAAATCCATCAAACATTAAAAGCTTCCCTAAACAGGGCTGCCTTGCCTTGGCAGGAGCAGGGGCCAAGCAATGAGAGCTCACCCCATTGCGGGGATTCGAACTGCCGACCTTCTGATCGGCAAGCCCTAGGCTCTGTGGTTTAGACCACAGCACCACCCGAGTCCCTATGTCATTCTACTACTAGCTTAATGTCTTGCTTGGAATAGGCTTTCCAGTAGTGGCAACCATAGAAAATTTGATCCGCCTCACTCTTTATATGAGCTTCAAGTGCCGAATTGTAAAGTTATTCTTTTTAGTTCTTTTCAATACCATCGATAGCTGGGTCTCTGTAGCTTATGTGCTGCTTTAATTGTTTGTTATTAGTGGTGGCTACTGCACTTGCCTTTTGGCTGTTGCACACTGTTTCACAACTGCAGGTTTTCACTACAATTGCTAGCTATCTTGGGAACTCCAGTGTGGAGCCAAAACAGAGGACAGGAATGCTTTTGATAAGTAAATACATCAGAGTGTAGAAACAGCAAGGACTGACCCGTTTAACGTCTTAGATCCTGTCATATACATAAAGCCAAAGTGTTCATTCCATGCTGCTCCTTCCCAAGGAGACAGGATTTTCAACACAAATAGGGACTCTGTGGAAGGTCAAATACATCGACAGCTTTGGCTTATCTTCCTTGCTGCCCATTTGTGGTCCTGGCAGCAATTGCGACCTCTCTTCCTACTGACATCATTTCTCTCTCTCTCTCTTTTCAACACTCAGTATGCCGGAGCAAAGGCAGGAAGCTTCAGAAGGATGCCAGGTACCCAATGAGAGGTGGATATGCGATGAGAACTGAAGCCAGGCCGTGAGCAATGCTGATTTCCACATTTGGGGTTTTCAGTAGAAAGAAAGCAAAAGGAGGGTATCCAGCAAGATTGTGGAGTGAAATAACTTCTGTTTAGGGCCCTAAATCATCGAAAAGTAGGGATGCATGATGAAGTGGGTGGTGTGTTTGCTGTCAAAATAAAGCGCTTTGTGGAAGTTTAGGCCATGTTTTTAGCACCTTGTGAAACACGAGGTGGACTAACATGTAATGAAAATAATATTAATTATGATAATATTTGCCCTATTCACATGATGTTTGTTCCACACAATTGGGACAACAACACAACCAGGTGTCCTGACTTTGTAAAGCTCCTACACATGATATCCACTGGCAGCCTTTGCAGACAAGCAACACACAACCCAGGGTTGTTGGCAGAAGGAGAAGAGACACTGGAGCAGGACTAAAAAAATGATGGCGATTTAACGGATTCCTAAACACAATTATATGCAGCTCCCTTGCAGGGCTCTTAACACAGGCCTGCCCCAGGGTCTCTCAAAGATGAAGGTAAAGGAAGAAAAGAATTGGCGTGTGAAAATCTGATGGTTGCTCTATGCTTAAGAGGGCAGTGCCAAGTTAATTCACTGTGCCTCAATATAGCATAACCTTTAGAGCAGAAATAGGGAATAAGCGGTACTACAGATGTTGTTAAGACTCCAATACCCATGAGTTCTATCTACCATTGGCAATGGACAAGGATGATTGGAATTGCAGTCCCCCAACATCTGCTGGCTACAAGTCCCCACCCCCACCCCTGTTCTAGGATTTAACATATTTGTTTAGGATAACTCTAGAAAGGCTCTCATCTTGAAGACATGCACTGCAGCTTGAGATACAGCAATAATTTTAATGATTTTAATAATTGTGTAGAAGCAGGAATTCTAATGGGTGCAGTTTCTTATCCTTCCCCTAAAACATAAATTAGATCTGCTGAAATTCCTGTTTCCACTACAGTTACATTCTGAAGAGCATCTGATCAGCATAAGCAAGCATGATATTTTAAGGATTTGGGTCGTTGGCTATGTAATTTCTTTCTAAAAGGGCTTCTAGGGACCTTTTACAAAGGAGTGTGCTGTTCTTTGCATGGTATTGGATTTTTCCAGTGTTGCTAAAACGTTTCTTCACGGGGCTTGTGGAATATTTATAGGTAAGGGGTGGCTATTTTTAGGTACCTGTGACACCAGTACAGCATTTAATACTGTTGTTTTCTTCTATGCCAAATTATAGATTCTTACAAAGGTTAGGCATTAGCAGCTTCACAGAAAGTGTCTAAATATTTAGTTATGCATACAGTAGGAATAAATTAGCAAATTTTATATTTGCTGAGGTTTTCCATATTTAATAGCAGATATGAGTTTTTGAACAGCTATCAAAATAAACAGGAAAGGCCCTAAGAGAGGGAAAAACCCTCTCTTTTCATTATGCAATATGGTAAGGGCAATAGTTGGAGACTCTGGCCACTAGAGAAGAGCAAGGAGGGATGAAACAAAAACCTAAGCATAACTGATGATCCTCCAGTTATTGTTGGACTCGCTCTTCCCACCAGCCCAGGCCAGTCTAGCTAGTCTTCAGCAATGTCGTGAGCTGTAGTCCCTGGGTCTCTGTCCCAGGGGACTTTCAAAGAGCCCACCCCAGATCTCCCTCTTCTTGGCTAGCCCAAACACTCAAATCCATGTTTCCAATGAAGACGAGAAAGGCCTACTGGATCAGATCAATGCCCCGTCTTGTTAGGCACCACCTCCATCACATTTAATTGTTCTCTGAGACATGAAGGGGAGGGGAAAAGAGAGAGAAGATAATGGATACAGTGGTACCTCGGGTTAGGATTCTGGAGGTCTGTTCTTAACCTGAGGTACCACTTTAGCTAATGGGGCCTCCCACTGGCGCCGTGCCGCCGCCATGCGATTTCTGTTCTCGTCCTGAAGCAAAGTTCTTAACCCAAGGTACTATTTCTGGGTTAGCGGAGTCTGTAACCTGAAGCGCCTGTAACCTGAAGCATCTGTAACCCAAGGTACCACTGTATTCTCAAGCCCTCACGCACCCATTCACCCAAACCCATGTCGCTGCAGCTGCTTCGCTGCTCGCTGGGCTGCTATGTATACAAGGCATGCAATGGGGCAGCAGGCATGCCGTGGAGCAGGCTGATGGTTTTGAGAGCCCCTTCCACCAGCCGCCTCTCTCCATGACTCAGGAACAGACCACATTCACTCACTCACTCACTCCACTTTGCCTCCACAAATGCACACCCTTTGGGAAGGAGTTTGGAGGACTCTAAGACCCTGCATCAGCGCACCCCTCGGCTCAGTGCCCAGTGCCTGTGCACTGCTCATACACCCCTAAAACTACCCCAGATTGTCCTCAACATTGAGAGGGGGCAGCCTTCCAAATATTTTATTGGGGGATGAAGGGAGCTGGGCCCTTTAGAGTTAGTGCCTATGTTCAGCTTCATTGATGATGATTGAATAGCCTTGTTTATAGAAACTGAGCCACATGGTAGATGCAAACTATGGCAAGCTCTTAAAAGAATGGGAGTGCCTGATCACCTCATCTGTCTCCTGAGAAATCTCTATGTGGGACAAGAAGCTACAGTTAGAACTGGATACGGAATAACTGATTGGTTCAAAATTGGGAAAGGAGTACGAGTACGACAAGGCTGTATATTGTCTCCCTGCTTATTTAACTTATATGCAGAATTCATCATGTGAAAGGCTGGACTCGATGAATCCCAAACTGGAATTAAGATGCCGGAAGAAATATCAACAACCTCAGATATGCTGATGACACAACCTTGATGGCAGAAAGTGAGGAGGAATTAAAAAACCTTTTAATGAGGGTGAAAGTGGAGAGCGCAAAATATGGTCTGAAGCTCAACATCAAAAAAACTAAGATCATGGCCACTGGTCCCATCACCTCCTGGCAAATAGAAGGGGAAGAAATGGAGGCAGTGAGAGATTTTACTTTCCTGGGCTCCTTGATCACTGCAGATGGTGACAGCAGTCACGAAATTAAAAGACGCCTGCTTCTTGGGAGAAAAGCAATGACAAACCTAGACAGCATCTTAAAAAGCAGAGACATCACCTTGCCAACAAAGGTCCGTATAGTTAAAGCTATGGTTTTCCCAGTAGTGATGTATGGAAGTGAGAGCTGGACCATAAAGAGGGCTGATCACCGAAGAATTGATAATTTTGAATTATGGTGCTGGAGGAGACTCTTGAGAGTCCCATGGACTGTTAGAAGATCAAACCTATCCATTCTGAAGGAAATCAGCCCTGAGTGCTCACTGGAAGGACAGATCATGAAGCTCCAATACTTTGGCCACCTCACGAGAAGAGAAGACTCCCTGGAAAAGACCCTGATGTTGGGAAAGATGGAGGGCACAAGGAGAAGGGGACGATAGAGGACGAGATGGTTGGACAGTGTTCTTGAAGCTACGAACATGAGTTTGACCAAACTGCGGGAGGCAGTGGAAGACAGGAGTGCCTGGCGTGCTCTGGTCCATGGGGTCATGAAGAGTCGGACACGACTAAACGACTAAACAACAACATGGTAGATACCCTGTTTTCTCCACCCATTCGGAAATAACTTACAACCTATTTGACCCAAAGTTGCATTTTCAGATTTTTTAAAACTTTTTTTTCTTAGAGAAACTGCTGTTGCACATAGCTTGCCTATAACCTTGCTGTAATATAATACAGTGGTACCTCGCAAAATGAAATTAATTTGTTCTACGAGTCGTTTCGTATTGCGAAAATTTCATCTTGCGAAGCGCAAGGATGCATTGAATGCATTTAAATTTAATTAATGCATTCCTATGGGCAAAAAAGAAGTGCAAAAAAGGCGCCAACTCACCCGCCACGGCCGGAAGTCTTTAAGGCTCTGGGGAGGGGGAAGCAGTAGGAGGGCTAGGGGTCTCCGCCCGCTGCAGCCTCTGCTCCCTCAGGCGGCGGCGCTGTTGCCACCAAGGGTCGCCTGGCGAGCCCTGCTGCTGCTCCTGCTGGATCCTGGCAGCCCACCAGGGAGAAGCTGCAGAGGCTGCCATGACCGCCGAGGAGGGCAAGACCAGAGCTGCAGAGGCCGCCAAGGAGAGCAAGGCCGGAGCCGCAGCGGCAGCGGCAGCCATGGACGTCACCCCCAGCCACGGTGGCGGAATCCTAAAGGTAAGCGGCGGCGGCGGCTTCCCTTCCTGCCGCGAGGCTGCTTCATCTTGCGAAGCACAGCCATAGACGACTTCGTTTTGCGAGTCTTCAAAAATAATAATCGCAAAACGCTTTCTTCTTGCGATTTTTTCATTGTGCGAGGCGTTCGTCTTGCAGGGTATCACTGTACTCCCTTTCCTTGCCCATACTGTCCTCCTCATTGGGTCGTTCTGTTGAGATCTTTGCAAAAGAATGATGTAAACCCCACCAGCACCCCTATTTTCCAGCTCGTTGGGCATTCTCTTTCCTGGACCGAATGATTTCTTCAAATCTTTTATGCACTGATGCCTCATCATTGCATCATGACCAATAACCTCTAGTTAAGATTTTCTCTCTTAACTTGTATCATCTCCCTTTAAAGTCCAGTAAGCCAGAAGATGCAGTTGACACACAGGTATTCTGCAAGAGCATAGAACAGGGTGGGAGTATTGAACTTCAGCACCCATCAGTCTGCAGCAGAGTGAACTCTTGAGGATGAGAGTTGTGGATGGGCCACAGGTTCCCATCGCTTTTTATATCCTATATTTTTGACTGAACTGTTTTCTATACTTCCAGTTTACCATTAAAATGCTGACCCTGAAATGTAAACTTCTGAATGGATAGGGTTGTTGTTACTACCTTTCGCCCACTTTTTGTTAGAACAGCTGCACAACAGACCAAAAAAATCAAGCTTTTCCTAGCATTGAGATGAAGAGATTGGAAGAACTTTACCTGCTGATCTTCGAGCGGCTTTTTAAAAGGTCCAGGAGTTCTGCAAAGGGGGGGAAGTGGCTACTCAGCATGCACACTTTTTTTCCTAAGCAAGATAATTCATTGTGACAGCTTTCTGCAAGACAATTCAGCATAACATTTTCTGCTTCCTTTTCTATTTATAATTATATCATCATCATCGTTATTATTATTTAGGACTTTGGGGCAAACTGCATGTGGTGCTTATTTGCATGCCGCCACCCCCTCCAATGGTTTGGCTGTTGTTTTTACAATGCAAAAGAGAAAGAGCAGGCGCTGCTCAAAATCACCACCACCCAGCTGGTTTACCACACAGAAGGAGGGAGAATAGAGGTCAACCCTATATATTTTTTCCATGGGTGGCAAAGCTAGAGCAATTTGAGTGGACAGATGGCAAGAAAGGAAAGGGTTAAGGAGTCCTGTTCTCAGTACTGAGCTTAATGTGAGTTGCACAAACAACATGAGTCAAATCTATTTTCCTAACATTCATTCATACTTTCCCAACATGAGTTATGCTTATGGGTGAGGTGAGAGATGTGTTTCTGCTCTTCCATAAAAGCATTCAGCTGAATTATTGTTTTACACTTCCCTCTGCTCAAACAGTGGTTGCCTTGAGAGAAACAATCCCCTCTGGAGAATGTTAGAGATCTATGATGCTAGGTTGCATATTTGTTTATTTGTTGTTTATTTATATGAGCTGAGAAGTGACACGAGTAAGAAGCCCAGCAATCCTCATTCCCAAAGCAACATCAGTACACACACCCCATTCTAAACCAGCTCCTTAGCCAAATGAATTAATGCATTTGTTACAGATTTTCTGCACCTCGCAAAATGGGATTACTTTCCTGGGTTTCCTTACTGCCTTCTTCATGGTCTTTTCAGCGCCAGGTCAGGTGGGTGGCTGGTTTGTTCATCTAGGGCAGGCCTCTTAAATAATTTGCAATTTCAATCTCTGGGGTTTCTTGTATGATCTGCATGCATTGTAAAATGCATGGGGACATAGTAAGCTGCCTCATGATGAGTCGGCCCATTGATTCACCAGTGGCATAGCTGCCAAGTCTCCCGTTTTCCCCGGGAAATCTCCGTTTTCCCAGCTGTTCCTAACTGAAAAAACTGGGGTTTTTTGTTTTTCCCCGGTTTATTCTGGCGCGGAGGCCATTTTGGAACTGGGCGGAGCATGCTCAGAAGCGACTTTTGATGATGCTCTGCCCAGTTCCAAAATGGCTGCAGTGCGACGTCTGGCGCAGCGGCCATTTTGGAACTGGGCAAAGCAGCATCAAAAGTCACTTCTGAGCATGCTCCACCCAGTTCCAAAATGGCGGCAGCGCTACTTCCGGCCTGCTATTTCCGGCTTGGTCCCTTATTTCTCTGACAGCAACTTGGCAGGTATGACCAGTGGGTGTGGGGGACATCCTGCCTGTGGATCTTATTAGGCCTGGCACAGATCCCTAGTTGGTCCCTGATGCCATTCCTCACAAAGCATGGCCCCCTGCCTCACACTTGACACCATATGGACAAAGCTATAGGGGAACCATCTTCTGAGGAACATTGAGGGGGCTGACATGATGTCCTGATGTCACTCCACACCTGACTTTGCGTTCAGCCTCAACGGGGGTGGGGCAGCCCCCTCAGAAAAACATATTGAGGGGGCCCACAGAGCCTTGGCCCTCTGGAGCCAGGCCCTATGAGGGAACCATTGGGGAGCTTAAAGTGAGTCAGCTGGATCCAGTTTCCCACACTTGGTCTACAATGATGGGCAGTGACTCACCAGAATGTTATATTGGGTCCTCATTCAGCCCTACTGGAAATACCAGGGACTGAACCTTGGACCTTCTGAATGCAAAATGGTTGCTCTACCACTGATCTATGGCCCTTCCTTGCTTTTCCCCCCACGCATTGCAAATGTGGGCCCAACCCTGAGGGAAGCATAGCTTGCCCAAGGCCACCTAGTGAGATGTAAACATAGAACTTCCCAGCTTGCATTCTTGGCTACCCCCACCCCCACTTTTTTTATCAGCTATCATTTTGCGACTGCTGAGAGAGTCTGTCACTCGCTTTGGACTATTTTTCTATGTAATTCTTTCTTTCTTTTTAAAGGGCTGCTGCTGAACAACTTCCTACGCGACCTAACCACCAATGTAGCTTGCGTTCATTTTACATCCCTTAATATTCAGATCAAAGCATTCCTGTCGCACTCAGCCTTTGCAACATTCGGCACAAAAAGGTTAATAGTTGAAGGTCGCCGGTCCTCTTCTCTCAGCGTCTTGTCCGCTTCCATAGCTACTAATAGTAAAATGTCCATCTGGTGTTAGGGGGGAAGGAAGGTTGAGTTTGTGTGGATGGAGTGCTGAACGCTGTTTGTGTGCCGAGCAGATGTTTTTTCTTCTTTTTCTTTTTTTCAAAAAGGGGGGGTTGTGAGCAGCAAGAGAAGTGCACCTGTTGGGCTTGTCACCATCTGCTAGTCCAAATGTTAAAAAGCCACACCCTTGGACGGCCAGCTGAAGAGAACTTAATCTTCTCCCCCCCGCAGGGCTTCAAAAACCGGAGCTGCCGATTGCATCTTACAATAGAGGGAAGTCACACACAAAGAGGCACACTGACTGAACTAGGCCTCGGGGGGGGGGACCTAATCCCTCTATCATTGTAGGGTTTTTGTTTCTTTTGCAGACAACAAGGGGGCTCTTTAAATAAATCCCGATAGCTATTACCTGATAGGGAAGCATGTTATAGACTGCTATTAAAAAGGAGGGAAAAAGTGTTAGGTTAACATGGATACTCATATTAAGTACATTGGACTGTGGGGCAATTTCCCCTCCCTGCCTCCAACTGTTTAGTGAAGTGGAAAGACACCCAAAGGTGTCCCTACGTTATCCCTGGCTAAACAGGGATGGTTTGCAAGCTGAAAAATGGAGGTGCTTGCTTTCAGAGGTGGAGATGGCTCAGTTGTTGTTTTTTGGTCTTTGTTTTTTTTAAAGCAGTGGCTATGGCTTTTTCCGATAAACAATTAGCATGGCTCAAAGCAGTTCATGCCTCAATGCCCTCTAAGAAAGGTGTGCTGTCTGAAACCCGCCACTGAAAATACATAGAAATGGCTTTCTCTCACCTAGAAATGGACAGCTCTGACCATGTCCGTTCTCTCAGTTCTTCATTCTTCCCACCTTAAAGTCAATTTGTGTTTGTCTTTTAAAAAACAATGATCAGGAAAATTTGTCAGCATTTTAGTTCAGATTTCACACAGTAAATACATGCTGCATGCATTTGAAATATATGCATTTTTGCAAGGCATTTCCCCCTAATAAAAGACATTTGTGTGTGTTATTTTTCCCACCAGTATATTCATTTTATGCACATTTTGCTCGTGTGTCTGTGTGTTTGTACATATTTCTTGGCTGGAGAACTGCATCACAAAATTCAGAGAAGTGCAAATTTCAAAGATGGTTGAGTTTCAGCTCTTGTATTGGCTTGAGAAGTGCAAATTGGGTAGTTGACTCCTTAAAATGCAATCAAAATCAAACTTCTTCCCCATCCCGTCTTCCCCATCACATCTAACAAGTTCTCCACTAAAAGCAGGCAAGTCCCAGAACATGCAAGATGGGGATATTTTTCAGAGTATGCTTAACTTCTTGTAGAACATCTTTACTCCGGCATCTTGATGACCAGTTCCCAAACCTCCCTAACCTCATAAGAAGGATATGTTGGATTCCCCATCCAGCTGCTAAAACAAAGGCACTTGAAATGAACTGATGCTGGTTTTGCTGCCCTCAATTAACATAGCTGCCAAGTTATCCCCTTTTTTAAGGGAAATTCCCTTATGCTGAATAGGCTTCCTCGTGAGGAAAAGGGAAAACTTGGCAGCTATGAATTAATACTATCATTTCCTTATTCAGATGTTCTCTTTCCATTGTCTATATGCCTGGTAGACTCCACAAGGTGGCTTAGAACAAAATGCTAAAACACATAAACTGAAACAAAACACAAAAGAAGATTAAACCGGCAGGGAAAAGAACAGCAACAGCTCAGAAAAGGCATAAGAACATGAGTCATATCCATGATATACATTGTTGTTGTTGTTTAGTCGTTTAGTCGTGTCCGACTCTTCGTGACCCCATGGACCATAGCACGCCAGGCACTCCTGTCTTGCACTGCCTCCCGTAGTTTGGTCAAACTCATGTTCGTAGCTTCGAGAACACTGTCCAACCATCTTGTCCTCTGTCGTCCCCTTCTCCTAGTGCCCTCAATCTTTCCCAACATCAGGGTCTTTTCCAAGGATTCTTCTCTTCTCATGAGGTGGCCAAAGTATTGGAGCCTCAGCTTCACGATCTGTCCTTCCAGGGAGCACTCAGGGCTGATTTCCTTAAGAATTGATAGGTTTGATCTTCTAGCAGTCCATGGGACTCTCAAGAGTCTCCTCCAGCACCATAATTCAAAAGCATCAATTCTTCGGCGATCATATACATGGCTCCCTCCAAAGAATCCTGGGAGCTGTAGTTCATCCTTCACAGCTACACAGTGGGGTCCCTGCCATGGGAGCATATTCACCCAGTGCTTTACCAGCTGCACTGGCTCCTGGTGGAGTATAGGGTCAGGTTCAAGGCACAGGAACCTTTGTGGCTTAGGGCCCTCGTATTTACAGGACCGCCTCTTCTGGTATGCCCTGCAGAGGACCTTAAGGTCCACGAAGTCCCGGGCCCTAAGGAAATCAGACTATCCTCCACCAGGGCCAGGGCCTTTTCAGTGATGGCTCCGACCTGGTGGAATGCTCTGTCCCATGAAACTAGGGCCCTACAGGATTTAACCTCCTTCTTCTGGGCCTGTAAGACAGAGCTATTCCGCCTGGCCTTTAATTTGAACTCAGCCTGATCTTTTATTTCCCTTCTTTTCCCCCCTCCCCCTTTTATGAAGATTACCCGCTCTGAGACCCCACAGCTAATTCTCCCCTGGGCTCCTCACTGGCCCAAGTAGTAATTTAGCCAGCTAGCCCTGGTGACTATCTAATGTTTATTGGATGGATTCCCTCAAATTGATATTTGAACTTGAATTTTATTGTTATCCATGCTTTTATACTGTATTTTATGCTGCTTTTATGTTGTATTACAATTATGTGTTTTAAATTTGTTGTTAGCCGCCCTGAGACCGGGTTTCTGAACCGGGAAGGGCGGGGTATAAATAAAAAAATATTACTATTATAATTCCCAGCACCCTTCAGAAACTACAGTTCTCAGGCTCCTTTGAGGGAAGCCATGTGCTTGCAATGTATGATGTGGTTGTGGCTATGGTGTCATTTAAAAGCTGGAGTGCAACACCCTCCTCAAGGCAGGTTCTGCAGTGCAAGATGGAACAACACCATCCATGACATGTGGCTGTCCAATCTCTGCTTCGGTACCTCCAGCAAAAGAGAGCCCAACATTTCCTGAGGCAATTTGTTCCACTGTTAAACCGCTCTTACTATTAGGAAGCTTCTCCTAATATATAGTCAAAGTCTATTTCCTTGCAATTCTCATCCATTGATTCTGGACCTGCCGTCTGAGCTTGCAAAATTTCCAAATGTGTCGTCGTCGTCGTTCCCCCCCCCCCAGCTTAATGTTTTGTTCTCCAAGCTCAGTTCTGATACCAGAAAAACAAATGTCGGGGGCAAAGTATATTTCTAGGTGGATGACAAAAAAAAATAACAGCATGGGCTTCAGGGATAGGGGCGGGGAGCAAGTGAGGACAAGCTCCTGGATTGGGGGACACTTGCCACCCTGCCCCTCTTCTGGTACTGCCTATGGCCTAGCTAAAGAATTAAATTAATATCATGGTTAGATATCAGTTGCAAAAGTCAAATAGCACTTTGCAGGACTGGGCTGTATGGTGGTATTTTTGCGCCCTCCAAAAGGAGGGTGAGGAAAGCTTTGTTGCTTGTGACACTTATTCAATTTTATATTGAAGGACAAAGCACTGGCAAATTCACAGCCAAAGGATTGGCTTGCCTTGGAAGGAATTATTCCTTTTCCATCTTCCTTCCCTTTCACCAAGGCTATCTGAAAGCAAACAGTGGGCAGAAGTATATTAAATTACCGCAGAGAAATCCAAATTTAACAGAAGTTTAAATATTAAAATAGATAAATTACAACTTCGCTCTTTAAATATGCGCACGATAATCCAGAACAAATGTTATAACAGGCTCTTCTGTTATAAACCACTTGTAACTGGAGAACCGTCCCTGTCTCCTCACTTGTACAGGACTTTGATACAGGAGAATTTTGATTGGTAGTGCAAAATATTTGCTTCAAGAAGTTCCAAGGACATTTCTCTGCTTACTGGTTACAGCGCTTCCCCCTCCTCCGCTCGTTCCAATTTGGTAATGACATACATGATCTCTGTTAAGCTCCTACCAGCTCTTTCTTTTTAAATTCCACCATTATAAACAAACAGGGGAAGTTACATGGGCCTGAATTAACACCTTCAAAACCAACCATATTGTGGTCTTTTAAATAACTGGCTTCCTTGCTTGCCTGTGGCAATATGTGGCTTATAAACTCGAGATGTGCTACCTTTAGGCGGTCGGCAATTGCTTTCAAAACATTAGCAGGGGCAGCATATGGTGCCATGATGCAGCCTTGAAAATGTACTAAAGGTATACATTTCCTGTTCTACTTTTAACTGAAACATCCTATCATATGGCTCAGGCTTTAAGCTTGGTAAGAAAAAATGCTGACTAAATGGTCATTTCCATTCCAAGAAAAAATATTAAGGACATTTATGCATGCATTTAGAGATCCACACTCTGGAAATGTGCAGTTATGATTCCCCCCTTCAGCATATTTAAAGAATTTTTAAGATCCTATGGAATTCCTCCCTCCCCCCACCACAAAAAAACCACCCCTCTTACACATTTTCCTAGCTGCTGATACCCACAGGGTTATATCAAAATATTTCTTATCATGGACGATGATGTGGAATTTGGATCAAATGCTTGGGAGAAGGGTTTTGCTACTTTTGTTTAGGATCCTTTTAAAGATTTGTTTATTGCAAGGCACCACAGGGTGAAACCTTTTTATGAGCACATTCCCACGTAGACAGGTATATATTAACAGTGCCTCAATGCATGTTTAAATAGCACATCGAGTGGCTGTGAGATCTAGCCCATGAAACAAGTTTACCTGAACCCCTTCTCTGCCCTCCACCAATTTAATCCAGGCATGGTTAAAAAGAAAAGAAAAAAGTTAAATTCACAGGAAGGATTAAAATGGTTTCAAAAGTTATGGGAACTCGCATCAGCCACAGCAAGTACGATCAATGGCAAGGGATGAAGGGAGTTATATTTCAGCAACAGCTGGAGGAATAAAGGTTCCCCACACCTGGTTTAGAGCTTGAGCTTTAGGAGAGTGGTTATGGATCAGAACTTGAGGAGCAGAATGTTCAAAAGCTAACCATCTTCTTAGAATCTAACTCTGGCCATGCAAGAACCCAATCACAACAAGAAAGTTTTAACCTTGTGATATCTGTTAAATGTTAATAGCTGCTTTTAGGCTCCATATGGATGATGGTAATTTAACTTACAGTATTTATTAATATTGATTTATTAACCCAGGCTTGCAGCAGGGTTTCTCACAGGGGAAGGGAAGAGAGGAAATGGGAGAAACTTAGAGGCAGGGCTGGGCTTAAGGAGATAGTGGCAAATTTATATAACAGAACAGTTAGTGCATAAGATGGGAAAGCTGTGGCCTTCTAGATCAGGCATCCCCAAACTTCGGCCCTCCAGATGTTTTGGGCTACAATTCCCATCTTCCCTGACCACTGTTCCTGTTAGCTAGGGATCATGGGAGTTGTAGGCCAAAACATCTGGAGGGCCGCAGTTTGGGGATGCCTGTTCTAGATGTTGCTGGGCTACACCTCCCATCATCCCTGAACATCAGCAATGCCAGCTGGGGCAGATGGGACTTGTAGTCCAACAACATTTGGGTGGCTGCAGGTTCTTATTCCTTGTTTGGAGGATGAAATGGAAAATGCATTATTTTCTCTCGTTTGTAGGTGGGGTTACTTCCACCACTGAACTCACCGAGGAACCTCTGTGTCTCTCTCTTTCCCCCAGTGCATCAGATGACCTAAAACTCTAGTAGGTCACTGGATCTTTATGGGGAATCTCTGTCCAAAGAGAGATCATTTCCACCAAAGTTTTTTAAACGTCAATACATCCCTGTTTTTCATGTGGTCACACTGGGCTATCTTCGACTGGCATTTCATAACCTCTGTTGAAAATAATACGCAAGATTATTTTACAGTTTCATCACCATAGCTGAACACTTGTGGCCTTGTGTGACAAATCTTGCAACAACAAAAGTTAACGCCGTACCCATTTCGTTCCTGAAAAGAGGGCATAGCGAGAAGGTTGCAGCAAGTTTAGTGAGAAAAAGAATGACATATTTTTTTGGGGGGGGGGTTACACCCTATAGGGCATCCACACCTCATGCAGCATTCATCTCTAATCAATGACAACAAAAAGGTCGTTATTTCCCATATATTGTTTTTTATTTCCATCTAAATATCAATGCCATATCAACTGTAACTCTGAAAACCCTCATTTAATATCAGCTTGCTCACAGTTATGAAAATTCAGGTAATGTCTTCCTGCTACTAATTGTATTTGAGAAAGTGTTATTAATTTCATATATCAAGTTCGCAGTGGCCATCTGTTCCCTACGAACTGCTGTGCCTCCCTCCATCTGCCCTGTTTTTCTTCTGCTAATCGGGTGGCAAGGGCTCAGATGATCAGGAAGTTTCACTCTGACTTCGGATTTGTCACTCAGCGTCAAGCCAGCTGTGCATTTTTAACAGACTCTTGAAAAAAGAAGATGGGTGGCACGGAATTTCAATTTTATTGTCCAATTATGATTTAGAACAACAACTACAATGAGAAAACTCCTGGCTTATTTCAAAAACCACTTCTATAAAGAAAAAAACCTGGCAGATTATATTTTTTTTTTCTCCTTGGTAAAATATTCTTTCCTGGCACTAATTTAGTTGCAATGTATTGCAAGGCTCCCAAAAACTGGTTAAAACACATGTCCATAAAAGTTTTATAAAGGTTTCTAGATTGTGGAGAAAGAAGAACAATCTCCGAGCTCCCTAGCAGGACAGCCCCCATTTAATTAGTTATCTCAGGACCAATCTATAAGGCTGCATTTTTGAGCTTTAAGTAATTGCACTGAGTTGACTATATACCGTATATAGGCTAATGCTACCATCCATTCTGAAGGAAACCTATCCATTCTGAAGGAAATCGGCCCTGAGTACTCACTGGAAGAGCAGATTCTGAAGCTGAGGCTCCAATACTTTGGCTACCTCATGAGAAGAGAAGACTCCCTGGAAAAGACCCTGATGTTGGGAAAGATGCAGGGCACAAGGAGAAGGGGACGACAGAGGATGAGATGGTTGGACAGTGTTCTCGAAGCTACGAACATGAGTTTGACCAAACTGCGGGAGGCAGTGGAAGACAGGAGGGCCTGGCGTGCTCTGGTCCATGGGGTCACGAAGAGTCGGAAACGACTAAACGACTAAACAACAGCAACAAATGCTACCATGCACTCTGAATGTGCTCCTTGCTGGGCTGTGTGCTGTGTACAGTGTATCTCCAAGTCACATGCTATAAATCACAGTTTGGGAAGAAAGTATCTCAGGTTTAATATATGCCCAGGGGATGGAGAAAGCGGTTTGTAAGTGGTTCAAGTTTCAGGTAGCTGAGTCAGCTCAACTGACCTCCACAACTCTCATTGCACTCATGCTGGCCTCAAAAGGATCCTCCCGTTCGTCACATGGTAGACTAGGGGGATTGTGGAAATAGCACAGTCCACATAGCAGAAAGATACGTAAAATCCTACACGATGTGTTGAACATCTCCCTTGCCACTGCTTCTCACAGTTTCTCATCTGTACTACAGGTTAACTCAGACATTACAAAACAGTCGTTACTCCAAGATTTCCACTGAAGATATGGAAACAAACCTTGCTTTCTTGATGGTATGAATCACAGGTATTCATACCACAGGGAATTATGGTTGGACCCTGGGTCACTGTGGTCTATACATTCCTGTGGCTTTTACTAAGCATGCGATAAGGTTCTACAAGTTCAGTCTTGTAAATGAATGGCAGGGGCTCATTAAAGACCAGATCAAAGAAGAGGCAAATTCTACAACCCCTCTCCCCTAATTCCTCTCCAGCTCAGATTAAAATCTGGGCGAAAGAAGAACTCCTGGCATCTGCCCAAAACCCCTGCCAGCCTTCAAAGGCTCTACTCCACCAGTGCCAAAACCCCCGACCGCCACAGAACACAGTCCATCTTCCCTTAACTTACATACAGTAAATAAGAAAAAGCCCCTGCAGGCAAAATAAGTATCCTCTATCCCCACAAAGTGAATGTATAAGTACAGCTTCCTACGTATAAGGGCCCTAGGAAGAAATGCAAAACCTCAAAGACTGTGGGTATCCATGAATGTTGTCATTTACCATGATATTGACTTGGGAAAACTAGAGTACTATTCAGCAGTAACTGTGCTAACATTCAATCATCAAATGAACTGTGCATGAACACAGTTGAGGAAGGATCAATCTAGGTGAACAGTACCCAAAGAATTAATCTGAATAATCGAGAGATTTGCAAAAATTAAGAATCTCATTATAGCAATGCAAATGGCAGTGCATTTTGCTGAGAAATCTCTCTGTGTGTGTCACATATTGGGTTATAATTTATGTAAAGTAGAATGTGTTTTTCCTTCTCTCTGCTTTTTTTTTTGGGGGGGGTAAAGTACAGCTTGGTAAACACACATAAGCAAAAGCATATGACCTAATTAAGAAACTATTCTTTGGATGGTCTGGAATAAATAATGCCATTCTAATCTATGCATGCTTAATTGGTTGCTGTTTGCAGAATGCTCTTGAAAGAGTTCCCAGACTTGACTGACCCCGTATTGATCTGTCCTTGAGGCAAAGCTGAAATAAAGTTGTGGTACTATTTAAAACGATGCCTGGTCATCTGCCACCCACCGACCCAATTCTCTTCCTTTTTCTAAGTCCAATAGGAGTACAAGAGGAATTTGATCTAAGCAAATCCCACTATCTGATCCCACTATCTGCACCTCCAAGACCACTGTACAGATGGAAGCTTCGTTATCACTGGCTTCCTCATTTCCCCAAATATTCCTATGCAGTTCTCGGCTCACACACACAAAAGAACAATGCATATTTTGAGAGTTTACAGGTGTGTGATGGTGGAGCCAATCCAATGCTCCTGGCATTGCACCTGTGATGTGCTGACCTCCCTGCTGCCTTGTCCCCCCCCCCCTCTATCAGTAACTGGAAGTGACCTTTGCATTGAGAAGCCCCACCTAGCTTAGTGCTATGTACTACTATGCTATTCTCATGGGAGGCTACAGTCTTGCATGGATTCTGGTGTATGTTGCATAGTGGTTCAGAAAATGAGCCATGCCATGAATTCAATGGGACTTAAGGTCCCCCACGTCCCCTCCATCCATTGTATGGGCAATAAAGACACCAGTGCCAGCAGCTCAGTCAGATCCACCGCTATCACATGGATTCCTACACATGGATATGTATGCAAAGTGCTTCCAGTGTTTTAGCCTTTTTCACTGGTTACATTGAATGAGTGGTCATTCATTCAGTGGAATGTCCGCGTAGAAAAGTCACCCCCCTTGTCTCCATTCCTGGGCAACTGCAGGACATGGGCAAAAACCAGCAGAGTCCACTCCATGGAGAGATTGGAGAAAAACACACACACAGGCAGCATAGTTCTTCAGTAAGAGTTTAACTGAGGCTTAAAAGCACACAGGAACTTACCAGTAAGGCAAAAAACCCACCCTTTTTTCGATAGTGCATCCAGTTACAGAAGCAAAAAAACAACAACCCCACAGTATATAGAGAAACGAAAGTCAAGAGAGAAAGAAGGATAAGGAACTCAGTGGCAGGTTTATATCACTCTATCTCTGAGCACTGGCCTTGAGTTCTCACATGACTCGGAGAAAAACAACAGCTGTGGGCATGTTTTGTTGAGAAAGTACCAGAATGTTCTAGTAAGTTCTAGTAAATTCAGGAAGATTCTGCACCAACTTCCATGCAAAACTGCAAGCCCTGGGCCACATGTAGCACTTGGAATCTTTCTGTCTGGCCCTTGGGAGTCTCCAAAGGCACATTCCCTCTACCCAGGCCACAACCACCCCCTGTTTCACACTCTCCACGAGTGTTTCATCAGGGCAGGAAGAGCCATTGAATTGTGACATTGTCTTTTCTGTGTCTGGACGATGGATAGAGAGGGGTGAGCTGGTTTTGATCCTGACCTCGCCCACCACTGGCAAGTAGCCCCCAGAAGGTTGCACAGAATGGAATGTAGTCCTCTGGCTAAAAAGGGTTCCCCACCCCCGGCATAAAGGCTACATGCATAGGAACATAGGGACTGAGTCAGGGGTTCATCCAGCTCCTCAGTGTTGACATTGATGACCAGGGTCTCTTCAGGGTTTCAGGTGGGGTCTCTCCAAACCCTTCATGGAGATACTGTAGACTGAACTTGCACTCTACAGCTGTCTGCACTTGGGACTCTCTCTTTGATTGGATCTCAATGAAGATCTACTGGAGGCTCCCTGTGATAAGTGTCTGGAAACTGCAAATTGCAGTGGCTAGAGGGATTTCTGGCACCTGCTTTGCAGAGCACATTCCTCCAGTTTAGAATAGTCTGCTCTTGACTCCAGTTCTTTTCCAGGTGTGATTCAAAGTGCCAATTATTACCTGCAGAGCCCTAGATAGTTTTTGGAACTAAGGCTGCCTCTTTCTGCCCCAGCTGTGTTGTTTTTGGTTTTAACGTATCAGCTCTTCTTCTGTTAGTTTTATTAGCTCTTACACTCTTGGATTTCTACTGCATTGGTTGTGTAATTTGTGCTTTCAATGATAAGCCAGCTTGGGGGCCCTGCCTCTGTTGCCCTGACCATGCACCACACACACATTTCTGCTCAGAAGTAAGTCTCCTTGAGTTCATTGGGGCTTAGTCCCAGTAAGTGTGTACAGGATTGCAGCCAGAGACCCCTCCTTCCTCCCACTGTTCCTTTTAACAAGATGGATTATAACTATGGAACAGGGGAAGCTGTCTTAGTCAGACCTTTGGTCCATCTAGCTCAGTATTGTCTGCTGGCAGCATCTCTCTAGGATTTTAGGCAGGGAGTTTTTCTTCCAATGCAACCTGGAGATGCTGGGGATTGAACCTGGGACCTTCTGCATGCAAGGCAGATGATCTTCTACTGAGCTAGGGCCCTGTGACGGCCACAAACACACACACTCTCTCTCTTACTTATTATTCTGGTTTGCTTGACCAAGTATTGTGCAGAATAGCTCTGACCAGTTTCAGGCAGTGGAAACAGAAATTCCTTCCATTCATCAACAGATAAGGAGTTTTGACAGCCCCCTCCCTTGGGAGCAAGAAGTGAATGGGTGTGGGATGGAAGGAGAGATTACAGTGCACGAAGGCAAAAAGCACAGAAAGGAGCCAAAGAAGGACTTAAGGAAAGCTCCAGGGCTGCTTATGCAGACAGGGCGACTGCTATCAGAATTAAGCAAGACAGAATCCAGACCGCCCCTTCCTTTCCTCTACCTGTTTCTTCTCAATGTCACAACTGGTGTACACACTGATACAAAACACGTCCAACAAGTATTCCAGTAACTCTTTGAGACCACCGGGGCAAAGCTGAAAAAGAAAGACAAGCAAACCCAAAGCAGGCTTGACACTTAACCAAGGCAACGTGCCAAGCTTGTAACATCTGGAAAAGGGATTCCAGGAGAGAATATAATCATCTCCAGAGCTCCCCTTTATGTATTTTATTCTGCTTGACACACAGAACCACTAGCAGTATTCCTTTAATGGAACTCAATTATTAATTTCGAACTTATGTATACGGTACCTCACCTCTCCAGCAATGTAATATTTTCTAAAAACAACAACAGTGAAACAAATATCTCTATAAAATAATCAAACTTCAAAAAAACAGAAAAATCAGCAGCAACACCCAGTGATGGGTGAGACCCCCCTGACTTTTTATTGGCATTTATTGGGAATAAGATAAGCTACTTCCCCACTAAATTGGGGGATAATTCAGTTTATTTCCAAGCCAACTTGAGTCTTCTACCCATTTAAACTCCTAAATCCCCATGACTACATACCCAAATTCCCACTGGTCCATCAATTTCCTTCCTTCCTTCCTTTTACTGGTGGTCCAGCACTGATTCTAATGGTAGTAAGAAGGAAGGGAAGGAGGTTCCTCATTTTCTACTGATGCATTGTGAGTAACCTTCCAGGAAACCACACTTCCCAGGGGATTCTTGTGGCCCGGTGTGCTGCTATGCAGCATCCTAGGCATTAGAGGAGAGCCATGCTTTATTGACTTAAACAAACCAACAAACCTCAAAGCATCCAAACAGCATGAGATGGAGTGGAGACAGGCAAAGCTAATCAGCTTGGGGCAACAGCACAGGTAAAAGTGTGTTTATCCAGTGTTCCAGGTCCTTGTCTTTATTCCCCTGCTTTGCAAATAGGATTGTGGGATGTGTGTCTCATGAGAAAAGGGTTGGAACCCCCACAACTCCTGTGGTCTTGCCCAAACAGTAAGAGCTGTTCGGCAGTGGAATTTGCTACCAAGGAGTGTGGTGGAGTCTCCTTCTTTGGAGGTCTTTAAGCAGAGGCTTGACATGCATATGTCAAGAATGCTTTGATGGTGTTTCCTGCTTGGCAGGGGGTTGGACTGGATGGCCCTTGTGGTCTCTTCCAACTCTATGATTCTATGATCTACCCCTGCATCCCCTTTCTGTGGCTTCTTTTAAGTTTTTGGCCTCGGATCTCCCACGCAGAGTCTTTTTGCTCTTTAGAGTAATACTGAAAGAGCCCTATATATATAGATAGATTACAATCTGGACAAGACTCAAGCCTGGATATGCAATGAGTAAAAGCAGGGATAAGGCGAAGGAGCACTGCACATGCAAGTTTCACTCATAATACCCCCAGCCTCTAGGGCTGGGCTTTGGATCTTGGTGTGAGGAGTGTGAAAATCTCAAGGGGTTCTTTAAACATGTCTAAACAAAATACATGTAGGCAGTTTCTGGACTGTCACTATTATGGGGCATGATTCTATCACGTACTAGCAAAATCAATCAAAGATGATTTGGACAGCTTGTCCAACAAACTTTGGCTTTCCCAAACAATTAGACTTTTTGCAATAAGGAAAGTGATGGGGAAAGATGCACTGGAAAGTGTGGGGTAGGATTTGCTCAAAGGAATGCTGTCTAACCTTCCTATAAGCAAATCAGAACAAATGCCCCACAAATAGCCAATAACATCTGATCTCCCTGCAAAGAAATCAGGGTGAATGCTCAGGAAACAGACCACCTGGAAATGACCTTAGAAACTCGCCTCACAATCAAAAGCCATGATACCCAGAGTTAGATACCCCCACTTGCAGGGGGTTTCTAAGTGCATTCACTCATCAATGCAGTTAAAAACCCTTTCCAGTTCTCGTGTGGAGTATGAAGAGCAGCCACAGCACATGCCTGCATGCCCCTGTCAACTTGCCATGTCAGGCGAGTACCTGAACTCTGCTATGATGAAGACTGTAAGCGGGGAAATCTATGCCCATTCTGAAGAGAAAGAGAGCTTGAAGAGAGCCCCAGATGCAGCTTGGAAGGGCAAAGGCCATAGTGCATGCAGAAGATCCCAACCTCTATACCTGGCGTCTCCAGGTAGGACTGCTGAAGACGCCCTGTCTAAAATGCCAGAGAGTTGCTGCTGGTAAGTGTAAACAATACTGAGCTAGAAGGACCAATGAGAGGCTTCAGTAGAAGGAAGCTTCCTTAACACCACTAATGCAGAAACCAGAGAGACTTTCCAAAATATAAAATGCAAATCGTACCAGGGAATCTGCAAGTAGATACACTAAAAAAGCAAAACCCTCTTTAGTCAGCCATGGAGAGCAATAATCTTTACTTACCCTCAGTGAATCTTTGTTAAATCCTTTTTTTCAGGAAAGGGGAGTACAAAGATGAAGTCACCCCATGCAGTACATTGCTCAAGGCGGTATGAGCATTTGAAGTATTCATTTAATCAGTGTCTAACATCAGCAGATTTCAGAGTTTAAAGGTTCATTTCTCATCTGGACTAAACGGCATGACATTGACAACTACAAATGAAAGTGATATAGATTTGTAAACGGGCCCAGCAGAAAACCATGACTGGCTGAAAATCATTTTCCTTTTCTGCCTTTGTAAAGTAAATATAATGCCAATAAACCTTTTCTCCAGAAGGAAGGAAAGCATTTTGGAAATGGAAGATTTAAGAGGCAGGTTGGGGAAACTTTATACTGACTGGATATCTATAAGAACATTAGGAAAACAAAAAAAGGGCTATGCTTTCGAAATGTCTGGTGTTCTGTTATTAAACTGAGTGCCTGCTGAACTGTTTGTGAACATCAACCCTCACCTTGAGAATATTTGGTGAAACAGCACTCGCCAGCATACACAGTCACCTCTCAAAATTGCCATCCATGGATTTTGGATGCAAGTATGACTCCAGGTTGATTATTGTTGAATATTATTTTAATATCATTGATGTAAGGGGCTTGGTCCCACTCTTCCTAGTACTCATCTCCTTCTTCTCTTCACTCAAGGCTCTCTGTTCATCCACCAATACACAGTAAGAGTATTCATTCACCATTCAGTGAGCTGAAATATTCCAGAAAAGTTATTTCTGACAGATGCTTACCTACATCTAAACTGTTGAAGAATTTCTCTCTTCCCCTCAAGAACATATAGCAAAATATACTGTACCACTATTCCATGGGGAATTTAAGAAGGACATTTCCCCTCAGTATTAAGTTATTTACTAATGTACTTGCTATACTTATATACCACAGTTCTATGATGGGATTTGAGGTGACATAGATGGGATTCTGAGGTCCTGCTCCATCCAGCAGCTAGCCAGGCCCAGACCTGCTTAACGCCAGCAAGATGTCTGTCTTCCAGACGTGACCTGAAGACCATGTCATTGTCATGGAATTGATGCCTAGCCTTTTATTTTCTGCTATTTAAGTGACTGGCTGCTGCTATTTCATATGAGAGGAAATAAATAAATAAAAAGGTTGCATTTCAGGAAACAGTGTCGTAAGGGCAAAACCCACTCCCCGTTTGTTGAAAGCTGCAACGTTTGTCACAGAATGTTTTTTCTGATTTGCATTTTTGTGTTTTTCAGGTGTCGTGTAATGGCTTCATTATTGCTTCACAGACTCGAGGGAAGTCCCCCCCACGTGAACATGTGAAGGACAAACTGGACTTGCTCTTAGCATGATCAAAATCTGTCTGTCCTTCCGCTTCTTCCTCCTTTTGGTTTAAGGCTGTGCTTCTTTGTGTTTGGGAAAGAAAAGCTTCGCTTGTTATCATTAAAATTGCTCAGTAACAGCCAGGCATGTGGTAGCAAGAGGAATACTCAAACCTTCTTCCCTACCTCTCTGCCTTCTGTGTGCTTGCTGTCTGGTCCATATGCTGCCTTTCTATACATGCCGCAGAGGGCAGCAGATGGGCCGCGGTCATGTGAGCGCACGCACACGCAATTGGAGACCAGGCAGAACGCAAAGGCAGCTCCGTGGCAGCACATCCTGACAAAAGGGAGATGCCAGTAACCTTCAACTTGGCGCTTTTGCTACAGAATTGCCAGGTGCTCAAAATGTGCAGATGGAAGAGTTTGCAGGAAGAAGAGTTTGGGCATAGGCACTTTGTGCAGTTTGGTTATCTATTAGCAAACATTCCAGTTCATAAAAGACGGTTACCTTTGCTTCTTACAGCACTAAGCGTTTTCTGTTCCAAGGACTGTTTTTGCAGAATGCCTGAAACTCATTGGGAACTAACTGCAGCTTCTGTGCAAAAACAGCGCATAAAACATATTTATGCCCTAACACTGCGAATAGTCCTGATCCACTCTCCCTGGACTAATGGACAGATGGGGACACAGTCCTTTTGAGGAATCCACACTGCAGTGAATCCAACCAGGTAGTCTAAGGCAGGCACATCCAAAGTCCATGTCGGGGGCCTAATCTGGCTCGCCGGTCGGTTTAATCTGGCCCCTGTGGCAGTTTATTTCCTGAGGTAAAATCCTAAAAAAAAACACCTTAACAACTTCAATCCTAAAACAAGCTCGGCAACTTCAATCCTAAAAAAAGGTCCAACAACTTTGGTCGGCCCCCACGGCTCTTCCCTTCATCAAATCTGGCCCTCTTTGAAAAAAGTTTGGACACCGCTGGTCTAGTGGCTCCCTTTAATATTCCTTCTTTTAATACCACCCCCAGCTCTTGCTGTGCTTTAATACTTTTTAAAAATTGTCCCTTGAAGAGTTGGTATCTACCTGGATATTAAGAACTAGCATCCACAAATGCAAGTGCTTGCAAAGGTTCCCTGGGCTTCTTTGGGAGGAAGCTTGGAATACAAATTTGATAGAATAAATATTAACAAAAATGTGATGGGAAGAACTGTCTGGTGCGTCATGAATACTAGCCTTGATGGGCTTGCTCTGCCTCAGCAGCTGGAGGGAGTGATGTTTCTGAATATTAGTGGCTGGAAAGCTCAGGAGGGGAGAATGCTCTTGTGCTCGAATCTTGTTTGCATGTTTTCCATAAGCATCTGATTGGCCACTGTGAGAATAGGATCCTGGACTTGATGGACCATTGGCCTAATCCAGCAGGCTCCTCTTACATTCTTATTGGACAGATAAAAGGATGAATGCTGCCATAAATCTATGAATTTATGGTACAAAAGGAAAAGATGGGGGGGAAGAGAGAACAATTCCGACAAAGGAGGAGTGGCAGATAAAATGAATGGAATATGCCGAATTGGCAAATTCAACCAACAGAATAAGAAATCAGGAAGATGGGAGTTTTCAGGGAAGAGTGGAAAATGTTTGCGGCATATCTGGAGAATTGTGTAAAGCAGGACAAAGTGTTAGCAGGATTAATTTAAATTAAGCAGTTTGAACTTTTAAAACTATAGGGGGAAGGGGGAATTTGAATAAAAGGGGAAAATAGAATATGGAGCCTTAATGGATAAAGAAATGGAACTATGGAAGTGGGGGAAGGGTAGTCAATGTGGTGTGACGATATTCAACGAAATGTGAATTGTAATGAAAACTATAAATAAAATTTGTAAAAACAAAAACAAAATATAGGTACAAGCTGAAACCTGTATGATAATTCGACTTTGGGGGTCCAATTTTAGTCTTGCTCTCTTCTTTTCTTTCTTTTTCCTTGTCAGGCTGTCTGAGATAGAAACCTTTTGCCTTTCAAGATGATTTCCAAGAATAACAGCTTCAATTGTTTAGTTTGGCTGAAATGCGCTTGGTAATATTCGCCACCTGTAAGAAGGAAAATGAAACATTGCTCTAAATTAAGCTATTAAGTGAAAGTTTTCAAGGGAGGGGGGGAGCTACACAGAAACAAGCGAGCATTAGATAAGATACCTATTATGACTGACTGGAACATTTGTTGAAAGCTTTTTAAAAATAAAATAAAAAACTCTGAGTGCACATCACTGCGCTTCTAGGCAGTGATAAAAAGGGCAATATTCTGATGAAGGTCTGCTGCCCAAGTTCCCCTGGAATGAATGGGAGTACTGTTGCACACTTCCCATTCATTGCAGTGAATAACTTCATAGTGGAAAACATAGTTCAAAACAGCAGATCTCCACATACATCTAAAGAAGCAGAAAGTCTCATGCTTGGAAGGAGCAAGAGAGAGGAGAAAGTGGCGGGATGCTATTTCGTGAGATGTCATATGTTTTCTGAACTTTCTGTAACAGAAAGAAGTCTCAAAAGAGCCCTTTTCCTCACTCTTCCAACAAAGGCATGTCCCAGTTTATTAAAAAATCATGCACAACAACGCTGCCTGCCAGATTTTATAGTCCTGAAGAAAATTTGGTCCAGAGCATTACAGGGAGGAAAAAAAAATTGGAATACTGCCTGAAATTTCCCTGACGCAGATGTTTCAACAGAAGGTGCTTGCATGCTATTCGTTAATACAGTGCCATACGGGACTCGGTATGACCACCGCAATAACCAGTAAGTAACACATGCAGTATGCACTTCACTGCGCCAAATTTTCCGTCTGTTGTGTGGGGCTTGCATCCTGCGGATAGAGACGTACCTTGATGAAACTATATTGTCATTGAATGATAATATTTGTGGATCACTCTGATCGAAAACATCCCATCAAGAATGTGGGAGGTCTGTTTAAAGATTCTGTGCAGCTCCCTGGCATTTCAGTCAGTTAGAAGGAAGGTGAATGTTAGCATTTCAGACCTTTTTTATTTATTAAAAAAAAACAGCAACCCAACAACAACAACACAAGATGCCAATTTACGGGAGAAGCCGTATGGATAGGAAAGCACTTTCTCTTTGAGAAATGCCATTGAATTTTAATCGGAACAACTGTGTAATTAAAGGACTACGTGAAATACAGTAATTACAGTGCTCTGAAAAAAGAATGGCACAGACATAACATTCTCCTCCATTAATTATTTTTTGTGTGTGCCGTTGTGCCTTAACTTTTAAAAAGGGGAGAGGAGAGGGAATCGGAACAGAAAGGGCCCAAGGCATTTTTGACCCTATCAACAATTGATTCGCATAGGTTTGTGAAAAATGGGTGATAATATTTTCATTCATTTTTCTTGTGGCTCTGGAGAAAGGAGGAGTTATATTGCCATGTATTGCTATATCCCAAAAGAATATGTTTGGGAACATATTTAGACAGGTACATCATAAAACTACTTATGCTGTGTTGTGATCACAAAATTGTGTGCTAGATGGATGTGGCAGCCTACGATTGCTATCAGTTGAAGTGGACAATATTGTGCTAAGTCGAAGGTGAGAGACCTTCAGTGTGCAGGCCAGATTTTGCCCTGCACAGGTCCCACTTTGGACCATGAGGCTATTTGCCCCAAACCACATCACCTGTGAAGACATCTGTGACATCAGATGCAAGACAGGTAGATATGTGACTGGTTCAGCTGCCCAACTGAGTGGGGAACTAGTGGAGAACTTGATTGCACAGCTGATCCCTGCAGAAAGCAGGCTTGAAGTCACTGTCCATCAGTTAATAGGCAATGACTTCAAGCCTGTTGGATTGGCTGCACCAGCAAGCTAATAGGTGGTGCCTTCCAACCTGCTGATAAGGATTGGAAGTCCTGTGTGGTGCTTTGAAATCATGATAATCACCTGACACCATTGTGGTGTCAGGTGGTGGACAGCTGGGCAGCCCACACACTGTCAAATTTCTTCCATGACAGGTAGGCGAGATAATAATCTGGTTTCTTCCCACTGGACTAAATACTTGAAGGAACACCTCTCTCTATATATATATCAGTCCGATTGACTAATGGGGGAGATGCTTCTTAGGACCATGGGAAACTGTACTGAGTTCAGACCATAGATCAGGCATCCCCAAACTGCGGCCCTCCAGATGTTTTGGCCTACAACTCCCATGATCCCTAGCTAACAGGACCAGTGGTCGGGGGAGATGGGAATTGTAGTCCAAAACATCTGGAGGGCCGAAGTTTGGGGATGCCTGCCATAGATCCATATAGCTCAGTATTATCTAATGTAGACTCCACACTGACTGGCAATGGCTCTTCAGGCTATCAGACCAAGTACATTCCCAGCTCATCTTTGGTGAGACAGGGCCCTTCATTATATGACAAGCATCTTTGGGGGGGGGGATAAACCATTGGTTCCCCCCAAATGCCTATATTCCTATAGGCAATTCCCTTCCTAAAACGAATGAGGCTGCATACATGCCACATGCCACATGCCATACATTAAAAGTTCATTTAAAGCATGTCTTCCCCAGAATCCTGAGAAGTGTGGCTGGTTAAGGGTGCTGGAAACTGTAGCACTGTGAGGAGGTAAATTACAGTTCCCATGATTCTTTGGAGAAAGTCAAGTGCTTTAAATGAGCTTTAACTGTGTGGTGGCTGCACTGCCTTATTTAGTTCTCCACTCTAAATTTTTTTAAAAAATAGTTATTGTAATTTCATTGTATCCAATGGCAAGGGAGTGGTTTGCCCTCGAACTATTTGAATTACTGAAATCACACACTAGAAAAAGGGCTGTTGCCACCTATTTCAGCTCCTCATTGAAGAGCGAGGATGGATTTCAGAGTATTATACTTTTGGCCACAATCCACGGCATTCTGTTAAAATCCACCAGAATAAGCAGCAAGTCTGTTGGATTCTGGGTTTGCATACCCAGAATTAAGTCCCACTGTAAGTCTGACAGGATGATCCCTAGAGAGTACACGGCAGACTTCAACACTTAGGCATTAACATTATTGTTATTTTCTCTGCTTGATGTGACCATTGGAGACAGGGCTGCATGAGAACTAAGAGGTGACCTGGTCAGTCTGATGAAGCAGACATCGGGTTTTTGGCAGGACGTATCAGGAATATCATGGACGGTCAAGGAGGCGCCTGTTATAAAAATATACAGTGAAACGCAACTGGTGGACTGCTCTTTCTCAAAGGCTAACGTAATGCATTCCTTCTGTTTGGGCTCATTTTCCAGCCTTTCACATTCTTTGCGAACAAGAGTTATAAAACAAGCCTGATGCTGGCCAATTATTTTTACTTTGAAGGTCATTAATCAAGATTGACTAGGAAAATGAAGACAGCTAAGCAAAATTTCATATGTGACTAGAGTGAGAATAAAATAAAACCAGATGGGGATGGACAGAGACACTAAGCAATTTTGTTTTTAAAAAAACAAAACACGCATGTAATAAATGTCTTTTACAAATTACAGCACTCTTTTTTTCTTACAGTAAATCAAGCTGGGTCATAACGTACAAGTGGTCTCATAGCTGAAACGTCAAAAATAGAACCTGCCTTGTTCTCCTACAGTAATTCCTCAAATCTAAACCAGCAGTGTGGCCCTGACAGTCTATAAACCATCTACCTGGATGTAGATCCATTTTGAGGTAATTGTTCCAATAGATGTATTTCCGAAGTCTTTGGAATGAACATGTATTAAAACCTACAGAACCTCCTCTTCCTACTGAGCATCTCAGAAGACGTGTCTGGAGTCAACAAATGGGCTAGAGAAAGGCTAGCAAACTGAAGCTCAGTGGCACCGGGGGTCGGAGAGCAGGCGGGGACGGGGCTGGTGCGTGTCCTGGGGGCATGGTGTGTGTCCTAGGGGCGTGGCATGCGTCCTGGGGGCTTGGCACACCACCTGCAGGGGCATGGTGCCCAGTGCGGGCAGGGGGCAGCTGCGATGGCACCCCTCTGAGATCACGCTGCCAGGGGCAGTACGCTCCCCCGGCATTCCTCTTCCTCCTCCAGTGGCTCAATGTGGGTGAGACAGATGCAGACCCGTTGGTAGAGGGGAACTTAGTTGAACAAGGGATCACTGGTTGGTTTGCTTTACACAGGATCACTTTCTTATGCTCTGCAACCCTGTTATAATATAACTCAGCTCTGCAACTTGATTCTTTGGTACAAAGTTTAAAACAAGGCTTCCAGGTTTTGAGCTAGTGACATGACACCATGGGATGAAACCCACAGAATTAGGCTTTTCACGACTCAGAGTTAGTGTATGGACAGCTGATTTCTGGGGACTGCAAAGTGTGGTATCTTTGCTCACTGCTTTCAAACCACATGGGCAAAAGCATGTGACCTGATATCACTGTGATGTCAGGTAATTGGCAAGTGGGTGTGTCCCTCCCACTGGCCACAATTGGCCCACAGGGCATGGGGGGCGGGATAAAGATCCCCTGGTCTAAAGGTGAAAGGTTTTCTGGGTCTGCTCCATACTTGGATGAAAAAATTCCTGGGACCTTGAATTCCATGATGGAAGAAAAGTGGGATGTGAATACATAAAGACAACAGGATAGATTCCACCTAGGAATGTAAAGCTTTTCAAAAGGACTGTCATCTGATTAAAAGTAAATTGTACCTAAGAACTGCCTCTCTGAAGCTGCTCATTTGCATTTCAAGGGATGCCTGCTGAAATCTCAGAAGCCAAAGGGGTGGGTGAACAACATTTACAATGGCCGGGCTTCAGTGTCCCTCTCCCTTTCATGTCTATCAAAACCAGGATGAATTATGCAAAGTGTGAAATTATGCTAATTATTTCAATTTGCATGATTTATGCATACCACAGAAATCGGCTTTTCTTGGCATGGTATTGGAATGGGGGGGGTGTCCAGGGGGAGGAGCACTTTGAAGGGCTCCACCTCTGTGCAGCTTCAATCCCTTTATTAGAAACACAGATTTTAAAAAAGCAAACCAAGGACAGTTTCATTAACCTTTATGTTACATCATTCGAAAATAATTCAGCCGTGTGCAGGAAGGTTTGTCTCAGGTATCCTGACCATTTACAGCAGAAAGGAAGGACTTAGTCTCTGCAGGTGAGTATAGTTCTTGGTTGTCCACAGGAAATTGGGCCACCTGAATAGCGTGCTTTCTCTGCAGGCTCAAGTTGGGCTTTTCCCTGTTTAGGACCCCCAACCAGTAGGGTCAGAGAATCCCAGTTTCTGACTGGAATCAAACAAAAAACTAATGATGATGCAATTTCATTAAGCTATGATCAATATTTGCACATCACAGTCTCACATCCTATTAACATTTCTATAATGGTTGTAGATGGTAAAATTAAAAACAAAACCAATTTTGTTCCTTCCAAAAGCCAAAAGCCTTTATTCTGGAGGCAATGGAGGAACCAAGTGTGACAAGCAATCGTTATGAAATATCTGGCATTATTATAGATGGGGCTTTACACATCAAATAAAACTGGACTGGAAATCATAGAACTATTTCCCCTGATCAAAAGTATTTCATATTAACATGGTAGCACCGTTGAAAAAAAGGTAAAGTTATTTCATAAAAGGGAGTTTGAAAGTCATCGCTCTCCCCTCTTCAAAGCCTCACTGCCATTTAGTCTTAGCAATCAACTTGCATTTTTTTATTTTTTGGAAAATCACTAACCCATTTCCATAAATAAAGCCATAGGTAGGGTGAGGTCCTGAATAATGCTTAGCAGATAAGCAAACAGCTTCTCTCAGAGCAGTTTTGACATCCCTGTTATGCTCCTGGGCATCCTTTTTTTAAATGGAAGGACATGTACAGGAATAGTTTCTATGAAGGAAAAATAAAAATAGCCAGCTAGTTATTTCAGGGAAATTGAAAACTGGTCCTTCTCTTTACATGAGTCAAGATTGCCCCCAGGAAAACAAATATCGGCTCTGGTGCTCCCTAACCCAGCTGGCCCCAAGGAGCAGGCGTTAGAAGTTCAGTGTTCCAGGTCCCCACGGAGTCAGCCTTAGAAGACGGAGCTCGTATTCCCAGCTGCATTGGCAAAAAGACAGAACAAGCTATATTTCAGGAAATGGGGGAGTTTAAACGAGCAGCTGATATCTTGCTGTGTTTTACATTCTTGTAGATTAAGCCTTTCCTTCCTCACTGAATCACGTGGAAATATCTGCCTTGCCTGCCAACAGCTCGACGCACCTGCAGATTGTTATCATGTGGGGCGACAAAAGAAACACCTGGGCAGAAAAACGGAGGGAGGACCTAGAGTTCAAACAGGTGCGGCCCGTCTCGAGAAGAGTCGTCTTCTGACTGCGGCAGCCTGGGAAACCTGAGACCGCTGGGGGGGGGGAGGGAAGTATTGCAGAGTCATCCACCCCACGATTTGAAGGCAAGGATTAATTTCCAACCTTAAACTGTACGGAGGCATTACAAGGCCATCATTTCTGTTAGTGAGCATAAAGCACTTTTTCTTATTGGCAGAGCACTTCACACACACATGATATATCAGTACCACAGCAGGATAAGGGAGGCTAGTGTTATTGCCCTATATTGCAAGGTTGGGATGGTGGGTTGAGGAAACAGTGGACTGCATGACCACACACCTATTATTTCCTTCAAATCCCTTCTCAAAACACATTTTCTGTGGCATAAATTCTTATGACCTACTGCAACTAACAGTGCAAAGTTCCTCATGTATTCTCAGAAGTAACTCTTACTGAATTCAATCGGGCTTATTCCTGGGTATTATCATTATTATTCATTCATTCAATTTGTATACCACCCTAAATAAATCTCGGGGCAGCTCACAACATGTGGGATTAAGATCGCAGCCTGTAACAGGGCATGTATATGTGCAACTGAAGCAATGGCAGGGACATTCCTGCTTAGCACAAGCTCTCCTTCCCTTCCACATCTGTTTCCCTGTGTGAAATGCCTTGTACTTGACACAATTTAGGAGATGGTCCTAAGGAATGAAAATCGCAATAGTTGATTTTCAGGCACCACTCAAGCAATATGGTTAACTCACAGAATATCTTTTTCACTGCGAAGAATTAAAGCAAATTCATGCTGAGATTCACCCATGATTGAATGCTCCCTCCCTGCCCTTCTCTCTCTCTCTCACACACACACACACACAAACACACATACACACACAAAATAACACACATACACTATTACTAGATCATAGGGGCAGGCTGTGGCTTCTTATTGTAATATATAAATTCCTGCTGTTTGCTCTTGGAAAATTAGCAGCTCGCTGGCTGGAATGAAATATGTGCTTCATTACACGGAGCAAAAGGGAAGGATAATTTAGCTAAGCATTTTTATGTGAGCTTGCATGAAAATTTCTACGAGAGCACTGCATTTTTAAAAAGTACAGTGACAATAGATTCTGCAGCCAGCTGGTGGGCAAAACTCTTCCACTGAATACACAAATGCGAGGAAAGTACATGGACAATTCCTTTTCCTTGAAACATCCCCACAAAGGCATTCTTCACTAACCAGGGCGGCAAACTCAGAATCTCAGTGGAGTCTCTGAGATAGTCTATTTGGGATTGGGCCACTATTGCTTATGAGGAGGGGCATGGTAGGGTGGCATAGAGGTTGGCACACTCCATATGCACCAGCAGATGCACCAGATTTGCTCTGCCAGCGTGTTTGCACCATGCCAACCTCCCCACCATCTTGGTCCTACCCCTCCTGTTAAGCAACAAATGCCCACTTGATGGGAAGCTAGAGTAGCACCTCTGCCCCATCCCGCAAGCCGCTTCTGGGTGAGCCATTGGCCTGGACTTTGTTCCTGGTCTAGCAGCCCCGACCCATATTGCCAGCAGCCTAAAGCCATTACAGGAATGTGAAATATTAAACCAAAGCAAACTTCAGAATTTTCAATATGATTTTGCTAAGACTGCTTTTAAAGAACCTGATCTTTGAAAAAAAGCTAAGCAGAGATTTTTACTGAGTACAGTACGTTTCCGAGCACAATTCAAAATGTTGGTGCTGACCGTTAAAGCCCTAAACAGCCTCGGCCCAGTATACCTGAAGGAGCATCACCAACCCCATCCACATCCATCATTCAGCCTTCTCCACATCCATCATTCAGCCCAGACACCGAGGTCCAGCTCCGAGGGTCTTCTGGTGGTTCCCTCACTGCGAGAAGCAAAGCTACAGGGAACCAGGCAAAGGGCCTTCTCGGTAGTGGCGCCCACCCTGTGGAATGCCCTCCCATCAGATGTCAAAGAGATAAACAACTACCTGACATTTAGAAGACATCTGAAGGCAGCCCTGTTTAGGGACGTTTTTAATGTTTGAAGTTTCATTCTGTTTTTAGTCCTCTGTTGGAAGCTGCCCAGAGTGGCTGGGGAAACCCAGCCAGATGGGTGGGGTATAAATAAAACAACAACAACAACAACAACAACAACAACAACAACAACAACAACAACAACAACAACACTAATACTAATAAAATATTACTTGCAGTGGTGGTGTCTTATTCCTAGCTTTTCAATAGAGAAATCCCACTAAACCCATTCTCAACTCGTAGGTCAGCAACCTCATTTCTTTACTTTCAAGCCAGCAAAGATTCATTACCTAGCGTAAAAAGGATTTGCAGCCCACTGAGTCAAGGTGCTGTTACCCTCTGGGCCAACAGAGAAACCTGCCAAAGGAAAGCCAGAAAATACAAGGTCATGAGTGAGAGCAATTGTGATGGTTTCATCCTTAGTTCTATCTAGAAGTTTTTTTCACATCCCCCCACCCCCGCTCCTGCCGACAAAGCTGTGTTTGACCTGATGGGCGCTCTTCATTCAGAGAGATTGAAACTGAAAGTTCAGCGCTGGGTCATGAATGCTGCAGAGGAGCCAGTATGTGAAAAAGCTAACAAGCAAAAATTCCTTTCGTCTTCGTTGTTGTTTTTCTTTAAAAACCCTCGTTAATTCATATATTTGGTAGACTGGATATTACTCATTCTGCGAGGGGAAAGAAACTAACTCTGCGATCATGTGCATAGTTATAGCATAATTCTAACAACATCTAAAGGTCTTGACAAGCAGAGTGCCTTTACTGTAAATTTAAAAGAGATGTGAATTTAGAAGAAAGGCTGTGTTTCAGTTTGTGTATCATTTTGGAAATAGGCTCACCTTTCACTGCAAATGGAACAAAATTCTTCCCCCAGTCCTACTTCTGAGTTCATGTTTATAGGATCAGTTACTACCAGTTACTGTCCCTCCCCATATGACATCTTCCTTTATACATTCCTGGAGCAGCCGCACAAGGAGTAATCCGGTAAGCATCCTGTTGGCCACACTGAGAATAGAAGGCTGGACTAGGTGGGCAACTGACCTGATTCAGCAGGCTCTTCTCATGTTCTTATATTCTGAATTGGATCTGTTGTACTAGCCTGCAGTCCTTCCTTGTTGCAGCAATGAGAGAATAAGTAAGCTTCATTCTGTACCATTTCAGAAGCATAGTATAGAAATTAAGGAAGCAGGAAAACAAGGTTATCATGTAGCAATGTGAAACAGACTGCTTTGGGCAGCTGATTTAGTAGCAGTCATAAATTTATATTTATTTGGCCATAAACCATAACAAAGCTAAGATATCAATACAGAATAAAAGTCAGGAACAGTACTTAGATGGGCACATCATATATAGATTTGTTTGAACCACAGGTCACAATAGCCATGATTAGATAATTGGAAAACAAGTTATCGAAATGGAGAGTCAGTCACTCAATCTACCATATAAGCAGAGCCCAAACATTTGGCGCATACGCTCCCCTTCAACAGCAAATAAAGCTACCTTTTTTTGGTTATATATGCAGTACAGCTGGTTAATAGAAATTCAATTTTTGTTCAATTGACAAAACAACAACTGTGTTGACAGGGAATTCTTCTGGATGTCTCTGTTTGATTTCCTTCTAAATAAGGCAAATCAGCAAGTAGTGAATCATCCCTAGATCCTGCCAATTGTCAGCAAGATAAATCTGGTTCCATCCACTGCAAGGCAACTTCCCACTGCTCAGCCCTCATCCCTTGTCTTTGACGCCTTGGGTGGGAGCTATTGCCTGACAACCACCAGCTGCCCAGTTGTGGCTCATGGGAGCAGAGTGATGGTATCCTCTTGGTGGTGGCAGCACTGCATTTGTTGGGATGGGGCCAAGTGAGGAAGTGGAGAAGGAAGGTGCACCTGCAAAACCACCACCACCAACCTGAAGCTTCTGCAGCCTCACCGGTCCAGCCCTGTCTTGACAAGCAGAGTGCCTTTACTACCAGGAGGATGCGACAGAGTCTGCATTCTCCCAAGAGTGACTGTAGCAACTGCCAGGAAAAGGAGGCTCCTTCCCTCATGGGCTGGGTCATTCCAGCTGCTCAGCCCCACATTGCACAGGCAGCCTGCTTGCATCATGGGTTCAGCAAGATCCAGCTGCTCAGCCCCACATCCTTGCCTCAGAGGGCTTGTCATTGACTGCATTAATAGGGGAAACAAACAGGGTCATATTTTGACAATAGTATACTCATGAACATGGATATCTGCTCAAATGGTTCTCCTTATTTTAATATTTAGCGTAGCTGTAAAATAATGCTCAATGGTCATTATAACCCATTATTATCATTAACAGCAATTTTGTTTTTGATTATTTTATACATTTGGAAAGATTTATAAATTGCTTAACCAAAGAACTCTCTAAGCAATGTGTATTCTTAATTCTCTAGCTGAAATCAACGGAACTCATAAGGGCTTAACTTTGGTTGGGTAATTATGCCCTGATAAAGGCTTCTATCCAATGCTAGCCCTTCTCAGAGTGGACCCATTGAAATTAACAAGTGTGACTCATTGAGGTTCGTTCATTTTATTAATTATATGCTGGGTGAAATGTGTTACTGCAGAATGTGCATGGAACAGGGAGAATGCTGTAAAGAGTCATAATCCTCTTCTTCTTGAGTAGAAGACAAGTGTTTAGGGGTAGGGATGGGGAACCTGTGGTTTGTCCAGTGTTTAGCTAGACTACAAACGTCATCAGCCCTAACCATTGGCTGGGAATGATGGGCCATTGGCACCCAGAGGGACACTGGCACCCTACCCCTGATTCAGGGGCATGGAATCTACCTTATACTGTCAGACCATTGGTCCATATAGCTCAGTCTTGTCTACACTGTTAGGTTTTGGAATGGGATCTCCCCCTCCCTACCTGGAGTTGCCAAGGACTGAACCAGGGACTTTCTCCATGCATCAAATGTGTTCTGCTACTGAACTCCAGACCCTCTTGTGTTTCTGTTTCTATGTGATAAGGGGTTAGCTAGCATTTTGACGCATGGGACCATTCATACAAAGGCTGTATAAAGGTAATGTCACCAGCTAATGATTATCAAGATGAAAGTTTCCAATGATAATGCAGCAACATTAGCAAGGGACAATTATCTAGCCTAGAAGTGACTTGCTGGGTGAGCAAAATTGCTACGCTAGCATCCCTTGTAAGCTGCTGTTGGAAGGAGACAGGAAAGGTGGCAAGGAAGTTGGCACAGTGCAAATGCATTGGCAGGAGCACCAGATTGGCTCTGCTGAGTGTTTCCACCTCCCTGCGGATGCCCCCTCTCCCTGCTGGAAGCAACAGTAGCCGACCTCCTAGGAAGTTAGCATGGCAGTTCTGCCACATCCAGCGATCCACTTCTGAATTCTAGCCCCTAATGTAATACAGTGGTACCTCTAGTTATGAACTTAATTCATTCCGGAGGTCCGTTCTTAACCTGAAACTGTTCTTAACTGTGTTTTCGCTAATGGGGCCTCTTGCTGCCGCTGCGCCGCCGGCACACAATTTCCATTCTCTTCCTGGGGCAAAGTTCTCAACTCGAGGTAACTCTTCCAGGTTAGCAGAGTTTGTAACCTGAAGCATATGTAAGCTGAGGTGTTTGTAACTCGATGTTCCATGGTACTTTTAAGTTCCACTGATTTAAACAAGAGAATGTTGTTGTTTAGTTGTTTAGTCATGTCCGACTCTTTGTGACCCCATGGACTATAGCACGCCAGGCACTCCTGTCTTCCACTGCCTCCCGCAGTTTGGTCAAACTCATGTTGGTAGCTTCGAGAACACTGTCCAACCATCTCATCCTCTGTCGTCCCTTTCTCCTAGTGCCCTCAATCTTTCCCAACATCAGGGTTTTTTCCAGGGAGTCTTCTCTTCTCATGAGGTGGCCAAAGTATTGGAGCAAGAGAATAAGATAAAACAAGAGAATAAGAATATACACAAAGAGATGCTGAACTTGGATGGAATGGTAAGTACTTCCACATCCAAACATATTGTTTTCAAACAAGCTATAAACAGTATCTTATGTGGCATCTAGATGTATTACATTCAGCATTTCATGTGCCTGAGCTAGATGATGTTTCATTGTTGTTCTTCCATTTTGGCTTTCGAAGAGCCACGTGATATTAGAACATTGGCACAATTTATTATTATTATTATTATTATTATTATTATTATTATTATTATTATTATTTCTCTTGAGATGGTAATTTGAACCAAAGTTCTATAATTGGCCTAAATTAGTTGTTGTATATAGCTAATTTAAGTGACCTGCTATATTCATGAACAAAGAGGCTTTTTAGTCTTTGTGACATGGGTCGTTTATTTGGTGCCTTGTTCACCACAGACTCCTAAAAGGAAATAAATAAAATAAAATAAAGAACAAGGCCTAACTCAAGAGGCTGGTTTGTGTAAGAGGGGAAAGAATTACAGAATCTGCATTTAATCAAAACATGCAAAACAATCTCCAGATTCTGTCTGGCAACAAATTTAGGATTTTACAAAGCTGCAATGCTCATTTGTTTGACTATAAATATTGCAGCGATGAAAGACAGCCCTAACTCTGTCTTCCCACCACTTCATGACTGATAGGGAAGTTAAGTTTTATGTGTTTGCTCAGGAACCCATTAGACTTAATCTTTCCAGTAGGATTCCAAAGACAGGTGATAAATGGTCCATGTATCAGATTAAGACGGGGATATCTATTGAGGTGCTGCAAGAGATCTGTGCATTTAATTAAAGTTTGGAAGAGATACACCCTGCTCTGTCCCTTCTTCTTTACAGTGGTACCTTGGTTCTCAAACACCTTGGTACTCAAACAACTTGGAACCCAAACACTGCAAACCTGGAAGTAAGTGCTCTGGTTTGCGAACTTTTTTCGGAAGCCAAACATACTGCGTTTTAAGTGTTACACTTCTGATTTGAGTGCCACACTTCCGTTTTGAGTGTTACGCTGAGGTTTGCCTGTTTTTGCATTTTTGCGGCTCTTTTTTGTTTGTTTTTATGACTGTGTGGAACCAAGTTCAGCTACTGAATGATTGATTGATTGTGTGGCTGCAGTACATTGTTTATTGCTTTCATTTTATGGATCAGTGGTCTCGTTAGATAGTAAAATTCCTGCTAAATTGCTGTTTTAGGGGTTGCTTTTAAAAGTCTGGAATGGATTAATCCATTTGGCATTACTTTCTATGGGAAAGCACGCCTTGGTTTTGGACCGCTTTGGTTTTGGAACGGACTTCCGGAATAGATTAAATTTGAGAACCAAGGTCCCACTGTACTTATGTCTTTGCTGTGAGCCTTTGGACTGGAACCTTTGGAGTTTCCCCCTAATTTTATTTACTGCTTTTGTTTACAACAGTTGTTGTTGGCATTCATCTGTCTGAAGAGACAATGGAGTGCACCTCCGGGGGTGAAGTCTAACTCCTGTTATCAGCATCGAAGTGACATCCCTGGGACAGTGTGTATGGAGGTCCTGGGTTGCCCAGATGACAAGACACCCCCCCCCCCCGGCCTCACTTATATGGTCCAAAGCAAAACAGAACAATACATTTGGCACCAGCTTCACTGCAGGAGTTGCTGGATGGAGGCATACAAAGCATCATAGAATCGGAAGAGACCACAAGGGCCATCCAGTCCAACTGGATGCGTGTGTGTGTACGGTATATATATATACGGTATATGTGTATATATAAAGGTAAAGGGACCCCTGACCATTAGGTCCAGTCGTGACCGACTCTGGGGTTGCGCGCTCATCTCACATTATTGGCCGAGGGAGCCGGCGTATAGCTTCCAGGTCATGTGGCCAGCATGACAAAGCCACTTCTGGCAAACCAGAGCAGCACATGGAAACGCCGTTTACCTTCCCGCTGTAGCGGTTCCTATTTATCTACTTGCATTTTGACGTGCTTTCAAACTGCTAGGTTGGCAGGAGCTGGGACCGAGCAACGGGAGCTCACCCCGTCACAGGGATTCGAACCGCCGACCTTCTGATCAGCAAGCCCTAGGCTCAGTGGTTTAACCACAGCGCCACCTGGGTCCCTATGTGTGTGTGTATATATATATATATATATATATATATATATATATATATATATATGGATTAAAGAAGAATTGAATTGAAAATCACCCAGAGTTCCATTAAAATAAAGAACAACTCCGTTTACCCAGAACTTCTAAGAACTACTTTCATGTGTCATTCAGATATTTTTTTAAAAAATTAATTCAGTAAATTAGCTAATCTGAATTAATTCATTGCAACCGCTTACTATTTCCCACCACACTTTCAATGGCAAATCCAGGAGCAGGGAGTGCTTTCCTCCCCCTCAAATTCAGGAGAAATGAACAGAAAAAGAAGAAAGAAGAAACATAATTACACTGTTTAAAGTGCAAGTTAATTTATTCAGGGACCAGGTAATTTAAAATGGTGTTTCTGTAGATGATCAAAAAAGCAGCAAAACAGCTGGCTGGGAGCATCACTCCCCCCCCCTTGCCATCTTGGCGCACACTTGCTTGGGAGTTTTTGCAATCACCTTGAAGGCGTGCCACAAAGCAGCATGCCAAAGGAGCCCGTTTGCTCGCGTGCGCTGGACCGTGAATGGGATCACAAGGATCAACCTCAATGTGAACTGCTGGATGAAGTGCATTAAAAGGGACCTTTGAATGTGCAGCACGCAGAAATGTTTTTGAGAGATAGGTTCGTATGGGAAAGTTGAATGCATTGTTAACCCTGATAGTTTACTGGGATAAGGATTTGATAAGCCATTAGCAGATAAGACTATATGAACTGAGCCATGATTGGGGGGGGGGAGAGAAACCCCTAATTATTTCATACTGTGAAAACATTTTTGAGAAGAAAGTTCAGAGTGTCAAAGTTATTGGATGATGATGATAGTAGTAGTAGTAGTAGTAGTAGTAGTAGTAATAATAATAATAATAATAAATTGTTATTATTTATTATTTCTACCCCGCCCATCTGGCTGGGTTTCCCCAGCCACTCTGGGCGGCTTCCAATAGACATTAAAATACAATAATCTATTAAACATAAAAGCTTCCCTAAACAGGGCTGCCTGTTAAAATACTGAACTTACATCCCTAATATATGATGGTAATTATTATTATTATTATTATTATTATTATTAATACCATAGCTGTCAAGTTCTCCCTTTTTAAAGGGAAATTCCCTTATGCTGAATAGGCTTCCTTGTGAGAAAAGGGAAAACTTGACAGCTATGATTTATACCCTGACCACCTGGCTGGGTTTCCCCAGCCACTCTGGGCGGCTCCCAACAGAATATTAAAAACACAATAAAACATTAAAAACTTCTCTAAACAGGGATGTCTTCAGATGTCAGATAGTTGTTTATTTCTTTGACATCTGGTGGGAGGGCGTTCCACAGGGCGGGTGCCACTACCGAGAAGGCCCTCTGCCTGGTTCCCTCTAGCTTTGCTTCTTGCAGTGAGGGACCCGCCAGAAGGCCCTCGGCACTCGATCTCAGTGTTCAGGCAGAACGATGGGGGTGGAGACGCTCCTTCAGGCATACTGGACCGAGGCCCTTTAGGGTTTTAAAGGTCAGCACCAACACTTTGAATTGTGCTCAGAAACGTACTGGGAGCCAGTGTTTCAGGACCGGTGTTATATGGTCTTATAATAATAATAATAATAATTTATTATTTATACCCTGCCCATCTGGCCGGGTTCCCCCAGCCACTCTGGGCGGCTTCCAATGGTCTTGGCGGCCACTCCTTGTTTCATGAAAATTCATGCTTACTAGGGACCAAGTCCCATTGAACACAGTAGGACTTACTTCTGAGTAAACACACACATGATTGCACTGCCTCAGATTTGTTACACTTTGCAGTGTTTGGCCCTCTATGGTTTCCCCATGATGTCTGTAACATCTGACTTTGCAGGAAATGTTGGCTCAACCCTCTGCTTCCAAAGAAAAAGAGAGTTTCCACTGAGCACTTAGGAACTTAAAAAGAGAGAGAGAAAGCTATCAGCTTTTAGGGTTTTAGCTTTATTTAAGATATATGGAACAGTTTGATATGAGCCTCACATCAAAGTACATTCACACCAGGGGTGGTCCTACCTTTTGGCAAAGTGAGTCGTAAGAAGAAATCATCGGCGGCGACACCAATTTTTATACATTGTGTGTGTGTGTGTGTGTTTATTTGTATTTCATGTCCTTCTAGTTCCTGTGCACCACAGAGCTTATGTGACGAGGGTAGAGAACACAGATAAAACATGTTCTTTGCAGCAGATGCTTCGGAGGCAAAATCCTTCTGGAGGGGGGAAATGTCTTCACCAACGAACACATAGTTAAACTATGGAATTCGTTCCCATGAAAGATGCCATTTTGAGGATTAGACAAATTCATGGAGGAAAAAGGCAGCTGCTGGGAATCAGGGAGAGTCCTGTTGCACTCAGGGCTTGCTTGTAGGCTTTCCACATACCCTTCAACGTTTCTCCGATGAAAATAGGGATGTCTTAAGGAAAAGTAGGACGTTCTGGGATCAGATCAGAAACCGGGACAGCTCCTGTAAATCCAGGACTGCCCCTAGAGAATAGGGACAGTTGAAGGGTCTGTTCATAGGCATCACGGGGGCTACTTTGAGAAGAGGATGCTGACCTAAATAGGCTGGTCTGATCCAGCAGCACTCTTCTTATGTGTTTATGAGAGACTGCACTCCCTGGGAGCAAAATGTCCCACAATGTTGGTAGGACATAGAAAAAGCCTTATCTCTTATTGCTTCCCTCCTGGGTAGGACAGAGAGAAAGCCCTCTCATTCTGGCCTTCCAGAGCAGGCAGGATTTCTTCCCAGGACACCAACAAGCATAGCAGAGCTTGAGAAATGCATTTTATTTAGAGACCATGCTCGACTTCAACTTAGCCTACAGAAAAGCATGTGTGTTTGTGTGCAGGAGGAAAACAGGGTAGTGGAAGGCTTCGATTTCCAAGCCGCTAGCTCATTCCTCAGTTTTGTAAGCTGATTAGTTCTTTCCCTTGCACTCCTGCTTCTTAGCTGTCAACGCTAGAAGAATGTATCCTGGCCAATAACATTTCAAAAGGAATGCACAGAGATGAAATCATAACAGCTAAGCCAAGACATCGAAGATTACCTGTGTACGAGTGAGAGGGGGAGGCCTGGCAGGGGCAAAGGGAGGAATAAAAGAGCAATTCGGTAATTTCAGAAAGAATGGTACCGCTTTACCCCTGCAAGTTCACTATCACTTGAGTAATGACAAGTTGACTCAGGTTCCCTCCCCCCTCTGTTTTTTTTAAGTCTCTTTCCATTTTTGCCATCTGCCAGCTGAAGGATGTCAAGCTACACCAAGCGCAAAAGAAGACTATAGCGATTTCAAAAAGCAGCTTGTTTTATGAACAATATACAAAAGGAGGTTCTCCAACAGCTGGGCAATATTAGGCTGCCAGAAATGTAGGTCATCGTTATCAATCAGTGTTGTATTTGAAATGCCCAGGTGCGCCCCGGTTAACATGGCCCCACAAAGCAAGCTGCAAATGCAGGATGAGATTGGAGGCAAGCTTGAAAGCCAAGATTGTAGAGCTATGAGACTCCTGTGTGTTTTTCTGATTCTGTGGAGCCTCTTTACATTGTGCCAGACTGCGTTTCTGACATTTGAATCCTTCTTCCCAATTAAGAATTAGGTCCTGGCATACTACAAACTCATTCACATGTTACACTGAACACAGAGACAAGTTGACGCTACACATGCACAAATGTGCTGTGTGAAAGAGTCTATATTTATTGATTTATTTTGCTCAGTTATTTATGTACGTAGGTACAGAGAAGTGGCATCATAGAAATTTATAAAATTATTCACGGCATGACAAAATTGGACAGAGAAAGGTTTTTCCTGCCGAATGTTCTTTCAAATGTGGTAGACTTGAAAAGGGTAAAAGAATATTGGGAAATGATCCATAATGAATTGAAGAAAAAAAAGGTTTTAACACACTTTCCCAAGAAACCAGAGTCCTTTCTGTTGGGGATAATTCAGACTGAAATTCCCAGGTGTCAAAAAAGGTTATTTATGTATGTTACTACTGTGGCCCATGTTTTGTTAGCCCCAAAATGGAAAAACGAGTGAGGTCCCAACCAAAGAAGAATGGCAAATTAGGTTGACAGAATATGTGCAGCTTGCAGACTTAACATATAGAATAAGAGAACAAGAAGAACATACATTTAGAAAAGACTGGAAACCGTTTATTGAATATATGGGAAATGATTGTGTACAGCTGAAAACACTGGCAGCATTAAGATTAATTCTACAGTGTAAATAAGTTTTGATGGATCCAGTAATGGAATACTGAATAGTATAGCTTTTATAAAATATGCAGGGATGTATGATATGTGCCACCTCATGAGAAGAGAAGACTCCCTGGAAAAGACCCTGATGTTGGGAAAGATGGAGGGCACTAGGAGAAGGGGACGACAGAGGACGAGATGGCTGGGCAGTGTTCTTGAAGCTACAAACATGAGTTTCACCAAACTGCGGGAGGCAGTGCAAGACAGGAGTGCCTGGCGTGCTATGGTCCATGGGGTCACGGAGAGTCGGACACGACTAAACGACTAAACAACAACAACAACATGATATGTAAAATGAACCATGGAAAGAGAAGAAGGGAAGTCATTGATATCTTAAGGATGTAAAAATGAGTATTTTAAATTGCAAAACAGAAAATGTAATACAAATTATATACAAAAAAAGAGAAAGGTTTTTCCTCCCTCTCTCTTGGCTCATGGAAGCTGTCAAATATGGGAAGAATCAAGACAGATAAAAGGAAGTACTTCATGCAGTGCATAGTTAAACTATGGAATTTGCTCCCATGAGAGGCAACGATGGCCACCTTATCGGGTGGCTTTAAAAGTGGATTGGACAAATTCATGGAGGATAAGGCTATCATTGGGCTATTTTGCTTCCATAGGTGCTTCTGAATGCCAGGTGCTGGAAGCCACAGGACAGGTGGGCTATTCAAAGGTATGAAGGGTGGAATTTGGGATTGGCTGAGAATAGGACCCTCGTACTTATGGGACTGCCTCTCCTGGTATGTCCTACAGAGGACCCTAAGGTCCACGAATAGTAACAGCTTAAGGGTCCCAGGCCCTAAGGAAGCCACACTATCCTCCCCCAGGGCCAGGGCTTTTTCAGTGACGATTCCGACCTGGTGGAATGCTCTGTCCCACGAGACTAGGGCCCTGCAGGACTTGATCTCCTTCTGCAGGGCCTGTAAGACAGAGCTATTCTGCCTGACCTTCAATTTGATCCTCTATTCCCTTTTCCCTTTCTGCTATGAAGAAACACTTTCCAGGACCCCACATTTAATTTTTTCCCCTGGTCTCCTTGTTGGCCCTTGTAGGACCAACTTGGTCAGTTAACCCTGGTGATCATTTGATGCCTACTGACTGGGGTTTTTTTGTTTTTCCCAAAAAACGACCCCTGAATTTATGAATTTTATTGATATTGATGCTGCATTTTATGTTGTATTTTATGCTGTTTTTAAGTTGCCTTTTAATCAGTGTTTTATATTGCTGTTAGCTGCCCTGAGTGGGCGGTGTGTGTGTGGAGAGAGAGAGAGAGAGAGAGAGACATAGAAATCCCCTATATTTTGGTCAACATTGCTCTTAAGAAGAGTGCACAGAATGCACATCAATATGTGATCAGGAATTCATGTAAAATGAATTTTACGTTTCAGTAATAACTAGATAATAAAAACAATACTTTTTTTAAAAAGTGGTGGAAAATACCAGTTTCAAATGTTTAAAGCTACATTAGACAACACAGCAGGCAAAAAAACAACCCCCCCCTAAAAATGCCTGTCTTGGCAATATATACCAATGACAGAGAAATACAAACGATCTAATTACTCTCACTAATTCCCTATCTCTGTAAAGCACTTTGAGATCTCCAGATAAAATGGGCGACAAGCTGCTCTGGAGTATTATTCATTCACACTGTTTAATGGTTACAAAGCCATCGCAGCATTGTGCAAGCTCCCCAAATAAAAAATGGTTATGCAGTCTTTCAGATTAGAGGATAAGACTACTCAGCCTTTGCTAAAACATTTGGGTGATTAATCTCGCATTAACAATTGTTCCTGCGAAGGTATTGTGACTGCTAAACAGAATGCATTAAATGCTTCTCGTGATATATATTATATTATATTATTATATTATATATACTGGAGAAAATATTTGCATACATCGTACATAATGAAACTAAGTAATTCAATCACATTTAATAATGCTTTCCAGATAGTTAAGGCTATCTGGATGAAGAAGGGCTTAGCACTGCAGTCTTAATGGCAACATTCAAATGTTATGAGGTTAATTCAATGGTGTGCTCAAATCAACCACTGTTTGATGGGAATTATCCGATAGATGGATGATAGATAGATGCAGATATGCCAAACAACTGGTTATGGACATTTAAATATAAGCACAGTGGCATTGAAATAAGCCTTCCAAGAAAGAAGTAAAAGGATGCCGTGCACTTGTGCCCCTTGCTTTGGGCTAAATTGCTACCCCCATTTTGCCTATTGTGGGAATGCTTTGCTAATGCCTTTTTAAAAAAATGGGGTTAGCTTTAGGACTGACTGAGCATCACCCTGCTCAGCTCACAAAACTGAGGATCCACAAAATCTCAGGGGGGTTAATAGGTGCTGAACAAGCATGCTGCTTGCAAAATCCTTTGAGTTTGCGATCCCTGTGCAATTTCTGCCCTACACAGGAAAGCTAAGGATAACTGGCATGGGGTGGGAGTATATAATGTCATTACCTCCTCCTACTTCCCTCAGTGATTATAATAAACACTCACCTTGGGAAGGGAGGAGGCTTAACTGATGGGAGACAGCTCCTTGGAGCCTTAAAGCAATCACTGGTGGGGGTGGGTGGGTTTCGCAACAGGAGGTTCAGGGAAATTGAATTTCTGAAATGAAATTTTGTTTTCTAGGCAGGTATTAGAAATACAGGAGCCCTTGCCTTCCTTTACAACTCCTCACCCTAATCTCACCTGGAAATAATTGCTTCCCTAGTCCAAATGGGGTGATCAGTTACCCCTGATTCCATAGACAGGTTACTTGAGTACTACCAAGGTGAGCCCCAGAATTCAAGTTATGAGTCCTCAGTTTACCTATGTGAGCCATAAAATGATGCCAAGAAACAATTTCGCTTTTTTAAAAGAAGCAAGTCACATCCAGAGAATCAGTCCAGGATCAGAAAACCATGTAAGATTTCTGGGGAAGAAAGATTTCTCATAAGTATGTCAACCATTTCTCATTTTTCTGGGAAAAAAAAAGAATGTATTTTTTCGACTCCGCGCCTTGATATTCCATGCATCTACTCCCCTGCTGTTCTAGTGACTCATGTGCTGCATACCATTTGTAGTATATTTATGCTGCTCACATTCTTTACTTAATGAGAACCAAAAACAAAAACAAAAAAACCCCATTCTGTGTCAATCCACAACATTCTCCCATTGTCCTCCTGCAGGAGAGCAATCTGTAAGAGTGGAAGATTGCGGCACTGCTTGCTCCTTTGTCAATGCTGCATAAGGACTATAAAATACCGAGCAGTAAACAAGACTTGTTAAATACTCGCTGCTTTAGAAGAGGCAATATAGCAAAATCGTTACCTGTCGGTCAGAACAGGTCCTGGGGAGAGAAGAAAGGAAACTGCTCAAAGACCAAGAACATGCATACTTATGGGATAGGTCAGTTGGTCGAGCATGGGACTCTTAATCTCAGGGTCATGAGTTCAAGCCCCATGTTGGGCAAAAGTTACCTGCATTGCAGGGGGTTGGGCTAGATGACCCATGTGGTCCCTTCTAACTCTATGATTTTATTATTCTGCCCTGAAAGAGCATGGTATAATATCTAAGGCGTCTGTCAGCATAATCCCAACTTTATATTAATATATGGCATGTGCAAGTACAATTTTCATACGAGTGTCATTTTCATCTTTGAATTCTCTAATTGGAGAATAGTAGTATCTTAACTAGCATGAAAACCTTACAAGTTTTGCTCTATTTCCCCCAATATATGTTTTATTGAACTTTTTAAAATTACAAGAAAAGGTAAAAATTACGAAGGGAAAATAAGAAAGAGAGAGAGAGATTTCTAAAAGAAAATCATTATGCAGCATCAGTGCAGACATGGAACATGAGTACAGCTCTATTATTTACTGTATTATATTTAACTTATTCAATATAAAAGTTGGTTCCCTAAGTGTCCTTGTCACTCTCTAATGCAGCCTTTCCCATGTACTGACCTCCAGATGTTATAGACTGCAACTCAAATCATTCATGATCACTGGCCATGCTGACTGGACCAATGAAAGAAAACCTAAGACTATAAGAAGAGACTGCTGGATTAGGCCAATAGCCCATCTCGTCCAGCATCCCGTCAACCAGGTGCTGGTGGGAAACCCTCAAGTATGCCCCAAGCAACTGGTATTCAGAAGCAAAATGTCCAGAGGGCACAAGATTGGGGAAGGCTTCCCTTAAGGGACCAAGAAACAGGAGCCCAGAGCAGAGCTATGAAGCAGGATAAACCCTCAGAGGATCCCATTCAGAACAGCTTTGTTAGTCGGAGTGGTGCAATTGTGTTCTCTTCCTCCCAGATGTCAAGATACATGGCAAGTTAGAGCCGCAGTGATGTCCACCTCAAATGGCTTCCCCGTTTGATACATAACCAAGAAATCTATCCGATTCAGGGCCAAATTTGGAGGCAGTTAACTCTGGAAATGTTTTATGACCCTGAGCCTGAAAGGCACTGACTTCAGGGGGAGCCTGTTATATACTAATCAACTGTTCATATTTTGAAACTTTAATAGCACGAACAGTTAAGCTTTCCTCGGCAAACTGACAGTACTGATCTGCACGCCTGTCATTTGGGTTAATAGCATTGTAAAAGGTATCGTGGTTGTTTTCATTCCTCAAAAGAAAGGAAGCAACAGGGATGGGGATGTTGTGGCTGTTCAGATGCTGTGGGGCTCCAACTCCCATCAGGTCCAGCCAGCATGGCCAATGGTGTGGGATGATGGGAGCTGTGGTTCAGCACCATCTGGATGGCCCCAGCTTGCCTATCCCTCATTTGCAACAGCACAGAGGTGCTTGAGGAAGACATCGTCACTGATTCCTATACAACCTCCACCTCCTGAACTAATATGCAGATCAGAATGCGTAGCTCTCCATCAAATCTTGCTCTTCTTTGAATCTCCTGCCACAGTCCTTGGATCAAAGAGATATCAAAATGTGAAACGCATGTTGCATTTTGAGAGGGAGGGGAAGCATAGAAATGTGAATTGTTGTTGTTGTCTTAAATTACACATTGATGTGGAAATCAGATGAAATGTGCTTATGAATGAACAGAAGTGAAAGTGACATGAAACCAGAAGAAAGACTGGGTCTGCGGTTTCTACAACAATCCCCATTCAACAAATGGCATATGTGGGTATTGTGGTGGTTCCAGTCCAACCTGCAGGGTCAGTTCCACAGAGAGGTGTTGGGGGAATGCTCCTCAGCCCCCTGGATCCTATGTTATGAGGTTCAACATGGGATCTTGAAAGGGAATGAGAGAAGGAAAGGCTACCATTCATCTTTCCCCTCCCATCCGCTTGTTATCATTTGTTCAACAAGGGTTTAAAACCCTGATTAACCATGTGGCTTGGAGGGGGTTGGGGTAGGAAAGGCTGCATGGGAGGGGCTTGCCAAGGATCCCCAGCTTTTCCACCCCCAGGAGCCCCAGATCACTCTGGGTGGTTGACCCAACCCAACGTGATCAGGACTGTCTTGACCAAATCCATTTGAAGCCCAGATCCCCCTCAACTACCCCAATTCAGCTCAAGTTTCAGCTAAAAGTGGTGCACAGCCCTAACAGGCAACTTTGGCTATAGCCACAGGATAAATACTGTAATAAACAAAAAAGGTTGTCTATGCCTATGCCTATGCCTATGCCTATGCCTATGCCTATGCCTATGCCTATGCCTGTCTGTCTATGATGCTTGTTCTCTAAATTTGTGTGTGTGTGTGTGTGTGTGTGAATATGTATATATATGGCTAGATATTTTCTTGCATCTTATTACACCAGTACATAACAAACTGCTTCTTTTTCAGTAAATAAATTATCAGGTTGCTTGCGATGGCCAATTCAAACATGAGCCAATTTCAGCCCATTGCCAAACTCTTACTGGCTTTATCTATGCCAGATCAAATGAATCAGCAATACTGGATCAGGATGGAACATACTCCCCCCCCCCCCCGCAAGAACTGGGATCCCCTGAGTCAGGGAAGAGGTCTAGCCCCCATTCAGTGTGCCAATGAGCCCTTACATGCATTTAAGTCAGTCGTTATTATATATTCTCATTCAGGAAAAGGGCTGCATTTGGGAAGGAACTCCTCTTGGACTGTTGCCTTTAATTTCGGCAATAGGCTGCTTTTAAGCTTTTTACTTACAACTATGACTTGATTAAATGAATCTTAGTTGATTAGTCATATTAGATTTAGTTGATTAATCAGGTAATTGATAAATTAAACCTGCCGAAATGCATTCGAGAAAACCAGTCATTCTGTAGGTAGGGTGTCCATAGGAGTGCCCCTTGGATTCCAACTCCTGAGGCAGTTGCCTCAGCCTGCCCCATGGGCCGGCCGGCCCTAACTGAGACCCTGGAGAGCAACGACCCCTCAGGGTAGACAATCCTTGGCAAGATTAAAGAGGGGGGCAAAAATTGCTCTCCAATTTCATCTCCATTCATTCCACACAAAATCGAGAAGACCACACATTCCTCATCCCTTTTACATGCCGGGCAAGATTCAGTTAACATACTTTGCCCACAGGAGACCTGCAAAAGTACTTTCATTTGTTCAAGAGGGCTTCCCCTCACTCCCCCCCCCCAACTTCCAAATTTGGCTGAGAGGGGTCAGGAGAACCCCCAGAACAGCATTTAGGGTTGGAGAGAGGGGGATGTTCCAGCTGGCAAACTAAACTGCTTCACAGAATGAATGTTCGTCATAGTTCAATGCTGAATTCCAATGCTGAATCTCCATCCTCAACCTTGTCTGCATCAAGTTCTAACCCTGATCCAGCCAACCACCGAAAAGAAGAAACATTTCCTGCAGGTTTGAGCAGATCATAGCTCGGACAGAACGTGCCAAATGCTGGGGGGGGGGGCTCTCGTCTGCCTTAGACAACAGAAGGAAAACCAAAATAGTTTCAAAGTTAGGAAGCTGTGTTAAAAACGGCAAAGCACTGCAACCAGAATGCCCATTAGAAATGAAATCCACAATTTGAAATAGACTTGCTGTTCCTTTTAAAGGCAATATCTGATTTCTGCATTTCAAATTTACTCCCTGCTATTTTTATTAGCTAAAATAATCTGCCCGCGCCTTTTTATATCAATCAAACGCAGCTGAAATTTGCTGTAATCTTGCAGGCCTTGCTTGTTATGAAAATACAGTTGCTAGGATACCTCCATTAGTTCATCTTCATATTGCACTGGTCTATCAATTAAGGAAGAAACATTCCCATTAATTTTCAACACAGCTATATAGGGTCCTTAAGTACATTAGTTTCTTTATCTCCACGTGGCATTTCTCTACTCAGCTCTCTCACCTTTGAATTTATCAAATATTAATCACAACGAGTTTGCACTGCGTTTACATATTCAAGAAATTACTCAATTCTCACACTCTTAACTTCTATTTATAGTTGTTTTTCCATTGTTGGGGAAGTTAGTATAATTGCATACTGGTTTATTTCACCAATGCTGGAAAATAGCAGGCACTACAAGCATGCACACAGGTCTGTCATTAGCAGGGGGCATACTTGGTTGGCTATTGCTACTCCCACCACCAGATAAACCCACCAGTACTCAGGCGTGCCCTCCTATTGGTCAGCAAGGAATTCTGGACAAAACAAAAAGCAGGACAAAACAAAAAGCAAGCGATAGGCACTGGATCAGCTCTGAGGGTTAGTGACCCCTTTCCCTTGCAGGACATTCCAGGGCTGGCTCAATACATGTTATTTAATTAATTAATTTATATCCCACTTTCCCTCCCAAAGGAGCCCCAAGCGGCACACAATTCCAATATGGACACGGACGGCAAGGGATCTCAGCTTGTTGAAAGAGGAAGGTCTTCAGCAGGTGCTAAAAAGACTACACACAGATGGCAACTGTCAAATATTCAAGGTGACCATTTTGATGGATGCAATAATGGAATACTGAATGGTATAGTTTTTCTAAAATATGCAGGGATTTATGATATGTAAAATGAACCATGGAAAGAGAAGAATCTGATATCTTAAGAATGTAAAAATGAGGATTTTAAATTGTAAAACAGAAAATGTAATAAAAATTATATACAAGTACCCCCCACACACAAATATTCAAGGTGATGGCTATTGTTGGGGCCACAACACCGAAGGCTCCGTTCCTACATTATACAGAACGCTATCTGCCCTCACCCGCAGAGCGCAGTGATTGATATGATATATAAGGACGATCTTCCAGGTATCCTGGTCCCGAGTTTTGTAGGACTTTATACGCTCAAACCAGAACCCTGAACTTAGGCTGGTAGCTAATTGGCAGCCTGAGGGATAAAATCTCTACCCCAGTTCCATGTACTGGACTGACAGTTGAGTTTTATTCCACACTGGCAAGGTGGCGGTGTCTTGTACATCTTTATGCACCCCCTTGCCCAGATTGCCTGGAGCTTTGGGCTGGGTTGTCACCAATATGCTGATGACACTCGGCTCTATCTGCTGATGGACGGCCACACCGACTCGGCCCCGGACACACTGACCGGATGCTTGGAGGTTGTGGCTGGATGTTTTCGTGGGAGCCGATCGAAACTAAATCCTTCAAAGACAGGTCCTCCGGCTGGGTTGGGATGGCATGGGGAAGAGGGACGAACTCCCTTCTCTTGCGGGGGCCCAATTAGTGCCAGTGCCTTCCGTTAGCAGTTTGGGTGTACAAAAATATACCAGCTCCCGTGCACCACGGTAAACTGGTGCAGAGCAGAGTGGGGACCGCCTTCCATGACACTGGCCGGCTTCCCATTGGCTGCAGGAAGTACTCCAACGTTTCTCGAATGTCCTAAGGAAAAATGGGACATTCCGGGATCAAATCAGAAACTGGGACAGCTTCTCTAAATCAGGGACGTCCTTGGAAAATAGGGACACTAGGTGGGCTTGACATATGCTTCTAACATTGTTGGCATTGAAACTCTGGTTGCGTGCCAAACGTATATCTGGGAAGTAGTTATGAAATTCATCCTTCTAGGTAAGCAGTGTGTGTGTGTGTGTGTGTGTGTGTGTGTGTTATATTAACTAAGCTATAGGTCAATCCATGCGCTGATTAGTTTCAGTATTCTGGCTGCAACTTGGATGCCTTCACAAAGGAGAAGGCTATCCATGGCTACTAGCCATCAGGACTACACTCTGCCTCTATGGTCAGGGGCAGGAATGCTTCTGAATACTAGCTGCTGGAGAAGACAGGAGGTGAGAATGTTCTTGAGTCTTGCTTGCTGGTTTCCCACCAGCTTCTGGTGAGAAGAGAATGCTGGACTAGATGAGATATTGGCCTGATTCAAGAGGGCTGGTCTTGTGTTCTTATTTTCTTAAAGACAAATATGGAAAGCCCTTCAATCCCACCTTAGAAATAAGATTTTGGGGGAGCAGGAGAGGGGAGTTGCAGAATACAAATACAGTGGTACCTCGGTTTACGAACTTAATCCGTTCCTGAAGTCCGTTCTTAAACCAAAACCGTTCTTAAACCGAGGTGCGCTTTCCCTAATGAGGCCTCCTGCCGCTGGTGCCCTTCCACCGTTTGGATTCCGTTCTTAGACCGAGGTAAAGTTCGCAAACCAGAACACTACTTCCGGTTTTGCGGAGTTCGTAAACCGAATAGTTCGTAAACAGGACTGTTCGTAAACCAAGGTACCACTGTAATCATTTATTTATTTATTTATTGTATAGCACCTAATCAACGAAAACCTCCGGTTTGCATTTTGATTTCCTTTCATATTTGTAGTCTGCTTTTCCAACAACGAGGCTGCGCTCAAAGCAGCTCATGAGAATAACAACGGCGTTAAAAATTAGCAAGCATTTCAATCAGCGGAACCGTATCAAAAACACGATAGCATATAAATAAAGCAAGAGGAAAGCCAGCAAACAATTAATGCAGCTCAAACTCATAATGATTTGATAAAACCAAATGTTGAAACAAATTGACACAAAAGTTTATCAAAATATAAATAAAATGAGTAGTTTTAAAAAAACAAATGCATGATAAAATGACATGTTGAAATGACAAGTTAAGTTTAAGTGCGTGGGTAGGCTTGCCTACTGTATACAAGGAAAGGGTTGCCATGTGAAGAGGGGCATTTGTGTGTTTTTAAGCAATCAAACCAAGTTGTTATTTATCGCTTCCTAGGATAGTCTGTCCAAGTGCAGGACAATGGCCCAGAGTGCCAGGGGCAAGAAACATGCACACCCAGGCAGATACAGTAGCTACTGAAACAGTGACTGCCAAGAGCTGCATCTAAATAAATGATCTGTAAACAGGCAGCCTGTGGTATTGCCGCTTAGGTTTGATGACACAGATGCAATCCTTCAAAGCAAGTGCTAAAGACTGGACGCAGCTGTTTCCACTTGAGTGGAGCCTGTGTGGTCTTCCTGCGAGGACAAAGACATACATATATATTTCTTAAAAGAGGGCACAAAGAAGAAATTCCAAGTTTGGATTTGTTTGGAGGGAACCGTTTATATTCTGATATCTGATTTTGTCCCCAAACGAACAAAGTAATAGTTCAAGGCGGAGGGGCTGGGGGTGGATGGGAAGACTTCCAGAGATTTTCAATGCAAGTTCAAAGTAGGCAATAATGTGTTACATGGACAAGTGGCTTGCAAAATGGCTTTCCCATGCAAATTCAGATAGATGATTTTTATTTTAAAACCAGTCTGGACACCCCTTCAAGCAGAGGGCTCCTTCACGTAGAGGATTGCCTCTGTAAAACAGGACATATGTGGCCACCCTACTCTGGATTGAATATAAATATCTTATTTGTTATTAAGTTTGGTATATTGAACACTACTTTAGCTAGAAAGGGACACAAAATGTTGCTCCTGCCTATGAGATGGGGTAAGTTTGCCCCAGCCTGATAGAAATTGAGGGCAGGGTATATAACTCAGGTACTCATATCCATGTTTCTCCTAGCAGGGAATGGAAAATCAGCCTCCCATCCTTCTCTTTGGTGATGGAGGCTTGCTGGAATGAACCATACCTACTCAGATGTTCATAATTTGGTTAACTGTCGGCAGATCTCGACATTATATTTTGAATATGGCCTTTCTATCAGATGCTACACCTCCCAAGTCTTCGTTATGGGTGTGTTGGGGAAATGGCATTTGTCCCCAGGACATGCATATAAATTTAGGCATAGAAAGTGAGATGTCCCTCTCCATTCAAGATGGGATATAAGCCTTCATATCCCAGCTTGATCACTGAGATAATCTGCTGGAGTGACGTTGGTCATCCCCCGAGTGGGTGAGGCTCATCTGACATCAACATGAAACCGAGCCGTCAGTGTCACCTGCCCAGTCCGGTGGGGTGCTCTTTCAAAGGAGATTTAGCAAGCACCTTCTATTTTAACCTTTAAATGCTTGCTGAAAACTTGTTCATGCCAGTAGGCTTATGCAGGCAGTTTGTAAAACACCTTCTCTAATAGTTGGTGATCTATGTTTTTGAACTTTTACATGGTTTTTGTTGAATAGATCCAATTGTTGTAAACCACTTTGATATTTTTCATAAAATTGCTCTCTCTGTGAGTGTGTAGAATAAATAAATACTGCCTTGTGATTGGCTTCACTCTGGGAAGGCCAGAGATGGACACTTTCTATCCGTTTCTTTCGTCTTTTAGGAATCACTGCCTCGTTTTTGTTTTATTTTTCATGCTTTTGAGGACCAATAATATGATTCCCTCTCACTGTGCAAATGCAATGTCTGTTTTGTTGTATTCTTTGTTTGTAGGAGGATGGTTTTTAGAATCTCATTTTGCAACATATATGGCTTTTATGGTAAACTGCTATTTTGAAATTGTAAGTGCCTTGAGGACTCTGTGATGTGGAAAGAAAGGATAGATCTGTCCTGCCAAAAACTGCAAGAAAATGAGATGGTGACTGCAGGGGGGGGGGCATGTCAAGCATTTGGAGGGCCACAATCCATGGCTGATAATCTTTGTTCGCTATGGTGGTTAGGTCACACCAAGCTGTACCGGCATACAATAAAGTAATTGCATTGAAATAGCTACATAAATTACAAGCAATAATTACACTTCCTATTTTCCATGTTCAGTTTCTCTTGCTTCTAGAATAGGTTATGCATATCTCCATACACCCAAAACTTCCTTCCTTATACCCTGTTTTAGGCTGCAATCCCATACTTGCCTGGAATCACAGAACTGCACAGTTGGAAGGGATCCTAAGGGTCATCTAGTCCAACTCCCCGCAATGCAGGATTCTCAACTAAGTTTATGGTCTACTAATACCCCTAGATCCTTTTCACATGTATTACTGGCAAGCCAAGTATCCCCCAGTTTATATTTGTCCCTGTTGAAATGGATTTTGCTGGTTCAGGCTGAACTTTAGCTACCCTTCCAAGTTTGGTATCGTCTGGAAATTTGATGAGCATTGGCTCAGTTCATCCATCCAGGTTGTTCATAAGACATTGAACAACGTTCGGCCCAGGACAGAACCCTGCGACACCCTGCTTGTCACTTTTTCCAGGAACCATTAATGAATACTCTTTGGGTCCAGCTACAAATCCACCTAAACCTGCCCAGTCCACATTTTACTAGCTTCCCCACAAGAATATCATGGGAGACTTTGTCCAAAGCCTTATTGAAATCAATATACATCCACAGCATTCCCCTGATCCACCAAGCTTGTAACTCTATCATGACCTGTTTTTGAGAAACCCATGCTGGGTCTTAGTAATCATAGAGTAGATTTCTAAGGGCTCACAGACCAACAATTTAATTATCTGTTCTAGGAACTTTTCTGGTATTGATGTCAAGCTGACCGGTTGGTAATTTACCTGGTTCTTCTTTCCCCTTTTTGAAGATGGGGACAACATTTGCCTGTCTCCGGTCTGCAGGGACCTCACCTGTTCTCCGAGAATTCTCAAAGATTATAGACAGAGACTCTGAGATTTAATCCACAAGCTCTTTTAGTACCCTTGGGTGCAGCTCATCAGGCCCTGGAGATTTGAATTTATTTAAAATTGCAAGGTGTTCCCCTACTACCTCTTTTCCTGTCTTGGGCTGCAACTCCCTCCTTGCATCATTTAGTCTGTTATCACTAGGTTGTGTAACTCAATGGGACTTACTTTTGAGTAGACATTATAGGATTGTCAAAACTCTCTGTTTCTTCTTATGGGTTATTTTCTCTTGCAGTGTAATTCAATGCATATCTACTCAGAAGTAAGCAGCATTGGGCTCAATGTGACTTACATTTAGGCAACTGAGTATAGGAATGCAGCCTAAGAGAATGCATTCCCCCCCGTCATATTGCTTTTTTGTTCTGATCCTTATCTCCAGCCTATCTGAACTTCTTTAGTGTTATCTTCCTTTAAAACATATAGACCAGGAATAATTAGTCACAGTCAACTATTTCCAAGATCTGGAGGCCGCATTAAAATTCTTCAGACCGTAGAGTTTTGAACAGTGGTGAAATGCAGAGCGAAAGGTGCCTTTGATCTTTTTAACTTTTACTTTGGTAAACCTTTTATAGTGCCGCCCACATACCTAGCAGGAATACATAGTCATATAAGTCATATAACATACCTAGCAGGAATACATAGTCATATAAGTCATATAACATACAAAACTTTGCATTTCCACCAACTGCCTTCTTTAATACATTTCAAAATCCTTCTGTTCACTTAGTGAAATATAACACATATGTACTAAACTGTAAAACCACTTCCTGAAAAACTGCAGAATTCATTATTGCATCTATACAGCACCCTGAATAAGCAGGAAAAGAAAGACAATTCTCAAGGAGCTTACAGCAAGGTCAACAAACTCTGCATTCTTAGTGACCATTCTGCAGATAAACAGGCTGGAACTATATTTTGCCACACTCAGGATGTCCTTTCAGTTTTCCTTTAGCTGCATAGATATGGCTTTTCTTTATGCAGGACCTGGGATGTTCGGGAAGGTGCCAGGGCTCCAGCACTCTATTGGAACTTTAGGTAGATAAAGGTAAAGATAAAGGGGCCCCTGACCATCAGGTCCAGTCATGTCCAACTCTGGGGTTGCGGCGCTCATCTTGCTCTATAGGCCGAGGGAGCCAGCGTTTGTCCGCAGACAGCTTCTGGGTCATGTGGCCAGCATGACAAAGCTGCTTCTGGCGAACCAGAGCAGCACACGGAAACACCGTTTACCTTCCCGCCGGAGCGGTCCCTATTTATCTACTTGCACTTTGATGTGTTTTCGAACTGCTAGGTGGGCAGGAGCTGGGACCGAGCAACGGGAGCTCACCCCATTGCAGGGATTTGAACCGCCGACCTTCTGATCAGCAAGCCCTAGACTCTGTGGTTTAACCCACAGCGCCACCTGGGTCCCTCCTTGCATCATTTAGTCTGTTATCACTAGGTTGTGTAACTCAATGGGACTTACTTTTGAGTAGACATTATAGGATTGTCAAAACTCTCTGTTGGATCATTATGAAATCAAACCACTCGGGGACACTAGACTCAATTCTATCTGGATGGAATCAGGAGACTCCTGCTGCTGTTTGAAAGGGTCAGTAAAGTTCTTGTCTAGCTTCCTGGTGGTATGCTTTAAGCCTTCCATTACATGTTGTCATAAGTCAACTTTTAAACCCACAAGTTCCCAAGAATATGATGAATATGACACAGTTTCCTGCACCAGAAACCTTGTTGTTGAGAATGGTAGATGTGCAACTTTGCTGCCCTCTGCTCATTCAAAACTAAGCCAAGGAAGGAACAAGAGCCAGATCTAAGAATTATGCTACCCTCCAAATTTCTCCTTTATCCGTGAGCAAAAGAGCACTATATGCAAGAATTAACTGATCTGTCTCAACCAGCTTAAAGGGGACGTTAAGGCCAGATGCACTCAGAAGGAAGTTCCAGGAAACATACCATGACCTGGAATATGCTAGACATTAAGACAGTATCTGCTACAGGTTTTGGAGGGTCCTCGGATTAGACACCTTGCATGGGCTCCATTCCTTCAGGGAGTCTACCTCCTCACTGCAGCCACTCCAGGAAGACCTTTTCAATGAGCCACTACTGGGGTGTGGGGTCCTAACAGATGCCTAACCAACATGCTGATGCTTGATGCTTGACATGGGTGGTGCTGTGGTCTAAACCACTGAGCTTTTTGGGCTTGCCGATCAGAAGGTTGGCGGTTCGAATCCCCGCGATGAGGTGAGCTCCCATTGCTCTGTCCCAGCTCCTGCCAACCTAGCAGTTCGAAAGCACGCCAGTGCAAGTAGAAAAATAGGTACCGCTGCGGCCGGAAAGTAAATGGCGTTTCCATGTGCTTTGGCTTCCGTCATGGTTTTCCATTACACCAGAAGCGGTTCAGTCATGCTGGGCACATGACCCAGAAAGCTGTCTGTGGACAAACGGCGTCTCCCTCGGCCTGAAAGCGAGATGAGCACCGCAACCCCACAGTCGCCTTTGAGTGGACTTAACCTTCCAGGGGTCCTTTACCTTTACCTACCTTTGCTTGATGCCAGCTCCGCATTAGCAGTCATCAGAAATCTCTTTTACAAGCAGAGATTTACTCAGCAAACAGAAAAGGGGGTGAAAACACACATAACGTGGGCAATATAGCTATAAAAAAAATTACCTCTATTATGCAACATAAGCTAACAAGTATAGCAGTATCAGTGACCTTGCTCTGCTCCTTGAACAATGAAGATCCTGTGAGTCTGGAGAAGGGGGACAATTCCTCAGCTATGCTTAACAGCAGCATGAGCCCATTAAGGCAAATCCTTGCTGTGGTCTCAGAGTACATGTTGCATTCCCCCTCTGCACCACGTAAAATTATTTCTGTGAAGTCAGGAAATGATTTCAAAAGCTTAGAGCCATAGGACATAAATCTGAAATTACAGGGTAAAATTCTGCAAGGCTCCGTGCTCTGTATAAATACAATTTTCAATCAAACTTATTCATGCTCACCCCCAAAAAAAGAAAAGAAAAAACTCCTTTACATTACGCTAATGATAACTGAGAAGGATGAACGTGTTAATTCCAGTGCATAAATGCATGCCTGTTCAGGGGTGTGCAGTGAAAATAGCACCCATTCTTAGTGGTCAGTTGCTCCTGGCAGCAAAGAGACAGGAAAGAGAACCCAATCAATGAGAACCAAATCCCTAAATGGTGCCAAAATTCACGATTACCCCGTTCAGTATCATTTACTGTATTTATTTCCTAGAGTGTATACCTCGCCATTCAAAGTAAACAGGAATATATATATTTAAAAAAATACATGAAAGAGCATGTGGAATACTCTTCAGTACAATGCCTCCCCACAGGAGTTTAAAAGATGAAAAATGGTAAAGAGCTGTGAAAAGCCTAGAGAGGTATAACAACTTTTGCATGGCAAGGCCAGTTGGGGGTAACACTTCTGGAAAGGCTCTATCCCTGATCACCATTTCTTGTAATGCTCAGCTCTGTTATGAATCCAGCAGCTGCTCTTTCCCTGGGATGTTCTTCTCTGGCTCAGAATGTTGTGATGACATTCAGAGTATAAGCAATCAGCTGACCTGTTGCCTGAAGTTTGCTGCTCTGCAGCTCCATGGCCAGGAGTTCAGCAATAGATGATATAGAGATGGGCACAGAAGTGTTACCCCATCTGTCACAGTTCATTTCTCTAAACTGGTTTCTCGGGGTTCTCGTTTTTCCAGTCTAAAAATCAGTTCATGGCATTTCCACAACTGTTTGTGATCTTCTTCTTCTTCTTCTTCTTCTTCTTCTTCTTCTTCTTCTTCTTCTTCTTCTTCTTCTTCTTGAAATGTTTTCACTCATCATCAACATTTTGCATGCAAGTCTCTTATCTTAAGCATCTTTGGCACACAAATTTGCATACAGTGTGCATTTTTGGAATCATTGTTTCCTAATACTGTACATTTTTGTCTGTTATCTTCACGAAACCTCCCCTTAATAGACATATATTTGTACACATACATTTGGATTGAAAAAATACACCTTTCACAGGATGGATACATTTCAGTTTGCATATTGGTTTGGGAAATGCAAGTTAGGTTTGTGAACAAATTTCTCCTTGCCCCCACTCTTGGTTCACATTAACACTACCACAAATAAAGATAGTCAAATCTGTCCATTTCCGTTTCTTTCAATTGTCTCATTTTTCTTAAGTTCAGTTTTTCCTATCTCTGTATCAGTTGCATTTTTTTTAAATGAAAAGTATTTCTGAAAATTTCTTCAGCATTTTATGGCAAATTCCTTCGAGTGGAGACACATTTGTATGGAATTTTGCCTAATATATATACTTTTTCAATGTGATTTTTCTCCAATACAGCGCATTCCTGCATGTCAATTCCACCAATCTATGCATTTTTGTACACACTACTTGGATACAGAACTGCAAAATTCAGAGAAGTGTGGCTTTCAAAAGATGGCTGTGTTTTGTATCACACATTGCTTCAGAAAGTGCAGATTTGGTAAGTTCATCTTTAAACGTGAACGGAACTGAATTTCTCCCCATCCCTAATCATAAGTAAATTAGTACTACCAGAACTCTAATAGTAGTACATAGATGACGACAAAAAAATAATAGTTTGTTTACTGAAACAACAACCCTGGACCTCTTTTGCTTTTTGCACCTTTAATGGAGACATCATTACTCTGCTTCCTGCACCTCACTGTAATAAAAATCCTATATAGGATTTAATAACTATAAAATTAATCTTCTCAAGTCAGGCCAAGAGCCAAGGTCTGTGTTCTCCCTGAGTACCATCTTAGCTCTGCAGTGGAGTGGTGATCCTTTGCAAGAGCCAACATATGATAACATATCTTTAATTTCTCTCTGCTCTAACACTATTATCTCTTCTCTGCCACAGCTGCTTTCTGCTATTGTCAGTGGTAAAGATGAGACATCTCTAATTAAAGGGCAGGATAAATGGTTTTTATCTCCACTTAACATGCATTTTACATGGCACCTGGTACACAAGCCTTAGCTAGGCAGCCGTAATTTGAAAAGCAAATGATTGCTCAGAGAAATATGACACCCCCCCTTTTTTTAAAGGAAAATTAAATGTATAGAATAGCAAAACCAACACACTGGAGATGGCTGAGCTTTAAAGCTGTCATGGGTCTTGAACGCTTATGCTTCATATTGACTTTAAATAGGCCATCACAGAAGATATACCCCCAAAGTTCGGGATCTAAATGAAAGTGTCAAAAGCTGCCTTGTCGTATGGCAAATCTCACTTATCCTCTGATAAGTTCAGCTGCACTGACTTGGAAAGCAAACTCTTTTCACACAGTATCAGTCATCCATGATTCATAGCTACTTACTTATCACTAGAATAAATCCATCCACCACAGCACACAAGTCTATTTTTCGGATCTGGAACTATCATCATTTCCCAGACCTTAGAAATTACTAGCAACTAACCTCTTTTTTAAAAAAATCAAGTAGATTAATTCTCTATATTTTTATGTTTTTATGTTTATTTTGGTAGTGGTGAGATCCAAAAATATTCTGTTAAATGCCTAGAATGGTTGGTCATTGGCCATCAATTTCTGCATGACTACATCACTCCTTCCAGCTACAGATCTCCATTTATCTCCTGAGCACACTGTGCATTTAGGAAAACATGATGGATGGATGGATGGATGGATGGATGGATGGATGGATGGATGGATGGATGTTCAACCCCTCCTCCCTTATGGAAATAGTGTTCAGTCCCTTTGCTTATTATCAGAAAGCATCAAGTGGTGCTCCACGAAAGCTTTGTAGACCCATAACGGCCACTGCACATCACTGAAGGTGAAATTAGTGACTACTCCAACTGCTAAGATCCAGTTCCTCCAAGTTTTCATAGCAGACTTGTGCCAATATAGTAAGGAGGGGAGGGGAGAAGAGAGCAGGATTGTTGATCCTCAAGATGATAATCCTCCTGTACTCTATCTGGAGCTCCTCAGAGGAATGCTGGCAAGCACATAAGCAAGTAAACTTATTATATGGTGTAAGGAGAAACAGTAGACAGAGAGAGGGAGAGACTGGTTACCTTTATGACTGAGAGTTTTCTGTGCTCTGCTCCTTTATTGTTTCTGTGATTTTTTTTCATTCTTAAAGGACTCAGGGGAAAGGCCTAGGATGCACACCTGCATATTCTAATTTATTTAGTGCATCACTTCCATTAAAGCTAGGTAACCTTAGTGCAAAATGCAGGAGACATTTGAACGAGTATTTCCAAAGCAGTCCTGGGTGTGTGAATCTAAGTCCCATGTGTCCCAATATAACACTATTTACTATGCCAGGGATGAGGAAGCTGTTGTGTGCTTGGACCCCAGTTCCCATCAGCTCTTGCCATCATAGCCAATCATCAGTAGGGGTGCTGTTTCTGCATCCCCGAACCACACTATGCTATGCTATACTAGTTCTTGAGCAGTATAGAAGAGAGGCATGCCTGTTTCCCACCCAGATCTCCTTCCTGTAGCCCTTATGTGGATGTTGCTTCTTTCATGACATAGGGCCGGCCGGCCAAACTTGGCCCTCCAGCTGTTTGGGGACTACAACTCCCATCATCCCTAGCTAACAGGACCAGTGGTCAGGGATGATGGGAATTGTAGTCCCAAAACAGCTGGAGGGCCAAGTTTGGCCATGCCTGACATCGGGGATCAGCTTTTGCTAATGTGAAAATGGAGTCTTTCATCAGCAATAGAGAGATGCTAACATTGATACTTAAAACAAAATGTGCCCCAGCTTATGCACCTATGGAGAAAATACAGCCTAAATATAACAACCATGATCTGTAGAAGCACTAAGCCAGCTTTCACCAACCTGGTGCCCTCCATATGTTTGGGACTGCAGCAAAAACCATCAGCTGCAGAAAGCACAGCCGACTTGGCTAGGGCAGATAAGAGTTGTAGTCCAAAACGTCTGGAAGGTGCCAGGTTTGTGAAGGCTGCTCTATTTTATTTTATTTTTATGAAACAGAATATTGCCACTGAGGACAATCAGATTTATAGGTAATAAGTCATGTGCACAAAAGTCTTTAGATGCCTGGTGTCTAATGCACAAAACAGACAGATGTTGTAAATAACATGGCAACACAAATGTCCAGTAGGAACCAATGATAATATGCAGGTTAAAACAGCCAATCCAAAGCTCAAAAGTGCATCTGTGAATGTGTACGGAAATCTAAACACACGGGGGAATGCTTGATGAAGGACAGAGGCACTTTCTAAAATATGCACCCCTTTGGGCAGGGAGGTTTATTTTCAAAGAATGTGTCAGGAACAATATGATTCCCTGGAAAGGAGGCGAAATAACTTGTTAGCTGATGGAGTTAGGCACTGAGAAGTCAATAAATGTAGGTCAGTAACAAAGACCCCACCAAGTCAAAAGCATGGGAACCAGAGAGTGGGTGACAATGAAAGGATCCAGGGATGCAAAATAAACACACCAGTAGCAATCCTGCACACAAGCTGCTTGAAAGGCACAACCCTGTGCAAACTACCCCCCCCCCACGCCTTGGTAAATGGCAGAGAATGGCAGCCGAAACCCCACTGAACTTCAGGTGGGTTAGTAGCAGTGCTGAGCTTCCGCAAGGAAGAAAAAGGGCATGCCTTAACACAGGCATTCCCAAACTGTGGCCCTCCAGATGTTTTGGCCTACAACTCCCATGATCCCTAGCTAACAGGACCAGTGGTCAGGGATGATGGGAATTGTAGTCCAAAACATATGGAGGGCCGAAGTTTGGGGATGCCTGCCTTAACAAGCAGAGATGTTGGAGAATTCCAACAGAAATGGAAATGGGTGCAGAAATTGCATATTTGCTCATTGGCAACCGTAAACAGCATTCATTGCCACTAGATTCCCCCTTCCTCCTGAAAAAGCTGTGAATATTATGTAATTGATAATGTTACTGAGGCTTGGTTATGTGATTATTTATCTTATTTTCTGTGATTATTTATCTTGCATTCTGTGGGCTGCAATGACAGAGAAAATATAAGTAAAATTTACGTTCTCCCTAACCCCTCCTGTCATGGTGCAGTGATGATGGTTGCAGGTGATTGTGCCCTTCTGTCTCCCGGTCACCTTGCAACAATGCTATGCACATTTTCTTGGGTGTGAGATCCATTGAACTCAGTGAAGCCAACTTTTGATTTGTATAGCCCACACATCTCATGTGTATGATTGGGTTTTGACTCCCAACAATGGCCTATGGTGCCGCTATCAGTGTATTTAAAATACTCTTTTACATTAAAAAACATTAACAGTAATTTCGACAAAAAAAAGAAGTAATATTCCACCCACAGTGGACAGTGGGAAGCATAAAATATTTTGTGGAAACAAAACTGCAACAGAACGGAATCAGCTCTGCTTATGGTGAATATGTGATGGAACAGACATTGATGACTTCATACATCCCTACTCACAAGTGACCTTGAGAGAGATCTTGAGGCCTGCAAAATGAGAAAGCCATGGATGGATATTGTGGGGAGAAGAGGCAATGGATATTTTATGCAGTGTTTTTAATGCCCCTTTTCAACATTATCTGGTTGATTAAACATTTTCTAGTCAAAAACAAAGGTATTAAATTCATCCATAGCTAGAAACAGATATTATCTAAGAGCTTATTTGAATATATGCTTGTGATTCCTTCCTACCCATTTTTTTAAAAAAGAATTAATACATGTCATTGCCAGCTATAGGGACCCAGACGTAGAAGCAAATTATTGCGCATCAAATTGGGGATCTGGATAATGCATCTCCACACATACTGAGTTGCTCACACGGGTGATACTGGGCTGTTTGGTTGCATCTGGAGAAAGAAGGTGGCATTAGTTTCCGTTCCGCCCCAGAAGATTTAGATCAGGGTTTACACAAAGCCCTGGTCCACATGCTGTGTGTGTATGGCACTATCTTTTTGCTATGGAGGAACAAGCTTGCTTCCTCCCTACCAGAGGCTGAGCTACCTGCTCCAGCATCCGGAGCAGCACACATGCTGTGCACCTGGGGCAGGACTAGCTGCCCACAGGGGCGAGGCTAACCACCCGCAGAGGCACTGCCCACGGCAAGCATCCCAGGGGGGCACCGCCCAAGGCGAGAGTCGGGGGGTAGTGCAGTGATGTCACCCCCCACCCAGGGAGGCCACCACACCCACTGCACCCCCTTTCTCTGCCAGTGCTCCCTACCCCTCGCAATAATGCTTTATTTCAGCCTTTTGAAGCCTCATGTGGAAGGCTGTTATATGTTCAATAGGTGCACCACACAAATGCAAAGAGACCCAAGGCTGTATTGGGAAGAGACATAGCTCAATGGTAGATATCAAGGAAATGAACAACTATCTGAGGTTTTTATGTTTGATGTTTTAGTATGCTTTACATATTCTGTTGGGGCGCTGCCCAGAATGGCTGGGGCAACCCAGTAAGATGGGCGGCATATAAATAAATTCCTAGAGAGCCACTACTTGTAAGTAGAGTCAATATCTATCTTGATGGATCAATGGTCTGACTAGATATGAGGTGAAATCCTTTGTTGATAAGTTCCTGTGCATGATTCTTCCTCCATGAATCAACAAAGGATTAATAGTGTGTTGGAGGGGAGATGGTAAACTCCACCTCGTTTGGGGGCTTCCACCTAGCCTGCCAGAAGTATGAACGGGGGCACTGTAAATAACACTAGCGCCCAGGCTCTTAAGGTGCCTATGCTTCTACTTCTGTAAAATATATTGCTGTACTATTTAGCAGCAACTTTCTCATTTCTCATATCCACATAGAAGTATGTCTTCCTTATTAGATTTAATTAACTCCAAGTCAGAACTGCCAATTAAACTGTCATTTTAATTGAGAACCAAAGTGTACAGGTCAAATGCCAGCACAACCTTCATTAAAACGAGTCTGCCCTGGTTCCATTTCTCCTAAATGTTGTTTTTATAGGTGATATATAATTATCTCCCCTTCCCCCTCCCCTGCAATGCCCCACCATGCACATTTGGATTTCAAGGAGCAAAAACATAAAACTTGAGGAATTTAAAGAAATGCTGCTTTGAAATATTGCAAATACTTTTCTAGTGCAATTTACTGATATATTATCAATGTTTTACTAGATTGAAGCTTGTGAATGCAACAAAACAAAAGCACCAACATCCCAAGATTTAGGGCGTAGAAAAGAGAGGATACAATTAGTTGTTGTTGTTGTTGTTGTTGTTTAATCGTTTACTCGTGTCTGACTCTTCGTGACCCCATGGACCAGAGCACGCCAGGCACCCCTGTCTTCCATTGCCTCCCGCAGTTTGGTCAGACTCATGTTGGTGGCTTCTAGAACACTGTCCAACCATCTCGTCCTCTGTCGTCCCCTTCTCCTTGTGCCCTCCATCTTTCCCAACATCAGGGTTCTTTCCAGGGAGTCTTCTCTTCTCATGACGTGGCCAATGTATTGGAGCCTCAGCTTCATGATCTGTCCTTCCAGGGAGCACTCGGGGCTGATTTCCTTCAGAATGGATATGTTTGATCTTCTTGCAGTCCGTGGGACTCTCAAGAGTCTCCTCCAGCACCATAATTCAAAAGCATTGGTAGACCTTATTAAAATGTAAGATTATACCGTAAAACCTTGCATATTAACAATTTCAGCAAGAGCAACTTGGCATGATTGGGGATACTTCTGAAATCGATTATGGTGTTCTAATGGCAATCCTATACATGTCTACTCTGAAGAAAACCCTATGGAATTTTGTGGGACTTACTCTCAGGTACATTTGTTATAAGATTGCAACCTGAATTACCTCGTCTGATTTCCAAACAGGGTTGGCCCAAGGAAGAATGCCAATGAGACTTCAACTGGGCAATGTCCTTCACCACATCTGAGGGCTGCAGGCTAGCAGGGGCACAGAGTTCGCCAGGTTGCATGCATAACTCTGTCATCCAACACCTTGCTGCTCCCCACAGCACCTGCCCCCAGTGCAGCTGTCTCACTCTGCCTAATGGTAGGGCCGGCCAGTAGGATGGATGCATTCGGAATCACAAATTGTTCGATTTTGAATTGTTCTTGGCATTGCTTCATTTGAAACAGGGCACAATGCCTGTTCTCATTTGTGCCTTTCCTCACTCTAGACATGTACCGGTAACACTGGGAAAAGGCACCACAGTGTGATGATAACCCAATAAAAAAAGCAGTTTGTTAATAATAACAATAATGTTATTATTTACATGCCACCCATCTGACTGCGTTGCCCCAACCACTCTGGGCAGTTTCCAGCAAAATATAAAAACACAACAAAACATCAAACATTGAAACTTTCCCTATACAGGGCTGCCTTCAGATGTCTTCTAAAAGTTGTATAGTTCTTTATCTCCTTGACATCTGATGGGTGTTCCACAGGGAGGCCGCCACTGCCGAGAAGGCCCACTGCTTGGTTCCCTGTAACTTTGCTTCTCGCAGTAAGGGAACCAGCAGAAGACCCTCGGAGCTGGGCCTCAGTGTCTGGGCTGAATGATGGATGTGGAGAAGCTCCTTCAGGTATACAAGGCCGAGGCTGTTTAGGGCTTTGAAGGTCCGCACCAACACTTTGAATTGTGCTTGGAAACTGACTGAGAGCCAATGTAGATCCCTTAAGACTGGTATTATATGGTCCCGGCAGCTGCTCCCAGGCTGGATCTAGACACATCAAAGAAGCGTTTCAGTTAAACACATTGTAACTTTGTATGAGAAATCAGGTTGGCAAAAACGGAACTCCACAGCGCCACCTGGTGCCACAGTGTAATAATGCATGTTCAACACATATAAAGCACTTTCTTTTGTCAGTGTAGCTGAGTCACCGGTCCCCAGTCTGGCAGCCACATTCTGGATTAGTTGTAGTTTCTGAGCCACCTTCAAAGATAGCCCCACGTAGAATGCAATTATACGTTCAATCACATTGCTGTCTTTTTTTGCTGTGCTTTCTCAATGTACACTTCTAATAAATAGTGTGGAGCAGGGAGCTTCAAGTGAATTGAAGGAAGTGGCACGGAGCACATACTTCAGCTCTGGAATGAACTGCAGACATTTTAGATTCAGGAGGAGTAGCATGAAGGCAAAGAAAGCCCATGGGGATGGGTTGCTGCAATGCATTTTTGTTTGCTTCAGAACAAACCTACATACACCTTACATCCGAAGATCTCAGGGCAGGCTAAAGTGGTTAAAATAACAATACAGTTAGGGAAGAACAGACCACCTATTTCCTATCCTTTTCTGTTTTACATGTGGTCTGTTTTTGCAGATTATTTTTTAAAAACTGTAACCCCCACCATCCCTGGGACAACAGTGGGGCAATGCTGTCCGGAGCTGATGGGAGTTACAGTCCAACAACATCTGGAGAGCCCCGTTTCCAGGTCTGAAGGCTAATTGGCATCTTTATGCAGAATGAGGAGGAGACACTTTGCCTCAGGCAGCGAAATGACTGGGGCCAGCCCTGCTTGGAAATCAAACTAGGTTATTCAGATCCCCCATCTTCTGTTTCGGCAAACACTACCCTATGCCCATCTTTCATATTATCTTATGGTGTGCAGTAAGAGAAAGTATCTGTTTCTCCAGACAACGAGATCTTTAAGCCTTTTAATAACTTTACCAGAAGCGGAGGCCAGTGTCAGTCTTTTGTAGTGCATTTAACTTAAGAATAGCAAAACCAGACGAGGTTTCCTGTAAAAAATATATGTAAGTAGTAAAAAGCATGACAAGGACTGTCTCCAAGATAAGCAGTCTTATGGCCCTCATGATGCCTCCGAGAAGCCACCTATTTATGGCTACACCTCTGAATGATTCATGAATTAAAGCTATCTTAAAGGGAACAAGGACAATTACAAGGAGAGGACTCAACCTAGAAACCCATGGGAAGCAAGGCCAGATACAAATGATTTCACAGTTCTGCTTGTGGATTCCTTTCCCTCACAGAATGACACACATTTTAATGGGCAGCTTTAAAGGCCTTCCATGCAGGCTGGGTGTGGGGAGGGAAAGGGCTTTTCCAAGACAAGCTCTTCTTACAGGTAAGCCCAGACTACAAAGCTGCCGGCTAAAAATAATGCGTGGAGAAAGAAGTCACGTGGAACAAGTCACAGCATGACAGAAGCATTAATGGAAAGAAAAAGCCCAGTGTCCCGTCCCCCCCTTCTCACAAAAAAAAGAGATGCTTGAAGTTCAGTGCCAAAGTTGGAAAAAAAAGCAGAGATGTATTGATACACCATTTGAGCACTTTTGACGTAAAGTCTCTTTTTGTGTTGTGCCTCCCTTTGCCATTCTCTCCCACACTCTGTCCTCCAATCTCTGTCCAGTGTGCGACAATTATTATTATTATTTTAAAAAAAAGAGGGGAAAGAGGCAAATTCCATGCTAGAGTTCACTAGGTGTAGGAATGACGTTCAGAGGGCTGAGGCACACATTGCCTGACCTGGACAGGCCACAGCCTGTCCAGTGCATCATACTCTTGTCTCTGACCTTTGCCTCCTTGCAGAGCTATGGCTCACTTCCCACTTGGTAGGAACATGACGTGGTGGAGCAGGACTCGCAAATATCAGAGGGAACATATGTGTCAGCTCATGATATAAAAGTGCTAAAGGTCAGACTGTTCCTAAACATATGCATAAAAGGTAAAGGGACCCCTCTGACCATTAGGTCCAGTCATGACCGACTCTGGGGTTGCGTGCTCATCTCGCATTATTGGCCGAGGGAGTCGGCGTATAGCTTTCCAGGTCATGTGGCCAGCATGACAAAGCCGCTTCTGGCAAACCAGAGCAGCACGTGGAAACGCCGTTTACCTTCCCGCTGTAGCGGTTCCTATTTATCTACTTGCCTTTTGACGTGCTTTCGAACTGCTAGGTTGGCAGGAGCTGGGACCAAGCAACGGGAGCTCACCCCATCACAGGGATTCGAACCGCCGACCTTCTGATCAGCAAGCCTTAGGCTCAGTGGTTTAACCACAGCACCACCTGGGTCCCAAAAAACATATGCATATTCTTGCTAATAAAAAGAGCCTCTCCCGAGCTAGCAATCAGCTTGCTTATGCACAGCTCACCTGCATCATCAACACCTCTCCCGTCTCCTTCACTTCATCTAGGAAAGGAACTGAAAATAAAACTGCTGGTGTCATAATGTCATTATATGCTCTCTCCCTGCGGCCTGCAGTGGTAACAAGATGGCCAAACGAACCAAGAAGGTTGGGATTGTGGGTAAATATGGTACCCGATACGGAGCTTCCCTGAGGAAAATGGTGAAGAAGATTGAAATTAGCCAGCATGCTAAATATACCGGTACTTGCTCCTTCTGTGGCAAGACCAAAATGAAGAGGAAAGCTGTGGGTATCTGGCACTGTGGCTCTTGTATGAAAACAGTAGCTGGTGGCGCTTGGACATACAACACCACTTCAGCGGTGACGGTGAAATCTGCCATTAGAAGACTGAAGGAGTTAAAAGACCAGTAGAAGCATATTTTTGTTCCACTGTTAGTCTTCCTCTGCAGTTCATGTCTTTATTGTCAATTAAAGGCGGCTGTGAACATTGAACCCTGTTGGGTGTTTTGTGCAAGAACAGTCCCATCAGGCAGCGTACCTTTTTGATCTTGCATTTTCCCTTTCTGCACATAATCTCAGTTGGTTTATGTAAGAGTAGCAATAATGTGCTATACATGTGGATTCCAAATCAGGTCAAGTTAAAATAGAATGTAGACATATTTGCCAAACAGTAACAGCCCAATAAAAGTATAATGAAAAAATTAAAGCATGCAAAATGAAAAATAAAATAAAATAATGTCATTATACAAATATGAGGTGTGACCGCGTTTGGAATAGTGTATGAACCCAACAAAGCTGGATGCTGGGAGATTCAGTACAGATAAAAGTAAGTATTTTTCACACAGAATGTATAATAATAATAATAATAATAATAATAATAATAATAATAATAATATATTTATAACCCGCCCATCTGGCTGGGTTTCCCCAGCCACCCTGGGCGGCTCCCAACATAATATTAAAAACACGATAAAACATTAAACAATTCCCTAAACAGGGCTGCCTTCAGATGTCTTCTAAAAGTCAGATACAGTTGTTTATTTCCTTGACATCTGATGGGAGGGCGTTCCACAGGGCGGGTGCCACTACCGAGAAGGCCCTCTGCCTGGTTCCCTGTAACTTCACTTCTCGCAGTGAGGGAACCACCAAAAGGCCCTCAGAGCTAGACCTCAGTGTCTGGGCTAAACGATGGGGGTGGAGACGCTCCTTCAGGTATACTGGGCTGAGGCCGTTTAGGGCACGTAGTTGAGCCATGGCGTTCACACCCACAGGAGGCAGTGGTCGCCACTAACTTGTATGGCTTTAAAAGAGTACTGGAGAAATTCATGATGGCTCTGCTCTGCCTCCACAGCTGGAGGAAGTAATACTCCTGAATACAGTACCAGTTTCAGGAAACTTCAGGAGGGGAGAGTCCTTTGTGTTTATGTCCTACTTGTGGGTTTCCTGCAGGCAACTGGGCGGCCCCTGCTATTTAGAAGTATTAGTGCTCCCAACCATGGAATGTATCTGAACATATTTTAAATTTTCCATGAATTAGCCTGAAATATACTCGGAGTCAAGAGTGACTTTCATGCTCTTTATTCAGCTCATAGTCATCAAGGAGAAGAAGAGAAGAATGGCTCTTTTCCCAAAACCATCTGCTTATATACATTATTTACACAATGGGCCTTGCGTGATTGGCTACTTCAGGGCTACACCTGTGGGCCAATCAGGTTGTGGATTGACTTCTGCCTGCAGCCTGATTGGTTGCTCCTACAGGCCAATCAGGTTGCGGATTCACTTCCACCTGGAGTTGGATTGGGTAGCTCCTGCGGACCAATCAGACTGCTGATTCTGAATCCTATTGTTCTAGGATTCAGCTCAGTACATAACATGTTGTTGTTGTTTAGTCGTTTAGTCGTGTCCGACTCTTCGTGACCCCATGGACCATAGCACGCCAGGCACTCCTGTCTTGCACTGCCTCCCGTAGTTTGGTCAAACTCATGTTCGTAGCTTCGAGAACACTGTCCAACCATCTTGTCCTCTGTCGTCCCCTTCTCCTAGTGCCCTCAATCTTTCCCAATATCAGGGTCTTTTCCAAGGATTCTTCTCTTCTCATGAGGTGGCCAAAGTATTGGAGCCTCAGCTTCACGATCTGTCCTTCCAGGGAGCACTCAGGGCTGATTTCCTTAAGAATTGATAGGTTTGATCTTCTAGCATAACATAGCCCAATCTTATTTTAAATCCATCTGTGCTGGTGGCCGTCACTGCCTCCCCTGGGAGCGAGATTCATAGCTTAACGGATGTACCTTTATATGTCTGTTTTGTAACACAAAAACATTTTAATAGAAACTAGTTTTGAGAAAACAATGAAAAAGAAAGCCTAAGTCCTTTCTTGTACAGTATATATCCTAAATCTTCCAACATACATCTTCATTGGACGGCCACACATTGCAGTAGAAAGAGAGGAGAAAAATTATTCTCTATGGACAATTACTGTACCCAAATTCTAAATGAGTGCCGTTTAGAATGTTATACACTAAACCCTGTCAAGTACTGTGACTGTTCCTTGCTAGGGAACCAATATTAGTGGGAGTCATAATAGCGGGTGGATGAATTGGCTCCAACAGGAGAAGCTTAAGAGGAGCAGGCAGGGCTGTGGTAGTCGAAAGGAAGAACACCATGTGTTCTAAGCAAGCACATCCCGTCTAACTGCTGTAGAGCAGTAGGTGGTATTGTGTGTCCCTATAGCCCAGAGCCTTCCATAACTCTCTCTTGGAACGATTTGATTCCTTACCACCCACAACACAGGCATGCGACTTAATAGCACAAGCTGTCCCTAAACGTATGTGCAATGTGGCTTGCTTGCTGTTGTTGAGAGCACCTTAACAAATGGATTTCTTTTCTTGGAAGCAGCTACATGCTCTCAGTCCTATCATCCTGATGCACTGGGCTTGGATTTCATTTGGCGCCGATATCATTATTCCTCCAGCCCCTTTGCAATGGGGTCGCCTCTTTTGCCTGTTAAAATAGCCCTGCCGCTTATACAACCACATGATAAGAAGCGGGAAATGAAAAGTGGGGGTGTTTTGCTCATCTTGCTGCAACACAGCAAAAGACTTCTACCTGTTTATTTCTGCCTGCCATCCACTTGGACCCAAACCTAGTTGGCCAGTTACCAGGATTTGTAAAAAAACAAATAAAAACAAAACCTTTATCCAATGAGCCTCTTTGATAGGTGCACAGGATACCTTTGGTCTCCTGGGCATTATGCAGTGTGGCTGGACCTACAGAAAGCCTAAGGAGCTTGGTTCTTTCATGCCTCAGGGGCCAATTGGGCTAGAACAGGGGACATTTTTCAGCCTGAGGGCCACATAGCCTTCCGGGGCCACATGTCAACGGTGGGAAGAGCAGGAGGCAAAAGTGGACAGAGTGACAAATATAATTCTTATCTTCATTCTATCGGCTAGATTCTGCACACACTCAGACATTTTGTCCTCTATTCAGAAAAGTAACATGATGAGAGCACAAATATGAATTCCACCCAGGCAACAACACTCAGGGTGCAAAGCCAGACCAGTGAGGCAAAAGACATGGGGTGACTTTTGTGGGTCAGAGGCTTTGTGGGGGCACATCCATGCCCTGGGCCTTAGGTTCCCCACCTCTGGTCTAGAACAGTGGTTCAGATCAACGTCCTTCCTTGCCTGTACCATTCCAGTGCCAAGCTCAATCAGCAAAAGCTCAAAAGGCGGTGCTTTGGGTGGCTGTCAGATTCTCAGTATGGACTGTGAACTTTTCCTCTGTGGGGTGGCATTTCAACAATGTCATTTAAAATTTGCTTTATGTGCCCGTGTTTTGTTTTTGTTTTTAATTGTTATTACCAAGCCCTTGGGAAAACGTGTGCCAGAAATTGAACTGCAGGGTGTGTGTGTGTGTGTGTGTGTGTGTGTGTGTGTGTGTATTTCATGGCTGCCATTGTGAGGGAGGGGGCCAGTCCAGGTGACTCAGGAGAGAAGGCATGTGATGGTGTCTTCACCTGTCTAACTCTTCTTACTGGTCCTCTGTGACATCATCATGCAGCCACATTTGATTGGCTAGGAAGTGTTGTGAAGCTACCCCACACACTGTGTGATCCCTGATTGGGTGGAGTCACCCATGTGATGAATCCTGGAAGGCAGGGTGGGCAGAATCGCCAGGGAACCGAAGCAGCAGCAGCAGCAGCCTGGATCATAATGCTAATTTTATAGGGAAATACATATGCATGCAATCGTAAACATTTTTTCCCGAAGGAAAAAACCCCAAGCCATCACAAAATTGCTGGTTTCTTCTTGTAAGTCACAACTGGAGAACGTTCAGCGCAGTGCTACTAAATAAATGAATATGCATTGTTTACTGTAGTGGTGGGATCCTAGCTTCTGTTGTCACAAGTATGAATATAAGCTAATGGGTACCATTTGTATTTGTTGTTGCCCCCCCCCGCCTGCCTCCAGAGTACCGGTGACAGGAGAAATGTATGCATTAAAAATAAGCGTGATGAAAAGCAGTGCTCTTTATAATTTCAGCCCAGCTGCTGTATTGATGGATACAATCTCTACCACATGCTCCAGGTGGCTTGTAATGCTCGCCTCCCTCCAGAAACCTCTATTTGCACATCTTAAACCACTTAATGGATCCGAACAGGAATTTTCCTTCCTCCATCTGTGGCAGTAACAGCGTTCAGGAGTGTAATATTTTTTAAATCTTGGCTTTGCAATTCAGTCACCCTGAGTATCTCCAGAGGTGTTCAACACAGCCACTTTTGTTCCTCTCGGTTCAGCCTTCCCTGTCGATCTTGTCATCTCGGTGTGGCTATGCAGCATATCAATGCATTCCCCCCCAAGCATTGCCAACGTTTACAAAGTACTGTGACTCAATTAATCAGCCCTCCTGAATAGTGCCTCTCTGTGCCTCCATATTTCATACGAAATTCATTTGAAAGCTTTGTATTCAAAGTTTGCAAAGGTTATCCTTTTATTCAGAGCATGCATCTCCAAAGGCTCTAATCAACTTGTCTACTGTTGTTTAAAACTTCACTTACTACTCTACCAGTCACTTTGAATTATTGAGCTCAGAGACCTTTATTCAGCGCGCCAGAAATGACTGATTTGACATACTATAGGCTGCACAATAAAGAGCCTTCATTTATAATTATGGATGGGTAGAGTGGATACTTCGAGATATGTATCTGTTCTTGTCAGATGTAGATTAGAACGGTCCAGAAACCAAGACAATCTGCCATAGTCTTTGAAGGTGCGCAATAAAATGTTCGAATGTTCTCATTCCCATAGCAATTCAGAGTAACGCAGCCCAGATCTCATATAATCTTTAAGAGACTTAATAATAAGTTAGTGTACTAATTAGCAGAGACAGGAGCCAACAACCATGATTAATAGCAAATGCCCAACAGATTATTATGCTGCTGAACTTCAAGTAAATCTTTTAGCAGTAAGCCTTTACAATTAATTGCCCATCAAAATACATATAACCATGCTCTTTTATGTACATAAAAGAAAAGGAAAAAAGGGAAATGCTCATTTACAAAGCTGGCCCTTTGAAAGATTGCAGGTGTTTTTTGTTCTTGTTTTCCAATGAATAGAGTAGCATTTTCAAATATATACTGGTAGACTTTGCAGTACTGGGACCCAGCACAGACATATTTGATTTTAAAAAGAGTTCATCTGAGCATGTACAGAGAGCACTTTCCACATCACCAGATGTTTTTGGCTGGTCCTCTAGGGGACCACAACTCATTGGTGGAACACAGGCATGCAAAAGATTCCAGGCCTCATCTTTAATCAACTGATCTCAGGTCGAAGAGCTAGAAAACTCACCCATATCTGAGATCCTGGAGAGCTAATGCCAATCAGAATAGACCAATCACCTGACTTGGTGAAAGCCTGATTCCAAGACCAGAGGGTGTGTCTTCCAAGCAAACATGAGACTTGCCAACTCTCTTTTAAGAAATGGTTTACTTTTTTACTTAGCTTCACACGGGGCTTTTTTTTCAGCCGGAACTCGCCAGAACTGAGTTCTGGTACCTCTCAAGTGGGCACTATTACCATTATAAGAGAACAAGGGAGGTGTTCATGGTGAGTCCTGGCACCTCTTTTTCTAGAAAAATAGCACCCACTTCACACAGTGAAAACAGGTCCACTCCTATCATTAGGCAGAGTGAGGCAGCTGCCTTGGGTGGGAGATGTTTAAGAAGACCGGTGAGGTGTTGCAGTAGTGGTGGTGGGATGCTGGAAGACAGAGCTGTGTGTGACACATAACCTCTCCTTTGCTCACTAGGCTAACCTGCTGGCGGAGTCTTGGTTACAGTTATCCGCCACCAGCGTAGAAGTTAAATTCCACCACCAATCCAGTTGGCTTCCCTTTGTGTCATGGGAGGGCACCACCTTATCCCTTGCCTCGGGCAGCAAAATGTCTTGAGGTGGCCCTGGGTGGAAAGGCTAGTTTCAAAGCAGATTAAACACAGCTCACATGTAGAGCAACTCATAATGTGCCAGTGCAGGGAGAGAAGAGGCAAGAAAGGAAAAAGGTCAATCTGCCATAGCTTCGAATGTTTTGAGTTAGGTCAGGAGGCATGACAGTAGAATCTGCCCATATCCTTTCACTGAATCTCTGGCTCTACAGCAGAGCCACTGATTATATTTATGCAAAAGTGGGACTATTAAAATGCCTGTACACATCATGTGAATGCATGGCAGTTGGATTGACACAATCGACCTAAGGAGGCATTTGGGTCAGTAATCTGAACACTAAGCAGGATTTATATGACAGGGTGAAGTTCCTCCTTCTGAGCCTATTTAGTCTGCAGTGTCCAAAAGCTACTTTCTTCAAAATGTCAAAGCACTGTCTTCTGTTTCATTAATATGTCCTCTCTCATTTGGGGGGGGGGAACATTCAAAAATTACATGCTAAGCTCATAAACACCACACATTTCCCAGCAGCTGATAATGTCAAATGGCTGAGTAATGTACATAACAAAACACAGAGCTAAGCAAGGAAATGCTATGCTTTGGAAATTGTCTAGGTTTTTTTTAAAAAAAGCAAAGTAAGCTAATTAAGAGGGCTGAACACTGAGAGGGATAGAGGGATGCTAACATCTTGTTTAAATTAATAGGAAGATGTGAGTATTCACCTCCCACTGATTTCAGTTGGACCAGGTACCCAGCTTTTGCTGGACAGGGGATTGTGTCCAATTTGTTTACTGAAACAGTAGAAATGATGAAGGCTAAGCTGAAACTTTTTGTTGTTTTTATTGTACTGGCATGGATAAAAGAGTTTTTAAAAATAGCCTAGTTTGGGGGAAATGACAGTAAATTGAGTAGTTTTCTGAGTAATGGGAGCTTACCAACAAAGGCAGTGGTGGCAGCTCTTCCTTGTTAAAACTTTAGTTTTTTATAGTTTCCTCCTAGCGGATATGTATGTATGTAGCAGCCTGATGACAGCCACATTCCTTCACAATAGCTCACTGGCACAGGTTTGTATGGGAGAAAGACAGGCAGGGGGAAAAGCAGAGGCTGTTTGTTGGAGTAGAACAGGGGTCCCCAGACTTACCGAGCGGCGGGCCGGTGCCCGCCGCGCCGACCGCGCGGTGGGCCGGACTGCAGGGGAGTGCGCGCGCAGCGGGCCGGAGGGCGGGGGAGTGCGCGCCCGTGTGCATGCGCACACGCACACGGGCGGAAAAAAATCGGCGAAAATCGCTTGTGCGCATGCGTATGGGCCTCCCCCGACCCGGAAGTGCACCAGAAATGACCTCTTCTGGGTCGGGAGAGGCCCGTACGCATGCGCACAAAGGATTTTCGGCGATTTTTTGCCGATTTTTCAGATCGCCGCTGCGCCGCGCGCCGTGAGAGCGGGCGGCGGCAGCGGGCGGCGGGGGTCGTCGCGGGCCGGATTGGAAGGCCGATTGGGCCGCATCCGGCCCGGGGGCCGTAGTTTGGGGACCCCTGGAGTAGAAGATAAACACGTAGCGAGGAACTGCTTGTGTGCCACACTGCTATATTTGTGTCAAATGTCTTTGCTAAATGCTTGTAAATACTAAAATTTCACTGGCTTTGCTGCAGCAGCAATGAGAGATCCCTGGTGAGCAGATGCCATATCAAAAACTAGGTTCTGTTCTGTTCTCTGATATTAATTCTTGGGATGCAAATCGGTGCTACGGTCCTGTTAACTCTGTGTTTTTCAACCCAGATGTTGTTGGACTACAACTCCCATGCCAAGGTTGCAGGTTTGATCCCTGTATGGGATAGCTGCATAGCAGCCAACTTCTAGGGGATGAGGTCCCTTCAGCCCCCCCCCAATTAAATATTTGAGGGGGGTGGGGCTAGGGCCCCCCAAAGTTGATGAGCATTGCCATTCAAATGGTGTGGATGTGTGCTGGGTCTTGTGATCAATCATGTGGGGCAGGGCGTACTTCGCCCCCCCCCAAAAAAAATATTTTATTCAAGTTGGCACCCCTGTATATAATGTTGTTCAATTTCTGGCACACATTTTGCTATCTTGAGGGCACCAGGTTAGCAAAGGCAAGCACTGTTATATTCCTTGAATCTTTCCCACTGCAATTACAGGAATATAAGGATGTTTGCCCTTGACTGTATTGTGCCCATTGACTTCAAATACTTGACTGAAGGTCTATGAAGATGTGAACTTTACAGATTCGTGGTAAAGTAAATTAAGATAATAGCAAGACAGAAAACAACCTTAAACTATTGGCTACTAAGTGTTGGGAGAATAAGCCAACAAACCTCTTTTCTTTTCTCATTTCCCATTCTTCCCCTCCTATATATATATATATCTTCACTGATTGATTTGAACAAGGAATAAAGCTAGAATATATAGCAGAACTAATATGGACCCAGGTATTTTTACACTTCCATGAACTATCTGTAAATGTAGCAGTAAAACTTTCAAAAACAAATGACCCTTTTTATGTTCCCTTTTATTTGTCCGCCATTCCAATTGTAAAGAAGGTCTATAAAAAAACTGGCACTCTGTAACTTGCAATATTAAATCCAACCTACCAAAATAATGAGGAAACTGTGTTCATGTAGACATAATCTTCCATGAAAGGAGGTAAATACATCTTTCCCATACCGTTCATTAGTAGGAATTTTATTCTGGATAACAAAAATAGAAGCAGGGTGTTTGCTGTTGTGCACTAATGAAAATAAAAGACAGGGCGGAAGCAACAGAGACTCTTAGGGCACCTTAAAGACTAACAGTTTTATTGCAGCATAGGTTTTCACGGATTTGAGTCCATTATATGTTATCCTCAGCTACAAGATACTGTATTTTTCTGTGTATAAGACTAGGTCCCCCCCCCCCCTAAAAATAATGTCAAAAATTAGGGGGCGGCTTATACTCAGGGCCATCTTTCCCCATTTTCTTAAATTTCAGTCCCCCCAAAATAGGGGACGTCTTATACATGTGGGCGCCTTATAGATGGAAAAATACGGTATGTATCCAATATATATAGATACATATGGGTATGGGAGTGTGTGTGATGTGGGGGCAAATGGCCATGAAACACATGAAGAACAGTCTGTGTAAAACTTTAAATGCATAATAATGTATTTATAGTAAGAGTGATGATGAAATAATAAAACCGTCTTGAGTTTTGCTGTGCTCATTGTGACTGCTGGTAAGGCTGGTTTGGTTGGTGGCCTTGAAAGATAGGTCTTCCTGGTGGTGGCCCCACAAATGTGAATACATGGTGCATCTCTGTTCTGAATACATTGTGCTTAGTGTCTACAATAGGGATTTTTCATTGGGCCTCAAAACTGATTACTGCTTTAAAGACTGCCTTTACCCGAATGGCTTTTGTGATTCAAAAGCAGCTGTTTTGATGGGATTTTACACCTTTCAATGTGTCTAATGTATTTTGGTGTGCTTCCTTTTTATGTTTGTGGCTTTGGGGCTCTGAAAAGCAGTGCTTTTAAACACTTTGTGTTGTATTCAACTAATGTTTACTCACAGTAACCCATTGAAATTAATGGGCTAAGTTAGCCGTGATCATTAATTTCAGCAGTTCTACTTGGAGTTCAGGTTACTTGAATACAACCCAACACCAATAGAAGGGGAAGAAACTATTGTCTTTATTTAAGCCTAAATTTAAGACCTGCCAGCACCTTCACAATGCATTCACTGAGCACATGTAAGGGTGAGGAGACTCATGCCTGGTGAGCCTATTCTTGGCTTCCATTCATTCAGCAAACGCTGTGAACAGAACCCTATGTGTACAGATGTTTCAGTACAATCAGGAACCCACAACAATCAGGATCCCAAGCCATGCATTGGCTGAATATTTGGAGGTCTGGGGTGGAATGAGTTGGCTCAATTCTACTCACCAGTTTGACACATCCAGTAAATGTATTTGAAGGTGTCAATAGGCATTCAGCAGTGCCATGCCAGTCTGTCCCTTTGTTGAAAAATTATGACTTTCAGCCCAGTCAGTGGCAAATTGTCCTGGGAGATTTAAATGCTCTGCTCTTGGTTTCTGCTGTTGCTATTTCAAGTGACAGATTTGTGTCTTTTTGTATGGAGACTGACCTGCTTGTCCCATGTAAGTCAATGGAATGGCATAACTGGCAGATGACTATATATACAGTATCATGCAATTTATACCCTGCCCCTTCAGTTATATATATATACTCCCAGGAATCAGTAAAACAACAAAATCAATGCATTTATTCTGTCTCTGAATCACTTCTAATGAGGCACCCCAAAGCAATTTACAATAGAAATATATACAGTGGTACCTCTACTTAAATAAGTTAAATAAGCAGGGAGACAATATACAACCTTGTCGTACTCCTTTCCCAATTTTGAACCAATCAGTTGTTCCATATCCAGTTCTATATCCGTATAGTTAAAGCTATGGTTTTCCCAGTAGTGATGTATGGAAGTGAGAGCTGGAGCATAAAGAAGGCTGATCGCCGAAGAATTGATGCTTTTGAATTATGGTGCTGGAGGAGACTCTTGAGCAGGCATCCCCAAACTGCGGCCCTCCAGATGTTTTGGCCTACAACTCCCATGATCCCTAGCTAACAGGGCCAGTGGTCGGGGAAGATGGGAATTGTAGTCCAAAACATCTGGAGGGCCGAAGTTTGGGGATGCCTGCTCTTGAGAGCCCCATGGACTGCAAGAAGATCAAACCTATCCATTCTGAAGGAAATCAGCCCTGAGTGCTCACTGGAAGGACAGATCGTAAAGCTGAGGCTCCAATACTTTGGCCACCTCATGAGAAGAGAAGAATCCTTGGGAAAGACCCTGATGTTGGGAAAGATTGAGGGCACTAGGAGAAGGGGACGACAGAGGATGAGATGGTTGGACAGTGTTCTCGAAGCTACAAACATGAGTTTGACCAAACTGTGGGAGGCAGTGCAAGACAGGACTGCCTGGCGTGCTATGGTCCATGGGGTCACGAAGAGTCGGACACGACTAAACGACTAAACAATAACAACCTCTACTTACGAATTTAATGTGTTCCGAACGCACATCCGTAAGTAAAAAAAATGTAAGTTGAATCCCATAGGAATGCATTGGGAGAAAAAATTCGTAAGTCGAAGCAACCCTATCTAAAAATTCGCAAGTAGAAAAAACCTATCTAAACCGCATCCAAGATGGCGGATGGAGCTCCGTTCGTAAGTAGAAACATTCGTAAGTAGAGTTATTCGTAAGTAGAGGTACCACTGTACTGAACCACTACATATATTTTAAAAAACAGCTAAAATATTTGCATATGAAGACTATTAAAACAATTATATTTTTAAGGAGTTGGGTATGTCTAGTCTGGTGAAGAGAAGACTGGGGGTGACATGATAGCTATCTCCAAATATCTAAAGGACTGTCACATGGAAGAGGAACCAAGCTTGTTTTCTGCTGCTCCAGAGGGTAGGACTCAAACCAACGGATTTAAGTTACAAGAAAGTTTCCAAGTAACAGCAGGAAGAGGTTTCTGATGGCAAGAGCTATTCAACAATGGACTACCCTGGAAGGTGGTGGACTCTCCTTCATTAGAGGTTTTTAAACAGAGGTTGAATGGCCACCCATCAGTGATTCTTTAGCTGTGATTCCAGTCCTGCAAGAAGTTGGACTAGATCGACCCTTTTGGTCACTTCCAACTCTGGATAACTCCCATGGTTATCCCATGGAGTTGGGTTATTCCAAAACTTCAAGCCAAATGCCATTCCATCAGCAAGGGTTAATTGGAACGGGGAACTGCTCTTTGCCCTGCTACTATGCCAGACTACAACACAGACCTCAGTTACGAACACATAAAGGTTATACACAACCGTAACTGGCTATAATAAAATGCATGAACTAATACAGAATGAATAAAGAAATTTCTGTTATAATGTACATAGTATTAGTTCATGCATTTTATTATATTATAGCCTTTTATTTTATTATAGCCAGTTACGGTTGTGTATAACCTGCTACTATGCCAACCTGACTTTGCTGTTTAGTCAATAAAGTTGTTGCCTCATTTTCACCCATCACCAGTGTCCATCTGAATTATTACCACCTCAGTCATGAGCCACAGAATGTGCGTGCCTGGGCAATGTGTGCCTACCATTGCCTAACAAATGGTTCATTTGTAACTAAATTGAACAGGCTGGCAGAAGAAGAAGAATTGTTTTAAACAAACAACCTCAGGAGAAGCATGTGTTAAGTAGATCATCCTCTGCCTATATCCAAAGAAACAACATTACTAATCTCCTTGAAGACTGAAACATAAGTACTGTAGCTTTGAAAAGATGCATAATTCCATGCTCATAACACTCCTTTCATCAGTGTGCAGCTGCTGATTCATAAAGGAAGAACTGTCTTTCTAGATACCAGGCACACCGTTCAGAGAAAGTCAAGTTGCTAGTCCTATTGAAATCAGTGAAACTAACATGCATGGTCAAATGCTTGAATCCTATTGATTTCAGTGTGACAGGAGTCACCCCAACTCACTTTTGCTGGGTGGCATCCAAAAATCTCTATACTGCTTTGTGAATGAATTTAAGATGAAAGCCCAGCCACAGGAAATCATATGGCATACGTTTGCTTTTGAGTGAGAGATCGCAGTAAAAGAAAGGTCTGCATTTAAGAGAAAATACTTGGATGAGAAGGCATGAAACGAATGTCCGAACAAATAATGCTACTTGATCATCAAACAACTGCTGGTGATCAAGGAAAACTGACAAGTCTCTCACCCTACTGTACATTTTTTTTTAAAAAAAAGCAAATAAAAGAAAAAGAGTAGCCACCTGGTGTCTCTACATGATGATGTGTATGATATTTATTTACCATCTCCAGTCTGGCATAACATAGAAGAGCCTAAACACTCTTAAAAGCATTTGAAAAAGGCCATGATTGCCCACAAAATAATTAGGTGCTGGTACAGCAGAGTGGTTAGGGACCCAGGTGGCACTGTGGTTAAACCACTAAGCCTAGGGCTTGCTGATCTGATCAGAAGGTCGGCGGTTCGAATCCCTGTGACGGGGTGAGCGCCTGTTGCTTGGTCCCAGCTCCTGCCAACCTAGCAGTTCGAAAGCACGTCAAAATGCAAGTAGATAAATAGGAACCGCTACAGCAGGAAGGTAGACGGCGTTTCCATGTGCTGCTCTGGTTTGCCAGAAGCGGCTTTGTCATGCTGGCCACATGACCTGGAAGCTATACGCCGGCTCCCTCGGCCAATAATGCGAGATGAGCGCGCAACCCCAGAGTCAGTCATGACTGGACCTAATGGTCAGGGGTCCCTTTACCTTTACCTTACAGCAGAGTGGAGAAGAGTAGGAGATATGAAACCCAAGTACAGTTGTACCTCCAGTTACAAACTTAATTCGTTCCGGAGGTCCGTTCTTAAGCTGAAACCATTCTTATCCTGAGGCACGCTTTCAGTAATGGGGCCTCCTGCTGCCGCCGCCGCACCACCACCACACGACTTCCACTCGCATCCCAGGACAAACTTCGCTACCAGGAGCATCGTTACCCGAAGCGTTCATAAGGAGGACGGTACGTAACCCGAGTTTCCACGGTACAAATCTCACCACATCCTGAACTCATAAAATGGTCTTAAACAAACATGCCCAGCACTGGTACACAGCATCACTGGGCAGCTGTCGAGCCCACCACTGTGGATGCTGCCCTGGTCCCCGTCCCCCAGCCCCCACAACACTTCAGTGACTACCATTGCAAATGTCAACAGTGTTCCTCAGCAACACCACATGGTTTGTTGGCTTTGTGGACAGTGGCTGTGGTGGCTACCTACCACCACACCACTTCTGCCACAATTGTTACTGCCATATCCTCTTGTGTGCCAAGGTACCAAGACATCCCCCCAATAACTCACACTTCACACAAGATTTTAAGTTTAAGGTTTTTGGCATTCATTTGGCCACAACTTTATTTAAATACAACTGATATGAGTTGTTGCTTAGGCATTGGTTCCAGCCATCTTCCCCCCGCCTGGGACAGATCTGACTCCCGCTAGCATACTAGGGAAGCCAGTACAGTGGTGCCTCGCTAGACGAACACCCTGTAAGATGAATTTTTCGCTCAACGAAGAGATTTTTCGAGCGGAGGTTGCCTCGCTAGACAAATTCGTTTTGTGAAAAATTCATCTAGCGAATCGCTGTTTCCCATAGGAATGCATTGAAATTCAATTAATGCGTTCCTATGGGCAAAAAATAAAATAAAATAAAAATTCAATGCATTCCTATGGGATTCGCTAGACGAATTTTTCGTTATAAGAATTGACCCATGGAATGAATTAAATTCATCTAGCGAGGCACCACTGTATAGGTGAACACCCTCTGAGAGAGGACGGGGCAGGGGCCCAACCCTTTCACCTCTCCCTCAGATGCTCCCTGAGGCTCATGCGCGGTCCTAGCCCCTACCGGGGATACAGACAAACATGTGGAGCTCCAGGATTCCTTTAACGGAATACCCCTAAAGGCAGCAGCAATTTTGGGGGCTGGCCCAACCAAAATCCGTACCTCTCCACCATCCAATTTGAACCAATGCCTAACCGCAACCTTACAAGTTGTGACAATTTGCTACGCAGTAGTCAAAAATCACCTGGCACCAGCCAATAATCCAGGTGGGCAAAATTCCTACCAGGCCCCTGATCTAAAACAGGCGACCCCATGACAGGCGCAGCAATGTCAAGCGCAGAGAACTCCTAAATATAAAGGAGGGCGGGCGAGAGATTCGTTGCGAGCAGCAAAGTGAAACTGTAAGCTGCACGCTAAGTATATATAGGGCTATGGCTGCCAATCAATCATTTGCAACATACCAAACTCCCCAGCAACAGCACACCCACCAATCACACATGTGGCCATCCAAACTGACCCGCCCCAACAGACCCTGGGATGTCTTGTTAACCCTTCCGCAACCCATGCTCTCTCCTTAAGGGGAGAACCTGCTTTCCAGAGGTAAACCCTGCTCCCATCTGGGTGGAAATAAAAAAAGTTGGAGAGGAACTGACTGCCACTTGCAGTGGTGTCAACTTGAATAAAATATGGGGGGCAGTAAGCCCCACCCTCCATAATCAATCACGTGATGTGGCACATGCACACCATTTGAATGGCAATGGCCATCAACTGGGGTGGGGCAAATATTTTATTGGGGAAGCCAAAGAGAAATTGGCCCCTAGAAGCTGGCTTCTATGGCCACTTGCTAAAATGGGGGCCTCCTACCAATCCTCCTCCCCAGGTGCCAGCTGCGTAGACCACTTTTTCTCCCTCAATTATAGACACTCCCTCCCCCAAATCCAGGAACAGGCAATCTGTCTTCTACTAACTGGACTGATTTAAAGATTGTTAAAAAAAAAGTCCTATGACCAAAAGGAATTGGATTTCTGAAGCTTTGAGAGATCAAAAGAAGACAGAATCTCAAATTCTCCCATCCCAATGTTGTAGGCTGGAACATCGAAATTTAACTAGACTACAGTAGATTTCAGGTGGCCGTTTCCTCCCCTCCATTTTTTCAGGGGGATGTTTTTGCTTATTAGTAGAGGGGCTTCTAAGCATATGCAATAGGTTCATGTCTTGGATTAGACAGTGCAGGTTTAATTCATTTGTTACTGCACTGCAGACCAATTATTTCCTCTGCCATTTTTCTTGGTGCACGACTGAATTCTTAAAAGACTTATGCGGCCACCCTATACACACTTATGCTGAAGTAAGAACTCTTTGAGGCTTATTTCTGAGTAGACAGGTATAGGATTGTGTTGTTAACACTGCTCTTACCCCAAACATTTTTATCCATGTACTGATAATATAGCTAAGTCTATATAACTGATGTGAAATCTGTGTATTATTTTCCAGTAGTGGTCTGATTGCCTTATGAAAAAGACATATAATACGTATCTTGGAATAAGCTCCTTATTATTTCCCACACAACCATTTACAAAGAAGAGGTTACAGGATGCAGATCAGTTTCAACCTCTGCCTTTATTGTTTTAACCATTTAATATCCTTTTTTTATTGTTTTAAGAATGTTTAATATTGTAGATCTATTTAAAGATAGCTCAGCTCTCACATAATTCCTGTCCCCCTCCAGGTATTCCAGGTGACACCAGAAGCATGTCACCGCTTTTCAGATATTTAATAAATCTTCAAAGATTTTCCTACAATTATTCGGGCTGCCTGATGCCCTTTTGTGTGTTTGTGTGTGCGTGGTTTCCCCCCAGCCCTCAAAAGCCATGTTGTATAGATTCTATTTCAAGTCAATATACTCTTGATGAATCTGGCTGTGGATAAACACATAAACTCAGCCTTACTTCTGCAGGTAGCAGTCACTGCCAGAATGCCATACAGCTGGGTGCTTTCATTTCACACCAAAATCAGAGCAGGATCTGACATTCCTGGAGGACAAGATATATAAACATTCTCAGTCCGCACAACAGCTACAGTCCCCATAGAAGCGTGAATGGAACAATATCATGGGATTTACGGTGACCCTGGCAACTTTCCGTAGCTGTGAAGGGTGCTCTGGGCTGCTTCAGGACCAAAGACCAGCCACAAACATAACAAACAGATTGGAAATACTTCTACAGGTCGATGAGAACATGACCACTTGTTAGATAGCCTTATCTTAGCACTGGGTAAGAGAAATAACTGGATTGGGCACATGGATTTGGTCATCCTGTTGGTTTGGATATGGTAGCTCTCTGAAGAGGGAAAATGCACGGCCCCTCTGAAAGAGGAAAGCAATTTGCATAAAAGTGGCAGGTGCTTATTTATGTGCATAGAAGCAAATTTATATTAGAAAATACTGCTATTTGAGACATTCAGTGCATCTCACCATAGTGGGCAAGGCTGCAGCCAGGTGACCTGAATATCTGTTTTCCCAGCTGTCCAAGTGCCATGGAGGACTGTCCTCTGTAAAGTAGAACACATGACAGGTTTGGAGCAGCTCGTGTGTGTGTGTGTGTGTGTGTGTGTGTGTGTGTGTGTGTGTGTGTGTGTCTTTCTGGACCCCAAGCTTATGCAGAAAGCTCCAACTCCTGTGTCTCACTAGGCCTGGGTTGAGTCTGATATGGATCAGTCAGTGTCATTGATATTTGTCCCCTTCATCTGTGTACAGCAAGTCATCCAGCCGGCTAATTTATCCGTCCATCAGAGCTGTCCCCAAAACTATTTCTGCCTAAGACAAAGAACAAGATGGCACCCACACTTCCTCAGAACTACTTACAGAAGCCAACCAGGCTGTTGATTTAGTTTTACTTCAAGACTGAAGGCGGGGGCAATGTCTTCCACCACATCTGAGAGCAGCAGGCTAGCTTTATGGCAAGGGTGGCCAGCTCCCAAGAGACTGCGATCTACTCACAGGGTTAAAAACTGGCAGTGATCTACCCCCTTTTGGGGGTTCAGGTCAAAGTTGTTGAGCTTTTTTAGAAAGGGAAACCCTGTTTTCTTGGGTTCAGGTCAAACTTATTGAGCTTTTTTTGTAGTAAGGAAGGCCCTGTTTTGGGGGGCTAAGGGCTTTTTTTTTAGGGGAGCCAAAGTTGTTGAGCTTCTTTGGGGGGAACCAGTGATCTACCACAGACGTCCAGTGATCTACCAGTAGATCATGTAGATCTACCTGTTGGACATGCCTGCTTTATGGGACACACACAGCTGTGTCTTGGTGGCATACACATCTTTGACCTGCAGTAGGGAGCTCAGGAGGAATAGCCAATTGAGTTAACCCCACCATCCCTAGCATCTACCACCTGAGGCAGCAGCCTCATTCTGCCTAGTAGTACGGCTGGTCCTATAGCCCATTTCTATTGCAATATTTAGGTAAAGGTAAAGGGGCCCCTGACCATTAGGTCCAGTCGTCACCAACTCTGGGGTTGTGGTGCTTATCTCGCGTTATTGGCTGAGGGAGCCGGCATAAAGATTCCAGGTCATGTGGCCAGCATGACAAAGCTGCTTCTGGCAAACCAGAGCAGCACATGGAAATGCCGTTTACCTTCCCGCTGTAGTCTACTTGCACTTTGACGTGCTTTCGAACTGCTAGGTTGGCAGGAGCTGGGACTGAGCAATGGGAGCTCACCCCATCGTGTGGATTCGAACCGCCGACCTTCTGACCGGCAAGCCCTAGGCTCTGTGGTTTAACCCACAGCGCCACCCGCAATATTTAGCTATACCTTAATTATCATTTATGTACTGTGCTATTTAAGGGCCCACCTGTTATGTCCTGCATATAGTCAAATGCAGTGGTGGAGCTTCATGCTTCGGCACTGGGGGCGGAGAGCAGGTGGGGGCATGGCAGGCACGCTGCCACAGGGGCATGGCACACATCCTGGAGCGTGACGCTCCACCTGTGAGGGGGTGATGCCCAGCGCGGGGGGGGGCAGCCACAATGGCACCCCACCGGGATCATGGGGCGCTCCCCCCTCTTCCTCCACCAGTGGTTAAATGCCCAATATTTCCTTGAAACAAAATTTAAAAAATTCCTTCCAGCAGCACTTTAAAGACCAACTAAGTTTTGTTTTTGTTTTTTGGTATGAGCTTTCGTGTGCATGCACACTTCTTCAGATACCCGAAGAGTTCTTCAGATACACGAAAGCTCATACCAAAATAAAAAAAAACTTAGTTGGTCTTTAAGGTGCTGCTGGAAGGAATTTTTTTATTTTGTTTCGACTACGTCAGACCAACACGGCTACCTACCTGTAACTAGAAATATTTCCTTGAGTTCATTAGCAGCACTCACCAAGCCAATGAAATAATACTGCAAAATGAAATTTTATTCAATGCTTTCCTTTTTTTAAAAAAAAAATGTCTTCGCCAATACATTGTGAATAGATAACTTATGTACATACGCTATAGCTTATGTTCAGCTCTGTGTTCTTGTTTTTGATGTTTGGGACTTTTATAATCCCATTTGCTGGTAAGTAGCCTTTTAAAAAATTACACCCCCCCCAACCTTCTACTGCAATTTAGCCCAGTCCAAAAAAAATAAAATAATTTTTTTTAAAAAAAAGATGCCAGATGTCATAAGGCCAATAAGCAGGTGGGCCGAAGCTTCTGTACCAATTCAAACTGGCACAGCATCAAACCTGGTGGGTATAACCTTTAATTCAGTGGTTCCCTGGCACCAGATCCAGCGCCATCTGCTTAGCTTTGCTAAGCTGTGCTTGTTTCTGTGCAGGGACGGTGCCAACAATGCAAACTGTCTCCTACATGTGCAGGGAATCATCAGTGCAACTAGGTTTTTTTGTGTGTGTGTGGGATTTTTTTTTTTTTACTTCCAGACCCATATGGTGGCATCTGCAAATGTACACTGTCAGCATCAATCCTCACAACACCCTTTGTGCTTAGGAACAAGAGCACGGAGCTGTTGCTTCAGAGTATACGGAAAACTCAAAGCAGGGGCAGCGGCCACATTCTCCCGGGTCAGTCCAACCAGATTCTGTGGAAGCAGCACGGGGTCTGCAAGAACCTGGGCCTTGTAATTGGCTTGGGCTTGCTCAGGTCTTGTTTTCATAAGGCTACGTCTCTTTTACAGTGTAAAAAGAAAGCTGGCGTGAAGGTGGGAGAGAAAGTGAGAGTGAAGGAAATATGGAGTGTCATAGAATCTGTTATGTATTGGTTTAATTTGTGTACATGAGTTTCTCTGCTAGTCCTGTAACTACCTTTCCCGCTCCTGGGCGATTCAAATGGGTGCGGTGGCAGTTGCTATTGGTTAACTTGTTAGCACAATTTGGATCCTCACTCTGATAGGTTCCCGCCAAAATCTAAATGTATCCTTTCTCCAACCCCTGCTCCTGAGAGTATAAAAGGAGCTCACCCTTTCCCTCCAGTTCAGTCAAGATTCCTACTGCAATAAAGAAGACTGTTCCTGTTATACTTGACTCCTAGCAGTTCCTTGCTAGTATGCTGAATCACTATTCTGAGCTGACTTCACGAAGAGCTGAAATCACACTCCCGACTTAACAGAATCATAGGATCTTAGAGTTGGAAGGGACCCCAAGGGTCATCACGTCCAACCCCCTGCAATGCAGGAATCTCCACTGAACTATACACGACAACCTCTGCTTAAAAACCTCCAAGGATCCACCACCTTCCAAGGAAGTCTGTTCCACTGTCGAACTGCTCTTACCACCAGAAACGTTTTTCCGTCAAAGGTTTGGATTCCAGCAATGCTGATGGTCCTATGCTTTCCCCAATTTCTTCTGGTTAACCAGGTTGTGACAGCTTTGTCGCTATTGGTTCGACAAGCAGAACACTCTGTTGATCAGTTCAGAAAAGGTTCTGACTGGTGGGAATCTTCTCCAGTGCCTTATCTTAACAAACAAAGGCTTGAACAGACCTTTCTCCCTAATCGCAGCCCAAAAGCTTGGTTTTTCTCCCACAATCTTGAGGGTGGAGATAACACATGGCATTAAAAGCACATGACAGGAAAGGAAAGCAGGGAGTTCATCATTTGTGGTTGGTGCCCATTGAGACTGGTAGGGCAGAAGGCAGGGAGACCGACAATAAGTGCCACCAGAGCCAATGGCAGGCTCACCCTCCCTGCTGCATTCAGGGAGGGCAGCACTAAGATGACAGAGGAGGAAGCTGGCAGGCAGTCTGTCTTACTTACAACCTTGGACTGGTTGTAAGTAAGAAGGAAGGCAGCTGAGGGCTTGCTTAAAGCAGGTTGAGGTTGGTGGGGCCTTTTGGGCTACCTTGCTCTCACCTGATTTTGGGCTGAGATCTCATCCTGGGGGGAAAGTTGGGTCTGCGATCTCATGTAGGGTCCCAAAACACCTTATATTAAGTCAGACCACCAGCCCATCCAGATGAATATTGTCCACACTGACTAGTAGTGGCCCTCCAGGATTTTACATGGGGGTCTTCCAGTCCTGCCAGGAGATCCCAGGGATTAAAAGTAGGGCCTTTTGCATGCAAAAACAAAACAAAACAAAACAATGATCTACCACTGAGCTGCAACCCCTCCCCTGTCTGCTAATTGCTTCTATAGGAGCCAGTGTCAGACAGGGCCCCGCAAAGTAGATGAATACAGCAGATCAACATGTTTTGCAGGGGACAGGGGGTATCAGGCAGTGACCTTTGATTTGGGAAATGAAATATTGCAGGAATATATTTGTGAAATGTTACGAGGGTGTGGAATCAATAAAATTGAACAGTCCAGTTACCTGCAGTCGTCTTCCCTTCTTTTTTCCAAAAGGCAAAGAGGAAGAAGAAACTTCCTCTCTTTCTCCAAAAGGAAAAGAATGCATTTTGCTATAATTTGGTGCTGATCTCTGTTGTCAATAAGGATGGGCTGATCAGGATCAGTCTATTTCTGGGCTATGCCAGGTTCATGTGTGCTGCTCATTCATAAGTCCATTCCTTACTGTTCTGTGATACATACGTATGTATGTATGTATGTATGTATGTATGTATGTATGTATCTCTCTCTCTCTCTCTCTCTCTCTCACACACACACACACACAGAGAGAGAGAGAGAGAGGCTCATATTTAAATTTGTATTTAAATTTTTATTTTCTCACAAGTGTGTGTGTGTGTGTGTGTGTGTATAATCTCAATATATGCATTTTTTAAAGAACATATCCTGAAATATGTATTTTATTACACATTTTGGAGCCAAGAACTGTATCCTAAAATTTGTAGAAGTTAAAGACTTGAAGGATAACCTGTATTTGCTTAAAATGTGGACCAAATACAGTTCTCCATCCCTCATTGTCAAGAGGGCGTCAATATATTATTTTTAAAGAAATAATGATCCTGTATACAGGAAGCTAATGGGAAGGAAAAAAATATGTGTGTCTAAGCTGGACTCTAGTGTTGAGGTTTGTGCATGTCTCTAATTCCTGGATGCATGGACACAGAACGTAGAACCTAACTTCCTGGCTAATGTGATTCCAGACTCTTGATGTCTCTGTTATTCATATGGAGAGCTCAGTTGCTAATTTATTGAATTTCTAGCAAACACAGCATTCCGGCTGACTTGTCTGCTACTCCAGCAACTTAGGGGCAGAATGCAGCTAGGGTATATGGCTTCTGCAAAGACTCATTTTGGCAAAACATGATGTCAAATGTGTAGCTAGGGCAGCCAGGGTGTACAGAAAGGGTGTAACTCCTGATCTTATCCCAGTGACACACAGAGATTAAAAAGAGAGAAGAGAGAGCTCTTTAGAATCAAAACATGATTTCATGAGTGCTTCCGAATTGCAAAATAATAGTGATAGTACTCACAGTTTTGATCATGATGAGTCACTGCCACTCATTTACAGACAATAAATGTACCAGGGTGGAACTCACACAACTATGGGCAGAAAAAGTAACCCCATTTAAAACTTAAATTATAATCCCTACAGCAGCATCCTAATAATCATACATTTAACTTGTTTGGTATCTTAGAGCATTGTCTCTGTAATCCTTCCGAAAATCCTGAATGGTAGACCATTTTATTTACTCCAAACTGTAGATAGCTGCTTGATGCTTTTTAAAAGGGCATTTGTGGCTGAGTGGCCACATGAGGGTGAGGTGAGATTTGAATCCAGAGAATTTAGGGCCCAATCAAGGACCCTCTCAGAGCCTCACGCCTCCTTCCCAAAGCTCAGTGCCTCATTTACCAGGCTTTGAGGTGGAACCCTCCCAGCTCAGCACCATTCGCACAGCCCTAAATCTACCCTACTTCAACACTGGCAAGAGGACAGAGTCCTCCACTGCAGAGTCCTTCACCACCATTACCAAGCATCTCCTGCCTGAAGCAGGCACCTCACTCTGCCTAATGGTAGTGCCGGCCCTGGGGTCTGACTGTTCAGACCTTAAAGTCACTACAGTGGAACCTCGGTTTACGAACACCTCGGTTTACGAATTTTCAGTTTACAAACACCGCAGACCCATCTGGAATGGATTAATTCACTTTCCATTACTTTCAATGGGAAAGTTCGCTTCAGTTTATGAACGCTTCAGTTTATGAACAGACTTCCGGAACCAATTGTGTTCATAAACCGAGGTACCACTGTATACTACACCAACTCCATTGTGAAATATTTTTGAACGAGGGCCTTATTCAGGAGTGTTGCTTATGTGTAAAGGCTTCATATAAGTAGGGCAAGTTGGGCTGAGCATAACAAGCTCCCTGCATCACAATGCCCATCACTTTCTGCAACTTGGAGGATGATGTCCGAAGCATGGCCTCTCATCATGGAAGCGCTCCACATGATTTTTAGGACCTCAGTTTTTCAGGATTCGAAACAAGGCAGAAAAACTCTTTGAACAGAGGAAGCATTGAAGTCCAATTCACAGAGAGTGATGAGCATATAGCAATGTGGGGGGGGGGAGGCAGAGCTTAGTGGGTTTGTCCCCTTTCACTCTGCTTATATGCTACCTTTAACCTCAAACAGCAAGCCTGAATATTGCGGATCTAATGTGTTCTTCTAGAAGATGGGGGAAGATCGTGCTTTACTCAACCTACCCACACTTCGTTGAGCTGCAAAGATGTTCAGCTAGGGGAAAGAGATTCCTCTTTCTGGGTTAATGAGGAGCACTTCATCATGTAGTGATACGACTTAGATGTATATAGCAAATTCTCGTGTCCACCATTCATCCTCATCCTCAGGAACAGCAATACAGGACAAGCAATCTTTAACATCTCCTGTTCCTGCTCCCAAGGATAGGAAGGGATACTGGTTCAATTAGCGTTTGTTTTGATCAGCAGGGATGCTGTCGGCACATTGCAGAGAACAGATAATTGCATGTATCCACTGCTTGTGTTATGAAGTAGCAATTTTGTTTTAAGGAAAGATTACTTGCAAATGCTCCCTCTTGTGATCAAAGCTAGAAAACCAATGGGATCTCTTCCTACTGACATATCTTTTTTATGACTAGCAGGGTGCAAACCCCATATGGTAGTTCTAAGCCAGTCTGTTCTTTGTTCTCCTTAGAGAGGATGGTAGCTTTTCAAAGACATGCGGAAGGTTCATTTCACCTCCTGATGAGGCATTGTACATGCTGGATTATGCATGTGAAGAAGACACCTGAGAGTGTGAGATTCTCAGGGCAATATTATAAAGTGGTCAAGCCTGCTTGGTGGTCAGTGGGTTCTGATAAAAAATATACAGCAGTCATCTTAACTTCCTGCCTTTATTCCTGCCAGTACCAATGGACATGTGACACATTTCTTTGCCACCTAGCTACAAAACAAAGTGAAATCTTCACAGCAAAGGCTTTCGAAAGTATTTTAGGAATGTCGACTAAACACATGTCCATATTCCTCTGAACTGAGATATAGCACGAAATCATGGTTGGTAATAACCATAGCTATGATCCCATATCATAGTTTGAGCTTCCAAACATAAAGCAGGCAAACCATGATTGAAAGTTTCCTGTCTGCTTTCCTTTTTGATTTGCTTAGGGCAGAAATTCCCAGATCTCAAAACAAGTCATTCTCCACTGGTAGTGGCTGCAGCAAGTGAAAATGAACACATCAATGAACCTTAGAATTGCCAAATGATTTGTGGAGTATTTTGATCGAAGCTTCACCCAGTGTTAAATTTTAGCTTCCCCCTCCCCCTTGTGCCCCCTTTAAAATTTGTGTTGATGTTAGTCTTGATTTCTATCAATAGTGTATGTGTATTTTAGTGGCAGATATATTTCGCCAGTTTTTTTTTAAAAAGAAATAATAATAATAGTTTCACAGTCTTTCCCCTTGATTCTTTTAAACTTTCTCCAGAAGAACTGTGGTCAATAGCGCACTCTCTTACAATGTGATGATTATAGACATCTATCTTGCTGGAAGGCAAATTGATTCAAACATGGAAAAAAAACATTTTAGGGGCACTGGCTAGCTTGTTCTCTGAGCCAACCTAGTTCAGCTTACAAACACCAAAAAGCTTCTTGAATGAGAAGTGATCGATATCAGGCATTGTGTAATTTTGTTTCAAATCACCTGACTTTGTCACAATGCTCATATCAATTTAGTTACTTTTTCTCTGTCAAATGACAACTTAACCTTGGATTGACTAATGCTTTTACATGCTAGAGACACCTATTATGTGACTACAGTATCTAAAACTAAAACAGAATAGGAGAGGCTACTTTTCCCAAGCGAAGCCATATTATTTATATAATGATATTTCATGGTATATACTGTCTGCAGGAAAACATATTACACTGTGCACTTTATTGCGTATTGTACAATTAGGATCACCTTCTCAAAGGAAGAATATCTGAGTTGTACCCAAGATTGGTCACATTCGGGGCTTTTTCCCCAGCTGGAACTTGTCAGAGCTCAGTTCTGCCAGCTCTCATGTGGGCACCATTGCCATGCTAAGAGAAGGAGGGAGTTGTTCATGGTGAGTTCCAGCACCTCTTTTTCTAGACAAATAGCACTGGTCTTGTTCATAGCCGACCCATTGAAATCTATGGACATGACTAACAATTTCAGTTAAACTAAGTGAGAGACAATTCTTTGATTTTCCTATGCTAGGGGAAACTGATGTGAAAATGTCAAAATGCACATTAAAACGATCGCTTTGTTTGTTCATCCGAAATGCTACAAAGCATAGAAAAGGATAGAAAATATGAATAAGGGGCTTACACATTTCCATTCAGGCAGTTCGTTTCTTTTAAATGATTTAACTTTTCCCATGAAGGAATTATGAGCCTCCAGAAGTTCAGTCAGTTAGCAATAGTAAAACAAGCTGCTCCCTTGTGCAATGAGCGGAATACACTCTTACATCTGTTTGAGGTGGGGTTTGGTTTTTTTCCATTTTTGTTTTAGAAATAACCCCTGAGTCACAAGGAATGTTCCGGTACATGACTTTGTTCACGGTTTCAGAGTCTGGAGAATTTTCTCAACTCATAGTAAAGGGATTTTTGATCCTGTAATTTGAGGGCAAATCATGGACACACAAAAAAAGGGAAAGAACAGGGGAAAACAAGGAAGCAAAAAAGACTCCTGAGTTGTTAGTTTACTGTTTAAACAGATGTTTCCTTTTCCAGTTTTAATATCAGCCAGTAGTTGATATTCTAATCAGACGAAGTGTTTTCTCTGTGTGAAGGAGGTTGACTTAGGGCATGGTGTGACATTTCAGACTTGCTGGAAAGTACGTTCGGACAGAAAATGCACACTTAGAAAGTAGGGATGTTGGTCTTTGGAGGAAGGGGCAAGGTATAAATAATAATAATAATAATAATAATAATAATAATAATAATAATAATAATAAAATGGGGAACAAATAAATAGAGAAATCAGAGTGAATTGCGGGGCTCCTCTCCCTCCTTGAGTTGAAGCATGATGTCAATAAACCCCTTTTCAGAATTATTTAACAGCAGTAGCTTATCAAAACCAGCTTTATTTGGGAACTTGCCATTCTGATTCAGACTGAGAAAACCACTAAGGCAAGCGGTGTGAGTGAAAATCTTTGCTGGATAGAGAAAGAAAGAGACAAGGAAGGAAGAGAGGGGGTGGAGAGAGAGAGAGAGACAGAGAGAGACCAATGCCTCTGGGGTCAGACAGAGCAAGGCCTTGGAGATTCTGCAGAGCAATGAAAGTCACTTTGAACTCGATTCCAGAATAACTGGAAACCAGACAAGGTGCCTAAAGAAAGGGGGGAGGGCAGTCATGTAGTGCTGTTGCCTTGCATATGAGAGAGGATAAGCAGCTGCAGTTAAGAAATACTTCATTCTACAGAGCTGGGATTTGGGCAAAACCTTGTGGTACGAAGAACAATAACCAGGGTGAGATGAGATGAAAGCCTGCTTGAAGTTTCAGGGGGGAAAGAACATCAAGGTTTCCTAAGCACAGGAGAAATTATAGACCACGTCCTCCTCTGGAAAATGTCAGCCAAGCTCAACTGAGGTCTGCATCAAACAGAGCCACTTTGATTCATGCCAGTTTAGGATATTAGACCCTCACAGGCAATTGAGAGGCAATGGAAGACAGTAAGCAGGGAATTTATCTAAATGAAGATGCAACACACAGGAATGGGAAGCTAATTCAGGGGAATGGGAGGAATCTGCACCATTTTGAGGAATAACTGGTATGGAACACCTGGCATTTAGCTGGGATTCCTGCATTGCGGGGGGTTGGACTAGATGACCCTTGGGATACCTTCCAACTCTAAGATTCTATGATCCGCCAAGGCAAGGAGTCAAGTGCCTGGGTGGTAACCGCTTGGCAGTTGCATTTTACAATCTGCTACCAGAGAAGATAAAGAAGCAGATTTTATAAATCTAGTAGTAGATTTTATAAATCTAGATTTTATAAATCTAGTAGTACTGCGTGAGGCAGTGGAAGACAGGAGTGCCTGGCGTGCTATGGTCCATGGGGTCACGAAGAGTCAGACACGACTAAACGACTAAACAACAACAAAGTGTGATTATATTATTCTGAGTTTTTTGGGACACTTCACAACAATTTGACCAAATCCTTCTCCCTTTAAAAAGAAAAGTGAAAAGGACAGGAAGTAAGATTAACTAACTGATATGTTGTGAATTGTTAAGACTGGGTTGATTTAAAGTTGTGGTATCGATATATTACAGAAAGATCCATATGCTGATTTTTCTGTAGTTACCGGGATCTTAAAGGATGGTTGTTACATCAGTCAATAGCAAATCACTCAGTGCCTCATGTTAGAACTGAGCTAAAGCATTTGGCAGCAATGGTTTTTATTGAAAACTGGAAGGAGAGGCAGGGCGACTGGAAATGAAGAAAGGAAAGCGATGGGAAGAACATATTTCATGGGTTCCACCATCTTCTTTTCCATCAATGCCTCTGGGAAGATGTTACACTCAGCATTGCTCTAACTCAGGCATCCCCAAATTTCGGCCCTCCAGATGTTTTGGACTACAATTCCCATCTTCCCCGACCACTGGTCCTGTTAGCTTGGGATCATGGGAGTTGTAGGCCAAAACATCTGGAGGGCCGCAGTTTGGGAATGCCTGCTCTAACCCATGGGGATGCCCAGCACCAAAGTGATGGCCCAAGCATGAAAAAGGTCAGGAATCCCAGATTTTGAAGCAGGCAAGAAGGTGAGGCAATGGAGGATCAGCACCTTGGAGAGTGACCAAGGTGTGGGTTTCAGGACCTGCAGCTGAGACAGAACATGTAAGTTGTCTCAGAAGTGTCCTGGAGCAACGGGCAGATTTTTATTGCCTGGACTAAGTATTTATTGACCAGAGGTCCAATCCTCTGCATGCTGAATTTGACTTGTTAGTGGACTGGTGCCTTCTTCTGCCGCTGTTGGCTCCTTCTCGGTCCTACTGTTCCAAGCTGTAGGGATATTTACTCAGGGCTCCTCTGATCCTTTGAAGAACCTGTGGATCAGTCATCGGAGTCTGGTGGCAGATGTGTCTCATATTTCAGGCAAGGAGTTGGCTATGCGTGAGATGGACCAGGGAACAGAGCTGTGCACCAGATTCAGACAAATCCCAAATCCCAAAAAGTCACTACTGCTTGTCTCAGTAAGTTTCCCAACCTAATTTCTTTTTCTTTTCTTGTTTTAGATTTTCTCCTTTCTCCGAGTACAATTACTGAAATGCCTCCCTAGTTTCACAGCCCGTAAATGGAGCCAAGAAAGCAAGAGCTATTTTCAGCTCAGTACTAAGAGGACTCAGTCGTGAATGCATGAACTGCCTCAACCCACAGTGTTCTACTGAAGTGGTGTGAGATGGTGTGGAAAGGGGATAAATGATGTGCATTTCGGTTTCTCCCACTTTCTCAACTTTCCAATCCTAAATTCATTTTGCCGCATTTCTGCATCATTTTGCGATTTTTTTTTTTAAGTCCTCGTGGAAATTTGTCAGCATCTTAGCATGCATTTCTCTAATGTACACATTTTTATACACATAATGACATCCCACCAGATGTCAAAGAGAAAAACAACTACCAGACTTTTAGGAGACATCTGAAGGTAAATATATTATTATTATTATTATTATTATTATTATTATTATTATTATTATTATTATTACACTAATATACCCTAATACATACACTTTTGTACACTTTGGGGGTGGGGCAAGAACAGCAGATTTCAAAGGCTTTTTGTTTGTGCATTATTTTGGGAAGTGTGAAATAAGTAAATTTGTACTAAAAAGTGAACTGAGCCACATTTCTTTTCCATTTCTAGCATAGTTATTCAATGGCTGGTGCTGGATTTGTGATAGTTGTTTCACCTGTATCAAGTCACCAGTTAATATTGTAATTGATAGAGATGAGCTAAAGCAGGCTTCCTCAACCTCGGCACGCCAGATGTCTTGAGACTACAATTCCCAGCATCCCTGACCACTGGTCCTGCTAGCTAGGGATCATGGGAGTTGTAGGCCAAAAACATCTGGAGGGCTGAGGTTGAGGAAGTCTGAGCTAGAGCAACTACCTCACTTCTTTGTATCTATTAAGAAATCAGAGTCGTTCTACCCTTCAAGGCCCTAAGTCATCTGGAGATGCTCCTTAGCACAATGCCTTATAATGGTGGACCTGGTCTAGACAGCATAGGGTCAAGTTCTGGAGGTAGGGCACTGATAAAAAAAAACATTTTCCAATTTATGAACCCAGTCTTTGGGCAGCCCAAGGGTTATCCAGGGAGATCGTGTTTAAAATTATATTGCTGGCAAGTTAGCAGTTGAAGGATGGTTTCAGTGATTCATCCCTGATTATGCCTGATGACTAATGAAATTAAAAGATGACTTCTGTTAATGGAGCATGATGTCTCAGTGTCACAGGAAGAGTAGGAAGAAGGCATCTGTGGCAGAATGCCAAAGAAGATGTCAACTCTCTCATATTTCACTTTGTAAGTGAAAAAAAGGATCCTTTATTGCCAGTTGTAGAAAACTCTTGTAATTATTGCCAGTTGCAGAAAACTCTTGTAAGAGAATATGGAAAATGTGGAAAGAAATGACAAGATCATAGGAATCTTTGTAGCATTTGATTTGTTTGCAATAACACTTCTTGCTCAAGGCAAGGATGTGAAAAGTATTCCAATGTGGTGGAAATAAACACACACACACACACACACACACACACACACACACACACACAAATATTTTGCATACTAAGGCTTCCTGAGAGTGAAGATTGTCATTCAACACCATAAACTATATTTCAAAACTTTCTGGAAATCCCATACTCACACACAACCTTTATAAAGGGGCCATGAAAGGAGAATTCCTTCATTCCCTATGTGGATTCTAATAGAGTTAGCCCTCATCCTCCCATTCTGCAGAGGTCCTCTTCGAGAGATTCGCCTACTTGCTGACAACAGGAGCTAAGATTGTAAGGCTTTGCAGAAGAGCTTGGCATGTTTGACTTTTATGTATTGTTGCATTGTGAGAGATGGACTCTGTAACCCAAGATTTGAACATCATTAAGTTTGTATTACCTTTGAAAAGCATATTTTAAAAGGATGCAAATAAATGCTAAATTAAAATAAAACAAAATAAAATAATGCAACGTGATGGGAGGCAGTGTGGTATTGTGGTTAGAATGTTGGACTAGGAGCTGAGAGACCAAGGTTCAAATCCCTGTTTGGTCATGAAACTCAGTACCTCTCAATTGTGGGGATTGTTGTGGGGGTTAAATGATGAGGGGGAGAACCGTGTATGCTACCTTAAGCTCCTGGGGGGGGGAGAGAATAGCGGGATAAAAATGCAATAAATAAATAAATAACAAGTGACCAGGGGTTTTTTTTTGGGGGGGGGGAGTCAAATCCCCAGCACCAATGGTCATATGGTATTAGTTGCATACTTCTTTTTCAACTGTGACCTAGATGAATATCTTAAGCTGGTAGCAATCATCATGTACAAATCTAATAAGCTATTTTTAAAGGTTCCTGGGTATTTAAGTGATGGGTCTACACATTATGTTTCAGTTAAAGTTGCCCTTTTTAAATAAAAAGAAGAAGGGAGGGAGATCATAACAAAGCTAGAAAGTTCATAAAATAAAATATCACAGCCACCTCGGATAATTAAAACAAGTGACGTAAATGGTTTATGTATTAGCAGTATATAAATCTTCTCGCATGGAAGTTTGTGTGATCTTCAGCCAGCACTGCTACAGTTGTGGGTCCTTCTCTCTGGAACATGACACAAGTGGATACCGATCTCAAAATGAAAATGAAAATCTCTAGGCCATTAGGTCAGCGCCATTCTAATGATGACATTAAGCAGAAAGTGTTCTTCCCCCCTCCATTCCTGACTCTTGCATGTAACAGACTTCTTCCCTTCGTGTTAGCACTAGTCATTTGACCAAGAGGGTGCCATGAATTTGAAACTTGGGAATCCTTTGTGATAGGGAAGGAGAGTTTGGGGAAATTATTTCCACATTGTATTTTCCACATTCAGAGCAATTGTTAAAAATAACAACATGAAACTAGCATGATGATCTGGAGGCCTCTGTTGTACCAGTAGGGCGGCCATATGGACTACGTTACAGAGGACAGCTCTCTGTTTGAGGGAGTCTACACTTTGAAGGACTGTCTGATCCAATTGCAGCTTAGAGATAAATAACCGTAAGAGGGGAGAGCGGTGGCCTTGTGTCTGTCCATCAAAAGCACTGGGACAGCAGCCTGAGCAAGCAAATGTGTCATCTAGCTACACTCTCCCCCCAGTAAAATGAGATATATATTGCATTTCAGTTTCGGTTATTGTAAGCGCTTCTAAATCTGCATATATATACACACAATGTTACGCAAAAACAAAACAAAAACTTGCCCTCGTTGCATTTTGGGTGCAGTGTGCAAGGGGCCTCTCTATATGCCAGGCCGCTGGCGAGCTGGCAGCAGAGGCAGTAAAAATGGGAAATGAATTCCAAGGCAGAGTAATATCACTTGGAACATATGTGAATGAAAAGTTCATCTCCATTGAAAACTTCCTTTTTAACAAAGAAACAGAGAGCTGCAGGGCACCAGTCGCTCTGAGATGATAATTTACACATTTTACACAGTATTGCATTGCTATCCCTTAGCAAATGCATAGTTACTATGGCAACCGCCATATCATATGATCTGAATGCTATTTCTAAGATTTTGTTTTTTTTTAAAAAAAAACCCATAAAGGACCAGGCTACATTTCCTTAAAAGACTAGAAAGAGAGATTGTAAGGCACATGCTTGTTTGTTTGTTTTAACCAGCAGCAACCATTTTAAACCAGCTTTGTTAGTCTCTTACCTGAGATGTGGTCAGGGGCAAACTCTGCAACTGGTAAACCTGGTCACTAGATTTGAAGGGTACTGTTTGCTCCTCACCAGCCCATTTCAAAGTGGCACGAGGAGCCTGTGGACCTTCAGATGATATTGAACTGCAACTCCCATTGAGTTAGCACTTAGCTAAAATGGCCCCCTAAAATCCTCCATGCTATTATTCATGGCCAAGGAAATGTGAGCAGGGGGTGGTAACTTTTCAGAATATTCGTAGAGTTCACGGATATTTGTAATGCTCTGCATAGTTCCACCTTGCAACCTTGCAAGACTTTATTTTTGTTTTTATTGAATTGCCTCCCCTGAAATGAATTTTGAGGACTCCCGCAAGAATGTTAAAAGAAGAGGCTTTAAAACAGAGCAAAAACTAAACAGGGCCAGCAGTTCTTTACTGGGCAATTATTTCTAGAGCAGAGAGACCCAAGGCTGCGTTTCTGACTATATTGGTCATCGTAACTGGAATGAAGAAGGGGGAAAAAATCCCCCCTAACAAAAAACATGTTTACCAAAAATAAATAAATTAAAAAGAACCACCAGAAAGCTTGGAAGGCTTCAGCATCAGAAATCTCATGTAATCCTTAAATGCTTCTATAATTACACACATCTGCATCATTGTATACAGATGTTTGCGATTATATGAGTGTATTATTAGAACAAGGGAAGCAAACAAAGTGGGATACTGAGCTCGCCAGCACGTAACTGGCCAGCCTGACAGTTCAGAGAAGCAATACCTTAAAGGAAGTTCTGCTTATCCTGAGTAGGATTAACAGGACAGAACCCTAACCAGCTATAACACAACACCTGACTGGCCGCGTAGCCAAGGCTGATTGGCGTTTATGCTGGGATGGCTAGCCATGAAACGAGATCTGGAGAAAGTTACGGATTTGCTGGATGGAACTTGTATGTGAGCACAGCCAATCAGTCTTTGACTGGTCCTTTGTGTGGATGAGCCAAAGGTAATCTTGGAATGCAGGGCTTAGAAACCTGTGGCTCTCCATATGCTCTTGAACTACAGCTCCCATAAGCCCCAGCCAACATGGCCAATGGTCAGGGATGATGGGAGTTGGAGTCCCTCAAGATCTAGAGCGCCCCGCCAACCTCACTCTTGCTATAATGCAGGGTTTCTCGAACTTGGGTTTCCAGTTGTTTTGGATTACAACTCCCATCATCCCTAGCAAGCAGGACCAGTGGTCAAGGATGATGGGAAATGTATGCCAAAAACAGCTGGAGACCCAAGTTTGAGAAACCCAAACAATTAATTGTTCATAAATAGTGATGCATGGAGAGTATATTTTGCATCAGTCACGCCACTGTGGCTAGTGAAACCCAGCCAGATGGGTGGGGTATAAATAATAAAATCATTATCATTATCATTATCATTACTACTACTACTACTACTACTGTCAAGGCCTTTGATTGGTTTCATTTAGGGTTATTGTGCTCTGTGGTCACAGCCATACCATCCATTTAAAGCACTCTTATGCCTCTTTAAGAGTTATGGACAGAATCTATCTCTCTTTTAAATCAGAACCAGTGAAGGCCGTGAATGTCCTGTGTGAGTGTCTGGAGGTGGTTGGAGGATGGATGGCGGCTAACAGATTGAGGTTGAATAATAATAATAATAATAATAATAATAATAATAATAATGCTCACTGGAAGGACAGATCGTAAATAATAAATTTATTTATACCCCGCCCATCTGGCTGGGCTTCCCCAGCCACTCTGGGCGGCTTCCAACAGAAACATTAAAATACACTAATTTCTTAAACATTAAAAGCCTCCCTGAACAGGGCTGCCTTCAGATGTCTTCTAAAACTCTGGTAGCTGTTTTCCTTTTTGACATCTGATGGGAGGGTGTTCCACAGGGCAGGCGCCACCACCGAGAAGGCCCTCTGCCCGGTTCCCTGCAACTTGGCTTCTCGCAACGAGGGAACCGCCAGAAGGCCCTCGGTGCTGGACCTCAGTGTCTGGGCAGAATGCCCGGAGTTCGAAAGCGTGCCAGTGCAAGTAGATAAATAGGTACCGCTGCAGCAGGAAGGTAAACGGCGTTCTGGCTTCCTTCACATTGTCCCATTGCACCAGAAGCAGTTTAGAGATGCTTGACCTGTCATATAAATAACATGCTGGCCACATGACCTTGAAAGCTGTCTGTGGACAAACACCAGCTCCCTCGGCCTGAAAGCGAGATGAGCGCTGCAACCCCAAAGTCGCCTTTGACTGGACTTAACCATCCAGGGGTCCTTTACCTTACCTTACCGAGTGCTGCACTAGATGAGTCTTTGGCCTGATCTACCAATGCTCTTCTTCGGTTCTTTTGTTGTTGTTGTTGTTGAATTCCGCTTTCCCCAAGCCTGGTGCCCTTTGGCTGGGGCTGATGGGAGTTGTAGTCCACAACACCCAGAGGGCTCCAGGATGGGAAAGGCTGGTTTAATGTGCACCAGTTCATTCTGCCCGTTGCCACAATCACTGGTGGCATTCTCCTCCTCCTCCTCATTTTTTTATTCAGATCCACCCGCTCAAGTTTGTTTAATGGCACCACAGAAGCATCTGTTACTGAAAACGCTGCAGCCCCTTGTGGGAGTGGCCACGTAGTTCTTCAAAAGCACAGTATGGTCCCCATCAATGCAAGGCTGCATAGTGCCCTGCTTCTTCAATATCATCCTGGGAGAAACCATGTGAATAATGCCGCTACTGTCTTCAGGATCAAGATGGAAAATGAAATGAGACACTCTCGGCTTTCATCTCGATCAATTAAATTTTAATACGTTACAAGACGAGATAGCAGCAGGTTGCACTATTCAATTTAACGTGCCTGTTCAAAATTCCACAGTAGGCTTCCAAAAAAGAAAAAGAAAGAAAAGCACGTCAGTCTACAGTATAGAGAATAACTTTCTGTTTGAGCCTCTTTTGGTATAATGTGGCATTTTGTTTTGCACGAGGCTGTGTTATGAGAGGCATGCTGTAAAAATGTGGAGATGTTGCCAATAATTAGGCAGCTGGGTGGCCCACAAATCTTCTCCATTACACTCTTGTTTTCTTGCCAGTTCTCCGTGTTCTCTTCTGAAAGAATGTTTTGTTTGTGTTTACACAGCCCTTGCAGGCAGAATGAATAAAGCCCCTTTCCACCACCCCCCTCTCCCAGCTTTCTCCACTTGGAAGATCGTTCAGCTTTCACATTTATAGACTTTGCAAGAGACTGAGCTCGAGAGAGTCTGGTTTGATCTAAAATGTAGCTTCTAGTTCATCTGGGCCTCATCTGAAGTGGGGCTGCATCCCTTTCCCAGCACCAGGACTCCAGCATCATTTGTGACACCATGAGTCCCCCTGAAGGACCTCTCGAAGAACATGCAGAACTTCCCCCTGAGGACTGCCAAATAAATCATTTTCTCACCATTCCCTTCCTACCTGACTCCAACTCTCCCCTTCTCTGTGAAGTTCTCGCCCTACCTGGAATTTCTGACTCATGAAGTGAAGGTAGAGGGGTTCTTGCAAACCAATATTTTAGATGAACCTCTGTGGAAATGTATCTCAAATCCTCTTGTAAGATTCCCAAATGCAATGATTAATGGAAGTACGCTGTTTATTTATTATTAAAGCACTTATGGCACAGTCTACATCCAAAAGCCCCGGGGCAGAAAAGCAAGTTAACAACTTAAACTGACATGGTATTAAGGTTAAACGAAGAACAATGAAATGAGAACCATGGTACAAGCAGAAAAAGCGGCAGCAAACAGGGAGTCTGATTTCCCAGTGCTTCTCATTCATCCCCAAAGACCTGGGTAAAGAGGTGTGCCTTCACCTGACCGTATCGTCCTTGCTCTCAGCACAAAGTGTGGTTTGGGAGGCATCTCTTTGTACAACGTGCAATGCACATCATCCACTCACAGCCGTTCAAGCATCCTGCCCAGGCATCTTTGCAGTCCAGCTAGAATATTTATTCAGCTATCCATGACTACGACAGTTTATTCTTTCCACCAACTGTTAGGTTCTGCATTATATTTGAGCTTTCACACAACACAAAAGTCCCTTCTGGAACTATAGTGGAACAATGCCTTATGAGAAACGGCTTAGGGAGCTGGGCATGTTTAGCCTGGAGAAGAGAAGGTTAAGGGGTGATATGATAGCCATGTTCAAATATATAAATGGATGTCATATAGAAGAGGGTGAAAGGTTGTTTTCTGCTGCTCCAGAGAAGTGGACATGGAGCAATGGATTCAAGCTGCAAGAAAGAAGATTCCACCTAAACATTAGGAAGACAGTAAGAGCTGTTCGGCAGTGGAATTTGCTGCCAAGGAGTGTGGTGGAGTCTCCTTCTTTGGAGGTCTTTAAGCAGAGGCTTGACAGCCATCTGTCAAGAATGCTTTGATGGTGTTTCCTGCTTGGCAGGGCGTTGGACTGGATGACCCTTGTGGTCTCTTCCAACTCTATGATTCTATGATCTATGATTCTATAAGTGCAAATATCCCTGTTATTTGCTTCCTGAAAAAAATCTGTTTGCGAATAATATGGAAATGAGTGCTGAACTTCTGCTATATCCCACTATAGTTCCAGCATATTCCATGATAGTTCTGGGAGTTTTTTTTTTTTCATTCACAAAAATTGAAATGAAATCATTACCACTGCTACTGTTGCTTCCGGATTCAAAGAGAGCCATGCTGCTTTGATGGGAAAGCGGATATCTACATATCACGGACATACCATTAAACATTTCAGGTGCTACTAGGGCTTTTTATTCCATTCAAGCACTTTTCCTTTTATTGCCTGCCCTATAACAAGATTATGGAAATGATTTGGCAGTAGTCAAGCTGTAGCTATAGATACTTGTTCAGAGTAAATAATAAAAGCATTTTATCAGAACTGCTGCCATTTTTCAGCTGAGGGAGGCATGTGTTTCATAAATACGTTTCCCTCCTCTGTGTCCTGTCTTAGGTGAACCATCTCTAATTTAGTTACATTGATAGGTGGCACTTGTAGCTGGCTTCCTAACCACATTAACAGATGAATAAGGCCGTAATTTTCAGAGCAGTTTGCAAATAGGGACAAAGTGGATTGCTACGAGATTGCAACCTAGTAAGAATGGATTTTGCAGGAGACGATGGGAAAACATGTTAGTTATGCAGTAATTTGATATATAAAATACACCTTAAGCAAAAACTAATCTGGGGCAGGAAATAAAATCCACACTGTTCATATGGAAACCCTCTTGGTGCAGAATGCAGACAGGGTTAGAGGATTAGTCAACTGCTCAGTCAATCGGCCATAGATTGTGTCTACAAAATACTACCTGTCAGACTGCAGAAAACCTTAGCAGTTTAGGTATGCATCTAGATAAATGGTTTCATAAACTTACTTAGACTATAAATTCAGTTCCATGAAGTAGCACAGTCCCCACATAGGGAATTCAAGTACACACACATTTGCAGCAGGTTTTGAGAATAATTTGATTCTCAAAAACTCTCTAGAAGATTTTAATCCCAAAGACAAATGTTTAAATTTTTCAGGTGGTGGAACAGGATGATGGACTCATTGTACAGGGAGGGGAGAAATACGCATACATGTTTTTGTCCAGTGAAATATAATCTTGTCTCTGTCATCCGAATTCAAAGCATGTCCCTATAATACTTTAGCTGAAGCAAAGATAGAAGGTGTGCCAGTCCCTATCTAGAGAGCCAGTTAAACACGCGCTCCACTTAGAAGATCCGACAGGTGGGGCTTATCCTTCATTTATGGAGGAAATGGAAAATGTGATTTGTATCAGGCATCACTGCCAAAGATTTGGGGCTGCTGCTCCTCTCCCCAAGCCAAGATTCTGTAATGCAATATTTCCTCAACCTGAGATGGTTTTGGAAGAAGTGCGCATTGACAAAGAGCATGGAGCTAGCTGCCATTAAAAAAAAATCCACCAATCCCTGCACAATGCCTAACTTAACTTATGCCTTTTCCTGTCATCGTTACAATATTGGTTTCCTTGCCCCATCAGCAGCAGCCAGTGATGTAGAACAATGACTTGGAGTAGGATTTACCAGATGTTGTAGAGAGGCAGGTAGGAGGAGAAGCTAATATGGCAGCCCTGTGTTCCTTGTCCAATGTGCGGTTCTGCCCATACTGACACACACTCATTTGCCCTTCTTCACATAGTTAAACCGTGGAACTCGCTCTCAAAGGAGGCAGTGATAACCACCAATGAAGAAGCATAGAATCATAGAGTTGGAAGGGACCACAAGAGACATCTAGTCCAACCCCCTGCAGTGCAGAATCTTTTGGCTAATGTGGGGCTCAAACCCACAACCTTGAGATTAAGAGTCTCATGCTCTACTGACTGAGCTACAGTATCTTGAATGGCTTTAAAAGAGGATTGGACAAATTAATGAAAGTGAAGGCTGTTGTTGTTGTTGTTTACATTTATAGAACCCACCTTTTGTCCAAGAAGCTCAAGGAGGTATACACAGCTCTCTCTCCCCTTTCGGTTTTTTGCTCACAACAACCCTATGAGTTCAGTTAGGCTGAGAGATTGTGACTAGCCCAAGGTCTAGCCCAGGCATCCCCAAACTGCGGCCCTCCAGATGTTTTGGCCTACAACTCCCATGATCCCTAGCTAACAGGACCAGTGGTCAGGGAAGATGGGAATTGTATTCCAAAACATCTGGAGAGCCAAAGTTTGGGGATGCCTGGTCTAGCCCAACGAGCTTCATGGCTATGGGGATTTGAACCCTGGTCTCTCAAGTCTAGTCCAACACTCAAACCACTACACCTCACTGGTTCTCAGTGCCTGCTAGTCTTGATGGCTAGCTGTGGTTGGAGGCTTCTGAATACCAGTTGCAGGAAACTACAGGAGGGGAGAGCTCTCTTGTGCTCGAATCCTGCTTGCTTGTTTCCCATAGAGCAGCCACTATGAGAACAGGATGCTGGACTCTAGGTGGGCTTGATCCAGCAGACTCTTCTTACCTTCCTAAGTTCTTACATGGTAGTAATTTGGCAAGTCTCAAGACATGTGAATCTGACCAAAGAGCAGCTTTCCAGTGGGTAACATTAAACTCCCAAAGTAGCATAGGATCAAGCACAGCACTGTAGCTAGTAGTCACTGATACCCTAATCTTCCTTTAATTTGTCTAGCCTTCTTTTAAAAATACACCCAAGCTGGTGGCCATCACTACCTCTTGTGGGAGCAGATTCCACAGTTCAGCTATGCACTGTGGTTTTTTTCCAAACTGCAAAACGCACCATCTCAGCTGCCCAGCCACCTCACACTGAAAACTTGCTGGTGCCGGCAACTTAGTGAGGAGACAGAACTGAGCAGAATGAAGTTTCCCTGATTAAATTGAGTTCTAATACACAGAGAAGTGTTTGCTACATGCCTGGAGAGGGCAGAAATGAACAGGAGACAGTGTTATTAAGTGCTTATTATTCAAGCACTGGTACTAAGGAAAAAACTAAAAACCAGGTAACAAAATTCCGCCTTTTTATGTGCAGGCACGGGTGCAACTGACTTTGCTGAAGGTGTTGTGTGTGCTACAGAGGAGCAATTTTTCTTCCTGCACTTTGGACCATATCTGCTTGCATCATGACTTATGGAGGCAGGAGGCAGACACCCAGCCTTGTAGCAAGATGCACCTTTTTTTTTTTAGGGTTTATGTTCTACCTGTCATCACACATGATCTTAAAGAGGGTCAGAACAAAGTAAAATATGAAAAAAATATACTTTTAAATACAGTAGCTTGTATCCATGCTGTCAGCAAAGCTGTTTTTGTTTGAGCAGAGACTTCCTCCCTTGTCTCCTTCCCTGCTCCACACACACCCTAATTGTAGTAGACCCCTGTTTCTCTCACTGAGGGATACAATTCCCAAAGTAGTTTAACAATCAATTACTCTTCCCAGGGAACTCTGGGAATTGTTGCTCTCTAAGGGTCTCCTCACAACTCGCAGTACCCTTAATTGACTACAGTTCCCAGGGTCCTTTTGGGGAAGCCATGACTGTTTAAAGTGGCATGATACTGCTTTAAATGTATAGTGCAGTGGTGGAGGAACTGCCAGGGACTAAATGCGGCCCATAGCAAAAGCGGGTGGGACAACACAGACAACAGACAGAGGCTTCCACACAGAGAGATGGGGTGTGGTCAGGGAGTGAGGGAATGATCACTATTCAAGAACCAGAACAGCTTGAAGGGCCCCCTGGTCTGAGACACACACACACACTCCTGAGAGACAGTGACTAGCTGAAGTTGAGCTTATTATCTGAGTTGGGATTTGAACCCACACCTCCCCAGTCCATTTTTTTGACACATATTCTCCTTTGCTTCCTACATTTTATGCTCAGAGGCCAAGGAAGTGGCCAGCTGAGTGTCTTATCAGGACCTGCAAAGGCTTGCTTCATTTCTTCTCACAGATATGCCACACAACCAGGACAGCCCAGTTTCTCCTTTCCTTCCGCAATCGCAAGATCTGACAATCAGATTGTGACTGTTGCCATGTTGTTTAGTCACCTTTGCTTCTGCCCCAAGCTGGACCCGACATTCTCCTCCTGGGATGCTGGGATGCCTTGACTTGCTTATCATAGAATTGTAGGGTTGGAAGGGACCCTGCGGACCATCTCCTCCAACCCCCTTCAATGGAGGAATAGGCAGCTCTCCCATAAGGGGGTTGAACCTGCAACCTTGGTGTTATCAGCACCATGCTCTAACCAACTGAGCAATGAGGGGGTTCTTCAGATTTTAGGATCTCAAGAACAACTGAAAAACACACTTACGACACAGGATGCTAGCCAAACAAGCAGGGGACTTTAAAACCTCATTGTTTGTGCATTAACTAAAGAGTAAACAACAGCACCACCATTATTCCATTATCTAGCATTATAATAAACCTAAAGTGCCTACTTCATAACTATTGTCGATAGGAAATGAACCAAAGCGACAACTTTAATTGAAAATGTGAAATATAACTCTTAATGAAATGAAAACATCCTTTCATCACTCTAGGACTGGAGTAATGCCCTGCTACTTATTTTGCAAAACGAAGAGTTAAACACATATTGACGCTTGAATTAAGAATAGGGTCACAAGCAGAGGTGGAACGACTATGGAAATTACCAGCTTTCGATTAGTAAAAAAAATAAAAAAATGTTGCCCCTTTTAAGAGTCTGTTGTAAAATCTGCTACAGTTGGAAGGAAAACCATCACAGAAGACAAGCTCCCACTACTTATAAGCTGCACGCTCCTCCTCTGTGTCAGCAATTAACATTCTGAGCGCAGTTGCCCAGTGTCAGGAGTGCTTTCTCAGCGTATTACACACTGCCTTGCACTTTCGCATTACAAGATAACTGATTTAAGTGTTGTGTGAATAACAGCCTGATTTTAATATATGGATGATACAATTCACGGGGGACAAGCCTATCAGTGGCTTGATGGTTATGTTCCACCTCCACTGTCAGAAGCAATATACCTTTGAACACCAGTTGTTGGGAAACTCAGGTGGGAAGAGTGCTGTAGAGGTCAATCCAGCTTTTGAGCTTCCATGAAGCATCTTGCTGGTGATGTAAGAACAGGGCAGCATAGATGGGCCTGTGACCTGATCCAGCAGGGAACTTCTTATAGACTTACAGATTATATATGGGGCTTGTCAACCTGGGAAGGTAGCCCATCTAGGAGAAGAAAAACTCTGATCCTAAACCTCCTCTGCCTGATGGCTGTACACATTTGTCAGAAAGGCTTCAGGAATAAACCCCAAGGAACGGTGGGAATGTTGTGGATAGTAGGAGAGGATATACTGATTACATATTATCCTTCCTCACTCACACTAGTGAGCTGGTAGCAGAGTACATTCCCCTGTATATTTCAGGAAGCTAGTTGGTAGGTTCGTCTGAATCTCTTGAGTTAAGCAATCCAGTCTGGTTTGCCCAGATTGGATTTGTTCCTGGTAAACTCCCGTTTGTTCCCTCTTAAAAAGAATAAAGACACAACAGTCTTTTCTTAAAAGTAATCAAAGGTTTACTTACATTCAGTTCACGGTATGATCCTGAAGGCAGGCTTTAGCTTCTGGTTACAGAAGAGAGTGTGGGTTTATCCCATAGGGGGATTGAGCCCATGTGCTGCTGGCTGAGAGCTAGCAGACAGCAAAAGCATCAAGATGGTATAAAGCAAAGTGAGAGAAAGATGGCTGTGTGACCAGCCCTTGTATGGGGTCTCCCAGAGTCACGCCCATCTACCTGAGGGAGGTAGGGGGAGGTACATGCAGGGGGAGGGTGCTCCAGACCAGGTGTCACAGGAAGTCCTCCTGGCTGGAGTAACATCCCCCTGTGTGTCCACTCTGGGCAAACAGGAAATGTTGTACTTGACTGCTTTTGTTATATCCCACAGGAACAGCCTGTACCTGCTGCCTTGAGGGATATCTTCAGGAGAAGGAAAGAATAATAATAATAATAATAATAATAATAATAATAATAATAATAGTAATAATAATAAAAATAATTTAGTATTTATACCCCGCCCATCTGGCTGGGTTTCCCCAGCCACTCTGGGTGGCTTCCAACCGAATATTAAAAACAGTACAGCCTCAAACATTAAAAACTTCCCTAAACAGGGCCGCCTTCAGTTGTCTTCTAAATGTAAAATAGTTGTTTATTTCCTTGACATCTGCTGGGAGGGCGTTCCACAGGGCGGGTGCCACTACTGAGAAGGCCCTCTGTCTGGTTCCCTGTAACCTCACTTCTCGCAATGAGGGAACTGCCAGAAGGTCCTTGGTGCTGGATCTCAGTGTCCGGGCTGAATGGTGGGGGTGGAGACGCTCCTTCAGGTATACAGGACCGAGGCCGTTTAGGGCTTTAAAGGTCAGTACCAACACTTTGAATTGTGCTCGGAAACGTACTGGGAGCCAGTGTAGATCTCTCAGGACCAGTGTTATGTGGTCCCAGCGGCCACTCCCAGTCACTAGTCTAGTTGCCGCATTCTGGATTAGTTGCAGTTTCTGGGTCACCTTCAAAGATAGCCCCACGTAGAGCGCATTGCAGTAGTCCAAGTGGGAGATGACCAGAGTGAGACAGTCTGGCGAGACAGTCTGCGGGCAGGTGGGGTCTCAGCCTGCATACCAGATGGAGCTGGTAGGCAGCCGCCCTAGACACAAAATTGACCTGCGCCTCCATGGACAGCTGTGAGTCCAAAATGACTCCCAGGCTGTGCACCTGTTCCTTCAGGGGCACAGTTACCCCATTCAGGACCAGGGAGTCCTCCACACCTGCCCGCCTCCTGTCCCCAAAAAACAGTACTTCTGTCTTGTCAGGATTCAACCTCAATCCGTTAGCCGCCATCCATCCTCCAACCGCCTCCAGGCACTCACACAGGACCTTCACTGGTTCTGATTTAAAAGAGAGGTAGAGCTGGGTGTCATCTGCTAAAGGCTAAACCCTACACAAATCCGGAGTGAAGTCCCAAAAATGGTTGGATGGCACCTTGTATGCCTCCTTCCAGCAACTCCTGCAGCTAAGCTTGTGTCAAACCTATTGCTCTGATTTCCTTTGGACCACATCATTGAGGTTGAGTGGGTCTTGACATCTGAGCAGCCCAGAACCTCCATATATACTGCCCAGGCTTGTGCCCCCGAGAGCTCACTTTGGTGCTGCAAATGCAGCAAATATTGCCATTTCATTTGCTGCTTCAGGGAAGATATTTGGCCCATTATGCCCATACCTGCCAAGTTGCTGTCGGAGAAATAAGGGACCGGGCGGAAGTAGCAGACTGGAAGTAGCGCTGCCGCCATTTTGGAACTGGGCGGAGCATGCTCAGAAGTGACTTTTGATGCTGCTTTGCCCAGTTCCAAAATGGCCGCCGTACCAGAAGTTGCACTGCAGCCATTTTGGAACTGGGCAGAGCAGCATCAAAAGTCACTTCTGAGCATGCTCCGCCCAGTTCCAAAATGGCCACCATGCCAGAATAAACCAGGAAAAAACAAAAAAAACCATTTTTTCAGCTAGGAACAGCTGGTAAAACAGGGATTTCCCAGGGAATACGGGAGACTTGGCAGCTATGTATGCCATTGTCTTTTCACTGACGGAATCCAAATCTTACAAAGCAGAAGCTGATTTATTTTTAAACACTCCAGCTTCCCACTGTAGTAGGGATTCCACTACCAGAAGTGCTGCCCCCAATACACACAGTGGCAGTCCTGTTAAAACAAACGTAAACGTACAAGTTAAATGCCCCTCTCTCTTTTGCGTAGCAAAAACCTTTTAAAAGCAATATTGCTATGGGTTGTATCCAGTGCTTTTTGGGTGGGGGGTAAAAATTGAGGTGCTGGAACCCATTTATTGATAAAAGTGCCATGAGTGCCAGCACAAAATGGCTACCAGGAAGATCAAAGGAAAAGGTCTCAGTACTCCATACCAATGAGTACTGCCATAAAAAATTAGTCATAAGTTAGTCATGAAACCCGTTGCTTTCAAATGGGTCTCCACTCTGAGTGTGACTTTAATGCAGCCCGATGAGATTCCATTCCTTTATGTAACTGGTTAAACTTTGTGATCTAAGGGGGGAAAGCCTGGGGAGATGTTTCAAAAACACTGCTTTCTGTTCCAAGTTCTTCTATTTTAACTTTCCCTACTAATTTCCACATGAAACAAAATATCTAGTCATATGTAAGTTAATAAAGTGAACACAAGGGAGACGTACCTCCAAATCAGAGCCAGACCATGAATAATGGAGCAGGAATCTGCCTGGAACGAGGGACCAGCTCTTGACAAAGCCTGCGCTCTCTCCATCTCAGCCCTTTGGGGGGAGTTTTATTTTTTGCGGGGAGGGGGTTCTGGAAAAGCTTCAGGAGCTACAAGAAAAACTTTCAACCTGACATACCCTCTCTGGGTGGAAATGGCTCCTGTTTTAATTCAGCACAGATGTGCATGTGTGTTTGTGTCTTCTTTAATGAAAGCATTATGGTTACGCAGCTGCATGGAGGGGACAAACATTTTTTAAAAGGGAATAAATTATTCAGAATGCTTTATTTGCTTCATACAATTATTCTTAACCTTTGCCTGAGTAAACCCTAAAGCTGACTGCCGTGCCATTTACGATTGCTTGTCTCTTGGATCTCTGGAGCTAATCCTGCAACCTCTTATTCCATTAACATCAGGGAGAACAAAGGATGTTCAACACCCTCACGCAGGGCGTTAAGCACCTTGTAAGATTGAGGCTGGTGGAAATCAGGGTAAAAATAAAGAGGAAGGAGAGACAGTTATCTAAAAAATTAAAGGACAGAGGGGTTGTCAAGGACATGAAGAGGAACCTATAGCACCGCAGCCTGATGCTTTACCTTCCTCTCCTGCTTTCCTCTGATAACTTTTGGTCTCAGTTCTAAGAATGTCGGGTGGTTTTCACAATATTCACACACACTGTCACGATCCATTCCTTAAAAGCGTCTTATTCCAAGTCTCTGTCTTCCACCAGCACAGCGTTCTATAGGAGGGCCCACTTGGCTACGCCCCAACAAACCTGACTATATAAGAGGCGACACCTGGCTTTGTTGTTAGAACATGTGAAAATTGTGAGTGCCAGGGTGCCGTAGCGGTTAGCAGGGGTCAGCAAACTTTTTCAGCAGGGGGCCGGTCCACTGTCCCTCAGACGTTATGGGGGGCCGGACTATATTGGAGGGGGGGGAATGATCGAATTCCTATGCCCCACAAATAACCCAGAGGTGCATTTTAAATAAAAGCACACATTCTACGCATGTAAAAACACCAGGGCAGGCCCCACAAATAACCCAGAGATGCATTTTAAATAAAAGGGCACATTCTACTAATGTAAAAACACGCTGATTCCCGGACCATCCATGGGCCGGATTTAGAAGGCGAGTGGGCCAGATCCGGCCCCCCGGGCCTTAGTTTGCCTACCCATGGGTTACAGTGTCAGATTAGGACATTGGAGACCAGGGTTCAGATCCCCACTCGGCCATGAAGCTCAGTGGGTGACCTTGGACCAGTCACCATCTCTCAGCCTAAACTTCCCCACATGGTTGTTGTTGAGTTTAAATGAGGAAGGGAGAACCATGTACGCCAACCTGAGCTCCTTGGAGAAATGGTGGGTTGTAAATGCAGTAAACAAATAAACAAAATACTTCAGGGACAGGGCTGTCAAGAGGCTGCCCAGGCCAAACACACCCATGCTCTGGGACATTCAAATAATGCTTAGGGTTTTTCATTTATTTATTTATTTATTTAATCCCATCATTTTTCTGACGTGCCTCTTCCTCCTGAAGGAGTTCAAAGCAGCTAACTACATAAATATACTAATAAATTTAAGAATAAAAAACAAAACAAAACATCATTACCCGTGGTTTGAGCATCGGACAGCAACAAAGCCAGTGACAGCACTTCTTGTATCTCAAAAGGCCTGAGCAGATTAAAAGAAAAAGGAAGAAAAGTTATACAGTACTCTTGCCAGTAAATGCTCATTTCTACTGGAGATTTGGAATTATATGCCAGGGAATTCAGCAAGGTTAATATTTGTTGACTTTTTTAAGAATTCATGTAAAAGGCTGACAAAAATCCTCTCATAAACTTCAAAAGAAATGCAGACAATCGGGTGCTGTCAGAGCGCTCAAATTTTTTTTAACAATAGGAAGAAAAGCCAAAATGAAGAAGAGGAAAGATAAAAGGAATACGGACAACTACTATAAAATGAGACTATGTGAGCAGAAGAGGTTTAAAGTTATTCTCCAGAAAATTGCTCCGAATGAATTTCATCATTCTTGTTACAAATGTGTTTTTCTGACACTTTAATTATGAAGAAACTATTCCTGAAACACACAAAATGAGCCGAAGCTGCCATACATTTAAGTAAAAGGCTATCACATCTCCATATTACCAAATTCACAGTGCAATTCAAATTAAATGGCATTTTATTGTGGCGGGATGAAATGAGCATTGCAAAAAAGAAAAAAAGAGAAAGAGGTAATATAGAAGTACAAGGAACATTCTAATCATTTTATTTCATACCTTCAAAAATAAGAACTAGTAGAAATGAGAAACTAGAAACTACCTTGCAGAAGTAATGAATATATTGCTCTCCATATAACCATATACAAAAAGGAGCCTTTATCTGTTTGCAAATGGCCCAATATGCACTGTGGAAATATAATGATGAGACCCTCATTATCTGTGTAGGCAACAAGTTTCTATTACCTGAGTGTGCCTCCTGTTTAAATAATAACACACTAACTCATCCATATGTACAGCTCATTGTATTGTTGAACACCCTTGTCCAGCCTATTTAATACTGAATCTTACCGTGGTGGTTTTGTTCCAGAAAAGAAAGCCAGCAAGTACATTCAAAATATTTCAATTTCCTTGTTTACGTGTGTATTTTGTGCAATGGAGTGCTACCACCAGTAGCGGCTGGCTGAGCAGAGTGCCTGGCAAAGGTCACTACCAGGGCCGGCCCTACGGCAAGGCTGGGTGGCGCAGGGTGTCAGGCGCCGGGCCGCCAGGGGGGGCGCCGCGCTGCTGCGCCCGCCAGACATCCGCGCTGGGAAATGGGGGGGGCGCCAGAGGGATCTTCGCACCACGGCGCCAGGGCGCCAGATATGCTTAAGACGGCCCTGGTCACTACCAGTAACTGAAAAGGAGATGTTGGCACAATGAGGGCACAGTGGTAGAAGCATCTGATTGGCTCCCCCACTGCTTCACACACACCCCTCTCATTTCCCAGCAGTAAATGGAGAGCCCAGATAAGCAACAAGGCCCCATCCCTACCTGCTAGCCCAGGCATCCCCAAACTTTGGCCCTCCAGATGTTTTGGACTACATTTCCCATCTTCCCTGACCACTGGTCCTGTTAGCTAGGGATCATGGGAGTTGTAGGCCAAAACATCTGGAGGGCCGCAGTTTGGGGATGCCTGTGCTAGCCCCTCCTAGTTACCATTTAAAATACTGATGTGAAGTGGGAACCCCATCAACAGGTAAAAGTATCCAACCTTGCCTTATTATTATTATTATTAAAAAATTCATTCTCTGATTTCCTCTATGCTGAACTGTCCCAAATAAAACACTGAAAGTCTCCCGATCACCTCATCCACCTACCAGAGCAAGGAAAAGCTGTCAATTACTCTGGCGCTGTGGCAGATCAGTAACAAGGTATCCGCAGTGTGACTCAAAGGTCACTCACATGTATAGGATATGGTGCCTCTCACCATACAAAGCAACCCAGATCCTGCAGTAATCGTGTGAGGCTCTTTATCACATGCCTCCTCCATGAGAGATCCAGTGGGTGGCAACATGAGAAAGGGCCTTTTCTGTGGTAGCTCCCGGTTTGTGGAATGCTCTCTCCAGGGAGGCTCACCTGGCACCTTCTTTGCATATACAGTGGGACCTCGACTTATGAATTTAATCCGTTCCGAAAGCACACTCGTAGGTCGAAAAATTTGTAAGTCAAGTTTCCCATAGGAAAAGCGGTTTCCCATAGGAATGCATTGGAAATGGAAAAATTCGTAAGTCGAGGAAACCACATCTAAAAATTCGTAAGTAAGTCAAAGAAACTGCATCTAGCCGCGAACAGGTTTTCCATTCGGATGTCAAAAAAATCGTAAGCGCACAGCCACTTTTTCCACTCGGAAGTCGTAAATGTCGGGTGTCAAGTACTTCGTAAGTCGAGGTCCCACTGTAGTTAGGTGATACATTTCTCTATAACCAGGACTTTGGCTGATTAACACTCTATGGCCTTTTAAATGTGTCCGTGGGAAGGGGGTTATTGGTTTCTTTTGTTTTGTCGTATGTTTTGTGTTCTCGTTTTGTATTTTTGTGTTGTGAGCCACCCTGTGATCTTCGGATGAAGGGTGGTATAGCAATTTAATGAATAAATCATCACTCACGCCCTGGGGGGGGGGGAGAAAACCCTGAAACTGTTCTTCTCTGTGTGAGGTTGGGGCTGCATGGATGTGTTGGCACCAGTACTGAATTGGCTCCCCCAGTGTTCTCATGCAGTCTCAACCTCATTGCTACCTCACCCCCTCCCACAAGCTCCACCACACTAAGAAAGCTGTTCCTGAGGTAAGTGCAAAGACTGTTCCTGTCAATTTCATCCATATCCCCCCCCTTCCTTCATGAGGTCTTTTCCACTAGTTTTTAAGTATAGCCTTCTTAGAAGCATTGTGTCCCCCATCTTGACCCTGGTGATGAAAGTTTCACTTGAAAATGAACTGTTGGCTTTTTAACCAGCCAAGAGTGCTGTTCTTTAACACAATGCATCTGATTTTAGTTAAAAATAGCACGTTTAGGCTGCAATCCATGGGAGCAAGCCTCAATTAACACAATCAGACTTCTCTCCAAGTAAACATGCAAAGGATCAATTCAGTTCTCTGCATTTTTTTGCTGTTTTTTTTAAAGGAAGTCCTCATGAAAATTCATTAGCATTTCAGTGCCTTCGATATTCAAGGGTGTAACTTTTTCAGAGAGCACACCTGTCGTTCCTCTGTCACAGCTGTATCACCCTTACCTTCTCCACTTTTGACTGGGCATTTCTGTGTGTGCAATTTGGCCTGATATACATATTTTAGCAAAGCATTTTTTCCTAATAAAATGCATTTGTGTGTGTTTAATTTTTTTAGTTAATTTATATGCACATTCTACCGTATTCTGTGCATTTTTGTCCATGTTACCCAGCTGGAGAATGGTTCTGCAACATTCAGGCAAGTGCACATTTTGAAGAATGCCTGTGCTTTTCCCCCCCACATAAAGTGTGAATTTCGTATGTCTGCTTTTAAATGCGAACGGAATCAAATTTCTCCCACATCTCTAGTGGGCAGTAAAGTTTTACCATTGTGACTGTCCTAGGTTTGAGGTGTCAAAGGAGGCGTCTTTGTTACCAGCATTGACCTGCCACCTGGTGATGTCACAGAATTTGCTAATTACGTCCTGGCTGCTGTGACCCGTCACTCATTGCCTGGAAAGTCTCAACATCCTCCACCAGACAGTGGAGCTTTCACACCTCGACTGAAATCCCTTGACTGAAACCCCCACAGCCACCCACAGCAATAAGTCAACCAGGCAGAAGACGCTGTAAAACCTAAAAGAAATTCTTCAGTATAATCCAATCACTCTTTACTCGCTGCAGGCATGTCAAACTTGCGGCCCTCCAGATGTTTTGGCCTACAACTCCCATGATCCCTAGCTAGCAGGACCAGTGGTTGGGGAAGATGGGATTTGTAGTCCAAAACATCTGGAGGGCCACAGCTTTGACATGCCTGCGAGTCTAAGGCATGTTGCCTTCCTGTTTAAGGGAAGGTAGTCGGTAAGGAAACAACTATCAAATTGGAAGGGCCATGTAAAGAGAAGCACAAGTCTTAACATTTCTCAGTTAAGGTAGCCATGTATCCTCCTTTACAGAGGGCAGTCCACTAATACAGTAGAGGAAGAGATGCACTTGGGAAGACAAAGAAGGGGACATATGAATGTGTTGCATTGCAGGAGGGAGGGGTGTGTGTGTGTGTGTGTGTGTGTGTGTGAGAGAGAGAGAGAGAGAGAGAGAGAGAGAGAGAGAGAGAGAGAGAGAGAGAGAATGTTATTCTTGGTATTGGGGGAAACTGAACAATGTAATTAGCAACAACATCATTGTGTGTGGTGTGTGACAATCAGAACCAGCAGAACATACCTGATTTCCCGGGTGATGGGGAGTAGCAATGGCTGTACTCACTCTCATATTGTGTTATTCTTCTGCAGAAGAATGATCATCCGTTTGAAAGGCTGTCTGGTCCAAGTCCTGTTCAAAGGTGAAGAACCATAAGGAGGGAGATCAGGGGCGATGAAGTTGCCCATCAAGTTAGCACCTAGTCTGCAGACTGAGTGGGCACACAAGTCACAATCTACCCTACTATGGTAAGATGTGCTGTTAAAGAACCTTTTAATGAGGGTGAAAGAGGAGAGCGCAAAATATGGTCTGAAGCTCAACATAAAAAAAACCAAGATCATGGCCACTGGTCCCATCACCTCCTGGCAAATAGAAGGGGAAGAAATGGAGCCAGTGAGAGATTTTACTTTCCTGGGCTCATTGATCATTGCAGATGGTGACAGCAGCCACGAAATTAAAAGACGCCTGCTTCTTGGGAGAAAAGCAATGACAAACCTAGACAACATCTTAAAAAGCAGAGACATCACCTTGCCAACAAAGGTTCGTATAGTTAAAGCTATGGTTTTCTCAATAGTGATGTATGGAAGTGAGAGCTGGACCATAAAGAAGGCTGATTGCCGAAGAATTGATGCTTTTGAATTATGGTGCTGGAGGAGACTCTTGAGAGTCCCATGGACTGCAAGAAGATCAAACATCCATTCTGAAGGAAATCAGCCCTGAGTGCTCACCAGAAGGACAGATTGTGAAGCTGAGGCTCCAATACTTTGGCCACGGAGGCTGGGAAAGATGGAGAGCACAAGGAGAAGGGGGGGACAGAGGATGAGATGGCTGGACAGTGTTCTTGAATCTACAAACATGAGTTTGACCAAATTGCGGGAGGCAGTGCAAGACAGGAGTGCCTGGCGTGCTATGGTCCATGGGGTCACGAAGAGTTGGACACGACTAAATGACTAAACAACAACAACAGTGTTTAAATTATAGGAATTGTTTCTAAATTTGTATCAATATGTATAAATTGTCATTTAAAGATATTGTGCACATCTATAACCATCTCTCTCTCTCTCTCTCTCTCTCTCTCTCTCTCTCTCTCTCTCTCTCTCTCCTGATGAATTTTCTTTCTTTGGGCAATGTGCAACTGGCCATCCTATTATCAGCTGAGAGAGGGATTGGAGAAGGACATGGCTGAACTGCACAATGTGGTGTCCAATATGAAGTTAACATCCCAGGACCCCTGCCTTTCTTGTACATTGTCTAGGCAGTTCACACTGATTCTCAATTCTCACCTCAGCTTGTTCAAAGCCTGCCCTTATCTGAAGGCTGAACAGCGGCCAAACAACAACCAATTAAGAAAGAAACAGGATACCAGCCATCAAATCAACCTTTTCACACAGATCTTGGAAAATTAAGCAAAACCGAAATATTATTCAACCATAAATAGCAAACTTAAAGAGAGGCCTGCTTAGAGGAGCGAGGTAGGGTGAAGGATGGAGAAAGTTCTGCATGACCCACGCTGAAGTTCCAGAGTTGAATCTCCTCCATGTTTGCAGTATGATGATATCTAGCATATTATTTAACATATTATTTAACAGAGCCAGGCAATACTGCTTGGAGAGGTCCATTGAGTAGAATGCCCTGAGCCGGCCCTATCACTAGGAAGAGGGAATCAGCTCTTAAACAAGGGCAGCTATGTATGGAAGTAGACGTTCTTTCTGATATTTTGGCCACAGGCCATGTGAGGTTAAGTAAAGGCACCTTGAATTGGACCTTGATGTGAACAGGCTTTTAAAATTGGCACAACATTCATAAACCAGACCTTACCAGTCCAAACTCAAGCAGCCATATTCTACACCAGCTGGAGCTTCTGAGTTATCTCCAAGGGCAGGCCCACATATAAAGGTATTGCAGCAATCCAACCAGGTTACCAGAACATGGATCACTATGGCCAAACTGTTGTAGAAATGTCTTGAGCACAGGAGTGTCTCCCACTTATTGCAGCTACCACACACTAAACCACACAGCAGAAATACTTGCATGATGCTCTAGGTGTGTATTGTGCTGGGACACATTCCTAGAATGGATCGAAAGCATGGGGATTGTTGAAACAGGCACTTGCCTTGCACATAAGAAATACTCAAGCTCAGTCTTTAGCACCTTTAGTTAAAATGGCCTCAGGTGAGAAAACTAGGTGTAGCCGCTTCATATGCTATTGCATATGTGCTTTGTTGCATATGCATATAGTTAGCCTCACATCTTGAATTAGGAGCAAGGGATTTCATATAAGGTATTTTGACTGGCTAGAAATCTGGCACCTCCATGTTTCAAAACTTAAACATTGAATAAGAGACACACACAAAAATCCCTTTTGTAAAATGCTTGGGAATATATATTGCAGATACGTTGAGCCGTAACTGTGACCTCCCCCATACGCACCCTGCAATGCAATTATTTCATCAGTGCTTTCAAATATAAACAATAAAACAAGAGCACATTAATCAAAGATATTGATCAACCTCAAATGAGAGCCTGTGTGAATACATAATTGCATCATAAATCAATCAGCCTTTCTATGAAGCTACAAATTCAATATTGTGCTCAAGAAACAACAATTATGAGTATCTAAATGTTTGGCTGAGAACTGAAGTGATTTTGGATTGAGCAGCCTTTTTTTCAAAGAAATTTGTGCCCCAACAGTCCGATACTTTTCATCCTCTGACCCATTCATCTGTTCCTTCTACCTTATCACCAGATCCTGCAAACTCAACCTTTTCATGCTGGTGGGCAGGGATGTCTGCATCTACATGCATTTGCTAAGAGTGGCGGATTGCACTCTGACCTTACCATACAAAGCTAGCTCAGTGTATGCAGGGTGGCAGCAGTTTGCAGGGCACAAATGGGGAGGAGGGCTGCTGCTGCTGCTCTTCTGTCCTCCACCCCACCCCACTAAAACACGTTCCCAGCTCAAGTGGAGGGGTCTATGGTTATTTATTGTGTGGCTGTGTTGTATGCTGTGACTGCCATGTTGTGACCTGCCCTGAGATCTATGGATGAAGGGTGGAAGAAGAAAGAAGAAAGAAGAAAGAAGAAAGAAGAAAGAAGAAAGAAGAAAGAAGAAAGAAGAAAGAAGAAAGAAGAAAGAAGAAGAAGAAGAAGAAGAAGAAGAAGAAGAAGAAGAAGAAGAAGAAGAAACAACAACAACAACAACAACAACAACAACAACAACAACAACAACGGAGACAGGCAGTCATAGACTCATTCACCCACCCACAGTGTGGGAAGCCCCTGTAGTTGGGACCACCAAGCCATTTTCAGTGGGCGACTTTGCAATTTTGCTTGTTTCTAGCCTCTCCACACTCCTCCTCGGTCTCCTTTCCACACAGCCATCCCTATGTGCCAAATCAGCATGCCAGAGGAGCCAAGTGTGAACTGACGGAGAGGTTGCTATTTCATGTTGATTGGCTCTCAGGAGGCAGGAATGGGACCCGGGGGGGGGGGAAACAGGGTGTCAATGACTCCCTGTGACCCTGGATGACACCTTTGTCATCCACATAGCTCAGGGCATGATGCTGTTTTCCATTGCCCTGCCCTGCCCTGCCCCCAGGGTACATGCCCTCTTTTGACACCCCTCCCCAAAATCCACCTTTGGCATCCTTCACAAACCACTCTTCCCAGGATGTTTTGGTGAAAGCCATGACTGTTTAAAGTGGTACAATACTGCAGATGGGCCCTCCATCAGCAGTTCATTCTGTCCTCCTTGCAGGGGTGCCAACTTGAATAAAATATGGGGGGCAGGTAAGCCCCACCCCATATAATTGATCAAATGACATGGTGTACACACACACTATTTGAATTCCAGTGCCCATCAACTTTGGGGGGCAGCCCCCTCAAATATTTAATGGGGGGCAAAGGGACCTAGGCCCCTAGGAGTTGGCTCTGGCGCTTGGAACACCATCCAATCAGAGCTACACCATACTTCACAACAATCCCAGCCGTTGACTTCCTGACCGCAACTCGGCCCAACTGCTGTCAGACCAGCACGTGACTTGTGCTGTACCTTTTGGGGTCCTGCCCTTTACAAGTTGTTTTCTTACATATTGCTTGTAATTTTGCAAACCTTGGCATTTCCCCAAGCCTATTGATACTTCCTCTTGTTCAAGGTGCTTCTGAGAAGCTCAGGTCATCTACAATTCTTAATGACCTTCAAGAACTTCAAGGTGATCTTAGCTCTAGCAAAGAAATGTTTCCTTGCTCTTCTACGCATGTTTGGCATGCTAGAATAGCATGTGTGTTTAGCATCGCAAATAAAAATGCCAAACATGAGGCGCCAGGTGAAATATGTCAGTAGCTCACACCTCTTGGTTTTTATTTGAAGAAGTACTAATTGACACAGTTATTCAAAATCTTTTTTTAAGTTGTTAATTTGCATGGGCTATGCATCTGTTTATCTCTTGGTGCAAATTTTTAAATCACTGTAAACTACAATTATCTCAAATTAGGTGTGGAGAGTTTCCAAGAATAAATATCCAGTTGGGCTCATTTTATTTTCTCCCCCAAAGAAAAGAAAAGAAAAAAGCGCAGCTAAAATGTGTGCACAAAATGGCTTGTGGGTGGCTTATTTGCGAAAGATTTACTTTTTAACAAATTATGTGCTTTCAGAGGTGGCTTAACCACTAGATAAATTAGATGGCTCCACAGGGCAGAAAAATTAAAGGGCAGAAAAATTCAAAAGGTGGCAAACGATAGAGCCAGCAACTGCCAGTCCTGGTATTCTTTGTTATCCAGAATGCCGGGAAAATGGAACCATTTTATCCTGACTAGCCTCCTGAGTGGGTCTTCCAGTGGGGAGAGGGAGATCCTCAGAAACAAAGAGGTGGCAAAGAGGAGGATGTGGCTCTGCTCAGTGGTGAGAGAAGGAACACCATGGTACATCATGGTACAACCAGATGTCTTCATCTGCCCCAGCTGCAACAAAACATGTCTCTCCTGTATCGGTCTCTACAGCCACAACAGGAGCTGCAACTTTCCAAGAGCTTGACTTCACCTGCAAAGGCACGCTCCTCCGTTCTCTCCCGAGTCAGATGGGTGCCAACCAGCTCAGCCTTTCCCAAGATGGCGCTGTCTCAAATTATTGTTGGAATTACAGCTCCCATCATCAGCCCAAGACAGTGATAGCAATGGGTGGGGATTGGAGGGACTTGTGGCCCAAAATCTCTCAAGGGCAAGCCACTTGAAGAACCTGAGAAAACCCTCACCTTCAAGTCCTGTGAGAGATGTATGGCAGACATGTGCCTGTTTATTCAGAATTAACCCTCGTTTTGTCGACAGAACGGCACCTTCTCCCTTCCAAATAAAGGATGTTTAGAGTTGCAAACTCTCCGAAGGCATCAAGGGGGACAGTCTTCAGCCACCTGGGGACTGCCTTTTTACTGCTTGTGTGAAGCAGCGATAGCTCACTGGTGTGGTTGTGTTGTGAAGCCCCTAGAACTCACCAAGACTTGCTTATATGCACTCAGTGCCAAACGGTGCCACTTGGCTGCCCGGGGCGGCACCCCCTGGCGGCGGGGCATCACTCCGCAGTGCACATGCATCCTGGATGAACGGTGCATGTGCAGTCCGTCTAGGCTGGCACTGCTGCTCCCGCAGCAACCTTACAATCAGCCAAGCAAGCGGCAACTCGTAAGGCTGCCACGCGCAAATAGCGCATGTAAGGCTGCCCCATCCCTGCTGCTTTTCGCACGCGGCAGCCTTACGAGGGGTAAGGGGCGGGCCAGGGAGGGGCATCAGCGGCTGCCACTGACGTCCCTCTCTGGCCCGCCCCTCTCTTCTGCCTGAGCAGGAAGAAGCAGAGCGCGCTATGGAGCGGGTTGCCGGCGCAACATCGGGGCGTCTCTGCAATGGCGGTCACACAGCGGCAGCCGTCGTCGGTGGAGGGTGGGGAGGGCCCGGGGGTGCTGCCCCCTGCCAGAGTGCTGCCCAGGGTGCCCCGCCCCCATCGCCCCTCCCTTGCTACGCGCCTGTATGTGCTTAAGGGAGTGTGGCTGGTGGTCGCAGCCTTCCCAGTCCAGAAAATATGTTTTTTACAGGGTGGGGAGGAAACCATCCCTTGTGCTGGTTTTCTCATACTTAGTCTATCTCCTCTCTCTTCACTGTATTGGGCTGGGCTGGGGGGGGGGTTGCTGCTCAGTGGGTGGATTCAGTAAGTACCAATCTTTCAGTGCCAAAACAGAGTTTGCCTATGGGGCAAAATACTGCTGTGTGCATTCATCGCATAACAGTATTCACAGATGGTCACCCAACGGTTGGAGTGAATCTCAAATGAGATTTCAGCATTGTGTATGAAACCAGTCCAAGCCAATAAGTTCCAAAAGTGATGCGTTCCAATGGTTTTGGATCACAGGTCTGATCAGCCCCAGCCAGAGCGGTCACCTACTAAATCAGAGTCGGCCAATATGGTGCCCACCTGATTAGCCCCAGCCCGCCTGGCCAGTGGTCTGGGATGATGGGTGTTGTAGTCTATCCCTGTACTAAATTAACAGTGAAGGAGGCAAATTCTTCGTTGGTGATTTTCTTTGAAATGTAAGGATTAACTTATTTATGCATTTTATAAAGCTTCCTTTTCTATTATATCCAGCTTGCTGTATGTAGGCTTAACTGAAATGGGTCTTGCTTCTTTCTCTCCCCCTTAAAAAACACCCACCCCTGAATGGTATAATTCAAAGCCTTTAAAATATTGCAGAAGTCTCGCTTCATGTGTCTTATTTTTGTATTTCCCACTATTTCCAGTCCACTTTTCAGCCCAGAAACCTCTGAATGCATATTAATAGAAATGCAAAAGAAAAGAACAATTTAACACAACGTACTGAAAACAGTAAAATCATAAGCGCAGCAGGCTAAACATTCAATGGCTTTTTTTTATTTAAAAAGAGCACACATAAAAGCAACACAGAGCAGAACACTGTTAAAAAAACATTCAGAATAAAATCACCACAAGTGCTATTGCTCAGTTTTAAAAAAGAAAACCACCTTTAAATGTCTGAGCAAAGAATGAAGTTTTGACTCCTGAATATTCACCATGAAGACACCATGTGGATCATTTTGAGAAGGAAATTCCAGTGCCACCACTGAAAAGACCTTGTCTCCAGTTGTCGCTCAAACTCAAGTGCACCAGACGCACTTGGAGAACAACCTCTGAGAATGCTCTCAGTTCTTGAGGAGATTCATCCAGAATGCATTGGATATAGAAGGAATTACTGCTCATGTCAAATGATTGCCCCCTTCATTGCAGGTTTTCAGGTGGTAGTTAAAACCAATGTCAGCCAGGTTTGGGGTTTAATTTAATACTTTCTTGCTTGCGAATTTGTTTTGTTTGGTCCATATTACTGCTCTCAGTTTCCATGACATTGCCCAGACAACCTGTTCATTGACCTTCCATACAGAGATCAACAATGTTGACTATTTCATTGAGCATTTGTTCTGATTTGTTTGCAGGGAGATAATATGACATGGAATCAAACAATTATTACCCCCCTCTCTTTCTAGTCCATTTCCCATCACTCTCCTTATTGCAAAAAACCCTGATTTATTTATTTATTTTTTGGGGGGAGAACAGATTAGTTGCACAAGAGTGCTTGCACAGCATTAATTTCCTGGTATGTGATTGAATGCCCCCCCCCACCCTCAAAAAATAGCCACAATCTGGAAGCATCTTTTGATTAATCGATCACATTTTGAGGGATAGAAAACATTATACGAAGGGTTTGTTTGATATAAAATTAATGTATAAACCAACATCCACAATGTATCATTCCCTTTGTTCATTCATTCCCTTCCAATTGAGACATCTTGGCATGGGCAGCCTAAGAGTGCACACCTGCACAGGTGTACTTCTAAATCCCCATTAAGTTAATGAGCCTTACTTCTGAGTAGACACACACAGGATTGCACTGCCTGTTTTCATGGCCAAAAGCAATTCAAAAGCCAAATGGTTACTTTAAACTAACCTCCCTCCCTCGAAAAGAATAGTTGTTACACCATTGCTGTGAGAATGGCCCTAAAGGAAACAGCAGGTCCAATCATTTCACCCCATTCATTATCTTCTTAGTAATCTATCCTGTTATAAATCCAGCTCTTTGTAGACTTCAGACTCTCTTTTTCTTCCCTCCCCCATGCCTGGAGCTAAAGCTATCTCCATTGTCCCTCCCTCTTGACAGCAAAATAGCTCTCTGTTTTTAAGAAACCCGAGCCTTGGTAAATTGCAGAACAAAGTACTTAGGTGGGGGATTGGCTGAGTGAAGCTGTCCACTAATTTAATATTTATTTCGGTTCAGTCTTATGCATGTCTACTTAGAAGTAAGCCCCACTGAGTTCGGCAAGACTATTTATTTATTTATTTATTTATTTATACCCCGCCCATCTGGCTGGGTTTCCCCAGCCACTCTGGGCAGCTTCCAACAGAAAAATAAAACACAGTGATCTATTAAACATTAAAAGCCTCCCTAAATAGGGCTGCCTTCAGGTGTCTTCTAAAAGTCTGGTAGTTGTTTTTCTCTTTGACATCTGATGGGAGGGCGTTCCACAGGGCGGGCGCCACTACCGAGAAGGCCCTCTGCCTAGTGTCTGCTTCCCAGGTATGTGCAAACAAGACTGCATGTGGCATTAGTAGGTTATCAGCCTTGGACCCAATCAATTAATCAGTCACTTTTAATTATATTTGCATATTACTGCATCTCAGTAAGAGTGCTTTTCTATATTGAGAAAGCTCTGATCACATGAGGACACCTGGCTTCCCATCAGCACTGCAGTTCATGGGAAATAATCATGTGATCTAGGTGAGCCACATGATCAGTTCTTCCATACCTTACCAATACAATGTCAGCCACTGGGTATTGGCTTTCCAACAGCTAGCCTGCCACACTGAATATAATAAATTAACAGTGGCTGTAGAAAAACTGACTCTGAGGTTGGCCTTCACACCAGGCTAGTAATTTATAGAAGCTCTGATCATGTGGATTACTCAGGTCTCTTGATTATTTGCATCTCTGTTAGACAGATAAACATGTGTTGTCCTCTGTCAATAATCCCTCAGCACTTAGGAAGCTTTATAGTTAATTCCAGCGGAACCCAAGTTGTGGTCAGAATGATTTATTGCCACAATCAAATTCATTCACACATCATGCAGTCTTTATCTAACACGTTCTGCTGAAACCTCACCCATATGCCCTTGGGAATTAAACTATCGTGCAGATAATTTCTGAAGATTTTCTTTTCTGCTGCAATTAAAAGCCCACTTTACATACAGTAGTCATCTCATTTTTGTAATTATTTTCAAACAGTTGCAAGTTGCTTATATATTTATCCCGGAGCCACCTTACTATTCCCTGCTGGAATGCCGCATATGCAGAAATGAATCCTTTGAATAGTGTAGTGACAAATTTTATTCTGATATATCTATCGGGAGCCCGACTAAATCTCATCGGAATTAATTTGCCAGCAAGCCTAAATCTGTGTTCTGTTCATTGTTGGGTAGAGGAAGAAGAGATCAATTAATCAGTATATCGAGCAGCAGAGCAAGGCCATTATATTATGGTCTGCTAGTCAAATTACTTCACACATATATCCTCTGTATCTGACACCCTTGTATTTTGGGATGGAGGCAGTTCAAAAGATACAGCCAAAAAAAATGTCTTTGGCAGCATAATACCCTAATCTAAAGTAGGGATGTGGGAGATGGCGCGAGAGGTTCACATTTAAAGGCGAATCTACCTAATTCACAATACACAAATCAAAACACAGCTGTCCTTCAAAAAATTCACACAAAAATTCTGAATTTTTCAATGCAGTTCTCCAGCCAAGAAATGTGTACAAAAAAATTATATACTAGGGTAGAGGGCACATGAAATGCATATGGTTGCCAGTTTGTTTGTGTCTAAATGTAGTTAATAACATATGAAATTACAGTGTAGAATTGGGGGGGGGGAGTGTAACCAATTAATTTAAAAACTAAATACAACCAAAACCAGATTTTTAAAAATTCAAAGAAGGTCTATCTTCAGCCAAGTGTTGCTTATGCATGGCAATTTATCCCATGATAATGGCACCCAAGCAGTAAGCCAAATTTCAAGTGCCTTAAATAAAGAGCACCTAGTAGCACCCATTTTAGCCATGCCATGACTATGCTTCCCTGGCTTATTCGGACCGGTAGCAACCAGAATCTGCCCTATTCTCATGTGGACTGTCAGGTAGCATGGCCCAGTGATCCTGCCACTCAAAAAAGTACTATGGAAAGCAACCTGATCCCGAGGGGGTTAAATAACAGGCCTTCATTCAGAGGAAGATTTTTAAATGGCAGAGTTCTTAAAATAGCACTCACAAGCATACAAATTAGTCCTTGAAGCCTGACTTTTATTTTTAATGAGTTTCCAGGTATGATTGCAACAAGCCTCCTATTTAACAAGCAGAAGCTGATATCCCAGCTGTGTAATGTTCGAATGTCCCTCAACAAAAGAGAGACGAGAGAGAGAGAGAGAGAGAGAGAGAGAGAGAGAGAGAGAGCCTGCATACAAAAGGATAATGAAAGGATCTATGTCAAAGTTCGCCCACTGAGCACCTGCACATCAGAGACCCATAAGACTTTTTACCACCTTCTTCCTTCCCAGGTAAATACCTGCTCTCCAATGACTCTCATTGCCGGTCTCTACATACCTGGTAAATTAACCAAAACTGTTGCTTGGAAGCCTGGAGCAAAACAACAGTGACCACACAAGTGACCTCGCTTTGTGGCGAAAAGGCAAAATGATCTGCCTGGGAAGATCTAATTAAAAGCAATTAGCTAGTAGCCAGGTGAAACAGGTCACACACGGACCGCTCCCCTCCTCTCTTTTTGTATTGATCAATAGGTTTAGTTCTTTACAATAAAAATAATACATTTTATTAATTCACAAGAAGCAGGCTATAAGCACCAACACGACACAATCAAAGCAATTGGTTTCCCCTCTTTCCCCCAGAACAAAAGACAGATACAACACATTTTCCCATAAATCTATATGTGTGGTTGGCGGGTGCCAGTCATCAGGATGTTCATTTGAAAACAAAGGGGTGCCATTCCCCCCCCCCCAGAAAAAAGTCCCTATCAGTAGTGTCATTCTGGGTGTGTACTAGTTAATTTCTCAGAAAAAGAGATGGTTACCATTGTGTGATGTACAGATGATCAAGTCTTTTCTGGGTTGTTGGTTTTTTTGCCATGAGCAATCATGCCACTACCAGGAGAAAAGTGATAAGAAGTTCCTTGTGCAATAATTTAAGTTGAGAGTCTTTAATTTTTTTAAATAAACCTAGGCATGGGTCGCATTGTACATCCTGATTTGTAATTCTGCTTATTTCTGTCTTCTTGAGGTAGATGTGGTGGATTTTAAATTCACTTGTTTTTAAATAAAGAGAATAAAGTCAGCTATATTTCCACATGAATTATTTTATGTTCATTGCCTCAATATTTATGTGGAATTTTATTTATTTGCTTTATTTGAAAACTCAAAGCTTTGTGTCTCTCATTTCCCTGAACGTTTCAGGTCTGTACTAAGACTCATGAGAGTTGTACACCCACACAGTTTATGCTACGACAGCAGTTGTATAATGAAAATGGGCTGGTGTGTGTTTTTTATTTCAATTTAAATTAAAGCTACCTTTAATTTGCAATTTTAATATACTGTAAAAGATTAATATACAGCAGCAAGCTTGCCAAAGGAGATCTTTAATTTTAGTGTGAAGAAGGTCTTCTGTGAATGAATGTGACACCAGAGGAGGGAAACAGACAAAATCAAATGAAAGACATTATGAATGTATAATAATTTCATACACCATAAATTCTTCTAAAGAAAGTTAGCTTCTCAAAAGAGAACTTAGCTATGGCAGACTTTCATGATTCCTGCACCAAATTTTTTTTGTAAGCTCAATATCTATTCAACTTTTGCAATATCTATTCTTGCAAATTCACCCAGTAGATAAGAGTTGCTATATTTGTAAAATAAAAATAAAAATACAATGCAGTTTTAAAATATGCATTTTATTGGTGTTGGGGGGCAGTAATAGTATACAGGTGTGTGCATTTCATAAGACCCTTTCTCAGATAATTCATGGGATGGAGCAGGAATTTGGTTCAATTTGCATTTTCATGTGAACTTACATGATCTGCATTTTCCCAGACAATACACAAACTGTTTTGGAACAAGTTCTGTTAGTAAAGCTTTGGAACCATATTTTTGGTTTGGATAATTTTTCCCCAAGAAGAGTTTTTTTGCCTCAATGTCAGGGACCATGCTGAGGAGGGCTGCACTGAGGAGGAAGGGTGGGAGCCTCCCCCTCCTCCTGCTCCTGAATCTTCCGAAGAGCAGGATGACAGCATAGATTTGGAACAGTGGTTTGCAGAGGGACATAGTTCAAAAGGCAGAAGCTGGGAAATACTGGGTGGAGAACAGCTAGGAGAAGAAACACTGGGAGAGAGAGGGTTAACAGATTCACTGTCTCTGGAAAGTGTTCATCCGCTCTCCCCAAAGTCAAGAAGAACTGAGAAAGTGGCAGAACAGAAAGTACACAAAGCGCAGAGGGGACAGGCTCAGATTACAAGACGTAGAAGTGACGTGGATTAATAGGGACATAAGGGGGTGGATTTCTTAATTGGGAGCACTGCCCTTTCTAGGAAGCATGTTCTTTGTTCTCTCGCTGTGATTATTAAAGTTTCTAACTGGTAAGAAGACTCCTTTTCCTCTGCTTATCTCCTGCCACAGAGGGAGGATGCCGATTCCCTGAAGCCTGACACTCAAGCAGCAAAATGTCTTGAGCTGGTCCTGCTTCAGGAATTGACAGAAGACCCCTGACTACGGCCTGGGCAGGTTCCAATGATGCTGATCCTGAATGCCAGCTTTGATTTCATAGAATCATAGAGTTGGAAGAAACCACAAGGGCCATCCAGTCCAACCCCTTGCCAAGCAGGAAACACCATCAAAGCATTCTCGACATACGGCTGTCAAGCCTCTGGATTCCATGGGGTTACCTGCACATTGCATTTCTCTTTAAGCCTAAGAAACACTTATTTGCACAATTTCCCATTCAGCTATATGTACACGCATGCAGATTCCAGATTCCGCACTTGTGTACCCTCAACTTCACTGGAATTTAAATAATGCTGCACGGGATTGCAGCCCGCAATTATTTCCCGACTAAAACAGTTCAGCTATTTTATTCTTTCAGCATATACCGTGTAAACACTATTTATTTCCATTCTCTCACTTTTAAAATTCAGTTGTCAACCAAGCACCGAGGTGCTATAGTCAGCTGGTGCTTCAATTAACACCTTATTAACTTCCAGCAGTTTAGCTGGGAGCACTGGACCTTCCCTTCGATTTTCTAATTTGAAATTATACATTACATCATTCTTTTAAACGGTACTTTCCCAGCAAACGCCATTTGGCAATCTGCGCACAGCTATTCTTTAGGCCAGTACATTTTGCATCCTTCTCTGGAAAGAAGTTCTTTGAACATTTCTGTTAGCATTGCACAATTATGTGTATGTTACAAAGTATTATGTGAAATGCTCAATCTACCTCCATTTGTATTTGTCATGGGCATGCTATTGTAAACCTCCATTTAAAAGAAAATGAATTCAAGGGCAGTATAAAATGTTTATTCTATTCTATTTTGAATAAATGTAGGTCTGGGTACCATAGAACACTTTTAGAATCAATGGTGTTTTTGTGTGTGAAATCATACGCTATGGCCCCTTATTTGTCATAGTCTTCTTTAGACTTTCATAGTATTTAGAAAAAGCAATTTGTGATAAAAGGGTGGTACTCAATGTTAGTCCAACTCCAAATAGACCCACTGAAGGTAATAAACATGACTTACTTAGTTTCATTAAGTAGAGTATTTCTGAGTTGGACTTAGTGGAACACAACCCATAGTTTATAAATAGTTTCCCACCAATATTTTGGATTTTTAAGGGGGAAGGGAGTTTCATAAATGTATGAGAATGGAAAACCTGCCTTCAGGTTCATATACAGCATATTCATATTCAGTTAGAAGAGGGGACCCTAAATTAATGGGGGGAAATAGCCAAAGATGTGGGTAGTGCCTTATAGGGTTGTTGTAAAGCAAAGGTGGGGAACCTTTTCTGGTTGGTGCATCAGATCTTTATCTTCTTTATCCCAACAAGCCAAGAGAGTGGAAGCACACTGACATCATGCGTTTGCCTCTTTGCAAAAGGGCTTTCAAGCAACTCCACACTGCTCTTTGAACCTCTGGTTTTCAGGGGTTCATAGAACTGAGAAGGGCTGTTTGCAAAAGGGCTTTCAAACAGCCCCACACTGCTCTTTGAACCTCCAGTTTTCAAAGTAGTTTCAAACAGCAGTGTGGGTCTCTTTGAAAGCCTTCCAAGGAGGGCTTAAGCCATGGTTTCAATGGAAATTGCTTTCCGCTTCCAGAGCAAGGTGTGAGCTCACTGCAATGGTGCCCCCTACCCATAAAACCCAGCTAGTATGTGCTCTATCTTCTGGTGGGAGCCAAAAACAGTTCCCTTTCTGCCAGCCTTTGGATAAGCTTTTGAATATTTAGAACAGATATGACAGATGGATGTCTTAATGATACGTTTTAATTGTATTTTCTGGTAATTTAGTTTTTATATTGTTGAGATCTGTTCTGGCATCACTTGTGATGAGGGACAGAGTATAAAGTCTAAAAATAAAAAATAAAGTAATAACAACAATCACTCTTTTTCCCCTTGGTTGTTTATCCGCATATTCCAACGAGTGTCAATAGTTTTGTTAGGAATGGTCCTTGTTATGGTGGAAGTGAGGAGAGTGACAGCTTTTAGCATTATATTTAATAGGCATGGTGGCAAATGTATGCTCTCTAAGTTCTGCTCCAGGGGATCTGGAACAACTCCTGTAGCTAAAATTAAGAGGGGTACTAAATGAACTCTGTTGACATGCTTTATTTCCAACATGGGATTGTGGTACTTTTCTTGTGGTTTTGTTCCTAAAGTTGTATGTGATAGGTATTTTAATATCTATCATAATGGCTGTTTTAGGGCAGGCATCCCCAACCTTCGTCCCGCCAGACATTTTGAACTACAATTCCCATCATCCCTGACCACTGGTACTGTTAGCTAGGGATCATGGGAGTTGTAGGTCAAAACATCTGGAGGGCCGCAGGTTGGGGATGTCTGTTTTAGGGCTTCTGTTTCCCAAAATTTTATCTGGTCCATAGGAACCTAGTGTTTATCTAATTGGAGGAAATGTTTAGCAAACTGAAAACATATTTCTAGCTTCTTTTTATTGCCATGACTTCAAAATAAGCTTTCCCAGTAATAATGATGCTGTTGTTGTCGTTTAGTCATTTAGTTGTGCCTGACTCTTCGTGACCCCATCGACCAGAGCACACCAGGCACTCCTGTCTTCCACAGCCTCCCGCAGTTTGGTCAGACTCATGTTGGTGGCTTCGAGAACACTGTCCAACCATCTTGTCCTCTGTCGTCCCCTTCTCCTTGTGCCCTCAATCTTTCCCAACATCAGGGTATTTTCCAGGGAGTCTTCTCTTCCTGTGAGGTGGCCAAAGTATTGGAGCCTCACCTTCACAATCTGTCCTTCCAGTGAGCACTCAGGGATGATTTCCTTCAGAATGGATAGGTTTGATCTTCTTGCAGTCCATGGGACTCTCAAGAGTCTCCTCCAGCACCATAATTCAAAAGCATCAATTCTTCTGCAATCAGCCTTCTTCATGGTCCAACTCTCACTTCCATACATTCCTACTGGGAAAACCATAGCTTTAACTATATGGACCTTTGTTGGCAAGGTGATGTCTCTGCTTTTTAAGATGCTGTCTAGGTTTGTCATTGCTTTTCTCCCAAGAAGCAGGCGTCTTTTAATTTCGTGACTGCTGTCACCATTTGCAGTGATCATGGAACCCAAGAAAGTAAAATTTCTCACTGCCTCCATTTCTTCCCCTTCTATTTGCCAGGAGGTGATGAGACCAGTGGCCATGATCTTGGTTTTTTTGATGTTGAGCTTCAGACCATATTTTACGCTCTCCTCTTTCACCCTCATTAAAAGGTTCTTTAATTCCTCCTCACTTTCTGCCATCAAGGTTGTGTCATCAGCATATCTGAGGTTGTTGATATTTCTTCCGGCAATCTTAATTCCGGTTTGGGATTCATCTAGTCCAGCTTTTCGCATGATGAATTCTGCATATAAGTTAAATAAGCAGGGAGATAATATACAGCCTTGTCGTACTCCTTTCCCAATTTTGAACCAATCAGTTATTCCATATCCAGTTCTAACTGTAGCTTCTTGTCCCACAGAGAGATAAAAAAAAATTTTTATTGTCATGCCTTCAAAACAAGCTTTCCCAGTCACAATAGTTTTTTGGGATATATATGTTAGATCACTGGTGCTGATACCTGTTATTAGTTCTGTCATGAGATCTGCACTCCATAACATCTTCACTCCATAACAGATCAGGATCCCAAGACTTTCCCTGGAAAACCATAATCTGTTAGGTTTGCAAGAAAGCCATTTTGCTTACCATTTCAGATCTTTGTTTTCCACCTGATATTCAACATTCCAGAGCATGCTCAGCCCCACCCCATCAACAAATACAGTGGGGAGACTGAAACTGCCTCAGCTCCTAGGAGTCTATGCCTTTGTTAATGTTTCATGTCTATTGAAAAGGATATCAGGAGCCAGCCAATTCTTTGGCTGTATCAATTTAATCGGATTGTCCCAATCAGGCTTCTGTCACACCACAAACCTATCACAGTGTCAAGCAAATCCAGTGTACACACAGAGATTGAAGAAACATCTGGATTGATCATAATTCCATCCCATTCCTTAGTCATGTTATCATTCACCTCATGGTCAGGTTTAAAAAAAAATGCATTACGGGGGTGGGAGAGAGAGAGACAAGAGAGAGGGCAGCTGCTCTCAACTCAAAATGCACAACAGTGGAGAACCCCCTCAGGAGAAGTTCTGACACCAAGGACTTTTACCTCATTGACAGCACAACACAGCTTGTCTGCTTGGCTGCTGCTCTCAGAAAAAGAAATGGCAAAGGTTCAGGCCGTTAAAGGCGTGATTGATGGGTGCTGTCAGTCCCTACCTGTCAGCCTGCTGTAATGGCAGGAATGAGCAACCCTCCCGGGACTTGGCCCTTTGCAACGCAGCCACCAATCCCTTTCGATGAGAGTATAATATCTGGTTGCCACTCCCCCCCCCCCCCTTCCGCAGCAAGTGGCAGGCTGCAGAAGAACAAAATAAGTCACTCTAGTCCTGGTGATGCCAGGAAAGAGGCTTCCTGTGGGAGTACAAATAAGTCACTTAGAACACGCAAGGCAGAAGGTTCAGGGCAGATAAAGGGAAGCCTTTCTTTATATGCTACATAATTACAGAATTCATTGGCACAAGATGGTGGCGGCAGTGGCTACATGACTTAGGTAAAGGTAAAGGGACCTCTGACCATTAGGTCCGGTCGTGACCGACTCTGGGGTTGCGGCGCTCATCTCGCTTTACTGGCCAAGGGAGCCGGCGTACAGCTTCCAGGTCATGTGGCCAGCATGGCTAAGCCGCTTATGGCGAACCAGAGCAGCACACGGAAACGCCGTTTACCTTTCTGCCGGAGTGGTACCTATTTATCTACTTGCACTTTGACATGCTTTTGAACTGCTAGGTTGGCGGGAGCTGGGACAGAGCAACAGGAGCTCACCCCGTCGCAGGGATTCAAACCACCGACCTTCTGATCAGCAAGCCCTAGGCTCTGTGGTTTAACCCACAGCGCCACCCGCGCAACTTAGAATGAGGAAAATTCATAGAGGATGGAACTTGAAAGGCATTTATTTTGTATTTCCTTACATATCCTGCCTTCCTTCTAAATCTAAAACTGAGATAAAAGGTCTCCATTTAGGAGGCTTGTTGAAAGAGGGACATCTTCAATGGGCTCCAAAAAGGAAATGCCTAACATAGCTCAGTTGGTACATCATGAGCCTCTGAATCTCAGGGTTGTGGGTTCGAGCCCCACATTGGGCAAAATATTCCTGCATTGCAGGGGGTTGGACTAGATGATATTTGTGATACCTTCCAACTCTATGATTCTATATATAATGGGAGGGGGTTCCAAATGATGGGCAGCTCCACACTAAAGGCCAGATTCTGACCTGGTGAAGAAAGGATCTCTTGTTAGGATGGTATTTGCAGGATTCCCTCTCCTGCAGAATGAAGGGATCAGTTAGGCATGTAAGGGATAAGACAATCTTGTAGGTATCCTGGTTTTTATCTGTATAGGGCTTTGTACACCAGTCCAACACCTTGAATTTAGCCCGGTAAGCTAATTGGCAGACAGTGTTGTTATTTCTTGGTTATAGACTGCTATTCATTTGCAATACACATAGGCCCAAAACATGAAATGCAAATCCAATGCATCAGGAAACAGTCATTTTAAAGCCAAAGCGTAATTCAGCTCAAAAAAACTCATAATACAGCAGGGAATAAAAACATTCTAAGCCACAGTCCACCAACTCAGGATATTCCAAGGGTTTTGGTGAATAGATACATGATTAACTGGCAATGGAAGTTCAGCACTGAAGATGCCAGCTGCGTCTCAAGAGGCAAGGAATTCCGTAAGAGAGATGGTCCTGTCCCAGGCCACCAATATTCATAGGCAGAACCACAAGTAGGACTTCCTCTGAAGACCTCAAAGCTTGAGCTGGCAGAGAACGGGAAGAGGTGCTCCTTCAAGCTATTGGGACCCAAGCCATTTAGGATCTTATACCATAACCAACTCTGTGCTAAAAAGATGCAGAAGGTTGGCAACATCAACCCCACCAATTGGGAATCCCTTGCAGACCACAGTGCCTGGAGACAGGCAGTCAGGACATGCATCCACATGTGACCAGAGGAGGAGTGCAGAAAGAAGAAACGCCATGGTATATCTGCAGCAGCAGAACCAGATGCCTTAATCTGCCCCAGCTGCAACAAAACTTGCCTCTCCTGTGTCAGGCTCTACAGCCACAGCAGGTGCTGAGACCTTCTCAAAGTTTGACTTCACTCCTCCATTGTCGCCCAAGACAGAGGGACGCCAACAGTAACAGAAACATCAGAACCTTGAAATGAATCTGGAAGTGTATCAGCATGTGGTTCCCAGGCAATGACAAGTCCCAGACTTTCTTAGGTTTCAGTAAGGAGGTAGCCCCTTGCGTCTTCAGTCTATACCCTGAGACTAGGCATCAGAGGCAATGCACCAGTTGGAGAGAGCAAACGATGAAGAATAGCTTTTGCTTGCTTGTGGGCTTCCCCAAGGCATTTAGCTGGTTACAGTCAGAAAAAGAATGCTGAATGAGATAAACTTATGGACTGATCCACCAGACCCTTTATATCATGTCCTAAGGATATTCACCTGCCTTAAAAATAAATAAAAAAACAAGAAAGAGCACCACAACCAAGAAAGAGTTTTCGTATAGAAGAGTTAACTCTACAAAAGATTCAGGCAATAGACATTCAAATTCAAAGATGTGCTCCAGCGACTTCAGGTATTTCACAATTGTGAGTCTTTAGGGCAGAAAACCATCTAATTTTTATGTCTGCATTAAACCATTACCCATCTGGTGCTCTTGAGGTAGGGTGTAGCGTAGAACAGAAATAAACTTTTAAAACTGAGAATAAAATACCAGCGGAAGATCTGTTTATTCCATTGTGCACATATCAGAAGCAATCTGTGAGCAGGGTTTTTAATCATTCTGATTTCTCCTCAACCCAGGGTAACCATTGCAGCTGCCCAGCCAGCCCCCAGAGTTGTTGCTTTGTGGGTATATATATATATATTTTTGCAGCCCAGTAGCCTGCACATCTGGATTATCCTGCTTTAAAAAGGAGCGTTGAATTTTGAAAGATACAAATAAGTCTTGCATCAAAATGATTCCACAGCTCCCTAAGTTAATTAAATGCTAATTTTCTAGTGAGGTGACAACAATGGCAGGGACCTGTTATCAGCATGGTAGCTGGTGCCAGCAACCAATGAGAGAGCTTGTGCTATTATTAAACCCCATTCCTACATTAATTAATTACTTTCACAGCTGTATTATTCAGAAGTGGGACAGCAGTGTGGATGGTAGTTAAAGAGGAAAAATATACATTATTAGCAGTCATTTGTGATAGTTATTGTTTCTATGACCTTGTTGTTCTCAAAACCTCTTGTGTGTTTGCATTCCTGTAGTGCTACTTTAGAAAGAGCCATCGAGGGAAAACTCTCCTAAGTATAGGCTTCCTCTTGCTAAAGCCATTTCCGCAACTTAAGAACTGGGTACATGAGTGGAATGTTAATTAAGGGCAAGCTATTTCCCTGAAATGTGTGCATGCAGGGAAAATAACCAAGGAAGGACCTCTCCCTCATTTCCCTCGCAATCCAGGGGCAGGGAAAAGGTAGACGTAAGCTTATCATTCTGGGCTGTCAAAGGCAAGAAGACCAGCCCACCTTCTAAACAGGAGATTAACAAGTGACCAATGAAACCAAATTTAAGATAGCAGAATGCAAGAATAATACATTGCAAATATTTGGTAAGATTAAATAGGCAAGAACAAAATTTAACTTCCAGGTCCGTTGTGCTACGGAGAAGAGGGCCAGATCAGAGACTACAAGTTTTCTACAGTCACCCATGTATGTCCATTAGAGAGTGGGAGAGAGATTGCATCTTATCTCTCCACCCGCTCAGTGCTGGGGTGCACGAATCACACCAGTGGCATGCAGTGAATTTTTTTCATAGGGGAACAGTTAGGGCCAGAGGCACTGATGTACGAGGGCAATTGGGGTGAGGAACACAAGCCTGACCTCACGATGTCTCAAACGTCACATGTATGAGCATTTTGCCCCTCTCCCTAAGCCAGGCAGAAGCTTCTCAGGCTTTGGGAAGGAGGTGCCAGGTTTTAATACTTCAATACTCTAAGGCAGAGGGCCTTCTTGGTAGTGGCACCCGCCCTGTAGAATGCCCTCCTATCAGATGTCAAGGGAAGTTTTTAATGTTTGATGTTTTATCGTATTTTTCTGTTTGAAGCTGCCCAGAGTGGCTGGGGAAACCCAGCCAGATGGGTGGGATATAAATGAAAAAAATATTTTTATTTTTATTTTATTTTACTGGGAACACTTAGGGGACTAGCCTAGTCCACTGACCACACGCCACTGTCTCACACTAGTTCTTGTTCATGTCACTTTTGCATGCGTTCACTCATTCATCTTCCCCTGCTTGTTTCTGCACTAATCTGTGAATATATTTCTTAATCTGTTATATAAGATTTTTACTAAAGTTTTTCATAATACAATACAATACAATACAATATAGAAAACTAAACTAAATTTTAAAAGCTACAAAGTAATGCAAAAAGGATAAGCTGAATATGGAGTCCTTTCTGAAATCTTACTGCCCACAGAAGGTAGAAGCCCTTCCCAGCTCTCACCTGGGACCTTCCATTTCTCCTCCCAGCTTCTGCTGGCGATGGGACAGACGGGAGGCGGATTTTGCGATGTGTGCAGGTGAGTGATTTTTGGCAATCCCTCAACAACCCTGGGTAACCCCCCCCCCCAAAAAAGCTCAACAACTCCAGGCAATCCTCCACAAAAAGAAAAAAGCTCAACAACTCTGTGCCATCTCCCACCCTTTGAGTCTCCAAAAATAGGGGGCGTCTTATACATGGGGGCGTCTTACAGACAGAAAAGTATGGTATATTGCCAAGTCCTGTCCCCTGTGACACATCATTGTCACACTGTTTAGAGCCCTCAAAAAATTTGAGGGTGAAGGTCTGAAGTAGGGAGCCGTTACTACTTATAGAGGCTCCTTCACAATGTAAAGCCCTGATTGTGAAGGGCTCTAAATCATGCGGAGAACCCTCAGATTTCATGGAGGGCTCTAAAATGTGTAGGAATGATGAGCTGGAGGGGGTGGGGCTTTTCTTCATCTGTTTGTCGATACACAGGGAGAAACCTGAATAGGGATTTTGTCCAGGGCACTTGGTAGGGATATAGCACCCTAGGAAATCGATGCAAAATTTAGTTTTGGTTCCCCCACCCACCAACTTTACACAGAGTGGAAGAAAATAAATCAAGTTCTGCTTCCATTTCAATCAATTTAAAATGATGCTATGTGCTAATGATATAACAATATTTGCCCCAGGGAATTTTAAAGGACATTATTCGCCTGGTTTTGACTGGCACATTTAGTTAAACTGGTGGTAAATGCTTTCAAACCAACAACGTTTTTCTAACTATTATCTTAGCAATACCAGTCCAGACATCGTAAGCAACAGGTAGGGCACACCTGTAACAATTCCTTGGAGTGCTCTACACAGCAGATGTAATGATGTTCCATAAATGAATTCAAAAACCTGCCAGGATAATAAAGCTGTAATGTGAAAATCATACTTGAATCTGTGTGTGTGTGTGTGTGTGTGTGTGTGTGTGTGTTTGTGTCCTACTTGCTTGTTCAATTCACATAAATATTTTTGAATGCCTCTTCTTACAAACTGCAACAGAAAACAAGAGCAAGCATCTGATACACCTTTATGAATTTATTCCTATAGCTGCAGTGGGATTGCAGGTCTGTTTCATTTGCCCCAGTTCCTAGCTGCCAATATGATACAGTAATTTTCATTTATGTACAGGCAGAAACCGTTTTGTACATGGAGGTATTGCACCGAGCCCGTAAGTGACCTAAAAATGTCACAAAAAGGGGTGGAACGGGCTGGTGCAGAGGCACAATGAGGTGTTTTCAGGCTTTTTCAACAGTGTTTCAAATATACATGATTTCACTTAAACATGCGGTGCCTTGGAACCTAACCCCCACTTAAACTGGGCCTCTAGCACATTTTCTTTTGAAGCATCTGAGAAATGAGATGTAGGAACTTTGTTATTCTGGGATTAAGCTGCTTCTGTCACTACCTAGTTACAGATGCCCTTGTATTTTTAAAATAACAGAAGGTGGTTGGAGTGGGGGAGAGAAAATTTCCCAACGTAGAGTGAGATGTAACAGTGTTGAGCCATGATTATTTCATTTTGTTTCTCACTGGTGGTTTTATTAATTATTTTTAAGGTACTGAAGTTGGCAGGGTTTGCATCTTCTTCTGAAACTGTCTTTTGTGCAGATGGCATCAAACTGAAATATGCACAATCAGACCCTGTATTTTAGATATCCACTTCTCCCTAGATTTATTGAAAATCAGATCAGATCTGGTCGGGTCAGACACAGACGTGGAAACTGGGGTGAAGCCAAACTGCATAGTTTTGATTATATAAACAGAGAGAGTCATACAAGTTCTCCTCCCAAAGCCCTCATTGCAGTTGGGCTATATAGATTCATCTTAAAACCTTGGCTATATGTAAATGCATCTCTGTATTTTGTTTTTTTCATATATACAGAATACGATTTGTGCATAGTTCTGTTATTGTATGGTTATGTTAGTTTGTGCATGTTTATGATAAATCACTAAAAAAAATATTTTTTAGAAAGAAAATCAGATCTGACTTGGCCCATATTAGGAAGGTGTTGATGCCTCCAAGCCCTGGCATGCAACAATCATATCCTGCACAGATGGACTTCACAGTGGATCCCATCACCACCAACCCTCCACTTCCAGTAACTAATCCAAAGTGGAGGAGATACATCTGGGAGAGCCAGGTCACTGCCAAGGCAAGGACTGACACCTATAGACATTGGTGATGATGCCATTGCTAAGGCCCAGAAGCTAATGCAGACCCAGCATAGAGTCCGGGGTGGGGGGGAGGAATCAGATCTCCAGATGCCAGTTAATCCAGGCACTCTGGTTGATTTATGGACAGAGAAATCCAAACCACAGCTAGGGAGCTGTGGCTCAGACCTACAGTATCCTGGGACCTACTGCTAATGTCAGCAGCGGTGTTTGGGGCGTTGTAGCGTTGCTGTTGCGGTAACTATGGACTGATACAGGTGAGGGACCCAAACTGAACTCCACTCCGGGGAATGGAACATCTTAGGATTCAGCAGATCCATAACTGGCTGTGGTCTGACTCCATCCTGCAATTGCCAACTTTAGGAACCTACACTGGCTTTTGACAATGGGGACATTGCCGGTGATAGCTTTTCCATGAATGCCTCCATGATGGTGGAGTTCCTTCTACCTCCAGCAGATGAGATTAGCCACTGGATCCTAACCCCCTCTAGCAGCACAGATTTGGGGATTAGTCTCCCTCTCTTCTTTATTTGCATTTATCCTGCCTTACTATGTAGCGCGCACGCGCACGCGCACACACACAGGGTTGGACTCAAGTAACTTTTACTCAGAGTAGATACATTGGAAAGTTAGTCATGGTCATTAATTTCAATGGGTTTGCAAGTTAGTTGAATACAACCCTATATATTTTCATATATAGGGCGATGTGAGGGCGATCTGGCTGCGACATCTGTCACCCCATTGATCTCCAGGGTTGATTCGGCTGATCTGGCTGGCTAGGCGGGTGTCCCCTTCCTCCCTCACCGCTCCATGTGCGTCCTTCCCGAAGTTGCGCACTCGGTGGAAGAGGACGACCATCCCAGATAGAAGGAGTGTACCGTTCTTCGGTCAAGGGTATACGATAGCTGCGCTCCCCTGCTAGAACCTCCAAACAAGCTCAAGGTCCATATTTTCATTTTATTCTTATCTCTTTTGTTTTTGGTAGTGTTTATGCTCGGTTCTGAGGGGTGGTCATTTGTATTGAAAATGTTTCAGTGACTGAATTGTCTTTCTGTATTTCATTGATTTTTGTAAATCACCCAGAAGACTTGGGTCTCGAAATGGAATAAGCAAATAAATATTACACACACACACACACACACACACACACACACACACACACACATTACACACACTGTATATCTTCTGAAGGCGGATGATGTGGGCATGGGTGAGCTCAGAATTGGCTGCCCACCCCAGGAACAAAACACTTTTTTGTTTTCTAATTCCTGTGGTTTCCAATATACATCTTGAGTACCTTTCAGCATCCAGCATCTCTCTCACTATTTGTGCCATGTGTGAGTGCTAACAAGGAAGGAGAGAAATCAGATGAACGTGTTTGTCAATGTAGAGTTTACATTTACCTTAGAAGAGTTTGGATTTGATATCCCGCTTTATCACTACCCGAAGGAGTCTCAAAGTGGCTAACATTCTCCTTTTCCTTCCTCCCCCACAACAAACACTCTGTGAGGTGAGTGGGGCTGAGAGACTTCAAAGAAGTGTGACTAGCCCAAGGTCACCCAGCAGCTGCATGCGGAGGAGCGGAGACGCAAACCTGGTTGCCCAGATTACGAGTCTACCGCTCTTAACCACTACACCACACTGGCTCTTAGAGAACAATTTAAGTGAAAACATTTGTGATCCTCACCTTTGGAGTTTCCTTTAGGTGCCCACCAGCCAGCCATGCAAGGAAATGTGTGCTTGTGCCAGTAACGTTTAGTTTCTCGTTTCTCAACAACTCAAATGAGCCTGAAAAATGGGCTATTTATACCAAGCAACAAAACCACAGGCCATTCTAGATAACATAGATTTGCCTCCATGTCCTGCTCTGAGTAGACCCAGTAGGCTTAACTTAATCATCACAGAGCTACCATTCCCAATAAAAAAAAATACTTTTTAAAAAACCAGTTTTAAAAAATCAACCTTCCTTCTCAGAAAGCTTTACAAATTGTAGTACTGTGACAGGAAAAGAGGTGTCTACTAAGAACTCTCAGCACCCATAACAAAATGCAGCTCCCATGAATCTTTGGTGGAAGCACTGACTATTTAAAGTGGTAGGATACTGTGGCATGATGTACAGATGGGGAAGTCCTTTGATTTTAATAGATCCACTCGGAGAATGACTTAGCTTGATATAACCCCAAAATTCTGTTTGTAGAGTTTGACCTTCAGAGCTATCTACTAATGAATAAATTCCTTATCTGCCAAGGGAAATGCATAGCTGTCAAGTTCTCCCTTTTTTTTAAAGGGAAATCCCCTTATGCTGAATAGGCTTCCTCGCGAGAAAAGGGAAAACTTGACAGCTATGGAAATGTAATTTTGCAACCAACATGAATGCAAACTTGCATATTTTTATTGTTTGCATAATTTGTTCTTCGGCTAGACAGGGGAGGAAAGTTGCTCCGCATGCCACTCCAACCTACCTGCTCATTTGCCCTAGTAACTTCTGAGTTTCTCCGGGTACCGCCCAGTTTTAAGTCACCGAGTTTCTCCAGTTGGTGGATACTGTGCTGTGTAACAAATCCCGTGCTTCTACATATCCATTGAATATACACAGCTTCAATGAACCCAAGAGTGTTCATTGCAGAGCAGAGCAGAATCCAAATTCCTTGGATGCATGCAACCTGGATATTCCCGCAGAGATGCAGGTGCTTGTGGGCTATTATACTTGGTCTCTGTGTCTTCTGCTCGTGTTTCATTTGATTGGTTCTCTTTGTCAGCAGCTGCAACCAGTTCCATTCACGCTGCCAGCTTCAGCATAAACCAATTGCAAGATCAATTTTCACTTTGCTGCAGAGGAGTTGCAAGGCAGTAAAACCTGATCATGTGGCGTTTTCCATGTTACTAGCACATGTCATCTTGTTTGGCCCCGAGTGTTCCAAGTATATACATGCATGCGATGCGTATCATTCCCATAGAAAAAGACCCACTCTGGTTTCTCTTCAGATAGTATAAATCTTTTGCCTTTTACTGAAAAAGACCCACACTAGCACAGTGGAAAGAGGACCAGACCTAAGGAATCCAGAGTTCTCATCCCATCTTAGCTATGGCCCCACTATGTATGCCCTCAAGACAAATATATGTGCATGCATCTGTTTTTGAATCGCTTACATCTGTATCACACTCTTCCTCCAAATCCTTCAGGTCACCCACCTCACTATTCACATGCCTGAGAGTTATGCGCATTTCTGCTCTGCTTGTGAAAAGTTCTGTAGTCTAAAAGCTGACACCAACATTGCCTCAAGAAAACACATCAGCTGCACTACTCTTTGTTCACGCTAAAGAGTGTAAATGAGTGAAATGTTAATCAACAGGGTTGTTGTTGTTGTTTAGTCATTTAGTCATGTCCGGCTCTTCGTGACCCCATGGACCATAGCACGCCAGGCACTCCTGTCTTGCACTGCCTCCCACAGTTTGGTCAAACTCATGTTCGTAGCTTCGAGAATACTGTCCAACCATCTCGTCCTCTGTCGTCCCCTTCTCCTAGTGCCCTCAATCCCCCTTCATGGATCAATGCCTTGTCGTGGCGAAGGGGCTTGAATAACTCAGAGAAGCTATGAGCTATGCCATGCAGGGCCACCCAAGATGGACAGGTCATAGTGGAGAGTTTTGACTAAACGTGATCCACCTGGAGAAGGAACTGGCAAGCCACTCCAGTATCCCTGCCAAGAAAACTCCATGGACAAATCAACAGGGTTAGGTGATTTGAACTACAGTATAGGAAGGTAATAACAAAATGCATACTTTTTTTTAAAAAAAAATGTACTGTAATAAATTGTTGGGAAGGATTGTGTGTTTATCTGATACGGATAATTTACTATGGAATCTGTTTGCAATTAGTTACTATATATACAAAATTATGTCGCTATTATGATGATTGGGACAAGTTTGCTAGGAAATGCATTTCTCCCTTAAAACAACCATTCCTTAGGCTCACCTTCGAGCACACACATTCTGGCATAAATGTGCCATCCTTTAAGGCTTTCCTCTTGCTGTCGTGCCAGAAGCCTTTATAAATGTGAACTGAGATGCCACTATTTCCTGCTCAAAGCAAGGCTGTTTGTAACAACTGTCTCAAGAGTTCTCACCGGCTTAATGAGCTGGTAGCTGCTTGTTCTGGAAAGGCAGGCAATCATATGTCTTTATCTGTTCATTAATCTTAGCCATTCTCAAGCTGCTCTTCTCTGGCAATTCTTTACCTTTGTGCCGCATCGCCTCTCCCTCAAATGCCACTGAGTTGCGATAAATAAAAGTCGAGAGTTCCAGGGCTCTTTTGTAGCATTATTAAATCTAATAATGAATCCAAAATGTTGGCAACTTATCCTGAGAGGAGATTTCCTTATAATTGGATGTTGGTTTTTTGCCTCTGCCCCGTGTCATTTCAGGAGATAATGTCTTCAGAAAGCTGATCTATTGAGGTGTATCTCAATCTGACAATCTATTTGTCATCGAGAGATTACTCCAGGAAAGCAAGGCACACTAATTTAAGTGCAACTTCCAGCAGGTCCCCTATTGTGCTGCAAAAAGATGCCGTGGTAAACTGAGTGCTTGGCTTCAGAATTCATGAAATCAATTTTGTAAACATGGAAACTCAATGTGCAGCTGTCACACAGGGTACTCCAGGATAAATGTACTCTGGGATAAAGAGTACCCCAGGATAAATGGCTTGAGAACTTCAGCTCTAACGTGTCTATTAACCACTGTTTCATTGCTTGAATCCATAAATGAATAAATCCATTTCCTTACTGGGCTCCATAATGTCTGTTAAGAGCTCATTAAATGTTTCCAAAGAAATACTTGGTTGAAACAGTGGTCCTGGAAAAGGGTTTATCGAAGTTCAGTGGTGCCTCGCAAGACGAATTTAATTTGTTCTGTGAGTCAATTCGTTTTGCGAAAAATTCGTCTAGCAAATCCCATAGGAATGCATTGAAATTTATTTTATTTTATTGCCCATAGGAACGCATTAATTGAATTTCAATGCATTCCTATGTGAAACCGCGATTCGCTAGACGAATTTTTCACAAAACGAATTCGTCTTGCGAGGCAACCTCCGATCGCAAAACCCATTCGTCTAGCGAAAAATTCGTCTAGCAGGGCATTTGTCTAGCGAGGTACCACTGTACTAGGAGAATGTACTCTCTTTGGGGAGTATTGCTGTACCAATTGGGGGCAGAGTTTGGCAGGCCCTGCCGGTATTTGTTAACACGTGTGATTTCTCAAAGTGTGGGCGCTGACACCCCCCCCTCCCCGGAATGCTAAGATGAAGTCACAAGCTCTTGACCCATTAAAGCCTTAGGAATGATGCTTACAATTACATTAAAATGTTTATCCTCCATTCACTGAGATAGACACCACTTCAAATAGTCCAGGAAATAAAATAAACATCCCAAATGCTACTATTCAAAGATCTTGGGGAGTTGTGATGGGTGTGTGTGTATGTGTGTGTGTGGCTGTAAATGTGTTTTTGTTTTGTTTTTATGGGATGGCATTCAATTTCATTGTACTATCTAAAGTATCTACCATCTGTCTGTCTGTCTGTCTGTCTGTCTGTCTATCTATCTATCTCAATTCATTACCCTCAGGTGAGATGCTAGGGACCATTTGAAAATTAGCAGGGGTGGCTCTTTTCTGGGGGAAGGGCCAGAGATCCGCGATAGAACATCTGTACTGCATGCAGAATGACCCAGATTGGATTGAGAGACTTCTGCCTGAAACCCTGGAGAACCTCTGCCAATCAATATAGGCAATACTGACTATATGGACCAATGATCAAACTCAGTATAAGACAGTGTCCTATGTCCCCTTCCCTTTAACACTACAGATACTATATGTTACAAATGACTTAATAGAGTCAAGTTCAAATGGGTGAAATGGTTTATCTATTACAGTGGTACCTCGGTTTACAAACACGATTGGTTCCGGAAGTCTGTACTTAACCTGAAGCGTACTTAACCTGAAGCGAACTTTCCCATTGAAAGTAATGGAAAGTGGATTAATCCGTTCCAGACGGGTCCGCGGAGTACTAAAACTGAAAATACTCAAACCGAGGCATACTTAAACCGTGGTATGACTGTATTATTTTTTGGTCAAGAAACGTCTGGACTTATTAACAAGGCTTCTGTCTAAAACCAAAGGGCAAGTTTCCCTTCCTAAGTTCTTTTCCTGATTTCTGTAGACCCAACCATAACTGGCTAATGGCTGGTATAAAGGCTAAACACTTTGACCCTCCAAGTATGTTTACTAGAGATATGAACTTTCTTCCTGATATGTGTCCTTCGGATTGCAGCCTTAGCAATTCCTATTTTCAGGAAGTAAAGTGGAATGTTGATACATGAATTCACCTCCACAATTTCACCAAATTATTTTGGGGGGGTGAGGTAAACACAAAAAGGGGAAAAAATAGGACAGTGTTTTAATAATTATATGTTTGTCTTTGATTTAACATGCAAAGCAAACTGAATACAATTATCCAATAGCCCCCAAAGTTACAAGTTTTAAAGGCTATTGCAGCTCCCAGGTACTTGTCTGGTACTAGTAATTGCAGTGCTGCCCAAACTGGCAATAACTGATACTGTTGTCTCAACTGGGGACAGTAAACAGATTGGCCCATTTTTTAAAAAATAAAAAGGCTCCTACAATGTAACATTTCACAGTTGTGCATGTTTATTCATCCAAACAAGCTACAAAATAATGCTGAGGCATCTGTTTGAGAGACACTGGAACCTAACATTTTGGCTGTCTCTTCACAATTTTGGGATTCAGTAAACATTAGCAGAGAATGGTACTGGTTAAGGACATTGACTTACCATATAAAGTTCCTTTTCCCCTTCTTGGAAACATTTTAAATCTATGTGTTATTATATAAAACATGGCACACTGAGGATAAATTAAATGGTCACATAAAAAGATATGCATTCACAATATTATTTTTATTATTATTAGAGAGAGAGAGCCAGCTGCTGCCATGCCAAGCGAGGGTTTTTACCGGGTGGTGGGGCTCAGCTTGGGAGTTGCAGGGGGTTGCGCCAGTGTCACCCCCCTCCAGGGTGGCACCTGGGGCGACCCGCCCCCAACGCACCACCCTTGCTACGCCAGTGCCCCTAAACAATTTTTAAGAAAAAAAAGCACTGGGTACAAGGAACAAGGAACAATCAAACACCCCTCCACTCCCACCCCAAGGAAAGCTGGTGCCATGACAAATTGCTAGGCATTTGTCATGGCCCACACCCCTTGGAGCCCTATTATGCTCTGAAACTGCTTGGTTCTGCTACTCTTCCTCCTTGCTAGTCCTGCCTGTTCACCTGCCCTTTCTGGCATGCAAGCAATGACAAAAGGGAGGAGATGGAGAAGCAACATCCATTTCCCTTGGGCTCACTGTCAGGCTGGTGTGCAGGAACGTGAGTGGGCAGGGGTGCATTGAGGAGGAAAAGGAAGGACTATAGTCATCACTAGTGCACTATGCAAACACTTGATCTCATAATTCTTCCCCCACAGATGGGAGAAGTCATGCAGGCTGGGTGCCAAAGTGCAATGATGGTGCCAGTTCTCTAAGCTGCATGAACCAAGACCCCGGTTTGTTTATTGTTCCATTGAGAGGGGAACCTATACAAATAATCATAGCCATTTTATTCATTTGCCAATTTCATTCTCACAATTACAAGCAGAATTCACTACACACACAAAAAAAATGCCAGGAAGCATTCAGAACACTACCTCTCTCTCTCTCTTTTTGCAATTTCAGTCAAGTACCATATTATCATTTCTTTAGTCATAAAAAACCTGAATTATCCTGCCAAAAGAAGTAAAACTTTACATGTAAAGTCACCAATTTTTCAGTTTGGATTGATCTGCATTGTGTTTCCTGTTTTTGGAATGTTTTCATGTTATTATGTCTTTCAACTTGGATGCATTATAATAGTTGACTTTCAAAATCTTTATGACAAACAACAGCGAAAGAAACACCTATGATTTGGTCCACAGACTGAGCAGAGTAGCTTTATGGTCAGGATGTTAAAATGAATTTCAAGGCTTCAATAAACATATCAAACAATTCTCTATTAAGCTTCCATATCCTAATCAGCACAGGGCTTCTCTGATGCCCCATTAAAATGAATGAACCATGTGAACAGCATCATAAATTTCCCAACCATCAATTCTGCACAAATTCATCACAAGTAAAAAAAAATGTAGACCTTATCATATACTCAGATGCATTTTTTGTATTATCTATTTTTCCTTGGAGCTGAGGGTTTTTTTTTGGGGGGGGGGGACTTATACAGTATATTTAGAATTGTATCATACAAGAAAGTATGAAGGAGCCAGGGTGTTTCAAATTTACTGGGAATTTGTATGGGAAAGGTTTGCTAACCGCTATTTGAACTTATGAAAAATGACTGCCTAATTGCCAAAGAGATTTTTTTTAAAAAAACAACAAAACAACAACAACCAGCAACCATGTATCTTCCATGTTGATATTGCAAGAGCAGCAATGGTATAATTAAAACAGAATTTCAACTTTATATTAATGAAGCAATGCGCTAATTAAAATCAACATCGACTGAACTTTCTATTTACATTCGTTAAGATAGCCCAAGAGGCAAGGAACTCTGCTTCAGAGGCATATGTGAATGCTTGAGCTTCTGTCATCCAGGTGCCATTTCTGACAGAACACATGTGCCTTGAACAGTTGGCAATGAATGAAAAAGATGACTGCTGATATATATGCACAAAGGAGCCAGGGTGACACTGAAAATAAACTTCTTTTTTAAAAAAGGAATAGAAGGGTTCTTCTAAACAGAGAGGTTTGGCGTGTGATTCTATGTATAGATGTGCTACAATTACAAATTATTAAAGCATGCTTATTTGGGAAGTGTTTCTTCTGGCAACTCTTGATAATTTGGAAGCTTTGGAACGTAGAGCTTGATCAGAGTTGACTCCAAGTAGCTTTTACTGAGTCGAGGCTCTTCACATTCTATGCAAACATCCACTGAAAGCCACAGCAGAGAATGCTTTGATGGTATAGCATCTAGATCAAGGGAAGTAATAGTACCACTGTATTCTGCTCTGGTCAGACCTCACCTGGAGTACTGTGTCCAGTTCTGGGCACCACAGTTCAAGAAGGATACTGACAAGCTGGAACGTGTCCAGAAGAGGGCAACCAAAATGGTCAAAGGCCTGGAAACGATGCCTTATGAGGAACGGCTTAGGGAGCTGGGTATGTTTAGCCTGGAGAAGAGAAGGTTAAGGGGTGATATGATAACCATGTTCAAATATATAAAAGGATGTCATATAGAGGAGGGAGAAAGGTTGTTTTCTGCTGCTCCAGAGAAGCGGACACGGAGCAACGGATTCAAACTACAAGAAAGAAAATTCCACCTAAACATTAGGAAGAACTTCCTGACAGTAAGAGCTGTTCGGCAGTGGAATTTGCTGCCAAAGAGTGTGGTGGAGTCTCCTTCTTTGGAGGTCTTTAAGCAGAGGCTTGACAGCCATCTGTCAGGAATGCTTTGATGGTGTTTCCTGCTTGGCAGGGGGTTGGACTGGATGGCCCTTGTGGTCTCTTCCAACTCTATGATTCTATGATTCTATGATTCTAGACGAAGGTCCCACTGGGAGAGGGAAGAGCAGTGTAGTGACCCATCTGTTTCCATTAGCTCCAATCTTAAAATATTTGATTACACCTCTCTTGTCTGGTTCTTGGTTCTCTGATGGCCATACTTGAGCACAGTTTAATTTGCTGTTAGGAAATAAATCCAAGTATATCAACTTGTATGCCAATACCATAAATTACCTTTAATTATTTTCTCTGTAAAAATCTGCTTTCTTTGCAAATGGAAACTCAAGGTGGTTAACTCAAGGTGATCTTTGCAAATTAGTTTTTAAAAATCCCCATGAATTAAGACTGCTTGGTTGAAATTGACACTTGCAGAGGTTGCAACCAACCTATGCTACAATCCTATACAAACCTATCTGGGAACAAGTCCAATTGAACTCAGTAGGTCTTACCTATTCATTAATTGTCCATAAATTGTGATGTCCTGGTTAGCATCCTCTGGACTCCTTTGAGCTCTGGATCTTGGCATTGGGCTGTTTTGCAGTTAATAACAATGAGCGTGTTCCAGCCAACATCCAGCATTTTACAATCTCCTTATTCTAAATGGGATTTAAGCACATTTTACTCTCTTACTGAAATCAATGCAACCTATGTGTGTTTTTGCAGCATCATGCCCAATGGTGCAAGAAGGTACACTTGATGCATTAATATGGAGAAGATTGTGCTGGTCTAGTCGAATCCCTCTTCTCCAGCTTGTCTACACTTTTTGCTCGCAAAGTCAAAGTAAACCTTGGCATACTAATATTTGCTCTCACTAATTACTGGGTATGATCCAGCTATAGTTAAGCTCATTTAAATTCTCACTGGTATTGGTCTAAGAATTATACATATGCTTGAACCTTTCCTACTGCCTTTAATGCAACTTAACATCGTTAATAATGGAAGCATGCCCACAGACAGCACAGACAATGTAACTTCATCCAGTTCCATCCTATTTGGTTTCGGTTTGTCTTGTTCTTTGTGACTTCTACTTGTTGCCATCCTTTGAAAATAACAAATTAATTCCAAGATGAGTCCAGGGAAATCAGAGTCTGCCCTCCAACATGGTAATGCTCATAAATGTAGGAAACTATATTCCGGAATCAAATATTTTCCAGCTCAAATTATGAAACAAACTATGAAAAGGGTCTACATCACTCAATAAACCAGGCTGAATAACAGAGGTTTGGTCAATGGGCTTCATCATTAAAACCTGTAAGCCTTGCTACAATATTCTCATGAGTATCAAAAGTGTTCCAAAGTGTTCCAAACTTGTTCAAGTTATGGCCACCTCCATGAAGAGATGGCTTGTTCATCATAATCTTCTTTTCTAGAAAAGAAAAAGCTTGCAAAAAAAGACATCTGCTAGTTTTCATCTTGATCCAGTTCAAGGTCAACCTCTTCGGAAAGGTTAAGATAAAAGAAAGCATAACATGCCACCAGAAATACCAATATAGCTGCAAGGATGAGGCTGACTTCCTGTAGCAATGATAAGATAGGGGTTAAAAAAAGTTAGATATGTCATCATTTCAGTTTAATTAAGAACAAATGACATTTTTCATTTATAAATGCATTAACATTGTATGCAATTTACTCAACACATTGTGAATTCTCATGGTAGGAAACTTACCCTGTAATTTACTCAAGCACAGTTTGATGCCCCTCCTCATGCAAGGCCCCACTGTAAGATCAACAGCAAAGAGCTACAAGTTTACTTAACCAATGTCAAAATGCACTTTAAAAAACAACAACCATGAACAAACACCCTGACCAAATAATGATATAATCTAAATTGAAGACTACTATTGGTTTGTTGGTTTGTTTTACCACATGAGCAAACCTGGATGTGAGGGGCAAGGGATATTGCGAAGCCCCTCCCCTCCTGAGTTCCAGCCCAGCCCCGAGCGAGGCTGAAAAGAGGGAAAGCTCCAGCTCAAGTGGGGAAACAGGAAGTAGTGTCCAAGGCTCTGGTAGGGTAGAAGAGCCATCGTCCCAGGTGGGACAGGAAGGGGGAAGGAAGGGGGGCAGACCAGTCCCCCCAACTCCGGAACTTCGCAGAAAGCGTCGGGGGAAGAGGATGTGTCTTTGTAAATAGCACTGCCATCAGCACTGTAAATACTCAGCACCAATAAAAGATAAAATGCAGAGCTGTGTAGAGTCGTTACTCTGAAGTAGCCTATTCCGGCCACCGTGACACTAGCCTTCCCCATGATCTTGAAATTTCTAAAGGGCTTTCACATGGAAGATGGAGCAAGCTTGTTTTCTCCTGCTCTGGAGGCATGAAGCTACAAGAAAGGATATTCCAACTAAACATCAGGAATAACTTTCTGACAGCAAGAGTGGAACACGCTCCCTTCGGAGGTAGTGCACTCGCCTTCCTTGGAGGTTTTTATAATAATAATAATAATAATAATTTATTATTTATACCCCGCCCATCTGGCTGGGTTTCCCCAGCCACTCTGGGCGGCTTCCAACAGAAGTATTAAAATACAATAATCTATTAAACATTATAAAGCTTCCCTAAACAGGGCTGCCTTCAAATGTCCTCTAAAAGTCTGGTAGTTGTTTTTCTCTTTGACATCTGGTGGGAGGGCGTTCCACAGGGCGGGTGCCACTACCGAGAAGGCCCTCTGCCTAGTTCCCTTTAAGCAGAAGTTGGATGGCCATCTGTCATGGATGGGGTCCCTTCCAACTCTACAATTCTATGATTCGGTGGTTAACATGCATTAACAGTAAGGGCTAAAGTAGATGTGATATTAATGCATTTTTTATGTTTAACACACATACATCTTTATTAGCGTAAATACTGTAGCTGTGGGGGTGAAGAACAGCACAGGATTTTTGGAGGTGAAGAATTCAATCCCTTTTCCCCTGCCACTAATCTGATGACAACCCCCAGCCCTCAAGCTACTGCTTTGGCCAACAACTTCTATGAAGGCCAACAGGACCAACCACTCGGGTGAGGCTGGGGCTTTTCACTGGAATCACAGCAGAAGCAGAGGCTTCATTTCTCTCTCTTCATCCACTGTGGCCCTAATCTTGTTCAACCCCCCCCCTTTTTTTTTCAAACTGCACATTTTTAAAAAGTGCATTTAAAGTCGCTTCTAGTCTGGTTATCAGTACTGAATCTGGTGACCATGAGGCTAAAGAAGAAAGATTACTGTATAACAGGCTTAGCAAGCTTTTTGCCCAGGACTCTGAAGAGGGACAGAATTCACAGAGTACTTTAAAGGTATCCAAGTGCGCGCCAGCAGCATCACACATTTTTAACAGCACCCTCTCCCTAGGCAATATGTGTGAACTTTGAAAGTTCCCTATCTTTTCTGGGAGCTGGGAAGCAACCTACCATACCGATTTTAAAAAATGTTAAGGAACCCCCCCCCAAGGCACTTGGAACTTATTCTGTAAAATGAGCTTTACAGCTCTCTAAATTATAGCCCATGTCTCAAACTTACTGCAGGAAGAATGTGGGGCAGGTGGACAAAGACCAGGGCTCTTCCACCTTCTGAAAAGACTATTTAAAGCTAAGAGCCATTGTACCCACGCAGTTTCATCTAATGCTGGAAGGCTGTGACCTGACACAACGAGGACTGGCTCTAGGGTTGACATGCATAAATGAGGCCTTTGGGAGGACATCTTCCTCATTTGAACGGCATACATAATTAAGGCCTCTCTCACACATACGTGTTTGCACATTGTGTAACTCGAGCCTACTTTATATCTTTGAGCTGGATTTAATGATTTTCACGTAGCATGCAAGCTCTCTCTCTCTCTGCAAGCACTTCTGAAAGTACTCACATCAGAGAAAGCAAAATAGTGTCACCCCGAGAAAGAGTTAACGTTCCTCTGTCAATTCCCCCCCCCCAATCGCAAACTCCTCTGGAACACACTTCATTTGCATTTACATGAATCCGCTTTATATTTTATCAGTATTTCATATCCATAATTCAGTACATGCCACCGCATACACTTTTCAAATATTATCGCTTCTTCGGGCAAAGATTTCTCAGTGGATTGTCATTCTGCAGGTAGCAGAAATTTCCTCTTCCACACAAATAATGTGACTCACAGGTTTGAAAAAACAACGCCATTTAAAAACTGCTGGCATGCTTTCGTTCCCAACCCATAATTATAAGGATCGTCAGGTTAGTCTAAACTTTGGAAACTTCTCTTGGTTTTATCTAATGGAATTTCAAAGAAAATAGCTATGTAAAATTTGTTTTCAGAAAGAAATGGGAATAAAAAAGAAAGAAAGCGATGGGGGACTGCAGGCACATGTCTTCTCTATGTCAAAATGCAATGGTCATATTAGGCAGAATCCATTCATTTTCTTGTATCTACTACAGTTGTGCTCCTAGACCAGGCACCCCCAAACTCGGCCCTCTAGCTGTTTGGGGACTACAATTCCCATCATCCCTGACCCCTGGTCCTGTTAGCTAGGGATGATGGGAGTTGTAGTCCCAAAACAGCTGGAGGGCCGAGTTTGGGGGTGCCTGGTCTAGGAGCACAACTGTAGTAGATACAAGAAAATGAATGGATGCCTGTCCTAGACCTACCTGGGCCCAGCCATACTGCTTAAGGGGCTGCTGGGCAAAATTACCTCAGGTAACCCCACTCTCTGGGTTGTTCATAGTCTTCTGATTTCCTCTATCCTTCCTTGCTCTCCTCCTCAGCTTCTTCTTTCTTGCAATCTGATAATTAGGGGCAGTAGAGAAGAAAGGAATGAGCACCCTTCTCTTTACTTTGTCAAAAAAAATGGGGGAAATCTGCTATACTCCAGAAGGTTAGAGAATAATCCAGAACATACTTAGTGAGGCAGGGCATGCAGGTCACTGCAGGAGGAAGGAAGTTCTTGCAAAAATGGCCTCCCTCATTTTTCTGCTGACAAATTCCCATCTGGCAGCTGACAATCACCATTGGATGCTACCCTATGTAACAAGCACTGCTTGTTTTTAAGGGGAAAGTGTGACAGAACTAAATAAATTCACAGTAAGGATGCTGACTCTATTTTTTTGTTGAGTAACAGAAAATCATTTCTGATTTGCAGCATAAGATAAGGCGTTTGCAGAGTAGCCGGATGAATCCTTTGCATCTGTCTTTGCAGATAGGGCAGATCCCCTGGCTTAAACTAACTTTTATCAGAAGAAAGACCAAGGAGCTGAGGGAAATGGGAGTTAGAAGAGATGGCTGTGTTCTACCTTCGCTGCTGGAGGCAGTAAGCCTCTGAATACCAGTTTGCTTGGAATCAGAAGTGAGGAGAGGGCTGCTGCACTCAGTTCCTGCCTGTGGGCTTCACACAGACATCTGGACTTGACAGGCCATTGGCCTGATGCCTTTCTTTTAACAGGAAAACTATTTACGCATGGAGAGGTTTTAATAGACATAGGAAAGCACATAAATTTTGCAGTCTACCACAGTCATCCTGCTTCAACAACACAGAGTCAAAAACACTGGATATTTATTGCCCACAAGTTACTGTGTTGACATTATCAACAAAAGATAAAAATCACTCATTGGGGAAATTAAAAAGTATTAAATGGCAATGACTAAATGAAAGTTTGTTACTTTCAATCCAGCATAAAAATGATAGGCAATCAAAATGTGACAGGATAGACTAATTAGCATGCCAGTTTTGAAATTAAAAGTACCCTACTGGGGTTGGTTTAGAAAAGTTTAGGGCCCGTTTCAAAGTAAGGGGGGGAACCATACATTTTTTTTAAAGAGCAAAGTTTGTGCAAAATGCCATCCCTGGTGAAAACTCAACCTGTCTACCTGGGTAAATAATAGGAAAATAAGCAATAATCAAGATGATGATTATTTTAAGAATAATGTTTAATTAAATTAGTGTTTCTGAAACTCCATGAAATAAAAATGTTGTTCTAAGCTTAATTGATCTTCTGTGCCCGCCAAATCTAAAAACTTTGTATTAAGCTCCTAAATAGTCTACCTTATTCTTCATATGTTAATATGTTCAGTTCCTACTGCTCCAACTTACTGCTGCCTCAAATGTGATGAATCTATTTTCAATATGGATCTTTCCTTCAGTATAGATAGGGAAATGACTGCAAGTTGTGTATATGTTACCACAGGTTGCTTATAAATATAGCCCGTAGAAATATTGTACTGGCATGCTGGCAGAGAATGCAAAACCCTGAACCTGGCATTTAGATCACAGGCATTTGATTTTACACCATTGTTCAGGCTGGACAATGAGGTCCAGCTCTGAGGGCCTTCTGGCGGTTCCCTCCCTTCAAAGTGAGGTTAAAGGGAACCAGGCAGAGGGCCTGCTTGGTAGTGGCACCCACCCCGTGGAACGCCCTCCCATCAGATGTCAAAAAAATAAACAACTATCTGACTTTTAGAAGACATCTGAAGGCAGCCCTGTATCAGAAAGTTTTTAATGTCTGATGTTTTACAATTTTGTATGTGCTGTAAGCCGCTCAGAGTGGCTGGGGAAACCCACCCAGATAGGCAGGGTATAAACAATTATTATTATATCATCATCATCATCATCATCACCATCATCATCATCATCATCATCATTTTAATAGTTAGGTTTAAGGATACCCAGGTCCTTGCACAGGTTGTATGAGCTAACGTGCATTGTGGGAGTTGAATTTAAGATACCAGGGACTGCTGAATTTAGAGACTGTTTGGATTAACCCATTCCTAGGGGTCAGCAAACTTTTTCAGCAGGGGGCGGTCCACTGTCCCTCAGACCTTGTGGGGGGCCGGACTATATTTTGAAGGGGAAAAAAAGAATGAATTCCTATGCCCAACAAATAACCCAGGGATGCATTTTAAATAAAAGGACACATTCTACTCATGTAAATACACGCTGATTCCCGGACCATCCACAGGCCGGATTATAAGGCGATTGGGCCGGATCTGGCCCCCGGGCCTTAGTTTGCCTACCCATGGGCTAGACTTTCATAACACAGCAAGTTGGTTCAAATGCAACATTCCCAGTCTCCCAAAGCAAAGTTTCAAGAACCAAGAACATGCTACAGGCTTACATCCGCCCTCCTTCTACTTCCTCCTCTTTTCAGTTACTCATATCCAGTTATTTCCTCTTTAACACAAACCATAATTTGCTGCAATATCCAAACTAATAAGCTGTTTTTCCTCCCTTATACTCCAAAGAGCTAAAACATAACCAAGCCATGCTTTGCAATTCTGGTTTAGAGGGCAAGTATAAACCATTATTTTTCAGGTTTTGATGTCAAGGTAACTTATAGGTAAAGGTAAAGGACCCCCAGGCGGTTAAGTCCACTCAAAGGTGACTATGGGGTGTTGCGCTCAGCTCGCTTTTCAGGCCAAGGGAGCAGGCGTTCATCTGCAGACAGTTTTTAGGAGCTTAATACATGCTCCAGAAGCAGCATGACTGAACTGCTTCTGGAGCAATGGGACACCATGACAGAAGCCAGAGTGCATGGAAACGTTTCCCACCACAGCGGTACCTATTTCTCCACCTGCACTGGTATACTTTCGAACTGCTAGGTTGGCAGAAGGTAATATTTTGCTCTCATCTGGACACAAACTGAACCTGAGGACATGAGGGCAGGGAGACATCTGGAAATGGCTTGCTCATGCAACACTAAACCATGGTTTAACTTTACATCAATACTTCAAGAAGCTTGCTTCTCATTCAGTTGCCAATCAAGTTGTACAATCAAGGGTCCAGAAATCGTGTGAGGAAAGTGCATATATGACTCAAACCTATGCTTCAACACTGAAAACACAACACTGAAGTATAATTCTGCTTCTGCAAGATTTCCTTTAATTCTCATTAACAATTTGCATAGCACTTTTTACATGCCACGTGCTGCACAATCTATCTTCTTTAACTACCATTGTCCAGTCAGGGTAAAGTACACCTATTTTACTGAAGTTGAAAAATAGTTCTTTCCCTGCAGCTCTGCTGGGAATTCTTTATATGCTTTTTATGTTATATTTGCTGTTGTTCTGCTTGCTATTGTTTTGCTATGTTAGTATGAAACTGTTACTATGATACTTTGCTGTGTTATTATGAAATTGTTTTAGTAGCATTTGAAATGTGCTCCTGTGTTGTTGCTGTTTTGTAAACCACTTTGAGCATGATTTTTTTGTGTGGAAAAGCACTATACAAATCTAAAGAATGAACAAATGAATTCAAGCCTCCAATGTATGCATTGTTTGAGGCTATCCTCAACCCTATGCTGTGAGGCCACTTGTCTTGATAGCTCTGTTGGTGGATCATGAGACTCTTAATTTCAGGGTTGTGGGTTCGAGCCCCATATTTGACAAAAGATTTCTGCATTGCAGGGGGTTGAACTAGATGACCCTTGTGGCCCCTTCTACGATGTAAAATTAAATCAGAAAGGTAAAATTAAATCAGAAAGGGACAGAGAAAATTGCATAACTTGATAGGTTAATAACCTGCCTTTTAAACAAACAACAAAAAAGGCAATCTATTCCCCCCCCCCATTAACACCTGACACACTGCACTAACTGAGGAGACGATGTTGTGAAAGCAGACCACATTGTGTGGCAATGCTTGATCGAGATCAGCTATCAGAGAGCAAAAAGAAACCACTGTTTCGTGATTATAATAGCAAATTTTGGAAGACAACCAAATACATCATCTGGCGGCTCAACAGCTGTTACAGCATGGTAGTAATACCTTGCCATTTGCTGTAAGCTATAACTTGGGGAGGGGGGAATTGATTTCTCATATGCCAGAAACAAGGAAATGTACTTCTTTGAACATTACTGACATTCTTCTCATTAGGAATAGCTCATTTTTGCATCTCTTTTTCCTGATCTGCATCCTTCCCTCAGCATGGGTTGCTAAGATGATTTTATGCTAATTTATTTTGAACCAAAAATAAATCGACAGGAAAGTATTGGAAGCAATTTAAACAAACTACATATGTTTAGCCAAACTCTACAACAGGGTCATGTGTGGGTGTGAAAATATTATAAATATCCTTCATATTATTATTTATCACCTTCACTTGTTCACCTTCCTTTCTTTAAGCTTTAAAAACAGGAAGTTCCAAAATAATTTTGAGTCCACCAGCTTCTTTGCTGGGTCATAAGAGAAGGCAATAGTTTTCCATGCTGGACAGAAAGATGAAAACTGTAGGCTGGATATCAGTTCTATGTATTTATGACAAAACTGTAACTATTTACAGTTACATCTATACAAAAAATGGTCATCAGTCAGGGTTGTGTGTGTGCGTGTGTGATAGGTGACTGTACTTGCCATACATGCCGGTTCCAGGAAGCTGAGGCACTATGGGCCCGCTCTATGGGGTTGTGTTTTTTTTGAGGGGGACAGTCCCTCCCCTTCTAAAAGCTGGGCACGGAGGGACATTAGGACATCACACAATGTAGCTCATGTGGCACCAGTACATTGTGCAACATCACACATGCGGCGTCAGAACGTTGCGTCAGGCTCCCTTCAGTGTGCTTCAGAAGATGGAGTTTCTGTCACTCACCAGTTAGGAAGAAGAGGAAGAAGAGTTTGGATTTGATATCCCGCTTTATCACTACCCGAAGGAGTCTCAAAGTGGCTAACATTCTCCTTTCCCTTCCTCCCCCACAACAAACACTCTGTGAGGTGAGTGGGGCTGAGAGACTTCAAAGAAGTGCGACTAGCCCAAGGTTACCCAGCAGCTGCATGTGGAGGAGCGGAGACGCAAACCGGGTTCACCAGATTACGAGTCTACCGCTCTTAACCACTACACCACACTGGCTCTAGGAGTTCGGGCAGCTCATATTTTGCTGCCTGTGGAAGCCATTTTGTGCTGGCACCCATGGCACTTTTATCAAAGCATTGTGGGGTTTTTAACCAAAGAAAGCAATGATGTGCAATAGTAATGAAGACTACAATCCTACGCACAGTTCTTTGGGATTATAGCCTGCTGGGACTTAACTGCTGAATAGATATGAGCCAAACTGGGATAGCTCATTTGGTAGAGCATGAGAGACTTCACCTCAGGGTCATGGGTTTGAGCCCCACATTGTGCAAAAGATTCCTGCATTGCAGGGGGTTGGACTAGATGATCCTCGGGATCCCTTCCAGTTCTCCAAGTCTATTATTCTATGCTGTAAAGCAGGCATCCCCAAACTTCGGCCCTCCAGATGTTTTGGACTACAATTCCCATCTTCCCCGACCACTGGTCCTGTTAGCTAGGGATCATGGGAGTTGTAGGCCAAAACATCTGCAGTTTGGGGATGCCGGCTGTAAAGCATTCACTGTGTGCCTATGGGAGTTGTTTTAAAAAAATTATTCCATGACACACAGTAGTTGACAAGAAGCTTTTAAAAAAATATATATATGCTGCCTATCGAAATTACTTTGCAGCTTTATTCTATGCACCCTGCATACACAAGGAGAGGATGGCATCCCCGAAGGAGTTTTTCATAACAGACCCCAAGTAGCATCTTCGCTGGATAGAGACCTCTTCGCCCTGGCCTTTGACAGTGAAGGTATTTTGTCTTGTGGGATCCATCTCTTTTGTTGAATTTATACCCATCTGTTGCCTTTGGAATGGCTTTCCATGTTTTATAATTGGAATGGTTTTACAATTGCATATTTCATTGTTGCAACTTGCCCTAGGACTTTATGGTGGCGTAGGGGCGAGAGATCTTAAAAACAGGTAAAATGAAGCTTAATTCATAAATAACAAAATGGGACTGATTCCTAAGCAAAGCTGTGTCAGATTGCAGCCCCCGAGTTTCAGTTATTCCAGCTTGGCTGTAGGTTAACGCAAAAGAAATCAGTCATGAATATTTTAGATGCTGGCATTCCACTTAGGGTTTTGAAGTGTCATAAACAATATCTTTCAAAGATCAATATTCACACAGGACATCTATGGGGAAAAGAAACTCAACATCTCTAGGATGTCGGTGTAAGCTATCAGTTAGATATACCTTCATTCCTGGCGCAGTTTTCTTGGCCTCTGCTTTTAATCTTGTTGCTTTTAACATTGGCCTGGTTTTCTTGTAATCTTGTTTTCCTATTGAGGGGGGGGGGAGAGAAAAAAAAAACAGTTATTGAAAACACACCATAGTAAATGAGGGACAATTATTTTAATGTTTGCAGCATATCCAAATTTTCCTTTACAAAGCACAAAAAGGCCACTGTATGTTAGAGCTGCTTGCAGAGTGACAAACTTTGAAATGTTTGCTCTAATAGGGAATACATATGACAGTATGATTTGAGCAATTTATTATTTATACATGGGCGGCATAAAAGACTGATGCTATGCCACATCATGCCACGTCCAAATGTAGAAAATTTAAAAAGGGAAAGCCCATGATGAGAAAAGTTTGACGCAATTGAGAACAATTGTGCATACTATTTGCATGGATTGTGGGGTTAATTAGGCATAAGATAAAACTCTTACTTTTTCCGAGACAATTTTCAAGAGTTCGTAACCACTCCGCTTGTAAATTGGAAGGTTATTAGGCCTCCGCCCGAATTCAGTTCTAGAAAAAATAAAAGGCAGGCCCTGCCTAGTAATAACAGGTTTTGACCATGTTGAAATTGTTTTCATGCCTCATGTCACAAGACTGCATTATGGCGGTTGGCTGGCCGATCAGTGTTAGATTAGCTGAAAGCTATGCTTTGCAACCTTGTAGTCATTAAGGGCTCTGATCTTAAGCAAATGCATTCAGGACTACTGCTAGGCCAATGCTTGAGAGGTTTAGTTTCTGATGCTAAAGTTACTGTTTTGGGAAGGGGGGGGAACTTACCTTCCATACTTATGGACATTTTTACTGCCTTTTTAGTTTTCCTACTCTGCTGTGGCCTGAGTGCCAAAACAGATCAACAAACCAACCTCGAATGGGCTTTTTCACTCTCGTGGGCAGAGCCACACCTTAAAGCACATGACTACCCCAAAGAATCCTGGGAACTGTAAGGGTGCTGAGAATTATAGCTCTATGAAGGGGAAACTGCAGTTCCCAGGTTTATTTGCTGGAGAGGGGAGCATCCATGTGTGGTGTGACCACCTGGGAGCATGTGGTGAACATTATAAAGCCATGTAGCCATATAGCTAATTAGACATGGCTATAGGATGATGCCACTGAGGGCAAATGAAGCCCCACCATCACCACCAGTTTCGGTGAGTGGGCAAAGAAGGAACTTATCCCCTTTGCCCCTCCAGTTGTTCAGATGACTTGGGGCAGAATGCGGGTGAATCTACAAAAGATGTACACCACCACCCCGATCCCAGTGTGCGTTCAGGAAAATGCCTGAATGATGCTTTGGTCTCTCGGTTGCACTGTGCTCCCACTCTTCCTGTGCAAGAGTTTTCTCGTCCCACAATTGTGCCCAACATGTGGTTGCTTCGGCAGGAGATGAGGAGGAGAGGTGACAATGCATAGGTGAACTATGGAACTCCCTCCCACAGGAGGCAGTGATGGTCACCAACTTGGATGGCTTTAAAAGAGGTCTGGACAACTTCAAAGGCTTAGCAGTGGCTACTAGCCACAATGGCATACACTTCTGAATACCAGTTGCTGGAAACCACAGGAGGGGAGAGTGCTCTTGTGCTAGGATCTTGCTTGAGGGTTCCCCACAAGCACCTGGTTGGCCACTGTAAGAACAGGATGCTGGACTAGATAGGCATTGGGCTAATCCAGCTGACTCCTATGTTCTTATGACACTAGGAGAAGGAATAAAACTATGGCCTCACCCCTCACTGTACAAACACATGCTCTACATGTGAGTAACACATAAACAAGGCTTATGTTTTCTCTCTGGTATTGGAGGTGCAAGTTGTTGTTGTTGTTGTTGTTGATGATGATGTTGTTTTGTCTTTAAACAACTCCCAGTCCATAAAAAAATATCTTTGATTAGGGGAAACATTTTCCTTACTGAGAAGACTCAAGGCGGATTTCTCTGGTGATCTGTACTATACCAGAGAAGTGGTGGAGATTTCAAAGTCTAATGCATGGGAAAAATTGTTCTTTTCTCAGAGGAAAGTATGGTCAGCATGGAATAAGGGGGAAAGAGTTTACATGACTAGAGCTCCCCACCAGTCATTATGATATTACCATGTGCTATGCAATAGTAAAGGACCTGTCAGAATTTCCATTATGAATTGACTGAATTTATATGCTCGTAAAAATTCACTCCAGGGTGAAACTTGGCTTAAAAATATATCTGAACCTGTAATACTGTTTGGAGCCAATTTCAACTAAGACATGCAGCTGCTAAAAACTTTTACTTGCGAACAAACTGCAGACATTTATTCACATGGGGCTTTGAACACAGATTTATAAGACTTTAAGAAGAAAACAAGGGGAAAATAATTGTTTCACTTCAAGATCTCAGAAAGTCTGAAATATACTCTCATGTCTACACTGAAAATGAAAGGTGGGACAACTAAGATGTGATTTACGTACATCACAGAGACCTGCTGTTTCTAGAGATCAGCCAAAATTAAATAGGTGAGGCTTTGGGAAAGCAGAGGGAATGGTGTAGATGAGCTCTCCTATTTGCTTGGCATTTCCTCAGAGTAAATATGTGTACAACTTTACTGTAGATATTATGGAGTGTAGCAAGATGCAATGGGTGAAAAGCAGAAGAGCTCAAGTATATAGATGATAAGGATGTTGATAAAATGTTAGAAGAGGATTCATTCATCTTCCCTTTCCCCTGGGTTTAGGATCTAATTTATCTTGTGGGTTTTAGGGACAATGAACTAATATACATAGCCAGAAATTCACTCTGACTTTAGACCAATGTGCGCTACAACTAGCTAGATGGTGAAGTGACCATCTGATTGCCCTGTCTTGGAAACCATTTCTAATTTTATTACTCGGTTGCCTGAATAACTTTTACCATTCACTTCATCTGGCTTTGCCATGCAGCCAACTACAAAGTGCAGTGGATTGCCCACCAAGCATAAACATGGAGAGCCAGGCATCCTTGCCCTCTCAATAAGCCACTCGTCTTTGAGGCAAATATGTGGTGCAGAGCAATTGTATGCAGGTACCATTTCTGCAACCATGTAAACTTCACCAAACCCATGACTGTAAGTGCAGTTAAAGTGGGGTGGCATGTGACTTGTGTCATAGAAAAGATTACATGGATTAAGTGCACATCAGAGTGCATCAAAAGTAGAGGCAACAATGGATTATTATTATTATTATTATTATTATTATTATTATTAGCATCATTATGCTCTAAGAATAACCAGTTCTTTCTCAACAAAGAAAGTTTATCGATCCTCTTCAAGATTATATTCTAGCAACTACCCATTCCAGAGGAGAACCATGAGCAGAAATAGGACTGCGTCTGAGAAAGTGGCTTTAAGATTTCAAATGAACTGAATTCAATGATCTATGTGACTGTTTCCCTGAAACTTACCTTGGTGCAAGTTAACAGTGACAATATTTGCAGGCTGAAATTGAAGTCGATATTAACAACTGAAACTCTCTTTATTGCAAACAATCTATTTTAATAATGACTCTCCAGCTGGTAAGTCTCCAAAACAAAGCATCTGTGATTAATTTACCACTCTCCTTGCTAAATGCTATAGCCAGAAGAGAAAGTACATACCAGAGAATACAAGTCTGAATCAACTGTGTGTAAAAATTTACAAAGGACATCTGTTAAGTCCTTGGTAATGAAAACCACATTTTAGTATTGGACTTTTTAAAAACACCTCTTTAAACAGCTGAACTCCCCCCCCCCCAAAAAATCCCAAGATAACCACCTGTACTGCAAAAATGGCATATGCGCCCCAAAAGTTGCCACCTGAAATATCTAGTTTATATAAGCAATGCAAACATCTTTGACCATTGCTAGCTGGAATGTAAATTCACGTTAATTTAAACTAGCAACAATTATAGTGGAGGATATTTTCAGAGCTGAAGGTGGCATGAAAGGGGTGATGGATGCTGTTCATGGTATATACGTATACTTACCCTTGTTTTGCAGGTTTTTGAACTGTTTGGTCACCATCTAAGGGCCTCCTCGGAGCAATACCTCAAAGAGAGATTCGATGTGGGAACATGGGTGAAGGTCTTTGTGGGGTAGTCCCACACCTATGAAATGGTCTCCCCCTGACCCGTGAGGCCTGTTGGTGCATATGGCGCAACCACCCCGCTTTGAGTGGGACACCCCAGATTTACAGAATCTTTAGGTCTACATCAAGAAGAGGTGGCAAGAATACACAGAGGAATTATACCAGAAAGATATGGAGCTCTCATACACCCCAGGTAGTGTGGTTGCTGACCTTGAGCCAGACATCCTAGAGAATGTTGTCTAATGGGCCTTAGAAAGCACTGCTAATAACAAGGCCAGTGGAAGTGATGATATTCCAGCTGAACTATTAAATTTTTCAAAAGATGGTGCTGTTAAGGTGCTACACTCAATATGCCAGCAAGTTTGGAAAACTCAGCAGTGACCAGAGGATTGGAGAAGATCAGTCTACATCCCAATCCCAAAGAAGTGCCAAAGAATGCTCCAACTACCGCACAATTGTGCTCATTTCACATGCTACCAAGGTTATGCTTAAAATTCTACAAGGCAGGCTTAAGCAGTATGTGGACCGAGAACTCCCAGAAGTGCGAGCTGGATTTCGAAGGGGCAGAGGAACAGGAGACCAAATTGCAAACATGCGCTGGATTATGGAGAAAGCTAGAGAGTTCCAGAAAAACATCTACTTCTTCATTGACTATGCAAAAGCATTTGACTGTGTCGACCACGGCATACTATGGCAAGTTCTTAAAGAAATGGGAGTGCCTGATCACCTCATCTGTCGCCTAAGAAATCTCTATGTGGGACAAGAAGCTACAGTTAGAACTGGATATGGAATAACTGATTGGTTCAAAATTGGGAAAGGAGTACTGTACAACAAGGTTGTATATTGTCTCCCTGCTTATTTAACTTATATGCAGAATTCATCATGCAAAAGGCTGGACTGGATGAATCCGAAGCCAGAATTAAGATTGCCGGAAGAAATATCAACAACCTCAGATATGCTGATGACACAACCTTGATGGCAGAAAGTGAGGAGGAATTAAAGAACCTTGTAATGAGGTTGCAAGAGGAGAGCGCAAAATATGGTCTGTAGCTCAACATAAAAAAACAACTACTAAGATCATGGCCACTGGTCCCATCACCTCCTGGCAAATAGAAGGGAAAGAAATGGAGGGAGTGAGAGATTTTACTTTCTTGGGTTCCATGATCACTGCAGATGGTGACAACAGTCACGAAATTATAAAACGCCTGCTTCTTGGGAGAAAAGCAATGACAAACCTAGACAGCATCTTAAAACGCAGAGACATCACCTTGCCAACAAAGGTCCGTATAATTAAAGCTATGGTTTTCCCAGTAGTGATGTATGGAAGTGAGAGCTGGACCATAAAGAAGGCTGATCGCTGAAGAATTGATGCTTTTGAATTATGGTGCTGGAGGAGACTCTTGAGAGTCCCATGGACTGCAAGAAGATCAAACCTTTCCATTCTGAAGGAAATCAGCCCTGAGTGCTCCCTGGATCCTGAAGCTGAGGCTCCAATACTTTGACCACCTCACGAGAAGAGAAGACTCCCTGGAAAAGACCCTGATGTTGGGAAAGACTGAGGGCACAAGGAGAAGGGGACGGCAGAGGACAATATGGTTGGATACTGTTCTTGAAGCTACCAACATGAGTCTGACCAAACTGCGGGAGGCAGTGCAAGACAGGAGTGCCTGGTGTGCTGTGGTCCATGGGGTCACAAAGAGTCGGACACAACTAAACAAAGAACAACATGAACACTTTCATCCCTAACAGATTTCCCACATCTCGCGGGGCTGCGAAGACTGCGCTCCTCTCTTCTTTGCATCAAAAAATGGACTGATGCCAGGGATTTAACCAGGGAACTTCTGCAAGCACTTTCATGTCCTGCGTGGGACTTTAATTCTCATCAGTATCATCTGGCATGGTTAAGGATAAGAGATGATGGGAGCTGGAGCCTAAAACAACCAGAGGGCTCCAGGTTATGGAAGGCTGCTTGAGAATATATCAGAATGACCATCAGTAGAACATGAGACTCTTAATCTCAGGGTTGTGGGTTTGAGCCCCACGTTGGGCAAAAGATTCCTGCATTGCAGGGGGTTGGGCTAGATGACCCTTGCGGTCTCCTCCAGCTCTACCATTCTATAATTCTATGACTGCCTGGAGTCCACTCCCAGTACTTTACTGCATAAGTGTATTACACTTACTCCCATTAGCGCCGCTTCTCAGTAGCAGGTGAATTCATTTTTGCCAAACTCTACCTAACAATGCTGCGGGGATATCAATATTTGAACCTTGAAACATGCAAGCATTTGATTAAACAATCAACTAAGAGTATATAGGGCTTCTTTTTAGTTATTAATGGGGTCTTCATCTGTGCCCTTTGTTTGTGTTGCTGTCCAAGCTCATTATCATGTGTATGCCTGGCTATTGTTTTATGAATGTTCACATTTCAGTAGCTCCTTCTATGTCCCATCCCCACCCACACATAGACTTTCCAATATCCACCCTCATTATCATCATGAGGCAGTGTTGCTCTTCGCCTGCATTTGCAACTTTAAAAATTAATGCACTCTGATTTTCTGAATACTGTGAAGCGTAAGCTGCTTAGGAGCACATTATGCTATCAAGCAAGCACATTCTTTCATAGAAAATACAGCTGGTTCTGATTCAAAGGCGTTTCTTTTCACCTGCAAATGGACTTGCTTCTAACTTGTTCCTCGATTCATTGTCTTTTACGGGTGCTTGCAAATCTTTAATTGTCTTTAATTCAAAAACAAAAGTAAATTCCGTTCTTTAACTCTCGCAAACATGTTCAATCATAATTCCTCCTGGGATGATTACCAAGTTCTATTCACTGCCTGATCTTCAAACAAAAGTCCATAAATTTATTGCCCATTTATACAGACCGCACCAATTATGCCACAATTGAATGGCAGACAAGGAAGAGTCAAAATATTTGAAAGGAGAAGTGTGCAATCTAAATTTAATTACACAGGCAAATTATTTGAAAATGAGTTATTTACTGCTTGCCAAAAACTGACAGATAGTAAAAGAAATCAACATTACAGATTTAAAATCCCTTTCAGCACTTTCTCTCCAATTTGTAACTGCCAAGAAACTGCTGCCCTGAATATTTTTGTGCTGGTACCACAATAATAACTAAAACAAAAACATTATATCTTTCCCATAGTTCAGTACCATCACAATAATAAATGGTACTGAAATGCAAGGAAATGCAGCATCAAAAACACTCAACTCAAATATCCTTGTTTCTAGAATCTACAGCAACCCACACCCCAATCCAGGTGTGGCTGGCCACCTCCCCACTTATCAGGACTTTCAAAAGGATCCTGCATAGTAAGGATGGACAATCTATGACTCTCCAGATGTTCGACTCCCAGCCAGGATGGCTAATGATAAGAGATGACAGATCCCCCATCCTACAGCCTTATAGACACAGGCAAAAGCTGGATGGCAGATCTCTGCATCAGGAGCAGAAACTGACCTTTAAAAAATACCCACACATGCAGAATACCTTGAAACCTTAGAAGAGAAAGATTAGGTGTACACAGTGTCCTTTATTTTGAATCAGCTATCCTTAAACCTTGACATACATTTTAAAATGATAGAGAGGGGGCAGGAAACATTGACAACATTACTGAAGTGTTGGGTGCATTCAATATCTCCCACTGCTAAGTTCACATGTACTTCTCCCTCTTTTCTAATCCTCCATTACAGTCATTTAAACATGTGGTATGAAAGAGATAAATTTAAGCTACACGGAAGAGGAAATTCAAAAGCTGCAGGGCCTTCACAGAAGGTGTTGTTCCAGCAACTCTGTCTGTTGCTTTCTCTAGCCACAATGCCTGGGCTAAGCTAAACTGTGCTGCCACGGCCCTGCCAATTTCAGACGTCCCTCAAGCAAGAAAGCGCGAAAACTATTTTACATTCAATCAGCAGGCAAAGGAGCCACAATCTAATTCCCAAGCTGGCATGATAAATAATGCTGATACCTTTGCGTTAAAACGAGGGAGTTGTCCGGGAAGTAGTAGCAATGTAGAAAATGTACATTTTGTAGTGAAAGCATTTCAAAAATCGTTTGGCCATGCATGTAACCAGACGCCGTTAAGTGGTTTGCTCACTATCGCGCCATAAATCCCTCCTTTCCATAATAGGAAATAAGGTTGCTCATTTTCTTCCAACTAATACAAAGTGATACGAAAGGCTCTATCACACAGGGAGCGGGGATATTTAGAATATTAACTGAAAAAAGTGCTGCTTCAAATAAAAGGGCTTCCATTTCATCATCGTTCAAGTTAATAGCAAGCCAATTGACTGCAACATAAGCAGCATTCATAGCGGTCTTCTGCAACATCTTACGATGAACATCCCTAGTATAGAGAGCTCTCCCCCCCCCCTTGTCCCCCGGCACACGCAGGGGGGGGGAGAGGAAGAGAGATTTGCTTTAATACCATTTCAATTGCTGCGATTAAAGATGTTTTAGGAGTCTTCAGCTAACGGAAACATTTTGATATATATTGAATATAGTCAAAGTGTTAGTACTCAAAAGAGAGAGCATGGGAACCCCCCACAGCTCTTCTCTTTTTTATTTTTTTATTCAGGTTTAATGGTAGCTCAAATCACTGGCCATTTTTCAATCTTGAGAGATGGAACAGCTTGACACTAATAATACATTTGCAAAGGACACATCATCATTTAACACAACATTAAGTGCTCAGGAACAACTTTTTTTACAATAGACACAACGTGTTCTGAGCTCAGGGTTGACATATCATTACATTTTATGCTACAAAGATAATCCAGCCAGCCATTCATGAGAGGTAAATTAATTTTCAAGCAACTGTATTTCAGCTTTAAGCCAACAAGAAGGATGCATTAAAGTGAATAAGTTTATTTTATGCTATCAGCAAGGGTTTCTTTAGCCTGAATAAAAGACTTTCTTGAGTACACCAGTATCTATACCTTCAATTATTTCCACTCTCCCTGCAGTTTCGACTCAGAATTCTGCTTGTATAAGTTAAGCTACAATTTTAAACCCATAAAGCAGCCATCTCACGCAGGCTGAATGAACACGGGAGGCAGAAGTGATACAAGGAGGTGGGAAATGAAGAGCAACTTCATATGCTGCAGCCTCTGTAGGGAGGCCGCTCAAACCACAAATATGCATAGTGGACCAGAGCATTTGTAAAACTTACTGAGTGCCAGAAAGGTGGTGGGAGACTCTCTGCAAACCAATCAAGGCAGTAGATATGCATGCTTTCTGCAGCATTGCAGGCATGTCCAAGCCAGCTTGATCAGACCAAGGGCAGCGGGAATGGTTTCCCATCAGAAATCTCAATGATCTTCACCAGTATGTGCGCTGCAAATTTTATCTTGTTAGCTGCTACTGGCATTGGGACACTAAGTAATTCAATGTTCCATATCCACGTAGCTTTTAAAGATAAAGCTTTTACTTTCGTGTTGCTTTCAAAGCTACATTCACTAGTTCATGGGCAGGTCCTAAGGGCCTGTTCCATCATTTCAGCTCTCCAAAGGGAGGTCCATGGAAATCACTTCATGCAAGGAATGATTTGCCACAGTGCCCTGGGACCAACAATCCAGTCGTCCACGTTCAACTGGACTGCAGAGAAGCTGTAATACATTTCAGATAGCATTTCTGTAGTACTGAGCTGAAGAAATGTGAGTGAAGTGCACAATTGGTACAGGAATGTAACATGGAGCTTTCTCCATAAGGATGTGTTTCAAATGACAAGGATGTAAGTATAAAGATTGAAACACAAAGCAGAACAAGTTGAAACTGAGAGGAACTGAGCTCCTATAAACTGGAAGGGCTTGGTCTTATGAGATATTCTGCCCAGAACGGTTGCATCTCAGAGCTATTCAGGAAACAACGGGGGGGGGGTTGACTTCCCATCTAAAGTTGACCATCTTATAGCAGTAGTCTTTCTTTTTCTTTTTTAAATAAAATACGCCAGGCTGATGTATTGGTACTTTAGAAGGGACATGCTTCTCCACCTATATCATCATTTTTTTTTGCACATGCCATGCTAATTAAGTATATTCTAAGAGCAGCACGGCATTGCATATGTTAATCCGCTGACGGCCATGATAGGAAGATATTAGATGTGGGAAATAGTGTGGAAAATGACGAAAAAGCCCATCATGTTCTTCAAAGATTTATTCAAAAACTGAAACATTTAACAGAATTGACAGGAAAGAGATCTCTTCTTGTATGCAGCGGTATTATCTCCCGCTAAATTTACTTGTGATGAATAATCTCCCCAAATCACTCATAATTTTAGCACTCCAAAGTCTTCAGGGCACTTGTAATTCTACACTAGATCGCTTCAACATAAATGCCACCTGACAGGCCTTAACGAAAAGATGAATGACATCAATAACAGCTTACACTAAAGAGTAGAGGCTGTACATATTTATGAGCAACTGGAGCATTGGACCTCAGGTGAAACGAAATAATGAACAACAGTTATACCAGGAAATATTAGCAACCAGCTAGATTCAAAGGTATCCATGTTGATGTCAAGAAAGGGGACTGGAATTCCCAAGCCACTTATGGTAACTCAACAGCAGACAAACTGATTTAAATAGAATACTTTAGAGCAGAGGTAGGGAACCCCAACCCACAGGCCAGATATGGCAGCCAAATTTCATCAAGTCTTTTGGGTCCCCTCCTCACCATCAGCTGTTCAGCAGGGAGGGAAAAGGGCTTTGATGTTGTGCAAAGCACGGGACTGCAACTCCTTTCTCTGCAAGATCAAAGCAGAGTGGAAAATGTCACAGCAGACTTGCATTCCTTGCAAATATGCAAAAAGTGGTCCATACATTTGCAACTGCATGCATAAAATTTGTGGCTTACAATTTCTTCTTGAATCTTGAGACTTTAACTAGCTATAAGGCAGAACTTGTAGTTCAGCTGAGCATTAACTTTATTTGCATTCATTTTCCAACGTTGTTGAGGTGGGTATTTCTTTTGGCCATCTGCACAGTCAGAACAGAAAAACGGTCTTGCAAGGGAGCCACTGGGAACTGTCGCCCTGCACACCATTTCTGTTTGAAGTTGCTGCACAGATGCTATAGTGAAGCAGTAATGGATCAAAGGAGAGAAACAATCTCTGACTATTGTAACAGGGGGACCCACAACTTGCCTAAGCCTTTTGCTTATAATAAGGACATTTTTAGCTTGCCCACTTGCAATTTTAATTCAGTTTGTAGTTATTCACTTCCCCATTAACACGTTTTCCATTTTACATGGGGGCGAATTTCATTGGCTTTATTTACTAAGCTTTTAAAAAGCAATCATGTTTGAAGGCTTAATGATTGTTTCAGAGATTTTACGACACGCCTTATAAAATTATTATTGGTCCTTAACCTTCCAAAGTACTTCTAAACTACACAAAACATTGCTTCACCCATATATGACGGGCTCTCTGGATTTGCTTCCAATGGTTTCACAATTTCCTGTTCTCTTACAATGGGGCACAAAAGCAGAAATCAACATGCAGTTTGTGGAATTTGTGGCTTTTTCATCAAGTGCTAGGTGACTTTGAGAAGTAATCAGGAGATCCTTCCCAACCACATGCTGGGTTAGAGGTTTTTAAGCCTTGGGTGCTCTCTTAGGGAACCTATGTCACCATATGAGTGAAGAAGACATAGCATCAATGAACTGGAGAGACAACTCTGAAGCAGGATAGTTTCAGGACAATCTCACTCGGAGGCTGTTGGTTTGGTCTTTGTTTCCTCTCCATCTCCACTCCCCATGCCTTCCCTCAAATGCTGGGCCTTGTGGCTCTCTTCTTTGCAGTTTCTACACACTCCCTCTGTGCTTCTACACTTTGCAGTTTCTACACTGGGGTTTTAAAACAGAATGATGAACTTAAAGCTCATGTTCACTCTCTGTGATTTTTTTGCATTGGCTGCTACAACCCTCTTTTGCCTCTTCCTTCAACTCTTCAGTCTTGAGTTTTGTCTCTATCTATTCTGCTCATTGTTACGTTACTCCTCCACACTGGGCTCCCTTCTTCCCTCCTCTCCTCTCACATTCTTTTAAGACTGCTATTCCCTCCCAGAGGTCTTCAGTCTCTTCCTTCCTCTTCTGCCAACGCCTTCCTCTCTCCATATCCCTTCTCTCTTTCCTTCCTCTTCCATGAACCCCCAAAGTACATTTTTTTCCTGCTACTTCCTGACATTTGGAACTTCTTCCTGCCATCTGGCTCCTTCAACTCATGTGTGTTATTGTTTAGTCGTTTAGTCGTGTCCGACTCTTCGTGACCCCATGGACCATAGCACGCCAGGCACTCCTGTCTTGCACTGCCTCCCGCAGTTTGGTCAAACTCATGTTCGTAGCTTCGAGAACACTGTCCAACCATCTTGTCCTCTGTCGTCCCCTTCTCCTAGTGCCCTCAATCTTTCCCAACATCAGGGTCTTTTCCAAGGATTCTTCTCTTCTCATGAGGTGGCCAAAGTATTGGAGCCTCAGCTTCACGATCTGTCCTTCCAAGGGAGCACTCAGGGCTGATTTCCTTAAGAATGGATAGGTTTGATCTTCTAGCAGTCCATGGGACTCTCAAGAGTCTCCTCCAGCACCATAATTCAAAAGCATCAATTCTTCGACGATCAGCCTTCTTTATGGTCCAGCTCTCACTTCCATACATCACTACTGGGAAAACCATAGCTTTAACTATACGGACCTTTGTCGGCAAAGTACATGAACCCCCAAAGTACATTTTTTTCCTGCTACTTCCTGACATTTGGAACTTCTTCCTGCCATCTGGCTCCTTCAACTCATGTGTGTAGAAAAGCCAATTAAAAACTCACCTTTTTCAACTCTGGCATTCTCAAACTCATCTCTCCCCCCCTTCTACCTTTCTGTTGATTTGTTGTGTTTGTTGATTATTATCATTTCTAGAGCATAAGCTTGAGGTTGGGATCTGTAGCTTTTATTTGGATCCACGTGCAGCACCTATAGTTACTGTGTTGCTCTAGAAGTAAATAATAAATGCAGAATTCTCCTCGGCTGTAAAACACAGAAAAGAGGCTGGAGGACCTCCAACCCTGACCAGCGGCCTGGACTCTTGACAAATAGGGAATCAGCTGAATTGAGGAGACAGTGCAGATTGTGGGGGCAATCCAGAGCCTGTCAGTCAGGATCCCTTGGGCCAGAGAACCCTAAATTAAAAACCCCTGGAGACAGCACGCCCAGAGCCAGCTCCCCCGAGGAACCAATTCCTGAATGCCAAAGCATGCAGTGCACAAGGCAGAAACCAAAAGAGAGGTGACTCCTTTAAGGTTCTCATTCATCCTTAGCTTTTTCAGATCAGTGATTCCGGAAACCTTTCTTCAAACCATCATGTGACAACTAACCAATTCAGAGTTGGGGAGAACACTTCTGAGTATATACCTACTCTTTGCAACTCCCAATTTAGGCAGACCAGGCTCACCGTCTTTTTTTAAAAAAACAACCAAAAAAACACACACCCCAGGACTAAAGTAGTCCAGCTGACTCGCCCAATTATAATTAATCCAAGTTGCATCAACTGTCTACTTTCTGAAACGTAACCAGTAATCAAACAGTCAAGTAGTCCTTGTAAAGCATTTGGACTTTGTTGGATACAAGGTGCTACACATATGAAAAAGTATTAAGTGTAATTATTGGTTCAATATCATAATGTATTGCAAGAGCCATCTCCCTGATGGCATGTTATAAAAAGGCTCATAAATTACATTTACTACTAGTATGGAAAACAATTGCAAAAGAACCTCTTTCAAATTGACTCTTGCTATTACCGGACTTCAAAATCAATTTCTCATTTATAAAAAATTAGTATTAAATATTTATAGACAAATGCATAACGATTTCACTTTCTGGAATTAAACACAGGCCATGGCAGGGCACATGCACAAAAGCCTTATTAATAAAAAATTAAAAAATGGTCAGCTTTCAAAATCTTCAAAGCCAGCCAGATGAATTCGTGGAGAAAAAGCTTGTGATCATGACTGTCAGGATAGAGAAAACAGACCCTCCACCTAGCTGTTCATCCCAAGGCACAATAGAGAATCTATTATTACAGTGTTGAGACTGGAATTGGGCTCTATGAATGTCACATGTTGACTTTCTTATTGTTTTGTCGTACGACTACTAGCCACAAGGTGCTTCATCCCAGCAACAACACACCCCGTTTGTCTATAACCTTTTTGTGAGGATTATACACCCCTGCCTTCTTAATGTCCCACATCGTCTCTCAAGCCCCTACATGCTACCCACTAATCAATCTCTCTAACCCCCATGCAGTAAAAAGTCTGTATTACATGTGTGAAGGATGCACACATGCCAAGCCAAACTAATGCTCCATTTTTTCTCTCTGAATTTTCTGATTTCCAGCATTCTATAAACTAGTCCTTCCCCCACAGCAGTTGGGATCATTTGTGACATCACAGCAGCTTCAGCCAATGTGAGAGTGGGAAACTGGCAAGAGGCATCAGGCACTTAAAAAACAAACAACAAACAAAAAAAAACCTCTAAGTATATATATATTGTGGTTCATAAGTTTTATATGACTGTAGGATACATCAGTGACAATCAGGTATTTATTTGACAGGTTAAAAATACTGTACTGTTAAAAAGTGCCGGGCTGGAAACAAGCACATTTCTGCTTCTTTAACCTGTGTCACTTTGATGGTTTTACTGTTTTGTGCTGGGAGCTCAAGGGATGCATGACAAAGGTTAATAGTTACTACAGTCACTCAGCATGAATTTCCTATTCACTTCAACAAAAGGAAACAACCTGTTTAATTCATGATTGTATTCTTCCATTCTTTTGAATTGTACAGTTGGCTGTGATGGAAATAGCATCCATTCTCTTTAAAATAAACTAGAGTAACACACATGGCAGAAATACCTCGGAACTTCGGATGTGTTCATTTGCAATGCAAGGAATATAGTCCAGGTTTGTGGAAGACATGCCCCTTCTCCTCTCTTATGATTTTTCAAAACTGAACACAGAGGTAGGAGAAGGAATCAGGAAGGGGCAGTAAGCACCCTCTTTTTCATGTCACCGCCTGATCCTCATAATGCCCCCGTGTGCTGCTTCCATGCACAACTGTACACAAAGGAAGGGAGGGAGCAGGAGCTCCATGACTAATTCTTCCACATGTTGATAATGTATGTAGATTAGTGGTAAATCAGTTGCCTTGCATGCAGAATGCATCAAGTTCAATCCCTTGCATCTCCAGGAAGGAGTGAGAATGACTCCTCTCTGAAACTCTGAAGAACCGCTGACAATCAGCGTCAACAATACTGCGCTAGAAGGACCAATGGTCTGATTTGGTATAAAGCAGCTTCCTACATCCCTATGGCTCATGCTCTTAATTGGTGTTGGGACCAAGTACACACTGCTCTTATCTAATCTTTCTAGAGAAGATGAATGTTACCAGTGGAGCATGGAGTTACTGCTGGTTGGAATATGTGACAGCCCACCTCCAATGGGAGGAGAAAACACTGTTGACACAATCCCTTTCTCCTTCTTCTAAGGTAGAAGCAGGAAGTCCACATGGCAGTGATTGTTCAGGAGGACACGTGTTCTACAATGGGAGGTCTTTTTTTTAAAGAAAGGAAGTTATTTATGTATTCAGAGCAGTTGCGGTCCACATTTTGCTTCCCCATTACACTGGTGATGGCGGTGGTGGTTTTCAGATTAATAATAATGTATCATAGAACGTTTCAGCATCCCAGTAAATAACACACTTGCTTAACTAGAACAGCTGTAATGAAGAAGAGTTCACGGAGAGAACTTCCCTGACGTTAAACAATGGATTAAAGACAAGCCTTGGCTGTCTGTAAATTGATTCTCAGTAGTTAATGAATATGAATTTGTGCTACCTAACATAAATACCTGGCAGCACAGGCTTTGGTTCTCTTTACATAGTTTTTCTGCTTTGGTGTGACTGCTAAAACCAATCAATTTATGATAAATTGAGATACTAATACTATATATCCCCCCTTTTGATCCAAATGTTTTTTCCAAGCTTACAATATGCCTTGATATTATCTAATATGTGCAAAAATGTAAGAGCAGGCAACTAGTTCCATTCTGAATGCCTTGTGGTGCCTTTAAGTGTTGTGCAATTAACAGACTATTTTTGTGGTGTTTCGCGATGATTCACAACTTTACACCCTCAAAGGCTAAACTAATTTGGTAAGCCTTTTTTATGTTTTCTGAATTCAAATTATTAATGGCTGCAAATCCCACTGCTGTACAACTCAAGTGCAAAAGTACTTATTCAGCCATCTTTACTAAGAACCAGCAAATCTGCCTTACGAACCTGGACTGTTCGTAACGTTTGGTAGAATGACAATTCAAGCACTAAAATTTCTTCTACATTTCGGATTGTAATTAATACTGCAACAGCAGCATTTCAACTTAAGAAATGTATTCCCCCCCCCAAGTTATCTGAGCCCTTAGCTCGGCCATCAGATGCCCAGAGAACTAGGGCTTGACACTCAGGGGAATGTTGTGCTTCACATTTTCCCCAATCTACTGTGTGCAAACACGATATTCTACTTAGGGATGACACATGAATCCTCCTGGTTCAATCTCCATTGTAAGCACTGCTGTTCTGTTAGCATGGGAAAGTATCCTAATGCTTTGTAGTGTCTAATTCCATTCAATATAATTCCCACAAGGAAATAAAAATAATCAATAGCTGGATGTGCAAATAGAGGAAAAATAAGGTGCAGCTGGATATGTAACAACCCAGAAAAGTTCTACAAGGGCTGCAAAGAGACAGTTTGAAACTGACATGCTTGAGTTCAGAGAAGTCATTTCACAGTAGAGGTGAAATTAACTAGCTTGAGCCAATTTGGCAACCCCTTGCATTCATTGCAGAGGCAGGAAGCAAGTATTGTATGCAAATCTGATAAGGAGCAATCAGGGTTGAATTTTCCAGAACTGACTGCAGGTTGTACAAACCATTGCACAACCAAGTGGGAGGTCGGGGAGGAGGAAAAACACTTGAAGTCGTTGGTAAATTCCACGGAAATCTGAAACACCCTACAAAGCTTCCATATTGGAGATGATGCAGTGGGACTGAAAACTCTGCAGTGTCTACCATATCCCTAATTACACTATTGTAACTGAAGAGGTACTTGCAGGAGTTAATGCACAGAGACAAAATGCTGTCTGGATATTTGGAGTAGCTGTGCAGAAAGCCTTTCTGTCTGCTATCCACCCACAAAAAATGCCAAGGTGGTGGTGTGTGCATGCCATATAAACTCTATCAGATGAAACCTATGTTAACTGAGGCACCTAAACAGATAATGTAAGAACAAAGGAAGTGTTTGTGTCATTTTTTAAAAAAATAAAAAATATATCTTTTAATTATCCTGATAGAAAATTGAAGCAGAGCTCTACAGTCCATACAGGAGAAGGAAAAGCAAAGGGCCACATGAAATCTACCCTGATCTAGAAGTCTTCTCCCTATCTGAATCAGAACATTCATTCTTATTTCTTTTTTTCAGTTTGACTTGCCTTAAGTGAGGGCAAGTTAGGCAGAAGAAGAATATCTAGTAATTGATGCTCGTCACTGCAACAAACTAAGGCAAATAACGTGTGTTCCCTGGATTCAGCCCTCTAAGGAACGGCCTGCGAGCTATTTGGTTTCAGACTGAAGGCCAACTCTCATTCAGCTCTCATTCAGATGCAGATGGAAAAAACAGTGTCAGAGTTTGGGCCTGCAGAGAAGCGCATGTGTGATTACTTGCACCCAAGTCTCTGTTTTTCAGTTCCAGTCCACATTCCAGCACAGCTTTGCTGAACAACTCACTGTGCTGATTCGGCTCATGCTGGGTCGCACCATTTCCGACTGCAAGTGGGGAATCATACTGTGAATGCTCAGTTATATACAATGGCTTCTCTACAAATGCAAAGCAATGCCTCGTCTTCTTCCTGGCAACTATTTCCAAATGTGCAGGTACATTTTTTATACGATAAACCAATTTACAGCTTTCAGTCTAATGTGGTACAGCTCACCAAGAGCAGCAGCATATGATGCTCCGGCTAATGTGCTGTAGCGATGCAAGATAATTAGGGTTGCCAGACTCAATAGAGGACTGACTTCTGTGCCTTTAATTCTGGAAATTAAAGAGAAACCAGTAGACCCTTTGTTTAATTTCCAAGCAAAGGGTCTGCTGGTTTCTCTTTAAGGTTTCCAGACTCAAAAGAGAGCAGGGCAATTAAAGGCACAGAAGTCCTGTCCTCTATTGAGTCTGGCAACCCTAAGGATAATGCCCACACGGGAAACTGGAGAATTGGATGCACAATGAAGCAATCCCATGTTCACTTCATCACAGGTCCAGACTTAGTGTGAATGTAGCCTCCATGCAACAGATTCTCTATATTCAGACAAACCACAGTTCTAGCCACCCTCACCATTAATCAATTTGGTATGTGCTATATCCAACTACTTCTCTATTAACTGAAAGAGCCACGTTATTACACTGAGTTTCACTTTGCCTCCAATACTTTGAGTTAATATAAGAGTACATCATATCCAGTGAAACCATTACAACAGGGTGGTTAGGCTCTCCATATGTTGTTGGTCTCCAACTCTCATCGGCTTGAGACTAATGGCGAATAGTCAATAATGATAGTCCAGCAATATCGGGGGGGGGGGGTGCAAAGGTGAGCTACCCCTGCATTAGAAAGTTGAATCAATTCAAAACATGAAGTAATCTGCTTTACAACTCACTATCTTTCCTACAGGAATGTAGCACGCACAAAAACTAAAAAGAGAAACAAATATATTTAGTAAAAAGGGAAATGTTTTACCTATTTGTTTTCTGTACTGCTCAACGGGACCTCTTGCAGAAGACGAATCTTTTCTACCCATTTTTATGTGTCCCAGAACTCTGTAAGGAAAGATGGAATGAGTTTATCAATATCTATGGCTGTAAGTGGTGTGAGTCATCCTGAATGCTGTCCTCGCAGTAGAAGGGCAGGATACCAATACATCTAATAATTGACTCAATAAATAACTACACAGATGCACACATGATTCTATGATTCCAAGTGGGTGGAGCAATTAATGTAAATTTCACCTTTGTACAGTATGTTAGCTCCTACACACCCCTCACAGTCCTCCATCCGGGAAGCAAGGGACATTATCAGAGTCCAGGGACACACTGCACCTAGAGGAAAACACTAAAGGGTGTGTGAGAGAGACAGCAGGTAGGTGTGGATGGGGAGAGGATCTGGCCTGGGGAGAGTCCAAAGGATCAGTGCTGGTAGTCAACAAAAGAGGTTTAAAGACTGACTCAAGGCAAATCTTTAAAAATGTAGTATAAACACTGACAACTGGAAAACACTGGCCTGCGAGTGCTCCAGTTGGAGAATAGCCTTTACCAAAGGTGTCATGGGCTTTGAAGAAACTCGATCTCAGGACGCAAGGGAGAAACGTGCTAAGAGGAAGGCACGCTTGGCAAATCCACACCACGATCAACTCCCTCCTGGAAACCAATGTCCCCACTGTGGAAGGACATGTGGATCCAGAATTGGCCTCCACAGTCACTTACGGATTCATTGTTAAAACCGTGTTTATGGAAGACAATCTTACTTGGCTATGAGTGATCGCAGAAGAAAAGAAGAAGAAGAAGAAGAAGAAGAAGAAGAAGAAGAAGAAGAAGAAGAAGAAGAAGACAAATGCACACTACAGACTTAAAAGGATACTGGAAGATAGTTCAGTTGATAGAATTGTACAGAATTGTAGAGGCTGTGGGTTAGAGTCCCACGTTGGGCGTAAGAGTCCTACATTGCAGGGAGTTGGGCGAGATTATCCAACCCTACGGTTCTATGAAAACAGGTTTAACAGTCTCTCCCTCCCCCTTTTCTCAGGAAAACCTAGGAATGTGGTTCGGTCAGGGCGGGGGCTACAGAACTGCTAGAATCCCCGCCAAATTACAATTCCCTGGATTCTTTATGGGAAGTTACCTGTATAACAGTTAAAGTGGTATGAAACTGATACAGGTTCATAATGTAGATGTGACCCGTGTAATAAAATGAAGGCAATAAGGATAACCTCCTCACCCACCCACACTACACCTCACCTCACACAGAGACCTATGTGTTCCCCCCCCCCCCGGTCGAATCTGCAATGCTGCCATATTCCAGATGACACAAAACAGGAACAGAGGCTAGTAAAGTTGATGATACACAAACTTTTATGTGCAACATCCAGTTCGCAGCTTACTTTATTTGCTTGAAGAAATAGGGTTTTTATTTGCTTTTTGCTAATTCAATACCCTTGGAACGTTTGCAACAAAATGTCAGCAGTGGAAAATAAACTATGAAGCGAAAAAATAATATCCATTTTGTTCTTTAAAATAACAAAACAAAAAACAAAACAAAAGTTTGGCCTAGTTAATATGAGCCACAGAGACCCTCCTGGATGTCTGTGTGGTTCAAGCTGTCACTGATTTTGCAGTAACCAAGACCTCTAAAATTGCTGTGACTTTTCTTTGTTCTTCAAAGCTGTGCAGTAATCATCATTCATTTCGACTGCTTTGATGGTTAGATAGCAAACTCCCAAGAAACCCAGAGAGACATTAGCACATACAGCCACAATGTCTAATAAGACAGCTATTTGCATAAAAGATCAGCCACAATTTAAAATGTCTTGCAATAGATGTGGAAAGGGAATAACAGATCTATATTAACATGTACGAAACCAAGATTGTTTTCACAATTTAATTCCCAGGGGACCATAGCTCTTCACCTTCCCTTGTAAAAAAAAACCACACCAAAAACTAAAACCTGCATTCCCTGAGGAAGTAACTTGCTATGATCCTAAGTTAAACTAAAATATGGATTAATAAGAAAAAATATTCATTATTTATGAATCCTGCTCAGGAATGATTTTCATTGTATCAGTTTTTTACACCTCATGAAATACTTTGAAAAGAAAACTGTCAGCCTTTCATTAAACTAAAATGGTTTCTGTAAAATGATGCAAACCACTGAGGTGTTTTTTTTAAGTAAACAAGAAATGAGTTCAATCCTTTCCCCACTGTACTACTACCAAAGAGTAATAAAAAGATGGTGATTGATACCAAAACAATAATTATCTTTCTTTTTCTTTTCCAGCAAATGAGAGTTGAGAAGCAGCTTTTGGAAGGCCTGAGTCAAAAAGTAATAGGAACATCTTTTGTGAAAGCTTTATGCAGGTATGAAAGGCTTCCTGAAGGTCTGAATAGGGAATGAAAAGGCTTGCCCATTCAGAGTGATGGCAATGTCAGTTCAGGGAACATAACTATCCTCTGAATAGACTTGGTGATGTTGTCACATGGCCATATCTGACCAGCAGCTGTACAGTGTGCTGTTATCACCCTCACTTACATGATCCCTGACTGGCAGAGATCACTCTTACCATGAAGACATGTGATTTTCTTACATTGATGTGGGGTTATATAGGAAAAAACGTCACATGCTCTTCTTGAACCTGAGTGTCCTGTTATCAGCACAAGGGCCACTAATGTCAGCCTAAAATTGGGGAAACCCAGGATCAAATCCTTACTTAGCCAAGAAGCTTGTTGGGTGACCTTGAGCAAGTCGCACACTGAAGGGAAGGCAGGCTATAAATATGACAAATAACTAACTCTAGCCTGCCAATGCTTTCTCCCCACAAAAGCTTCTCCTGGAAGAACCTAACTGGAGATAAGTCACATGGCTGTGAAAGCCTGTTCCCCTTATAATCCATTACAATGGTACCTTGGTTCTCAAACGTAATCCATTCCGCAAGTCCATTCCAAAATCAAGGTGCGCTTTCCCATAGAAAGTAATGTAAAATGGATTAATCTGTTCCAGACTTTTAAAAACAACCCCTAAAACAGCAATTTAACATGAATTTTACTATCTAACGAGACCATTGAGCCATAAAATGAAAGCAACAATCAATGTACTATACTATAAAATAAAAAAGACAGTATTGTAGATGATAAAAATTAAAATTAATTATTTTTCGTTACTGCACTGAACACAATCAATCAGTAGCTGAACTGAATTCCAAACAGTCACAAAAACAAATTAACCGAAAAAGCCTCAAAAACAAAAACACAAAATAAACAGCAAAAAACAAAAGCGCCAAACTTAATCCGTTCCAGAAGTCTGTTTGACTTCCGAAATGTTCAGAAACCAAGGCGCATCTTCTGATGGGTGCACCCCGGAAATAATAGCCGACAACCGAATTGGATGTTTGGCTTCCGAAAAACGTTTGAAAACCGGAACACTTACTTCCAGGTTTTCAGTGTTTGGGAACCTAGGCAATTGAGTATCAAGGTGTTTGAGAAACAAGGTACCACTGTACATGGACCACAGTCATTTAAACACTATAGCAGCAGTGGTAACAGCTGACCCGCAGCCCAGGCTTAACCTTCCAAGTAATTTATCTCCCACCCCTGCTCGCCATTTTGCCTATGGTGGTAGCAGCAGAATCTGCAGCAGGTACAAAAGGAAAACTGCACTATCTCTGACTCACTCCCCATGAATTATGCTCTGAAACATAATGCACTCCTTTAAAGCCAAGTGCTTTCCTCAACATGTGGCAGGGCATAATTCATTGTTGAATCCCTTTGGTTATTTTAAAGGATCTATATGTCAGATGGTGAATTCTATAACCAGCTTAGACATGAATACATTGAATCATGACCTACCGTATGTGCTTTTTCAAGTATATATTTTTGACCTTATTGGGATTCTCATTTCAATAGCCCGGGACAGTCTGGGTGAAATCTTAAAGTCCAATCAGGTGTGAGTGATGCAAGTCTGTCCAGAAATGACGAGACCCCTTAATTTTGCACAACAGATTGTTTTTCCCCCAGCATTGCAAGTGGAAGAATGGAGTTTGGTTCACTTTACAAAAAGTTATATAATTTATGCACAGCCTCTAGGAGAATATATTTGAGCTTGCCACTCATGAAGTACCCTTTATTTTTACATTTTGAGGAAATTTATCACCTTGTTCCTCACTATCTCAGGGATCACACATTCCCATTCATATATATATATATATATATCAGTATATAGTGAATGAATAATATAATAAAAATGAATATAAAAGCTATAAACTACATGGCACTGTGCTTTACACATTTATGGTCCCATATAAATGATTAATAAGAATAATAAGGTCCAACGGAACTTCCAGTGTACATAGCAATATCTGGCACACAAAATTTCATGAAAATTAGACTAGATCTTCTATAATAGATTTGGGTTCCTCAATAGTGGAAGATACTTAAATATTAAAACCAAATATTTTTTGATCATAAAGATAATGAAATCTTGAAGGCAGTCCTTCATTATATAGAAAATGAATTAAGAATTTGCGCTAACCAAATGAGCTACGTTTTTAGGCTATGGGCCAGCAGCTAATGCAGAAATAAGGTGAGAACAATAGCTTATCCCATGCAATAGAACAAGCCATTGTTCCCTCTTCTGCAGAAAGATCAATTTTAGTTAACCACAATGGCAGGTCAGTAAGGGAATAAATTGCCTGGTGAACTATGGAGTTTCTTTCTTCAGATCATTTCAAAAGAAGGTTGAGCTATCATCTATGTATAATTAACCTCTAGAACAGCATAGAAAAAAATAATGTATGAAATTCATACTCAGATCATTCATTATTCCAAGTTATTATGGTGGCCAACAGCTTAGCATACTTTAAAAAGAATTAGACCTATTTAAGGGAATCTAACCATGATTACTGGTCATTTTAACTAAGTGTACCATCCATTTTTAGAAGCAGTGGCCTGCTGATTATCAGATGCTAGAAATGAAGAGCAGTAATCATCGGAGGCCTTTCTTCGTATGCCACCTCCACGAGAGGTCCAGAGGGTGGCAACACAAGAATGTGGTGCCTCCCAATTTGTGAAATGCTCTCTCTCGCCTGGCACCTTCATTACATATCTTTAGGCACCAGGCAAACATGATTCTCTATAACCAGGTCTTTGGCTGATTAATATCTATGGCCTTCTAAATGTGTTTGTGGGAGGGGGTTATTTGGTTGGGTTTTGGTTTATTGTGAATTTTCTGTTCTCATTTTGAATTTTTATGCTGTGAACCACCCTGTGATCTTCGGATGAAGAGCGGTATACAAATATAATGAATAACAATAGCAGCGGCAGCAGGGGTTGGAAAACATTAATATGTTCTGGTTGTGGAACCCCCAGAAACATCTGGAAAGACACTTTTCAAAACAAACAAGTGCTAGACTAGATGGGTCTTAGCCTGACACCACATGGCACAACTATTATGCTCTTACTTCATTGTCAAGGGAAAGTGTTGGGTTTGGTGGTCCATGTGGAGTATTCTGGCTCTGTATATTTAAAGACTGCCTGTGGGAGCTTAACAATGGCAAATGTGAGACGTATTATGTTGCAATTTGAACATATTGCTGGGGAACTACTATGTCTTAGATCTAGAGCATGGGCACAGAAGTTCCTAAGTTCAATTCTTAGTGTCTCCAGTATTCTTTTTTTTTAAAGGAACAAATGATGAGAAAGACTTTGTTTTCCCAAGAGCCTGGAGAGCCACTGCCAGTTCAAGTAAACTATATATAGGTCACGATGGACAAAGAATCTGACCTGGTGTAAGACATCTTACTCGACTCCGTATAAAAGATAGACAGTGGTCGTGGAGCATTATGTGAATGCTGTGTGAATGCCATTTATCCTGTGGGAATCAGAGAAAATCCCCATTATTCAATGATGTGGAAATCAGAGATAAGCCTCACACTAGACTACCATAAAGAGCATTGCTTTTTTGTGGAGGAGGAGAAACAGTCATATACAACTGGCTATGAGAAGTAGGCACAGCATATGCAGGATGCTGTGCATTCCAAAATAATCCTGAGTGTAAATAAAGCTAACCTTTTCCAGACAGTTTAATTAATAAGATTCTAGTGTATAAATAATAAAATAGGAAACAATGTGCCTAAAATGAAGAAACAATATTTTAGGAACATTTTTTTCTTGGTAACATCCACAATGTTATAAATAGGGAGAATGTGTGTGTGCGTGTTTTGTGTGTAATTATATATCAATCACATATACACACACAGCTTGCACGCCAACAACACAAACATTATGCTTTTTCCATTAACAGGAAAAGCATGGTTGATGCATTCATAAATGTTATTTAGCTGTCGTTTCCTCTTTGCAAAGCAATATTAGAGTTTTCAACATCTGCTACATCGAAATAGGAAGGGCTTGATCCAAAGACTTGCATATGTGCTCACTGTGGATTACTTCATTACCACACTTGCATTCTGGATTGCAATGACAGCTATAAGGGGCTTCAGTAATATTAAAAGCTCCTTCTATGACTATTCCATTTCAATCCCCCTCCTCACAAAAAAGGTTAGTTTTCCAATTGTTGTCTGTACAAAAGAAGTAAGAAAAATGTGCAAACAGCAGTCTACCCAACTGTTCGCCATTAAACAATCCACTCCCAAATTCCTGTGTTGGAGCAAAGAACTGCAAGGGTTACTAGGATGGGTGACAAGAGTATTTGCCAATATAAACATATTGATCTTTTTGCTGTTTTGCATTGACTTACAGGAGCTGTACACGAATGTACCTTTAGGCTTCATCAGTATAAATCTGTGAACAACATGCCTGGCAGCACTGCTGCCAGACATGTCACTGCAATTGTTTAGGATCAGAGTGACGGGCTCTGTGGACACCCTGCAGTTCCTTTGGCTTTCATAACAGCCTGGAAAGGGTCTTGCTAGATCAAAGTAAAGGTCTACCTCTTCGGGCATCCTCCTTCCCACCTTGGCCAACCAAATGGGAAACTTACAAGCAGTCACAAAGGCAACGATTATTCACCACTTGTTAGCAATGCCTTTTCCTCCTTCTGCCGGGCAAGGCTGCATGTTAAGCAAAACAGTTTCAAAGATCGCTATGCTGTGGGAACTCTTAACCTTGGGACAACCTTTCTCTTACTGCAACTTAGATTTCTATTGTGGGGGCAGGAGGGATATCAGCTCTTCCACAAGTTCTGCTCCCCTCAGGGTTTTACGGGATGGAGGACATTGAGTCAACTTGGGTGAAAAAAATACCAGGCAACAGGAGATCCAGCAGGATGATCATATTATGTAAACAGTCTGGGCACAAATACAGAAACTGTGCCATGTTGAGTATTGTTAAAAGTTAAACTGGTAGAGTTCAGGAATCTGCCACTGTTAGGCAATATAAAATACAGCACACTTCCATGTGTATGTGTGTGTGTGTGTGTGTGTGTGTGTGTGTATGCTACTAGAGGTAATTATTTCTTCTGCCCTAGTGATTAAGGAGATCAGCAGCAAACATGATATGGAAACGGTTTAATTCCCTCTTTTATCCTTAACACTCACACACCCCTTTTGAATTTTATTTCCTTTGATGCAGGAGGGGAAATAACTGAAATAAAAGCCGTAGCGATAAAGGTCATCGATCACATGTTTTCAAAATCATCTGAGGCTTCTAAAGCAGTTCCGTTATCATAATGATTTTTGCAGGGTTCCAGTCTCAGGGCCATCAAGGCTGCCAAGGTGCACACATAGCAGCATGTTTAAAACATCAAAAAGAAAGTGTGTAATCATTCAAGTTATTTAATGGAGAGAGGATAACTTTTTGTAGCTCTCTTGAGTGGTGATTCTTTGTATACTACACACTGGGAACAGCATAACTTTTCTACAAACACACACACACACAATCCCTTTGTCTTTTTCTTCACATGGCATTCATTTCACACTGGAAAATTACATATGAATAACAAACACAGCTTTAAAATTATATAATCACACACACAATATTCAGTGTTCCTTTTCTTGGTTTCATTTCTTTTGGGGGATGAGTCAAAAGAGGAAGGTGCGTGGGTTATGTTGAAATTTATGGTTTGTTAACCAAAGCTGTGGAATGTTAACAAAACTTTGCATTATTATTATTATTATTATTATTATTATTATTATTATTATTAAAAGCTGCCCAAAACAATCCAGTTCATTCTTTGACCACTATTGGCATACTACCAGGTAATTGTTATTTTTAAAAGCCTCCTGTGACAGTTCTAACTATATGGAAAGACATAGGAAGCTGCTTCCTACTGAATTAATGAGCATTGGCTCAGTAGTCTCTAGGATTTCAGACAAGAGGCATTCCCAGCCGTACCTGGAAATGGGCATTGAACCCAGAACCTTCTGTTTGCAAAGCAGATGCTCCGCCAATGAGCTACAGCCCTTTCCCTGTCACTCATGGTGACTTTGCACCTGCCCTGTGCATGGTCTACATACGCAGGAGGAGGTGGAAGACATCGAGGAAAGAAGACTTTGCCACTTTAGACAATGCTTGAGTTATGGGGACAGCTTCCTATACAAGCCCGACTTCCTGACTACCCACCATGTTAGTCCTTCCCCCATGCAGCTTTCTAAAAACAGCATGTGGCATGTTTTAAGCACATGGTAAGTGGTTATCTGTTTCCACTTGTGTGGGATTTCCTTATGGATTGAGAAGTTAACTTCAATAAAACTTTTCCCAATGTTTCATATGACGTCCTGTTCAGTAAACTGCAGAAGAGTGGTTTAGTAGGCGTTGCCATGAGCACAGCAGAGCATTGTAATGGATTGCCATTTAAATCAGAAGGCCTCATCTGACCTCTTGAGGCTTTTGCACCAGAACAGTTTTCACACTTGTGTACCCAAATGGCCACCCTGCAAGATGAGCTTGTTTCCTTCTCAAGGCAGCTTCCTATATCAGAATCAAAACACTGTACAACACTGAAATCCCACAATAAAATATCAACACCAATAGCAGACCAACATAACATTAAAATAGTTTAATAAAACACTTTAAAAAGCCATAGCACCATTATCTGCCTAAGTCCCCAAGCCCATTTGAAGGCATGAATTAATGGGACCATGTGTAGAATCAAAGAATTATAGAGTTGGAAGGGACCCTGAGGGTCGGCTTGCCCAACCTCCTGCAACGCAGGAATCATAGAATCATAGAGTTGGAAGAGACCACAAGGGCCATCCAGTCCAACCCCCTGCCAAGCAGGAAACACAATCAAAGCATTCTTGACATATGGCTGTCAAGAATCACAGCTAAAGCATCCATGACAGATGAGTAGTATTCTACAGGTGTGGAGCCCCATCACGGATGCTCAGGTGGGGACATTGTTGGACGCACTGATCTTATGCTGCCAGCACTTGATCTAATAAGTTAATACCCTTCAAGGAATGCTATGTGATTTTATTGCATGTAAGTAAACCTGTTCCTAGTGTTCCCATGCTCTCATATATTTTCTGGTGCAGTAAAGTGAAACACATAATCATAGAATTGTAGAGTTGGAAGGGACCACAAGGGTCATCTAGTCAAACTACCAGCAATGCAGGAATCTTAACTAGATCACACATGACAGATGGCCATCCAATCTCTGCTTTTAAAAAAAATGCACTCTTTGACCAGGACAACTTAATCGTAAACCAAGATACATGTGCATTATAAAAAGACGTAGAGTGGAAAATCCCAAACAGTAAGCCATTTAGCTATTTGGAGCCTGGGAAATTTATAATACTTTCTCCTTCCTAATCAATACAGGAGTCTGAAACTGACATTCCTGACCCATTCCTGACTGTTCTATAAACTGATTAGAATTCAGAGGGAATTAGAGCAGGGGGTACTTATATTGTTGGGCTTTTGCAGATGGCAGAAAGAACTCCTTCCATCAACTTCAGAACGGATCACGGAGAACTTAGTAGAGGGCACCTTTGCACCAGGTGTGCATGTTGGGGGAGTCACAAGAAAAGGCAGTTGCCACTTGTGAGTCAATTAGTGGAAACCTGCACACTGCTGTGTTTGGGGAAAATCATTCTGATGTGAAGGGGTGGGTGTGTGTGGAAGCTCAGGTGTGCCAATACAGCTGTACACAGAATGCTTTTTCAGTTCACAACAGTCTCATGGCAGCTCTCCAAGTCAAGGCTGATAGATTTGCTGCAGACGACAGACTGGGCTGCCAGATGTGCCTTATTTTGAAGGATTATCTCTTATTCCAAAACATCACAATCCTATAGAAAACAACACACATCCTTTACTCCAGGCACAACAGCTCAAGAGTGTTTTGTTACTAAAACTGTGATCTGCCAAACCTAACTACAGACAAACTGGTTTGCACTCCAGAGTGATGTAGAAACACAGCATTTTAATTTTATGTATGACAGCCAAACTACATACTGCCTGAAAACGTGTGTGATGATCGCCTAATAGCTATTGCTCTTATTTTGCTGTAAAAGCCATTTCACGAGGGAAGCACTGGAGACTGAAACACAGGGAGTGATTAACCCTTTCCCCACCCCAAAAGCCCTCCATTCTTGAAGTTTTCAAACACCTGCTGAGAATACCAGGTTGTTAGGGGGGAGCTGTTTAGTAAGACACTTTTGGGTGTGGAAATAATTAAGTACAGGCCCTCACTGCCCTGCTTATAATCACTACTGTGCTCATGTCCTGCTTGTGGGTTTTCCATAGGTATCTGGTTGTCTACTGTAGGAAATAGGAAGCTGGGCTAGATAGGCCTTTGGCTGATTCAATAAGACTCTTCTTAGGTTGACACTCGTCTCAAAGCAACTTCTAGGCCAAAAAACCTCCATACCATTACATGTGTTTCTATGTAGTGCGTTGTTTGGTCCTGAAAGACAACATTTAGATCAGCGACAATTCTATGTTGTCATTCTAGGGTGTAATTTGTATTGTTTTGTCTTCTCCATTTATCCTGCAAGACCCCAGTGAGGCAAGATGATAGTGAAGAAATGTTTTGCATTTATTAGATGTTTGCTCTCTTTTTTTCTGGGACCTCACAGAATGCTTTCCTTCAAGCAAGGCCTGGTTTGTATCAATGTTTCTTCTTCCTACTCCTCTAGTCTAGATAATTCTAGACAGCAAGATGAAGAACAGAGATGTGGCTTCTTTTCTTCTGAACACCAAAGATTTCACTAACATTATTTTAAGGGCTAGTTGGTTCAATGAATGTTATTGTGTCATTCCTTGTTTATAAAATCTAGACTCAAACAAACACCTATACCAATCACCATACCCAAGATCCCTGGTTGAAATACAGTAGTCTACTACAAATTGCACAAAGGTACTGTATTCAAATCCTGATGCAGCTAGAACAGTAAAAGTTAATGATTGCCTCCTCCCGGTCCACCTCACACACAGCTTGGCATATTTTCCTTGGGATACCCAGGAACAAAATGGCAAATGTTAATACTTGGAGCTGAAATGAAATAGCAAAGGTTCGTGCAGAACTTCTAAAACTTCATACCATCCCCATTCCTTGTCGAAGCTAATGCTTTCACTATCACATCTTCATAAGCACTAAATTTTCTGCTAATGTGCTGAAAAATTGCTTCAGCTCAGGTTTCTATTTACAATTTGCCAAGATCATCGGCTTTGTAAAGAGAAACGAGGAACAGCCAAAACACTACACGAAATGTTTGGTAACTGAATCCATGATCGGACTCCTGGGGCATTTCCATCATACAACCCAGAAATGAATAGACACAAATTTATCATAATCTATGGTAATCAGTTCCAATGACATTCTCTACAGCACTACATGGAATCCAGCTAACACAACATATTTTACTTCCACAGCTACAAAGACATTTCAAAACAGTGCAGCTTGATACTCTTAACAAAGATTTGTATAGTATGTTCAATTTGAATGGGCATTCATTCAGATTCTGAAAAATATCCACCCCTAAAAATTCACTCAAAGTGCTTTTAGTACCACACATTCTCCTTAATATGTCAAAGTAAAAAAAAAATCTCAAAAGATTATATTTTGCCACTGAACAAGAGATGGACTGTATTGCCTTACTCTTCACTTTTAACTGTTTTTATATTTGAAGATACTGACCTGAGTTTTCTGTACAATGTTAATCTCAGAGAGCTCCACGTAGGCAGATCATACAGAATGAGCACAAGAGCAAATAAACTTGGCCAATAATAATACTGCCGAGCTAAATGCTTTGTGTGGTCAAACTAGGTAAAACAAACAAATCGGGGCAGATGCAGAGTGGTATGCTTATGCCCATACCTGAAAAGAAGTAGATAAAGGCTCCTCTTAGAAATTGCTGCCTTAACATAAAATTTCATTTCCACTATCATGCTCAGCCCTTAACCCAGGGTAAAACTATAGTTCAGCAGTAGAGCATCTACTTTGCATGCATAAAGTCCCATGTTCAATCCCCGACATCTCCAGTTAAGGCTGGGAATGTCACATCTGATATCTTGGAGAGCCACGGCCAATCAGTGTAGAAACCACTCAACTTGATGGACCAATGGAGAGACTCAGTATAAGGCAGCTTCCTATGACCTATGTTTTAAGTAACGTTAACAAAACCAGCTTAGGCATTTTAATATTTGACTTTATTCTCTGTTGTTGTTTTTTTTAATATAAAAAAAAACACTACAGCTGCCTGCAGTCTTATTTACAGTATACTGAGGTTTGTTCGATTCAGTAAGTTTCACTGAAATCAATGGAACGTAAACCTACTTAGGATCACACTACACAATCTTTTTTATCTTTCCATCCTGAGTAATAAAGTTAAGCCTTCTTATTCTACTTTGGTTTTAAATTCTTATTTTCATTGACTTCCAGATGAACATTCACAATTTGCACAGAGCGGGAGCAGCATCTTCTAGGACACGGGTGTCAAACACAAGGCCCAGGGGCCAAATCCGGCCCGCCAGACCTCGTCATGTGGCCCGCCGAGTGCCCCAGCCAGCGGGACCCAGCAGCAGGACCTTGCTGCTGAAGCGCCGCGCTGACAAAGCGCCGACAAACAGCTGGGGCCGGGGGGGGTAGAAAGGCGGCCGGAGCAGCGCTGCGTGGAGCGCCCCAAGCCACAGCAGGAGAAGGAGGAGGCAGCTTGCCGGGTCAGCGCCCGGCAGCGCCGCACGGAGAGTCCCGAGCCTCTGGGACGCAGCAGTGCTCTGTAGCACTTTGAATCCTCCTCCTCCTGCCACGGCTCGGCGCCTGGAAACGGCTGCTACTGCAGCACAGACAAAAGCACCCAGCAGCGCCGCGTGGAGGAGGAGGAGGATTCAAAGTGCTACAGAGCACTGCTGCGTCCCAGAGGCTCGGGACTCTCCACACGGCGCTGCCGGGCACCGACCCGGCAAGCCGCTGCCTCCTCCTCCTCTTGCCTCACCTCCTCCTCCTCCTGAACGTGAGCTCAGCAGCGGCTCAGCCTCACGAACGTGCAACTCTGAGGCTTTACGCACTTCTCCTAAAACGGACACCCGCTGCCTCACGCTGCACGGGAAATGCTTTTTGCCTCTGGGTCCCTTCGCGCTCTTTTCTGGCGCTGAATCAAGGCGGCGACCCCCCTTCCCTTTCTTTCTTCCTCTCTCGTGTTCTTATTCTTTCTTTCCCTCTCCTTCCTTCTTTATCTCTGTCTTCTCTCCCTCTTTCTTTTTCTTTCCTTCTTTATTCCTTCTTTCCTACTCTTCTTTCTCTCACCTCTTTCCTTCCTCTCTCCCTCCTGCTCCCTCTTTCTTTCTATCTTTCTTCTTTACTTCCTTCCCATCTTTCTTCCTCTCCCTCATTCTTATTATTTCTTTCCCTCTACTTCCTTTCTTCTTTCTCCCTTTCCGTCTTCTCTCCCTCTTTCTTTTTCTTTCCTTCTTTATTCCCTTCCTTATTTCCTACTCTTCTTTCTCTCCCCTCTTTCCTTCCTTCCTCTCTCCCTCCCACTCCCTCTTTTCTTCCTTCCTTCCTCCTTCCCCTCCCCTCCCTCTCCCTCTCCCTCTCTCTCTCCCTCTCCCTCTCCCTCTCCTCAGAAACATAGGATGCTGCTTTATACTTCTGGCCCATAATAATAATAACAACAACAACAACAACAACAACAATTTATTATTTATACCCCGCCCATCTGGCCGGGTTCCCCCAGCCACTCTGGGTGGCTTCCAACAAAACAGGAATTCTAAAATACAGAAATCCATCAAACATTAAAATACAGAAATCCATCAAACATTAAAAGCTTCCCTAAACAGGGCTGCCTTGAGATGCCTTCTAAAGGTCTGGTAATTGTTGTTCTCTTTGACCTCTAGTGGGAGGGCATTCCACAGGGTGGGTGCCACTACCGAGAAGGCCCTCTGCCTGGTTCCCTGTAACTTGGCTTCTCGTAGTGAGGGAACTGCCAGAAGGCCCTCGGAGCTGGACCTCAGTGTCCGGGCAGAACGATGGGGGTGGAGACGCTCCTTCAGGTATACCGGACCGAGGCCGTTCAGGGCTTTAAAGGTAAGCACCAACACTTTGAATTGTGCTCGGAAACGTACTGGGAGCCTATGTAGGTCTTTCAGGACCGGTGTTATGTGGTCTTGGCGGCCGCTCCCAGTCACCAGTCTAGCTGCCGCATTCTGGATTAGTTGTAGTTTCCGGGTCACCTTCAAAGGTAGCCCCACGTAGAGCGCATTGCAGTAGTCCAAGCGAGAGATAACTAGAGCATGCACCACTCTGGAGAGACAGTCAGTGGGCAGCCTGCGTACCAGATGGAGCTGATAAACAGCTGCCTTGGACACAGAGTTGACCTGTGCCTCCATGGACAGCTGTGAGTCTAAAATGACTCCCAGGCTGCACACCTGGTCTTTCAGGGGCACAGTTACCCCATTCAGGACCAGGGAGTCCTCCACACCCGCCCGCCTCCTGTCCCCCACAAACAGTACTTCTGTCTTGTCAGGATTCAATCTCAATCTGTTAGCCGCCATCCATCCTCCAACCGCCTCCAAGCACTCACACAGGACCTTCACCGCCTTCACTGGTTCTGATTTAAAAGAGAGGTAGAGCTGGGTATCATCAGCATACTGATGGACACCCAGCCCAAACCCCCTGATGATCTCTCCCAGCGGCTGCATATAGATGTTAAAAAGCATGGGGGAGAGGACAGAACCCTGAGGCACCCCACAAGTGAGAGCCCAGGAGTCTGAACACTCATCCCCCACCACCACTTTCTGAACACGGCCCAGGAGGAAGGAGCGGAACCACTGCATGACAGTGCCCCCAGCTCCCAAGCCCTCTAGACGGTCCAGAAGGATGTTATGGTCGATGGTGTCAAAAGCCGCTGAGAGATCCAGCAGAACAAGGAAACAGCTCTTACCTTTGTCCCTAGCCCGCCGGAGATCATCGACCAGTGCGACCAAGGCAGTTTCAGTCCCATGATGAGGCCTGAATCCTGACTGGAAGGGATCCAAATGGTCCGCTTCTTCCAGGCGTGCCTGGAGTTGTTCAGCAACCACTCGCTCAATCACCTTGCCCAAGAATGGAAGATTTGAGACTGGGCGATAGTTGGCCATATTGGCCGGATCTAAAGATGGTTTTTTAAGAAGCGGTTTAATAACCGCCTCTTTCAGCGGGTCTGGGAAGGCTCCCTCATGGAGAGAAGCATTTACCAACCCGCGAAGCCCATCGCCCAGCCCTTCCCGGCTAGCTTTTATAAGCCAGGATGGGCAAGGATCAAGGAGACAGGTGGTTGGTTTCACTCGTCCAAGCAGCCTGTCCACATCCTCGGAGGTAACAGATTGAAATTGATCCCACAAAACTTGACTAGACAGGACTCTAGCACTCCCCCGCCCCGGCCCTGCTCCCACGGTGGAGTCTACCTCTTCCCGAATCTGAGCGACTTTATCTGCAAAAAACTTTGCAAAATCATTGCAGGAGATCATGTGGCCCGTACTGGGCCCGGATGGAGCAGGTGGTTCCGCTAAATTGCGAACCACCTGAAAGAGTCTCCTGCTGCTGTTTTCTGCAGATGCGATGGAGACGGCGAAGAAGGTCCTCTTCGCCGTCGCCATTGCCACTTGGTAGGCTCGAAGTTGAGCTCTAGCCCGTGTCCGGTCTGATTCAAAATGAGTTTTCCGCCACCGGCGCTCTAGCCATCTCAACGACTGTTTCATCGCCCTCAGCGCCGGGGAAAACCACGGGGCTGTCCGGGCTCCATGCAATCTGAGAGGGCGCTTCGGAGCCAGACAGTCAATAGTGCTGGTTAACTCCGCATTCCAGCGGGCCACCAGGGAATCAGCTGAAAGGCCATCGACATGGGATAAAACATCCCCTGCCACTCTCTGGAAGCCAATTGGATCCATTAAGTAGCGGGGGCGGACCATCCGAATCGGTCCCACCTCCCTGCAGAGGGGAAGGGTTGCGGAGAAGTCCAGTTGCACCAGAAAGTGATCTGACCATGGCACTTCTTTTGTTTCGCTTTTACTTAATGTCAGATCACCAACATCCATAGAGGTAAACACCAAGTCCAAGGCATGTCCGCGGCTATGAGTTGGGCCAGACTTATTCAGGGACAGCCCCATGGTGGCCATGCTTTCCACGAAGTCCCGAGCGGCTCCTTGTAAGGTCGTGTCGGCATGGATGTTAAAATCCCCTAAGACAACCAAGCTAGGTGTCTCCACGAGCACATCCGACACGACCTGAAGCAGCTCGGGCAGGGAATCCTTGGTGCAGCGGGGAGGTCGGTACACCAAAAGGAATCCTGTACTGCCCCTATTGCCCAACTTCCAGAACATGCACTCAGAAAACTCAGTCTTATCAATAGGACGCCTGGTGCAAACTAATGACTTCCTAAAAATCACTGCAACCCCCCCCTCCCCGCCCAGATGGCCTGGGTTGCTGTGCATAAGAGAAACCTGGTGGGCAAGCAGCGCCAAGAACGGGCCCATCGGCTTCATCCAACCAGGTCTCTGTCACACATGCCAGGTCAAATCCTCCATCCACAATCAGGTCGTAAATGGCAGTGGTCTTATTCATCATCAACCTGGCATTGCACAGCAGCACCTTCAGGTCATGTGGGTATCCCTTGCTGATTTCAATATCCGTCCGGTCAGGACCAGACCCGGAGGCAGGGATAGTCCTCAGACAACGACTAAGTCTGCCTCCTCGGTAATGACATTGTCTGGTCTTAGCGTAACTCCTCCTCCTACCCGTGACCACTGAGATCGGTTGTCCCAGTGCATCACCCCCTGTGGAATCTGCCCCAGCGATTTTGCTTGCTGGGACCCCCTCCCGGGCAGCCCTGACCCCTCCCCTTAAAAACAAAATAAAACCTCTGTAAAAAACAGCAAAGAACAGAACAAAAGAAAAACACAAAAACACAATAAAATAATAAAACCAAAAACAATAAAAATTACAAATACACTAAAATTTAACAGATTCCCACACCCAACTAAAAATCCCTCCCTAAAACCTATATAAATCAAAAAATACAATGAAACAATACAAAGACAGAAAATTACAAACTAAAATTGACCCCTCCCCTTAAAATAAAATTTAAAACCAATACAGAAAACAAACTAATACAATAAAACAATACAAACAAAGACAGAAAATTACAAACTAAAATCAACCCCTCCCCTCTCCTGGAACCAGGAGAGCAGCTCCAGTGAGTCAACCTCAGCCAGTCCCTTTGGTGAAGGGTGGTGGCTCACTGGCAGAACATCTGTCCTGCATGCAGAAGGACCCCAGCATCTCCAGGTACTAGTAGCTCTGCAAAGGTCCTGCATGAAACCCTAGCAAGCCTCCACCACCCAGTGCAATTACCAAAAATCATTTTCAATAAATTGTACAATAATTGTACATTTGAATATCTACTTGCCATTATTCTGACTATGTTTCTGCTTTCAGAGCTAGTTATTACTTACATTATTACAAAAAAAACAGTAATAATTGAATGCAGTGACAATAATTTATGATAATAAAGAGTGGACACATAGTCCTACAGATACAACCGGCCCTTTGAGGGTGACCAAACTGCTGATGCGGCCCCCGATGAATTTGAGTTTGACACCCCTGTTCTAGGACTACCAGCAGGCTGGCTTCTTTTTTAACAAGTTTGCATGTTTTTCTAATGGCCAGACCAGCTACCAGCACAATATTAAAATTTAGCTTAAATCCAATGAAAAATTCATTTCCAGGTGCATGGACAAATGTCTTAAGGAATGGGTATGGCACTACTTATCACACATGATTAGAACTTTGCTTCTAGCAACCAATTTGCACACTGCTCCATCCTTAGCCATGCATTGCCCAGCCCACCAACCTAACCACCAGCTTGGCCCAGGAGCAACATCAAGGGCTACCACCCAACAATAGGAGTGTGGAGGTTTTGCCAAGCCAACACCATGCGGACTGACAGCAGCAGCACCCGCCAGTACCAGGGGATGAGCAAGAAAGGCCATAGGGCAAGGCTCAGTGGTAGAACACGTTTTGCATGCAAAGGGTTCCATATTCAACTCATGGCATCTCCAGGTATTGCTAGGAAGGACTCCTGTCTAAAAAATAACAACCCTGCAGTCATTGCCAGTCAGTGTTGGCAATACTGAGCTACATGGATCAATGGTCTGACTTGGTAGGAAAACAGCTTCCTGTGTACCTACACAACGGAGATGGCAGAGGACTGAGTGTTGTGGGTGAGACGTGTGAATGTGCCACTTTGTGAGACATCGTGTTGATAGGTTACAAAAAAAGTGGCACCTTTTATGGACTATGATACTGCACACTAGTCACTAGAATATAGTTTATTTCTTGTGGTTCACCACTGATATCTGACCAGTTTGGTCCATGACAATCTTGTGGCTGAAAGAAGCCTTTTAGCCTCAGGAAATCTAATAATTTCCCTGCAGTGAGAAAAAGCTGCCAAACACACACACAAAGCAAACAAGGTTAGTCAGTGTCATTCACCGAGAGGAACTTGGCCTTTCTCTTTTATACACCACTAACTAGTTTTTGGCAGGACATAAGTGCAAAGCACCCTTAGGTTCCAGGGATCCATCAGGTGGGGTGGACAATGTGCATCTTCTGCAGGTATGTGGAACCTCTGTGCATCCCTGCGGCAAGTCAGAAGAGATTAGCCCATTCCAGCTCAGCTGTATTGTTGTTGTTTTTTAGCATTCCCTCAAATTGTGAGAGGTAGATGAGCACTAACTATGCCAAAAGACTTGGCAGGTCTAGAGAAGGTCGACTGCATGGTCAGACATGAGCATGGCTGGGGGGGATCCAACTGATTCCAGGCAGTGCTTTTTTTCAGGGGGGGGGGACACAGAGGGACGCATAAACATTTTGCGAATCTAAGTTTGACCTCATTGAGGGGCAATATTTCAATATGAATAGGAAAATGAGAGTACCCCTAAACATTTTAGGGGCGAGGAAGCACTGGTTCTAGGTCAAGGGTTATCGTCCAGAGCCTCCACTCCAAATACAGTCCCCATTTCCTCCCCTCTCCACAATCTTGGTTGGTGTCAAAGGCAAGCCTGCAACTAAGCAGGGGTGATTTAAGCAGGTCCATGATGGGCCACGGGGTCTGACAAAACGAGACCTGCGCTACGTGTCCAAGAAGCAGCTAACTGGACCTGTAATGACTTTAAACGGGGGGGGGGAACAAGCGCACCCTGACAAATGATGCTGAAGGGCAAGGTTAACAACACACATCCCCTCATCCTTCCCCTTTTTGTTTCCCTGGTGAAATATACTCGGACTCAGTACATAACACCTGGCTTACAGCTAGCCGCTCTTCCTCCTCAGCTGAGATTTCTTCCTCTCCACTCTAACCTCCCCACCCCGCTACCTCACCACCCTAAAGCAATATGGCCACCGCGGCGCATTTCAACGCCCTCCCTCCGAAGACAAAAGGACGCGTGGACTTCGAAACCAACAAATATTGGCAGCGGGGCCGAGCCAATCGCGAAGCCGTGCCCTTCCGCGGTGGCCAATGGGAGGCAAGGAAATCGAGCCGGGCAAAAGCGTCCCTTGAGCAAGCCCCGGCCTTCGCCAGCCTGGCGGGCGGGCGGGCGGGCGAATTCCTGCTAGGTCGGCCGTTAACTGGGGGCTGGCTAGGCGCGTGCGCTCGAGTGTGGGAGGGGCCGGCTGCGCCGCGCCCGTCAATTCTCCCTCCGTTCTGTCCCCTCCCCGCCTCCTACGCGGATCCCGCCAAACACCGACCAGCGCCTCGGTACCTTTACTGAACGTGTAGCCTCCGCCTCCGCCTTCTCCTCCTCTAATGGCGGGCGGGTTCTCCGTTTCCGAGGGACGCCCCCCCCTCGTTCGGGCGGGGACGGGTCCGCCTCTCCCTCCCGTCAATGTCAACCCAGCCCGATGGAGGAGGTGTCAGACCTGACTTTAGCTCTGAAACGGGGCAGGTTGAGGACAGAAATAAAATCGGAGCATGCAACTCAATCTCTACTGCGAACAGTTTTTTCCTCTTTGCACCCCACCGCCTCCAAACAGAACTTGATTTCTTGTCCAAAGACATGGAGAAACCTTCCCCAAATACGTGGGCGGCGTTGTAAGAAAAAACGGCCCTCAGCACATGCTCAGAGGCACTTCGCCGGCGCCAGAAGAGGGTCCCGGGCAGGGCCGGTGCTATCGTTAGGCAGTCGCCCAGGGCACAGGCTGCATGGGGGGTTCATACAGATCAGCTTGGGTCGTGTCCTAGCTAATAAGATTTCACTTCTTTTTTTGCATTTTGAATAATTTCTATTATATCTGCCAGACATCTGTTTTTGAAAATTGAAGTAGGCAAAAAGTAATCTGGGGGGAGAGCAGGCTGGCGCGCCTCAAAAACAGTCTGGCCCAGAGTCAGGGCTAACCCTTCGTTAACCCTCGGAAGTTATAATGATCAACGTTATAAAGGGGTGTGTAGCAGTGTTTTGGAGTTTTTATGATCACTACAGTCCTGGGGTGGGGGGAGCTTTTGTTCTGTTTATTAAAAAGATTGTATCAACTGCTTAATATAAAAGATGCCAATATGATGGTACGAAAATAAAAATTGCACAGCACATAATAATTTAGAAACAATGTAATAGCATAAACATGTAATTAACAAAACCACTTAATACTTATTATTATTTTTAAATGTACAGTTTTAATTATTGTATGTTGGATATGTTATTCCGGGGGAAGTATGTTCCAGGTAGCAGGTGCCACTACACTAAAGACCCTGCTCTGGGCAGCCACAAGCTGAATTGCAGGAACATGTGGCACCATCGGGAAAACCTCACCAGCACAAGCCTTCCCCAAGTGCCCCATGTATTTCCCCTCATATATGAGATATTTACCTCTCATTCCTATGGGGGTAAATGCCTTGGTGCAAAAATGGTTCTCCAGCTCTGACACTGGGTGGTCTGGTCCTTGCTGATACAGATGTCAATGAGCGTGTGTGCAGTGCATCTTTGTGTGGAGATACAAATGGTATGTTTGTGCAATATCTCCACACACAGCTGTCTATATAATGATGGCTGCAACATCATAATTATTATATAGAGTACCTAAAATTTCCTTTGTACTGTTGAGAGATGAAAAGCAACACAGTCGCTACCCACGGGTTTGCAGACTTGATAAACACAATGCAAAAGGGATGGAGGGGGGGGGAGAAGAAAACAAGAAAAGAGTGATAATTGGAAAAGGAAAATGGAAGAGAATGACAGTGTTTGTAGGAAATAGGCGGAACCCTGAACAGGAACGATCCTTTTAGAAGGGACGATGCAACGCACATTCTGTTGGAGGGCTCACTTGTGATTACTAGGAGACAGGCACTCTCCAATGGCTAATTAGTACGCATACATGGAACATCAATGTTCTTTTTTAACACCCTACAAGATTATTCCTGTATTGGGGCTCATTCACACTTCTCTTGCCTAGAAAGCATGGGTCCAAGAGGTTTTCTGCTTGCTTCTCCAGGAAAACCTGTTATTTTCCATGGAAAACCCGACTGACTGACGTTTGCTCTGATTCAGTGGTAAAGAGCAGGTTTTCCCAGGGGAAAGCAGCAAGAAAGTGGAAGTGTGTGGATGAGCCTTTGGTTTCAATGCTCAAGATAATTTGACAAATTAGCTACCACTTAACATCCTTTAACCACTCTGTCACCCACTTGATGGCAAAAGCTCTGAGCTCCTTGTAACCTCAGTGTAAACTTTTAAATGATTGAGCATTGTAATCTATATGTGAATACTGGCCACTGGTGGTGCTAATTCTTCTAGGTGCAAGAGTGTGATTTTTCCATGTTTGGTGTCGAGGTAGAGTTCACAAGTTTTTGTATGTGTGTGTGTTTGTTTTAATGCATTGACTTTGATTAGTCATGTTGAGGATATACGTTGACCTACATAAGTTTTTTCCAAGGTCAGCGGGGGGGGGGCGCTAGGGCTTCTGCTTTCTTGGAAAAAGCCTTGCATGCTGTACAGTGAGTGGTACATGTGTAGGTTCTGTTGACGTTGAAATTGCAGCACAAAGGGAATGACCTGCTGTGATTCCATTCCTTACATCTTCATGAGTATCTGCTGGACCTTAACGACTGTGTGAAAAGGTTTATATCTTTACTGATTCTGGATAATTTGAAGAAGCATGAGTTAACTTTGTGATGCAAACACCTGTCTATTATGAAAGGAAGCTCATTCCATGCAGGCTTCCGACCAGCCATTGGAAAGTTGTCCTGTTCAGCCACCTAGGCCTCTCTCCATTGGTGAGGGAAGGACAAAAGGCTCCATATTCCATTACTTGGATTCTGAGCCATCCAGTCTGCTCCTGCCCACTCCATACTTTCTCTCTATTGATTTTATAGCATTTTGCTAAATGCTATCATCCATACAGATGTCTGCCATCATTTTGTTGACATAGTGAGTCAATACTTCATTAAATGTTACCTTTCAGCTTTACCCTTAATTGGCTAAAGTATATGTAGTGTTTTCATTATTTATGTGGCTGTGCCATTAAATTATGCGTTTTAGAATATAAAAAAAATAAAAGGCTTTGTTTACATTTATTATTATTGCTCTGGCGTCAACTTTTGGATTCCTATGTAAAGAAATTAATCTTCCTTTGGAGGGGGAAATGGGAGATGACAAGCACTAGCTCCTGCTGCCTCGGGGACATAATTATGCTCACAAATACAAAAACAGAAAAATCATAAGCTCAACACAGTTGAGACTCTTGAAAGTTTCATCTCAGCATGAAGCTATGTTTTAATTATTATTTTTGTCTGCATTGTTCAGATTGTCAGTGCACCAGATAGAATAAGTGCTTATCCTAGTTAATTCTTCATGAGACTTGTGTCACTGGAAGAAGCATTTAATTTATTTTCTTCTTTCTTTCTTTCTTTCTTTATGCCAGTACTGACAGAGTTGTGTTTTACAGCTGGATTCAAAGCCTTGCAATATCAGTGGAAAGATTCTGAAGCAAAGGTTTGGCCAGAGCTAATTCCAGAAGACCGAGATACAACCAATGAAATCTACAATTAGGGTTAAACTAGACATTTGCTCCATTGTGTAGGATGCAGCTATGTATCTGCTTTCCCTTATAAGTGCGGGAGTGTCTGTTTCTTACTGGGAAAGGAGCACATGGGAAGGAAAGGCTTATCTCTTCATTCCCCAAACATTATCAAAATAGACTTTGCCTCCCTGCCTGCATGGCTAAGAGCATTTGGGTGCTTCTAAATGGTTATTCATCATGTGACCAGTGTTCCTCACACATTTAAGTTTTTGACCTGTCCACACAACATAATTTTCATCAATATGCCAGCCTGTATTCCCCTCTTGGAGTTTAATCCAGATTTACACTTTCTTGGGAAAATCCAGTGTTAAAAAACGTTGCTGCCAATAACCCATTTTGCTATATCTCAATGACCTGCTAACCATAATATCCATAATAAGCCACCACCTGGAAGTGCCCATTGATTGTCTAGCTGGATTGGAAAACATTTGTGGCAGAAATGTGCCGCATTACTATGAATTAACATCTCACTCGTCTTCCAAGGAGGTTTAGAGCAGTGGTTTTTTTTTTGTCTCACAGCAAACGGTTTAGGTTAGGCTGAGAGAGACTTATCTGCCCAAGGTCATCCCATTTACTTCTCGACTGAACAGGGGTTTGAACCAGGTGATTCTTGCATCTAACTCCCCATGAAAAGAGGGACAATCTAAGGAAAAGTGGGACATTCTGAGATCGAATCAGAAACCAGGACAGCTTCTCTAAATCAGGGGTTTCCCTGGAGAATAGGGACACTTGCAGGATCTGTGTCAGAAGGATGAGAGGATCCACCCACAACATGTTCCTTCCTCCTCCTACTGTCGAGAACAGAAGAGAGACAACTGTGGAGGTTTTCATAGCATAATTGAAGAACACTCCATGGGCAGACATCCATTGCACCCAAGGAGACAGTGATCCACAAAATCCCATGCCCCCTAGGATGCCTTCTTATGAACCATGGGATTGGGCCCAAATGTAGCTGTCCCCTCCCCTCCCCCTCCCTCCGGCAAGCACAAAATATTTTCCAAGAACAGCAGTAGAACTGATGGGATGTAGGTGTGGAATCTTCCTTCCTTCCTTCCTTCCTTCCTTCCTTCCTTCCTTCCTTCCTTCCTTCCTTCCTTCCTTCCTTCCTTCCTTCCTTCTACCTGAAGCCAAACAGGGATTTGAAGCCCACATGGATTTTGCAAAATATTGGGAGCCAAATTTCTCTTCCGCTAGTAAATTATCATTCTTTTGGTATGCCTGTTTCCAGGTAACTAAGTTTTGTTGTGGCAAAGAGAAAAAATGTTATAGAAAATGATCCCTTGACACTAACCAGTGAGATAAAGTTAGCATGTTAAGGTAAAGGTAAAGGTAAAGGGATTCCTGACCATTAATTCCAGTCGTGGACGACTTTGGGGTTGCGGTGCTCATCTCGCTTTACTGGCCGAGGGAGCCGGCGTACAGCTTCCGGGTCATGAGGCCAGCATGACTAAGCCGCTTCTGGCGAACCAGAGCAGCGTACAGAAATGCCATTTACCTTCCCGCTGGAGTGGTACCTATTTATCTACTTGCACTTTGACATTCTTTCGAACTGCTAGGTTGGCAGGAGCTGGGACCGAACAATGGAATCTCACCCCATTGCGGGGATTCACACCGCCGACCTTCTGATCTGCAAGCCCTAGGCTCTGCGGTTTAGACCACAGCGCCACCCGCGTTAAGGCTCAACACCAAAGTATGCTTGCAATTTGCATGTGTTCCACTGAATCTCACGAGGCAACTGGAGTGGAAATTCTTTCTTTTGTGACATCTGTAGCCCATGTTTCTTCTATCATGGTACTTAAGGTGTACATAAAGTGTACACAGGCATTCTCCCATCCAAGAAGATGCACACACCAGACCATCTCCTGGTCCAGTTCGAAGGAAGTCAAGGGCAGGGGAAAAAACCCTTTTGAATTCTTAGAGTCAAAGTAAATGAAATTGAGCTTGATGAACCCGTGCATAAGGCCGCTTTCTGTATTCATTATATTCAATAAGTAAGCTCCAACCTAATTAATTAATTAATTAATTATATTAATGAGGACAAGTAAATGAAAAAGGTTGAAGTGATAGTCACATAGCACAAATCACTATAGAGGGGGAAATTATTTGTGAGCTGTCGTGTTCAAGGTTATTCACCCACCATTCGTAATGAATCCTCACACTCCTAATTAAGAACTTTCACATTTCAGACTGTGACCAACGGAGCAATATTCTGTCTATACATGATTTTTTTTCATATTTATTTTTTAATATAAGAGTCAGAAAAGGTGGGCCTTTGCATCACCCTTTTCCCCTGGCAGGGCTCTTGCGATTTAAACAGCCACATAACAGGCAAACAAAAATGCTGCTTTCTTTTTCTTTTTTGATTTAAAGAAACGCCTTATAATATGTTGTTTAAAATCAGCAATCATACATATGCCTGGTAGGTGTATATATTCACTCTTGGGAAGAGAGAATCCTGTGATATTGCAAGCTGCATGACAGAAACTCTTCCTATTTCAAAAAGTGGCTTGCCATAGGGCATAGCAGAGCTCCTATTTGAAAAACAAAGTACCCCAAAACGCCTTCATTTTGTGCGGAAATCCTTGAATGAACCTTTGGATCTTGACCACATCCCTCCACGCTCTTCCAGTGTGTGCGTGTGTGTATTGCCTTTATACAAAGGAGGCGATGCTATGGGCCAAGTGCATAGCCTTTAAAGATGTCTATTTTCCTAGAATGAATGTTTTTACTGTTGCAGTTTTATAGCCCATAGCCTTTCATGCCCCTGTGTTAATCATGCAAGTGATATCATAAAAAGTAACTTTCGGTAAGTTTTAATCACATATATTTCAAACCTCAAAGAGTGTTCAGGCAATGCATTTTAAAAAGCCACTAGTACACTCTGCAGTAGTGTGTGATGAAGAGATGCTACATTTATTTTAAGAGAGAGAGAGAGATCTGTATTTCATTTGTTACCCTGCTAACTTCACTTTAGGTAATTGCATTCAGCTTTATTATTGCCCAGAGCAATAACTGATTGTTAGTTATTGAAGTCTGAAATGATTTTCTCATCTCCCAGGGGAATCTGGAGATTTACATGGTGCACAGCAGTAACTAATAGATATAATCTGGTCATAATGTAGCCAAAGAATGTGTTATTTACTTGTTGAGAACATGGATGTTGAACATTCTAACATTTCCTCAAGAAGTGGAGCTGATTGTACTCATGATATGTGAGTTTTGTACAAACGGTTCATTGCTTTTTTAAAAAAAGACTTGAAGATACCATCCACCACTGGAAGGTATCTCATAAGCAAAAATGACTTCATGATAGACATCATAGGATTATGCTGTGATGAAAGAAGTTTGTGACGCAGTTTGTACTTAAATACCTGTACATAGATTTGCATTTTTGTATCCATCAGTAACCTACAGTGCAATACAATGGTACCTCGGGTTACAAACACCTCGGGTTACAAACACTTCGGGTTACAGACTCCGCTAAACCGGAAGTAGTACCTCGGGTTAATAACTTTACCTCAGGATGAGAACAGAAATCGCACACTGGTGGCACAGCAGCGGCAGGAGGCCCCATTAGATAAAGTGGTACCTCAGGTTAAGAACGGTTTCAGGTTAAAAACGGACCTCCAGAACGAATTAAGTTTGTAACCAGAGGTACCACTGTACAATAAAATTAATCTGTTTACATTAGCATTTTTTATAATTTAGCATGTCTTATTAATCACGATCCATAGGCAAAGAAGGATTTGCCATGCTTAAGACATTGAAAGCAATGGACACTGAAATTATCAGCCCCACCCATCATGGCCGATGGTCAGGGATTATGAGAATTAGACTTGAAGAACATCTGAAATACCAGAGGTTCTCCACTCCTGGTGTATAGGATCACAACTGTGCACCTTTTGTTGGATTGTGATCTCATTTTGATCCAGTGTTGAAATTATTTTACTCTTATATCTGTTCATGCAATGTATATGGTACTTGAATATATCCCCATAGTATTAACTCCCGTGGTAAAGGTGCTTATGCTGTATGACGATATCAATCCATTCCTTTTGGGGATATTATGGAATCTATTCCTCTGAGGATGCTATGGGGATTATTTATGCGCATGCTTCATGTGAAAGCTAATGAGTATTAAGACCTTGGATGTAAGTATCATTTTCCATTCTGTCCTATTCTGTTCTATTCACCGCATGCAGCAATGTTTCCGTTTCGCTGCGGTTTACTCTCCCGCCAAAAACTACATTACAGTATTCGTCTGCTGTGACAAAACACTACACATGTAACATTGTCATTACGTTATTCCACCCCATTAATTTCAATGCCAAGTAAATGCAATGCGAATTTCAGGGTGCTGGGAATGAAATCAATTATATATCATTTGTGGAAGCAGCTTTGAGGTTTTTTAACAAACAAGCAGCATATAATTTTTATAAAACATGGCATAAACAAACAAACAAACAATGAATACTGATCATATTGACTAGATTAATATCCATTCTGGACGTATGATGAATAAGTGGACGCCTGCAATTTTCACTCTCATTTCTGTTTCCCCCAGAATTCTCCAGCATCCAAAATTTGGATAGAACATCTATACAGTGGAACCTCGGTTGTCAAACGTAATCCATTCCGGAAGACCATTCGACTTCTGAAACATTCGACAACTGAGGCGCAGAGGGCTGTTGGCAATTTCCATTGAGAAAATGGAAAAACACGCAGTGGAAGCCGTTCAACTTCCAGGGCGCGTTTGAAAACTGAAGCAATTACTTCTGGGTTTTTGGTGTTCAGGTTCCGAAATGTTCGGCTTCCGAGACGCTCGGAAACCGAGGTTCCACTGTATTTCACACATATACACAATAAATATAACTTTGCCATTGTGCTCTTGCATTTCCTGTACACCCCCAAGCAAATCTTCGTTAATAATGCTAATGTTAGAACAGTGTCACTTTTTTACATGTGTAATCGCAAAGGTTTGTCTGTCTTTGCTCTTACAATTTAGCTCTTCTTTGCCTTTTTTTACGATTTTCAGTAAGTGTAGGGAAATTGCACCTCTGGAGCACCTGTGCCCCTGTGAAGAAAAGCCTTTGTTCTGCTTCTGCTAAGCCCCGTCACCGAGCAATCCCGGAGCCATTTGACCAAAGTAGTTCAAAATAGTCAACTAACTACAAAATGAAGTCACCTAAATCAAACCAGGAAGGCTCCAGCGGCTAATGTGACACATTATTCCATGATGGACTGCAGATAATGTACACTAAAACTGTCATGTATTGCCGTGAAGCCGTTCATCATGTCAGCCCTCTGTTGGAAACCCAGTCAAGCCATTGCTACAGAGGAGGATTTTCTTTTAAAGTCGAGGAAGCCTTGCAAGTTAAATTAAAATTCCTCTTCCTCCCCAGAGCACAGTCCATCTCTACTTTCACATATATCTTCTCATTAACCACCCTGCCTCTTCAGTTGTACAACATCACCAGTGTACACTTGTATACTCAAAACACAGGCCATGGAATTTAGCACAGCACAGAGCTTACTAGAATAGCTGGATGGTTTCTTTCTCCTTAGCCAGCACTGCACTAGCAAAACACCCTCTACCAGAGCTCTTCTCGGTGGTAAAAGGGCAGGTGGGTGTTGTTTATTGGAGGTTGAGCTGTTTCAACTTGTTATTAAGTGTTTTATGGTAATTTGTATTTTGTATTTATACTTGTATTTGTTGGTTTTATAAGGCTGGGTGATATTCTATAGCCATTTAAATGTGTTTGTGAGAGGGGGGGGCATTGTTTTGTTGTTTTGGTTTTAACTATTTACTTGTGTTTTTACCCTGTGTTTTTATCCTGTGAATTGCCCTAAGATCTTGTGATGAAGGGTTGTTGTTGTTGTTGTTGTTGTTTAGTCGTTTAGTCGTGTCCGACTCTTCGTGACCCCATGGACCATAGCACGCCAGGCACTCCTGTCTTGCACTGCCTCCCACAGTTTGGTCAAACTCATGTTCGTAGCTTCGAGAACACTGTCCAACCATCTCGTCCTCTGTCGTCCCCTTCTCCTAGTGCCCTCAATCTTTCCCAACATCAGGGTCTTTTCCAAGGATTCTTCTCTTCTCATGAGGTGGCCAAAGTATTGGAGCCTCAGCTTCACGATCTGTCCTTCCAGTGAGCACTCAGGGTGGTTAACAAATCTTATAAATAAATAGCAATAATAACAATATCTTGTTCTTGCTCTGGCCACCCAGATGTGGAACCACCTTGCCCTTGTGATATGTTTTTTTAATGGATGTAAATGTTCACATACAACCCACATAGGACAACACCATGGTTAAATCAGGACTGAGCCAGAGCTGTCAGTTACACCATCTTGTTTGAATTACTGTAGAACAGGCATCCCCAAACTGCAGCCCTCCAGATGTTTTGGCCTACAACTCCCATGATCCCTAGCTAACAGGACCAGTGGTCAGGGATGATGGGAATTGTAGTCCAAAACATCTGGAGGGCCGAAGTTTGGGGATGCCTGCTGTAGAAGAATCTCTTTGAGTTTGTTTCCCCCTCCCTTAGATGTCGACATGTTGAACATACTCAGTGCATTTAAAATCTGCATGCACAGAGCAGTGGATTGCAAGCTTGAGTAATATCAGCCCTGAGAAGTAACTGACCTTCAGTTTGGCCTTGGAAACACAATTGGCCATTCAATCTCCTTTTTGACAAAACGAGCCCAATTTTTGATTTGCTGATCTTTACATGAGGATCGAGATCAGTTTTGATTGGTTGAATACCCATTATTTTAGAATGTTCAGTTTTGCAATCTAACAAAATGACTATCAAAGGGCGCACAGGTTTTGGTAATGTATTAAACTAATAATGACCTAACTTACTTTCATTTCATTGAACCCTATATATCATGTGACTTGTCAATACTGCATATTCCCTCTAAGACAGGTTGCTTATTTAATCTATTGAGCACACAGACAGGTTTTATAAATAAACTTAATATGCATTAAGCAATGCTGACAGTACCGTGAATAATTTATATATTGCATTACATAATTTAGATTGCAATATCATTATAGAAAACCCAAAGCTATCAAAAATCAATTTTTAAAATGAATCCTTCATTGCTGTCAGAGATGCTTGAAATGTGAAATAGATCCCATTAGTATAAGCTGCTCCAAGTTAGTATGATTTTGTATCATTTACAAAAGGTATATTATTATTATTGACAAAAATAAATATGTAATCACCATTCAGTTGAGCATCCACAGCATCGACCAATGAATAAACTGGAATAGTTTAAAAACTGGCCTTGTTCTCTTTACAATATGAATTGTCAAGTCCAAGTCTGACTTTTGAACAAAGTCAACAATCCTGTTTATTTACCTTGCCTTGAATTTATGCATAGCTCTGCCCTTGGAGCAGTTCAACACTGGGGTATTCCCATCCACGGACCACAAAAGGAGTTTGCAAGGCCATAACTTGCAAAACAAATGAATCAAAGGTTTTAATTGCAATGGCAGAGAGACCATCAAGCCACAGTGTGCTAACCTTGTATGTTGTCATTTGAAACTAAGACAGTGATCTTACCTTCACAATTGTATACCAGGTCCAGACTCCAGTGGCCACTCGAGTTGGGTTGACTAGTGTATTATATTAGCAATCATAATATGAGTGGTCTATAAAAGAGAGGTCCATGGGCATATAAACTCTCCAAGAAATTGTCAATAAAACCATGCTAGTAGGTAGTATGTAAGATTATGTAACCATGGAGTTTATAAGGTCAATAAAAGTTTGCTTACACTGTATATGGATTCAGCTCTTAACACCAATAACAGACATGAAAGGACACATCTCTGCTCTGCTTCCAGTGACTGTTTCTCTCTCTGAATGTGTCTCGCTTTCTGCCCAGCTGCTCCCCCTTTGACTGAATGGATTGGTTGAGTCATTCATTATGGGCATAAACTATGCCAGGCATAGGCAACCCCGGCCCTCCAGATGTTTTGGGACTACAATTCCCATCATCCCTGACCACTGGTCCTGTTAGCTAGAGATCATGGGAGTTGTAGTCCCAAAACATCTGGAGGGCCAAGGTTGCCTATGCCTGAACTATATATTGAGGATTCCACCGCAAACCTCTTCCATATAGGTTGAGTGGCAACAAAGTGTGGCAAATTTTGCTCGTGTCACATGAACTTGGTGCATACAATGGCCTTGCTCATAACATTGGCTTTGTTTCCTTCAGTTCTACCTTCCAATACACTCCCAGCATTTGTCATCCTGACAATATCATCCTAGTCACCAAATGGTCTAGAATAGATATCTGACAGAATGTCTTCATATGAATTTTGATGTACACTTAGATCACTTCGCTCCTTACTACAAGCTCCTTGGCCTTCTGAAATTAGAAGAGGAGAAACAAGAAGCAGGTCTTGCTTGTTGGTGCTGTCACTGCATTGTGGAATTCCTTACCTAGGGAAACTTTGCAGGCTACTGTGTCCCTCTTGAACAAGGCAGACCCGAGGTTTCCTCTATCACGTTGAATTAGTCCCTGATAATTAGTCCCTGACAAACTATTGCTGTCTATCTGCTCTTCTGTGCTCAGTTGTCAGGCTTCGGGGAATCGGCTTCCTCCTCCCCATGGCAGTAGATAAGAAGATCAAAGAAAGGAACGTCTTACCAGTTAGAAACTTTAATAATCACTGCAAGAGAACAAAGAACACATCTTCTAGAAATGGTGGTGCTCCCAATTAAGGACTACACCCCCTCCATCCCTATTAATCTATGTCACTCCTATGTCTTGTAATCTGCGTTTGTACCCTCTATTCTCTCTGTTCTGAGACTTTCTGAGCTCTTCCTGTCTTTGGGGAGATCGGAGGAATGCTGTCCAATGACTGTGAATCTGTTAACCCTCTCTCTTCCAGTGTTTCTTCTCCTAGCTGTTCTCCATCCAGTATTTCCCAGCTTCTGCCTTCTGAACTATGCCCCTCTGCAAACCACTGTTCCAAAATCTATACTGTCCTCCTGCTCCTGGGAAGATTCAGGAGCAGGAATAGGGGGAGGGGGTGGCTCCCACCATTCCTCCTCAGTCAGCACGGTCCCTGACATCAGTGAATTTATGTGTAAATTAGGCAGATGTGATGATGAACTTAAAAGAGAATTAGACAGATTTTTGGAGGGCAAGGCAATCCATGGATACCAGTGGTGATGGTTGTGTACTACTTCCAGGATCAGAGGCAACATGTATCTGAATACCTGTTGCTGAGGAACGTCATTAGAAGAGGCCTGTTGTGCTCATGCCTTGCTTGTGGTTGACCACTGTGGGACAGAGGGTGATGGATTAGATAAGCCTTTGGTATTATCCACCAGGGCCCTTTTTGTGGTAGGTATCACATCGACACAAAAAGCTTCTATTGATTTAAAAGGCAACTAAATCCAGTAGTGCTACCTGCTGCCTTTTGGTGAAGTGCTGAAGAAGTTTCACCTGCCAATCTGGTCAACTTTTGTAACAGGACATCTTGTCCTTTGATTCAGGGAGCAACAATGTCCTGGGCTGGCCCTGTTGCCAAGCACATAACACCACGATAGCATTTCTACTAGAGAAATCACATCCCCCTCTTACTCAGAGTGGCTCGCTCATAGTAGTCACAGAGAAATGTGCACCAGTTGTGGTGGCTGCGTATTCTACTTGAGCAGCAACAGTCTCCAATTTGGAAGAGTCATCTGTCTCAAGGGTTGTCCAGTCCAAGAAGACAGAGAGGCGGCCTTGAAGTTGTCCATCAAGACTTGCCATCCTACTGGTCATTATAATTATATACAACCTTCAGTATCAAAGACAGCAGGCCTCCAAAGACCATTGGTGGAGATCATAAAAAGGAGTGTTCTCTTTTGTTATAAGTCCTTCTTATGGGCTTCTCCTAGGAATCTGGTTAGCCACCCCAAGAACAGCTTGTGTTTTTTATCTGGTCACAGTCTTCCCCACTATGGCAAAATGTATTGTATTATGTTTAAATTATAGTAATTATTTCTAAATTTGCATATGCAATGTGCAATTTTTATGCAAATCTGTATCCTCTTTTGTCCTCTTTTGGTGATTCAGTTCTTGGTTTTTGACAATGTGTGGCTATCCTAACACCAATGCATAATTGCCTCCCGTCTTCTTTCCCAATGTTCATTTTATTACTGGAGATTGATATATTAGAAGTATGTATTTAATTGCACCACTCTGGATTAAATAAAATGGAGGCTGCCTTTTTACTTTTAAAAAAGAGAGCTACAAACATTAAAGGTTCCCCTTCCACTCCAAGTCCCTAATGAATTACTTAGTGATCCATTCAACTGCTAACAAACACAATATTCTACTGTGAAAGTGAGGAAAAAAGCTGTCTAGAAAATTGCCTGTTGTTTTTATTATTGTAAGAACTGGCCCACTAAACTTAGCACAGACTCAGAGGTCTCTGTGAGAATCCCATGATTAATGAGTTAGCCATTAATGTCAGTAGATTGAACAACTAAAATCTGATTATATTAAAGTGCTTCCCAAACATTAGGGTCACATTAACAGTTTATTGAAACAAGCTGATAAAATTTTAAATGGTCATCTAATTCCCCAGGGCTCCTAATTGTTGCATGATAAATCACTCTGTAGAGAAATCTATTACATTGTTCCAAATGAGAAAATGCAATTTACTGTACCATTAGTGGGGTGGCCAAAGCATTTCTGTTCTTTGCTGGGGGATTTTAACCAGAAGATGACAAAGATTCCATGTGTGTGCTTGCTGCACGAAATATCCTCAGGGTATCAGACACGAGAGTAAATTCATATTTCCTAAAGAGATCTATCCATGTAAAGTATATTTTATTTTATTTGTACCCTCCCATCTCACTGGGTTGCCCCAGCCACTCTGGGCAACTTCCAACAAATATAATAGCATAATAAAACATCAAACATTAAAAACTTCCCTATACAGGGCTGCCTTTAGACATTTTCTAAAAGTCGGATAGTTGTTGATTTCCTTGACATCTGATGGGAGGGCGTTCCACAGGGTAGGCACCACTACTGAGAAGGCCCTCTGCCTGGTTCCCTGTAACCTCACTTCTCGCCGTGAGAGAACCACCAGAAGGCCCTCAGAGCTGGACCTCAGTGTCCGGGTTGAACGACGGGGGTGGAGACACTCCTTCAGGTAAACAGGGTATTAAGTGCTCCGTTTCAAAAATGTAAGCAAATTAATCCAATTTTTCGTCCTACAACACAAATGACATTTCCCCACTCCCACAGGACTCCCACAAGGCTATACATTCACGCTGCTTTACTGGACAGGATGTAGTTCAAAATGAAATACAATGAAAAGTGTATGGGAGAGGTAGTTCCATATATCAAAATGACTGTCGGAAGTGCAAAACTGAGATTGCTCCTGTGTCAGTCAGGTAATTTAAAATATCAGTTTTATGTTCAATCTATATTTAATTTTGCTTGATGTTAGGAAATATCATAGAAATTGTATTCGCTGTCTTTTCAGAGGGTGCAAACTGACAGCCTAAATGTATCATGGAAAGAAAATTCCCTTTCCTGTTGAAGATGACTAAAACCGAAGCTTTTTTTTTAATAAAAAAAAATTGATAGCCGAAGTAAGTACCATTTGACAGCATCCTCCAAGCATCTTTTAAAATGTCACTGATGGCATAAATATCACAATAACATTTAATTAATGTTAAGCTGGCACATACCCAGGAAAAATACCATAAATGCTGACATTCCCACATGTTTAGTATGGGAAATAAAGCAGCAACTTAAATTAAGGTAAGAGCCATTTCATTAGTATCAAGATTTTCTTGTTCAGACTGCTACAGGGTTGGAGAAGCTGTGTGCCTTTAGATGTTGCTCAACTACATTCCTGTCACCTTATTCACACTTCCTGCAGCTTTCTCCCAGGGCAAACTACTCTTTAGTGTTCAATCAGAGCAAACAGCAATTTGGGTTTTTCCTGGACTTCCCATTGTTGTGATCTATCACTAAAGATCAGGGTTTCCCTTGGAAAGGAGCAGGCCTGGGGGGAAACCACTCTGGCCCATGCCTAGAAAGCGGAAAACCACTCTGACCCATGCTTTCTAGCACAAGGAGAAGCTTGACGAGGTCTGAGAATTGTCAGTGCAGGTTGGGGCTGATGGGAGTTGGAGTCGGTCAACACCTGGAGGGCAACAGGTTCCCCATTGCTGGACCATATTATGCAAGCTCATCTGTGTAAAAAGCTAGGCTACTGAAGAAGAAACTTGTATTTGAGCACAATCTTGCTGAAACAAGGCACATTCGTTACAAAAGCCATAGGAATTTCACATAAGAGGGGAAATGGAAGCAACCGAGGGAGGGAGGAGTTCTTCTTCACACAAAATATCCACAGAGTTCTAAAGGGTTTTGAGGAGAGAACAATTGAACACATGCCCTGCTGATGTTACGGGTTTGCGTAGTGTAAGGCACAGGAGATCTCAAAGCAGGGGTCCCAGCAGCCATGTCACACCTGTGCCACCAGACTTGAGCCTGACCACTGTTTCCCAATGTTTTTGCCTGGGTTGTAACACATTCCTGGCCACCTGAGTGAGCACAAGGACCATTCCTGACTGACTGAACCCAAAGGGTGCTCATCAATGGCTTCTCCTCATCCTGGAGAGTAGTGACTAGTGGGGTGCCACAGGGTTCTGTCTTGGGCCCAGTCTTATTCAACATCTTTATCAATGACTTGGATGATGGGTTTGAGGGCATCCTGAGCAAGTTTGAAGATGACACCAAATTGGGAGGGGTGGCTAATACCCCAGAGGACAGGATCACACTTCAAAATGACCTTAACAGATTAGACAACTGGGCCAAAGCAAACAAGATGAATTTTAACAAGGAGAAATGTAAAGTACTACACTTGGGCAAAAAAAAATATGAAAGGCACAAATACAGGTTGGGAGACACCTGACTTGAGAGCAGTACATGTGAAAAGGATCTAGGAGTCTTGGTAGACCACAAACTTGACATGAGTCAACAGTGTGATGCAGCAGCTAAAAAAGCCAATGCAATTCTGGGCTGCATCAATAGGAGTATAGCATCTAGATCAAGGGAAGTAATAGTACCACTGTATTCTGCTCTGGTCAGACCTCACCTGGAGTACTGTGTCCAGTTCTGGGCACCACAGTTCAAGAAGGATACTGACAAGCTGGAACGCGTCCAGAAGAGAGCAACCAAAATGGTCAAAGGCCTGGAAACTATGCCTTATGAGGAACGGCTTCGGGAGCTGGGTATGTTTAGCTTGGAGAAGAGAAGGTTAAGGGGTGATATGATAGCAATGTTCAAATATATAAAAGGATGTCATATAGAGGAGGGAGAAAGGTTTTATGCTGCTCCAGAGAAGCGGACACAGAGCAATGGATTCAAACTACAAGAAAGAAGATTCCACCTAAACATTAGGAAGAACTTCCTGACAGTAAGAGCTGTTCGGCAGTGGAATTTGCTACCAAGGAGTGTGGTGGAGTCTCTTTCTTTGGAGGTCTTTAAGCAGAGGCTTGACAGGCCTATGTCAAGAATGCTTTGATGGTGTTTCCTGCTTGGCAGGGGGTTGGACTGGATGGCCCTTGTGGTCTCTTCCAACTCTATGATTCTATGATTCCAGGTCTACCAGGCCCTAGAACAGATTTAAAGTGTGCACGGTGGAACAAGAAGGGGATAAAGTTACATTGTGCAAGCAAATTCTTTTGCTAACAGAACAAGTTACTTAATGCTACACTGGATACAAGCCAGGCTGATTTGAACTATGAACATAATCCAGTTGGAAGGACACCTATATAAACCCCAGTGACATGTAGGGCTTGCACAAAAGGATTCCCATCTCCCCTCGGTAGACTGTGCCAGTGAATTGGAACCTATGGTAATGTGTACATTCTGGGTGGGGTAACCATTTGGATTTTTCACTGCAGACACTGACATATCTTGGGCCAGTTCTGGGTGTCAGCAATGCCAGGCCAAGTGCAACACATGATAAATGGATACCAATAAAAACCACACTTCCGTAATGTTTTGTTTTCTCTGAATATTTATTCCAAATCCTACAGATTCACGGTGCTTTTAATACTATTGTCACCCCTGAAATAAATCACTGTGTGTACTTCCTGTGATCTTTTCAGAAGGCAATAAAACAGATTGTTTTTAATGGCTGTTCCAGCAATGAAAAATATCTGTGTTAGGTGGAAACAACAAATTGGATGCTTTTTCAATTCCTTTTAATGGCGCGAGGATCTTTGCGGCATGCTGTGAAAAATATTCTCTTAATGATAGGCCTGTGGCACAACTTAAGGAGTCATCAAGAAATAAACGCTTGGCTGTCTGCTTGGCAGCTTGGTGTCCCTTAATTGAAGTATTATAAGATTCTGTGAAGAATAAACCCTCCGGGGCTTTGTAGCTAAATGGCATGGACACCTCCGATGAGACATGTAGATGAAGACATGTCAATAGAATCTTCACCAATTTGCTGTAATAGGAGGGACTGATTAATTTTGTAACCACAACCGTTTCTATTACATAACCTAAGGAATGATTTAGACTTTATCAAGGAAGTCATTTCTGCCTTTTTTAAAGAGACTCCTGCCCAGAGTTATTTCTTTCCGAAGCTGATAGATTTTTCTCCTAAGAACCTCAGGTTTCGTTATCAAAGGATTTCGGAGCGTCACTCCATTTGCAAGCAAGTAGCATTGCAGCCCAAACTCTTTGTGACTTTTAGGAACTCAGACACACTTTAGTTAACTTGATGTTCTGCCTTTTTTTTTTTAAAGTGGCTTCATATCTTCTTGCAGTGGAGATGCCATTCCTTATATACATTTTTAATGTCCAAAAAAGGAAATTGAAGCAACTAAATCAAAAGTATATAGCTGTATATTTTTATCTCTTCTCCTCCTCCTCCTCCTCCCTTCCCCAGGCTATGAAACCGCTTTTAATATTTTATTATAATTGCCTGTGGACATCTAACATCATTTGGTTACACATAATCAACTAATGCTTTATGTTTCAGGACTGGATTTAATAAAACATGAATTACCCTGTGTGGTTGGGGCAAAGCATGCTGAGGTTTCTCTGCATTATTTTTATACTTGGAGCCAGGCTGCATTTCATATGCAAAACTGCAAACCAAAAGTGGCATTGTTTCCTTTTGTGGTGGAGCTTAAGACAGCAGCCATTTCTTCAGGGTGTGCAGCTTACACAAATAGAGGGAGTCGGACGACACAACTGCCAGTTTCTGTACTCATAACAATACACTCTGCATTGGAGCACCATCCTGTGTATATTCATTTCTTGAGGATTGTGTTGTGTGTTGGTGTATCTTACACCTAGCAAAAATAAGGAATCTTCACTTATGGCCTGTCCCAGTCTCTGCATACTGGTTTTTCAAGTGGTCTCCTCTGGGTTGCGATGAAACATAGAAAAGATGTGTACAGGTTATATCTGAAGAGCACACAAGTAACAAGTATCTGTTGCACTATAAGAAGATACATTGGAAAAAAATGTTTTCCTTCCACATGCCATTATATCTGGCATGTGGGGCCAAAATAACCCATTACTGTCCTTATATTGGTGCCCATTTGTGCACCAAGGCCAGAAAGAAAGAAGCATGTTAAAAAGAATTCTTGATAGTGCCAAGCAACTGCAAATTCAGCTAAGCCATACTGCTCCCTGGGTATCAGGAGGCTGACCGTTTTAGCCGACTGAACTTTGCTCCCTAGGATACCAAAGCAATTTTAGAGCCCTGAATTTTTTCAGCCGGGGGGGGGGAGGTAATCATTTTTTTAATTGAAAGTTTAACATATATACTTCAATACATAATAAATTTATATTTTCTCAACTGCCCCATTTTCCATTGTGTTTTAATTCCCCCACCTCTGCTGCACAATACCTTTTGTTTTTTATACCAAACGCATCCATACTGGCTGCTCTAATCCTTTCTGTTGCTCATATTTCAAATCCTGCCCGCAAGTTCATCAAGCAATAATATTTCCTTAGATAGTCCAAAAAGGGCTTCCATTCTTCGACAAAGCAATCATCATTACATTCTCTAATTTTGGCCATTAACTTTGCCATTTCTGCATAGTCCATCACCATACTTATCCATTCTTTTTTGGTGGGAACTTCTTTTTCCCTTCCATTTTTGTGCGTAGAGAATCCTGGCCGCTGTTGATACCTACATAAACGACTTAATCATCTTTTTTGGAACTTCTGTCCCCATAATCCCAAAAAGAAAGTCTTCCAGGTTTGTTTGTTTGTGGTTTTTTTAATAGGATGATTAAAAGCATTTCTTTAATTTCATTATATATCATTAGAGCCCTGAAATGTTAAAGTTTAGAAACTCTACACCATAGAGAGTGGAGCACTCCAAAATTGAACAGCTCACACCAGCTCTCCCCTTTAACTGGAAACATATGACGGACCTTGCTGGATCACACCAAAGACTAGAACTGGCTTTCCCAGTCTGGCAGGTGTGTCATTGTGCTTACCAGGAGGGGGAAGGGCTAGGCAACAGGGAGGTTGGCACAGCATAGGCCTTCAGGACCGTCTTAACCATAGACACCAGAGGTGCGGGGCACCTGGGCACCGCGCTCTCAGGGGTGCCAGGCCGAGAGCCTGGGGCCCGAGAGATGGAGTTCGGGGAAGAGCCCGTCCATTGGTCAGAGCGCCACGGCGGGCTCTTCTACTGCAGGCGGCTCTGTGCCGTGAGTTTGGGGGTGAGTGAGCCAGCGAGGCGCTGAGGCAGCTGTCCAGCTCCGGCCTCCTGCGTGCCTGCGATTGGCGTAAGGCTGTGGAGAGTCCCACCCAGCGCACGCTGCTTACACCACAAGGCGACCGGCTTCGCTCAGTCGTTTCAGGCTGGTTTGTTGCGCTGGGCTCCTTATGTTTCCTGTTTTCTTTTCCTGAGCAGAGATAAGCGTGGTGTCAGCTCCCTCAAATAAGGCCGACAACTCTGGGGAACCTTTCCTTTAAAAAGGTCAACAGCTTTGGGGTTCCCCACCTAAAAAAAGGTTGACAACTCTGGGCAACCGGAGGGGGGCGCCGGGCGGATCTTTGCACCCTGGCACTTCATATGCTTAAGACGGCCTTGCAGCAAGAGCACTGGATTGGCTCTGCTGCTGCACCTGAACCAACATCCTCGATACTTCATCCAAGCCCTGCTGCTTCCCAGCAAAACACAGCAACAAGCCTGCTGGGATAGCAGCACTGTAGCTCCAACCTCCTGGGTGAACTTCTTCTGTCAAAGGGAAATCTAGTCCCGCATTCCATTCTCACAGTGGGAAACCCATAAAGCAGGACATGAGCCAATGATAGTCAAAGTAGAATGTGGAACAAGTATATTGCCAAGGAAATACAAGCTGTATCTCAAGAACTATTGAAGAGCTCAGTCAAAATTTATCAGTAGACATTTCTTTGAGGAAATTTCTGGGGGGTTTCTTTTTCTCTGTCCTCTAGAACAGTGGTTAGCAAACTTTTTTCACCAGGGGGCCGGTCCACTGTCCCTCAGACCTTGTGGGGGCCCGGACTATATTGGGGGAAAAAATATGAACGAATTCCAATGCCCCGTAAATAACCCAGAGATGCATTTTAAATAAAAGGACACATTCTACTCATGTTCACACTGATTCCTGGACCGTCCGTGGGCCAGATTTAGAAGGCGATTGGACCTTAGTTTGCCTACCCATGCTCTAGAAAAAGGCCACGTAGCAGAATTTTCACTGAATATCCCCCACCACAATTATTATTTTTCATGGTGGCTGCCATCTTCCCTGCACACTCCCCTGAAATGATATTAGCTCCAGGACATTGTGGGGTCTGCAAAATGGCAGCTGGGCTGCCAACACAGCTGGTTCAGAAAAAGCAAAAGAAAACATTAAGGATTAAGGAAGATGCTGCTTCTTCTAAAATCATCCATCTTGGTGGCCTTCTGTAAGGGAGAGAGTTCCATACTTTAGCTATGTGCCACGTGGAGAAATACTTTCATTCGTCTGTTCTGAATCTTCCAACATTCAGTTTCACTGCAGTTTCCCGAGTTCCAGGATTTTTTGAGGAAGAAAAACTTTTCTCTATCCAATTTCTCCACACCATAGACAGTTTTATAGATCTCTGTCATGTCCTATGGCCTCTCAGAATTTAACACAATGTTTGTGGGAAGAGAAATTGGAGAGAACCAAATTTCTGCAAAATTCTCCTGGGGAAAGAGAAATTCGTCAATCGTTTCCTGGTTATGGGCTCACCATTACCTGCAGCAGGCTGACTTCATTGGATACAACCCATTATCACTACTCAAGGTGCTCCATATAACATTCTATAAACTTTTGAAATTGCAAAGACTTGCCAAAATCTGACCTTTAAATCATTAAATTATGTTAGGTACTTCTGTTTGGTCTGACTTTAAGTGGCTAGATTTAATTTGGTATGGAGTAACTTAAGAAATGATATCTGTCATATTTTAGTCATTTGCAATATGATCCCTCCTTTTCACATTCACAGCTCATCAAATCCTCCAACTAAAATTAGATTTTTCTGATGCTCAAATATTCATTTTGTATGAAATATTCATGCAGTGGGGAGGAGAGAAAAGGGAGAAATTATCTTGTACTAAATCCAAATTGATAAACAGGCATCTCTAATGAAGTGTGTATTATATATCTATGTAATACATGAATAACAATTCATATTCACCAGTGTACTTATAAAATTCATATACATGCCCAAGAATTCAGATTCTATGTGGATTCAAAAATATTTTATTTTATTTATTTAGATAGGTTTTATATACAGTGGTGCCTCACTAGACGAATTTAATTCGTTCCACGGGTCTTTTCTTATAATGAAAAATTTGTCTAGCGAATCCCATAGGGATGCATTGAATTTTTTTTTTTTGCCCATAGGAACGCATTAATTTAATTTCAATGCATCCCTATGGGAAACTGTGATTCGCTAGACGAAGTTTTCGTAAAACGAATTTGTCTAGCGAGGCAACCTCCGCTAGGAAAAAACATTTCGTTAAGCAGGGCATTCGTTAAGCGAGGCACCACTGTATTGCTTAGTTGTGGGGGGGGACCTCTAAGTGGTTTACATAAGTCAATATAGAATATTAATTAAAATACTGATAAAATCAGAAGTTTTAAAAAATGGCATAAAGTGCACACCCCAGTTATTTAAGCAGTGAAAAGTTCCAAGGTTCTAGCACTTATCAGGGTCCACTTTCCTTTGGAATGAGGTCACCATACGGTTTTTGCTATTTTGCAATATATGTATGTATTTACAAATGCACAAAAGGTAGAGGTTCACTCCTTAACACTCTGAATATATTATATATATTATTGTTATAAAGCACCCTGTGACCCTCAGATGAAGACAGTATAGAAAATAAATAAACACATGCAAATCTTCCAGAGCTCCAAATTAGCTCTCTGACCCTCAGACTCAGCTACATTAGTAAACAAACTAACTAAAACAACGGTGTTTTGAATGTTTTATAAACATCCAACACCAGATGGCAATGGAGAGCAAAAAAAAATTCTTTGTTATTTTCCATAGCATTTCCCCCCTTTTGTTATTATGATTTAACCTCTGACTTATTCATAGCATTTCTTCCCTGAGTGTTTTACATTTGGTTAGGCAAGAAGGAGTAAAAATTATGCTGAATACTGGAGCTGGAATATGTGTCGTATATAGATAGAGTAATCCAGTGAAAACATTGTTTTGGATGGTGTTCCCTGCTCATAAAGAACTACAATGCAAAAGAGAATGATTCTAGGTTAGCCATCTCCTTTACCTCTTTGATTCCTTTGGCTGCAACAGAGTTGCTGCAGTACGATTGCAGACAGGAACGAGGCCTGGGCAGCAAGCAAAACTGGTGCTCAAAGATTTGTACTTGTTGTCCTTCTTCTTCTTCTTTGGCAATCACTCGTAACCAAGTAAGAATGTCTTCCATAAACACGGTTTTAAAAGTGGGTCTGTAAGTGACTGTGGAGGCCAATTCTGGATCCACATGTCCTTCCACAATGGGGACATAGGTTTCCGTGCAGGAGTTGATCATGGTGTGGATTTGCCAAGCGTGCCTTCCTCTTAGCACGTTTCTCCCTTTCATCCTGAATTTGAGCATCTTCAAAGTCCGTGACACCTTTGGTAAAGGCTGTTCTCCAACTGGAGCGCTCGCAGGCGATTGTTTCCCAGTTGTCGGTGTTTATACTACCTTTTTTTTTAGATTTGCCTTGAGAAAATCTTTGAACCTCTTTTGTTGACCACCAGCATTATGCTTTCCATTTTTAAGTTCAGAATAGAGTAGTTGCTTTGGAAGATGATAATCAGGCACCTGCACAATGTGACCAGTCCAACGAAGATGATGTTGAAGAACCATTGCTTCAACACTGCTGCTAGGCCAAGTTCAAAGAGGTACTATTACTATTTAAAACCCTTAACAACTTGGGACCAGTTCACCTACAAGATGGCCTTTTCCTATATAGCGTAATGCTGCTCCAGAGAAGCGGACACGGAGCAATGGATTCAAACTACAAGAAAGAAGATTCCACCTAAACATTGGGAAGAACTTCCTGACAGTAAGAGCTGCTCGGCAGTGGAATTTGCTGCCAAGGAATGTGGTGGAGTCTCCTTCTTTGGAGGTCTTTAAGCAGAGGCTTGACAGGCCTATGTCAAGAATGCTTTGTTGGTGTTTCCTGCTTGGCAGGGGGTTGGACTGGATGGCCCTTGTGGTCTCTTCCAACTCTATGATTCTATATGCTCCCATGCCTGCTTTGATAAGGAGAATTGGCCCTGTTACAGGCACAACATAATACCCATTCTGCATTTGAACCTGATCTTGCATTGGTTTAACACTCAATCTGTCTCTACAGGGAACTCTGGGAATTGTAACATCGTGAAGGGAATAGGTGTATCCTAGCAACTCTCAGCACCCTTAACAAATTACAGCTCCCAGATTTCTTTGTGGGGAGCAATGACTGTTTAAAGTGGTATCATAAAGGTATGGTATGAATCTGCCTGCAGATCAGAAATATTCCATATAATAATGCTTAAAAAATTATAATCTTTGGATTTCCTACCACCAACCCTCCCAAGTTAGCTTGATTTCTGTACTCCTTTTGCAAACCCAAAATCCACACTCTAATTCCGAATTTTGAAATATTTGGAGTATTTGTTTTCAAGCAGTCTGGAAAACTTGCTGAAGTCTATGGAACGGTTCCCATGGACTTTGGTGAGGCTTGGCCGATCTCCATGCTGAGCTCCGAATACACGAGAAAACTCTTGTGGCTACTTAAATGGTATTTTACAGGGCCTATTTTAAGCCCTAATAAAAAGTCAATGAAAAATTAAACTGAGAAGTACACTCTGGCTATGCCAGGATATGATAAAGAACAAATAAAATATATATCTTGTTAAAAATGTGCAAGGTTTCTAATGATAAAAGTTTTCTTAAGGCACAGCAGCCCAGCAAAAAGCTATTTAGTATGTAACATGCTTTAATAAAAATAACATGTCTGGCAAGGTCTAAAAGCTTTTGCAGCTGCATGGGGCACTTCTTAGAAATAAAGTTTGTGTTTACACAGGTGCAGCCATATTTAACAAAAAAAAAATTATACGCAATGAAAACAGCTGCCTGTCTGTTTTCTTTGGCAAGACTCATTCCAACTGAAACAATTTGTATCAAACATCTCTCTCTCTCTCTCTCTCTCTCTCTCTCTCTCTCTCTCTCTCTCTCTCTCTCTCTCTTACCAATATAAACAATACCCCCACCTCCCAAAAAATCCATTTTACAGGGTAGAGGTTGCTCCTCATAATTTGCCCGTTAGATAAACTACCAAGTTGAGGTAGCTTGAACTGAAACCCACTGGGGGAGAAAAAGCCTTCGCTTTCCGGGATCTGCCAAGGAAATATCAAGAATGCACTGTGAAAACTCTCACACATACAAATTATCCTGTTGTAGTCACTGTAAAGGCTATTAAAGTGGCCTAGGAAGACTGATAAACTGAATATTTTTGCCCTTAGTGATGGTATGGCATATTGCTTCAGCTTCAGAATGGGTGGGTGGGGGGTGTTTTTCCAAAATGTAAAAATACTGAGTCGACCCTCCATTTCTTTGACTACAGCATAAACGCTGTGTTAATATTTCTCATGTTCTTTTCCTATGGTGTTCTAGATAAATAAAAGCAGCCAAGATTTTCACTGTCCTAATAACCTGGAGCCCCCTTTCCACTTTTCTGCAGGCATTTACATTTAGAACGAGTCTCCTAGCTCCAGTTTTGTTACATTTAAGTACAAGGCTGGTCTGGAGTATGCCAAATCACCGCAGGAAATGTGTGTGTTTGTTCGTTTGTTTTAAAAAGGAAAGAAAATGATTCTCTACTCCCATACCCATGAAAGGAAGAAATCTTAAGATATATATTGCTAATACATGATTTAATCCAAACTCCCTTCACATTTATATATATATATAAAAGAAACACACACATATTGGTCCTTGCAGATGCTGCACAAGACGGAAGCAAATGTACGATGAAATGGAAATCTCACAAAACAGTGACTTTACGTGTTTAATGTATATACGTAAATAGGTAAGGACAGCCTAATTTTAAGATGATGCTCATTACCAGTTGTACATAATCTACTAAAAAGAGATTAATGCCCATATATGCTGTCATTTATCTTGCCCACCCTTAAATTTGTTACTTTGGTCTATCCCCAAAACGCCAACACTTTAAAACCAACACTAAAAATTGCTCCAGAATCCAGAAAAATCCTAAGTAGACCCTAAGTAAGGATGGCAAGTGTTCAGGTACAGGTCAGCTTCCAAGATGGAGTCTCAGAAATGTATGCAAGGGCTGGGGAGTGCCATTAAGCAGGAATTTGACTTCCAGACCACAGCTACCTGCATGCCACAATGGCTGATGAAACTGGGCTTGGCGCTGTCATTTCGGAGAGCACTGAGAATCTATGTGAGCGGTGGGTTTAATCGAGGCGCCTGCTATGCTTCTCCCAATGAGTGATCAGTGATGCCAGAAACTGCAACAGTATTCATATTATTTTAAGTTTGAGGGGATGGAACCTCCCCAAACTCAATAAATTAATGAAAGTCAGCAGGGCCGGATTCAGGTTTGATGAGGCCCTAAGCTACCGAAGGTAATGGGGCCCTTTATATGTCCAGCTGTCCTTTGTCAACAACAAATTGCCGCTGGTTTTTTTGTGTTGAATATATGCTATATGGTAATTTATGGACCTAATAGGTATCTAAAGCCATTTGCACATAACAAAATATGTACAGTGGACGCTCAGGTTGCGAACGTGATCCGTGCAGGAGGCAAGTATGCAACCCGCAGCATTCACAACCCACATCTGCGTGTCTGCACACACACAGGTTGCAATTTGGTGCTTCTGCGCATAGCATGATTTAATGATTCTGTGCATGCGCACGCACCGAAACCCAGAAGTAACCCGTTTCGGTACTTCCTGGTTCAGCACGTGCAACCCAAAAAGACGCAACCTGAAGTGACTATAACCTGAGGCATGACTGTATTTTATCAAAAGTAATTGTTGAACTGAAATACAGTTAAGAAGAAGTATATTAATAGTGGAATTTTCTGGGGGGGGGGCAAGAGAGTTGGGCCCTACACTATAGCTTGTTTAGCTTATATGTAAATCCAGCACTGAATGTCAGCATTTCCTACATTCTTTTTTCTTTTTGGCATCGCTCAGCTTCCACAGAGGACCAATGCCAGGACGGAGTGATGCAGCGTGAAAGGAGCCATATCTTTGGATCCTGCTACGTGGAACAAGATGGGATAGAGGCCCAGTAGATGACCTTCCAAGGTGCTCCAATAATAGACAATGTGAAACCAGTGTGACATCAGTTCCGCAATGGATTGCGGTCAGGGAGTTTAGAATACAATTGGAACCAGAGGAAGCATAAACCAAACATTTTATGTTAGGGATCAGGTTCCTTGTGTAGACTATACAACCCCCCCCCCTCCTTCCAACCAGCTTGCTGTTTTAAGAAAGCTTTTGATGAGTCAACCCTTTGATCTTCGGAACAAGTGCAGTTGTGAGTTTGGCATTACAAGTCCTACAACAGATTTTACAGAGGCGGGAGAAATTAAGGGTGCGTTTAAAAGAAGTCAAACTTTGCCTATGCTTTTGGTGGGACTCGCGCACTGAATCCTTACAGTTTTTGAGAGGGTCTGTAATTTTACCTCCGTACTGGTTCATTTGGGGACTTGTTATAAGCACCCACAGTTTGTATACATCTATTGGATCTCGAGCTCTCAGAACCACTTTATCCATCTGGTGTCCCCTGTCCCTTATACAAAGAAAAGTTAATTTATGAAAAATAATAAAGCTGACAAGGTAAAAAAAAAGCCATGCATTTAAAAACATTTGAATAAGATACTTTAGGAGACTTGTCACCATCTTGAAAATTTACAGCCGTCAGCAATGTAAACATGTTCTTGACAAAGCCCAGCAGCTTGCTGACTGTAGAGTTCATCTACACTTTTTCTGTAGGGCAGATGTTTTCATTTTAATGCTCTTCATACTGTAGATTAGGATTATGTATTTTTCTCCCTCCCCCTCTTTTTTTTCCAATAAGAGAATAAACCTGACATGCTACTAATGTCATTTCACACTGTGGGCCAGATGGTGAAAAATGCAAGGCCTGCAGATCTGTTTATGTAAAAGGGTGGGGAGAAGGGGGTAGGATTTTGTTTCTGAAAGACTTTTAGCTCTATCGTTTGTTACTTTCATCTAAACACTCGATGATGAATAAAGGAAGAGCCTCTGAACTTCAAAAATAAAAGGTCCTTGAGCTTAAGTGGTTAAAAATGTAACACATCTGTGAAGTGGGGGGAGAGAGAGAAAGTGCTTCCTGTATTCTTGGTTGCCACATCAGGGCACTGAGAACATATTCACATGGCTTTCAGGCAGGCTGTTTCAAACAGCACTTTGGAAACCAGTTAATTCTGAAACATAAATCTAGTGCTCCGCCAAATTTTTTTGAAGTTTGGTTTTCAATGTGAAACTTGGTGCTTGGGAAGGTGAAAAGATGCAGTGGCTACAGGGGATTCCACTGTTCCATACAATTTTCACTCCAGTATGGAGTTACTATGTCTCCAGTTTGCTACTGCTACCATTTTGTTCTTAACTTGGAAAGACTTTTCCATTGCACGGTCCCAACCAATCAGGGACGAGGTAATGAGTGTGGTGACTTCATGCCTCCATGGTTCAAATCAGATATGATACAATATGATGGAACAGGAAGCATTGGAAGAACTAAACATTGCCCATTCCATCAGTAAAAAGTAAAGGGACCCCTGACCATTAGGTCTAGTCGTGACCGACTCTGGGGTTGCAGCGCTCATCTCACATTATTGGCCAAGGGAGCCAGCGTACAGCTTCCGGGTCATGTGGCCAGCATGACAAAGCCGCTTCTGGCGAACCAAAGCACTGCACGGAAACGCCGTTTACCTTCCCGGCAGAGTGGTACCTATTTATCTATTTGCACTTTGAGGTGCTTTCGAACTGCTAGGTTGGCAGGAGCTGGGATTGAACAACAGGAGCTCACCCCATCGCAGGGATTCGAACTGCCAACCTTCCAATTGGCAAGCCCTAGGCTCAGTGGTTTAGACCACAGCGCCACCCGCATTTGCGGGAACAGGAGGCATTTGCCAAGGAACAGGCAGTGGGGTGGGTTAAAAAAAACAACAACCCTGATTTTACATTATGTTCTCTTGTATCACTTCTCACTACTGTTTTATTCCAGAGTGGTGATGGTGATAATAATAATAATAATAATAATAATAATAATAATAATAATAATAATATAGTTTGTAGCATTATAACTTGCTCTATGGTGTCGCCAAGATCATGAAGTGGAGTGGAGTTTTAGAAGTAATTTTTTAAAAAAATTAACACCATGGTAGTCCAAATAGGATAATGGACTTTTTCTCCTGGTGGGTAATGAATCATGGAGACTGACAATCTTCTATTTGTGGAAGAACAGCAGTTCATGCGTCTGCATCCATAGCCAGTCCACCTGGCTGCATCTAGGGAAGAGTTGATGCAGGAAGCTACTGGCCTGGTGAACATTTGGCTCCATCCCTCCACAACTGGCTTCTCCAATGACTAAAGCCACCTTGTCATTAAGTAGGGAAGAGCTAGTATCTGAATGTGCATTCATTTTCCTTTTATATCTTATCTCTCCTGTTGTATAACATTATTTTAAACACTAAAGTGCCTTAGATGCTTTGGCTGAAAAGTACAGTAGTGCCTAGGACAGTGATGGTGAACCTATGACACGCGTGTCAGACGTGACACGCAGAGCCCTCACTGCTGGCACGTGCCCCATGGCCCATTTGCACTGTTGTTGTTGTTGCCCCCCCCCATTTGTTCTCCCGCTCCTCCTCACGCTACAGCTTGTCTCCGCTGTTAAAACCCGGATCCTTTGTTGTTGTTGTTGTTGTTGTTGTTGTTGTTGTTGCTGCTGCTGCTGGTGGTAGCCAGAGATTGGTTTTTTAACCCTTTCTGTGCTGTTTTTCTGGCACTTTGGCAGATGATGATTGGGTGTAACAGTGTTCGTTTTTTAACCCGTTCTGTGCTGTTTTTTTGGCGCTTTGGCAGACTATGTCGGTGCTGCATGTTAGTTCCAGCGAAGGTATTATTCGTCATTTATTTCTGTTCTCTTTCCCCCCCAAAAAGCAAGACAGCTCTGGGGCACCCCCCCCCAAAAAAAGCAAAACAACCTCCAAAACTTTGGTCAGCAGCTCCCCCCAAAAAGCTCAACAACTCTGGGCACTTTGTGATAAATAAGGGGTTTATGGTTTGGTTTGGTTAAATAATTAGTTTTTGGTTTATTACGTAAATACAGTTATATATTACAATTATACATTTTTGTTATTTAAACTATAAATATGGTGAAATTATGGTGTGTGTTTTTCTCAAAGTGACACACCACCCGAGTTATGCTCGGTTTTTTGGCGAATTTTGACACACCAGGCTCAAAAGGTTTCCCATCACTGGCCTAGGATGTGTATAAAACACACACACAAAATGTCAAAGGGCATTATGTTGTAGGTTTTGTTCTGTTTTTAAGGCAAAATCTGGTAATTATCTCTATAATCATTTATTAAAATTAAGAAGTGGCTAAATAAGGAACAGCAATGTCATTTCTTTCTTAACATTTGAACAGCAAAAGAAAAATAAAATCTGCCTATTATCTTTTTCAAGAATCTGACGCGATGACAATGGAATAGAAGGTTGTCACCATGTAATAGCCCCTAACTGCTAGATAAATGCAGAGCTGAAACAGAGGCATTTATCAAAAATAAACATTGAAGGAAAGCTGGGAGACATTGATCCTGTGATAACGCTCTGTTAAAATGACTATTTTTTTTCCCATTGCCAAGTGACTGATGTAGATGCAGTCATTATGTCTGGTGAATGCTCATCTAAAAATCCTCTCATGGTGCCATGTCTACGTTGTTAGCTTCACTGTGGGCCAAACTCTACGTTATGTTAAACTTTTCTCTTTTTTAAGGATGCACAAGCTGGGCACCTTTATTTTGAAAGAGGAAAAAAAGAATTATGCGGGGCTTTAATGTGGATCACGCTGCTGGGTCAAATTGGGTCTCCCAAGTGTGTGTATGAGAAGCATCACATAAATTGAGTGGTCTCTGTAGCCTGTTTCAGTAAGTGATCACATGAGCGGGACAGTGGGGCAGTGCTCACAGACCACGCCCCCCATTCTTACTGGCCCCACCCCAACCGTCCGTGGGTTGAGGGGTCAGAAGTCTGAAGCAAGGCATCTGCTACGTGGTGTATGTCACCTCTCCACACAGTTTAGAATCCAGATCATGCTGGTTTCTAAACTGCATAGGGACTCTATGCCCAGGTTTCTCATTCCAGACCATGCTTCAAGTGCATGGATGGGGTGGGTGGACCACGGCCACCAAGGGTGTTTGAGGGGGTAGCAGGGCCAAAGAATGCTGTCCCACATTCCCTTCCCCTGACTGTACTGGTGTGACAAGAGATTTCCCCCAAAGGGCTTGTCTCTATTCCCTGCATCTATTCCCTATTGGCAAACTGAGTAGGTGCTTTCCAAATGCTTATTTCTTATTGTCATTTCATGATTTTATTATTTATTTATTTATTTTTATTTATACCCCGCCCATCTGGCTGGGTTTGCCCAGCCACTCTGGGTGGCTTCCAACAAGACATTAAAATACAATGATCTATTAAACATTCCCTAAACAGGGCTGCCTTCAGATGTCTCCTAAAAGTCTGGTAGTTGTTTTTCTCTTTGACATCTGGTGGGAGGGTGTTCCACAGGGCGGGTGCCACTACTGAGAAGGCCCTCTGCCTGGTTCCCTGTAACTTGGCTTCTCGCAGCGAGGGAACTGCCAGAAGGCCCTCAGCGCTGGACCTCAGTGACCGGGCAGAACGATGGGGTGGAGACGCTCCTTCAGGTATACTGGACCGAGGCTGTTTAGGGCTTTAAAAGTCAGCACCAACACTTTGAATTGTGCTCGGAAACGTACTGGGAGACAATGTAGGTCTTTCAAGACCAGTGTTACGTATCTTTATACATAATCTATATTTTATGACTTCATAGAATTATAGAGTGGACAGGGACGTCGGCGGTAATCAATACCAAGTCTACTTGATGCACAATCGTCAACGCAGGGTGGAACAGGAAGAGATATGGTGGCCATCTTCAAATATCTAAAGGGCTGTAACACTGAGGATGGAGCAAGCTTAGTTTCTGCTGCTCAAGGGGATAGGACTCAAACCAATGGATTCAAGTTATAAGAAAGGAGATTCCGACTAAACACAAGTAAGACAGTAAGAGCAGTTTGACGGTGGAACACACTTCCTGAAAGGTGGTGGACTCTCCTTCCTTGGAAGTTTCTAAGCAGAGGATGGATGGCCATCTGTCATGGATGACAGCTGAGATTCCTGCATTGCAGAGGATTGGAGTAGATGACCATTGGGGTCCATTCCAACTCCACAATTCTACGGTTTTAGATCACTTTGAGGGTTTTTTCTACAATCAAGCGGTGTAAAATATTTATGTAATAAAGAAATAAAATATCCTTGAGATATGTAGCCTGCAACTGGGCTTACTTCCTCAAGTCAAGCCAGAACCCTCCCTATTAAGTTCCAGACCACTGACTGAAGAAAACCACCAATGAGATAGACCACATACACCATCCAATCCTCTGCCTGTTTACTCAGAAATGGCCAGTAATTGTAATCACTCCCTGCATAAGTGCAAGAAGATCCCTGCCAGGTCAAGCCAAAGGGAACCCATCTAGTTCACCCTCTTGTTCTCACGGATGCCTACAGGAAGTCCACAGAACTGAAAGCTGGAAACCTGCCACACACAAAACTCAATGGAGAATTAGCTTGCTCAGTGACCACTGGGGTGGGGCACAAGATGTTGAGACTCTATTGGCGGGATAGAGAGAACTGAGGGCGATTGCTTGAACCATTTTGCAGCAGGGTTATCTAACCTGTGGCCCTCTAGATGCTGTTGGGGGACAGGGGGCGGGCGGGTGTTGGGGACTCCCTGGTCCTGAATGGGGTAACTGTGCCCCTGAAGGACCAGGTGTGCAGCCTGGGAGTCATTTTGGACTCACAGCTGTCCATGGAGGCGCAGGTTAATTCTGTGTCCTGGGCGGCTGTCTACCAGCTCCATCTGGTATGCAGGCTGAGACCCTACCTGCCCGCAGACTGTCTTGCCAGAGTGGTGCATGCTCTGGTTATCTCTCACTTGCATCACTGCAATGTGCTCTACCTTTGAAGGTGACCCGGAAACTACAACTAATCCAGAACGCGGCAGCTAGACTGGTGACTAGAAGTGGCCGCCGGGACCACATAACACCAGTCCTGAGAGATCTACATTGGCTCCCAGTACGTTTCTGAGCACAATTCAAAGTGTTGGTGTTTATCTTTAAAGCCCTAAATGGCCTAAATGAAGGAGCATCTCCACCCCCATTGTTCTGCCCGGACACTGAGATCCAGCACCGAGGGCCTTCTGGCGGTTCCCTCGAGGGCCTTCTGGCGGTTACAGGGAACCAAACAGAGGGCCTTCTTGGTAGTGGCACCCGCCCTGTGGAACGCCCTTCCAACAGATGTCAAGGAAATAAGCAGCTATCCTATTTTTAGAAGACATCTGAAGGCAGCCCTGTTTAGTTTTTAATATTTAATGCTGTATTGTTTTAATATTTGATTGGGAGCTGCCCAGAGTGGCTGGGGAGACTCAGCTGGATAGGCGGGGTACAAATAATAAATTATTATTATTATCGTTGTTGTTGTTGTTATTGTTATTATTGTTATTATTATTATTGGCTTCCCAGCTCCCATCAGCCCCAGGCAATTGTCAGAGATGATGGGAGATGTAGTCCCGAAACATCTGAAGGGCCACAGGTTATCCACCCTGTTTTAAGCTTATAGCAGCCTGGAGGAAGCCACAGCTGTTGTTTCCTGCCCCCCCCCTCAGCTGAGGCCCTGATTAAGAGCACTCCTAGTAGGAGGTGAGGACGCCCTGCAACATTTTGTTGCAGGTCCCACTTGTGGGACTTCTTCCTAAGCATGTGTGTGTGTGCAGGATTGCAGCCTTAACCAGCTGAAACACATGATCCACACTGCCTGAATAGGCAGTGCGGGCAGGGTAGATGATGAGATGCCATATACATTGTTTGCACAAAGCCTCCAGCTTTCTGCTTTTAAGTCATGACATTACACATCCTGAGCCTCCCTCCCGGACCCCCTCCTGTGCGAAATGTACAAAAGCACAGAAAGATGCTGAAATAACCAAGGAAATAAAAAAATTTCCCCAGTCGATTGAGTTGTTAATGGAAAAAAGCTGTGTGAATGTTATCTTATAAATTAGAAGATCCCCTCTTTCTAAATAGTTCAATTGAAATCAGCTTTTTGCATTTATCCTTTGGGTCCTTCGGGCTGCAAATGCTGTTAGCTCAGAGTCAAAAAGTCAGATTTTTAAAGGGAAAATGTCAAGTCCTTTTAGGCTGCAACTGACCTTTTAAACCAGATTAGAGATTTGAAGCATTACACACGGATTTTCTACATTTTATATCACAGTAGTTAACGAATGATCAAATGCAGCTCCCGAGAACACTCTTTGTACAAGTGTGACATTTCCAGCCTTAAACAAAAAATAAAAAAATACAGCCAGTCTATTTTACAGAAAATTACTCTTGAGAAATTAATCATTTCCTGCCCATCTCTGAGGACTGCTGTACATATAGTTGCTATGCAGAGATTGCTTTAATCCAATCAGTCTACCTAGAGACGTGCGCTTCAAACTCTAAATTGTCTCTAACCAGGTTGATGGCAATAGAACTGGCCCCCATTAACTTAGGTGTTCGGTAGTTTCACTGCCCATTCATTTCAAGAAGGGCAGATCAAACCTCTGCTAACTAGGGCATTACCAGACGGTGGCTATTTTCAGGTGGGATTCAATCACATACTGGCAAATTCAAATTGCTCATTCAGGAAGTTTTCCACATCAAACCCGCTTCTACCAGTCAGACTTTTTGCCACATCGAAAGTGATGTTTCAAAATGAACTGCCCAAGGGAATGGTACTTAGCTGCCAAGTATCCCGTTTTTCACGGGAAACCCCCGGATTTTAATCCGTTTCCCCGCTGTTCTCCCGAATGGAGAAAAATCCCGAAAATCCCCCAGATTGCCTACCTGCCAGGGAGCCTCCATTTTGGGTGCTGCTCTGACCAGGTGTGGGCGCCCACATTTTTTCAGCAGGAGACTTGGCAGGTATGGCATGGTAACAAGCTGTACCTATTCATCTCAATGGAGCTTATGCAGGAAAACCTCTCAGCAGTTGGGGAGTGGTTGCCCTTTTCATGTTCCTTCTCAATAATCCAAGTGCTTGGGCCAGCCCTGACTATGCCAATTGGGTTATAGGCAATGCTATTTTTGTAGAAAAAGAGGGGCCAGAACTGCCTAATTCACACTTTCTGAATCATAAACCAAAATGCAGCCACCCTTCAGAATTTGCACTTTTCTGAATTTTGCAGTGCAATACTCCAGCCTAATAATGCATATACTAGGGCGATGTGTATATATTGGTGGAAATAATATACAAAAATGCATCACATTACACAAAACTGCTTTGTGAAAATGTTTTCTGTGTTGGTATGGTGGTGAGAGTGTTGGACTCTCACCACCATACCAACACAGATCCTGTTAGGGATCATGGGAGTCGTAGTTCCAAAACATCTGGGAGCCAAAGGTTGCCTATGCCTGGACTAGGGCCTGGGAGAGCAGGGTTCGAATCCCCACTGGGTCATGAAGGGGTCAATCTGTGGCTTTGGATGAGTCATTGCCTCTCAGCCTAACCTACTTCACAGGGTTTTGGGGGGGGATTAAATGGGGAGGGGGAAAACCAACTTGAGCACCTTGGGAAGAAAGGTGGGAAATCAATGAAATCAATGAAATAAAATATATGGGGGAAATTCATGCTAAATGCTGATGGTATGCAAATGTGCAGAACTGAATTTAAGAATGGGGAAATGGGAATCTGAAAGAAACCAGCACTGACAGATTTGCCCAACACTAGGAGGAAGGGAAGCATTGTTCTCACAAATCCATACAACTGAAACATAAAAACAGCTTCCACCGCAACCAGTCATACATACATATATATATATATATATACACACTTGTAAGATGAAGTAAAATAGCCAAATTACCCTAGACATCTAAGAGTCGCCATTTCTCTGATGCTATTGTCGGTTCTAAAAGAGCGCTTCTGTGCTGCTATTTGTAAGATTGCGTCAGAATTCATCAAAATTGTCTACCTATCACTATAGATATGCTATGCATAATGGAAAATACCTGTAGTGTGACAGGAAGATTAGGTTAAACTGAAGCAAATCAGTGTGATAGTTTTCCATTAGCAGAACTCAAAACAGGATTGTCAACAAAGGCTGACACAGAATAATGATTCCTCTGTCATCTCACACAGAGGAGTGCATAAAGAAAATAGGCATATTTTGATATATGTAACTCCTCTTATTTTTCTCAGTTGTATCGTGTAAGTCAGCAGGTCTATCTATAATTATAATTCACTGAAGGCAAGCAAGCGAGCGTTGAGTGACACTCTTTTCTCTTTCTGGGCAGTGGGGGCTTGTATCGAAATTAAACCCTTGACTCTTCCTCAGGCTGGAAATTATACAAGAAAACCCTTTAATTAAAAATCCTTCTACCTTGTGTTTTTTTTGTTTTGTTTAACTTTTCGCTTGAGGAAGTTTTCTCTGTTACTCAGAATCTCCCATGCCACAGAGGGATTTGGTCCAAAAACAGGCGTTATTATGCTGTTCCCAGTTGGATTTATTTGTTTTAGAAAGGGTTATCGTGACTGCTTGTTTCTGGTCTCTCCACCTCATTCACAATTTTATAATCCTACGAGGTTCCCTTGTGCCTGATAGCTGAAGTGTGGACCAAGTCACAGGATCACAGTGTGTCATGTGATTCATAGAATGGTGGAATTGGCAGGGAACCATACGGCCAATGGGGGCTCGAACTCATGACCCTGAGATTAAGAGTCTCACGCTCTACTTACTGAGCTATGGCAAATTCCATTAGAACATGCCAGGCCAGTGGTCCACCCAAACTGGAATTACGGCTATTGGCTACCTGGGTTTCAGAAAAGAGTCTTTCGCAGCCCTGCCTGGAGATGCAGAGGATGGAACCTGGCTTCTCTGGCATGCAAAACAGGCACTGTGTCACTGAGCTATTGTCCTTCCTATCCTTATTCCCTCCTGTCATTTGTGATGGCGCCATTGCCTGCATATGGCCCGAAAGAGAAGTGGCATCCGTGTTACACAGAGGCCTCCCTGCTTTGAGTAACAAAGGGGGGAAGGTGCAGGTGCAAATTTCAGGTTTAACATTCCAATACATACTTCAGTCTCTCTAGATCCGTGGTTCCCATAAGGGGGCAATTGTAGTTTTTTTGGGGGGGGGCAATTAGAGAATGAGTTATTAACAGTGAATGGCATTTTAGGCTTCCTCCACATGAATTGTTCACTTTTTGAATTATAAGAATTATATGTTACCGCGGGGGGGGGGGGAGGGGCGGAATCTGGATTTTAGAGATGCTTAGGTGGGGCATGGCCAAAAAAAGAGGTTGGGAACCACTGCTCTAGATAAACTAGGGGTGGCAAACACATGGCCTTCCAGATGTTGCTGGATTCCAACTCTCATCAACATCACCCAGCATTGCCAACCATAAGAGGTGATGGGAATTGTAGTCTGGAAACATCTAGAAGGCCTCAGGTTCTCCCCTCGTTTATCTGTTTCTGATATTTATATCTTGTGGATTGCTTTCCACATTAGCCACACACAGAGTAGACCCACTCATGGACACAATTAACTTAGGTCCATTTGTTTCACTCTACTTTCAGCAGAACTTAGTTGGGTACCTTTTCTTTCTTCCACAATGGAATTCAGGGCAAGTTTCCTCGTCAAAGCAGTGACCTAACCCAGTTGCTGTTTCCTTCAGCAAGTGTTCTGCATAATGTGGCCTAAGACAACATGCTTGGACTTAGTCACAGGAACCATAGGCACATAGGGAGTTACCTTATACAAAGTCACACTATTGGTCCATGTTGGGTATGTGAGTAGCGCTGTGGTCTAAACCACTGAGCCTCTTGGGCTTGCCGATCAGAAGGTCACTGGCACAAAACCCCACGACGGGGTGAGCTCCTATTGCTCTGTCCCAGCTTCTGCCAACCTAGCAGTTCAAAAGCACGCCAATGCAAGTAGATAAATAGGTACCACTGCAGCGGGAAGGTAAGCAGTGTTCCCATGTGCTCTGGCTTCCGTCACGGTGTCCTGTTGTACCAGAAGTGGTTTAGTCATGCTGGCCACAAGACCCAGAAAGCTATCTGTGGACAAATGCCAGCTCCCTCAGCCTGAAAGCAAATTGAGTGCTGCAACCCCATAGTCGCCTTTGACTGGACTTAACCACCCAGGGGGTCCTTTACCTTTACTATTGGTCCATACACACACCAACCCCATTCTTTTAATGTTTGTTTTTGAAAGAGAATCTGAATTTTCTCTCTCTCTCTCTCTCTCTCTCTCTCTCTCTCTCACACACACACAAAATCTTCAGAGAAATTTCTACTCAGCTCTACCGTCAATGGCTATTTGCCATGATGATGCTCAGCATCAAAGGCAGTAAGCCTGGGAAGAACAAGAGTGGGGGAAAGCAATTACCTTCATAGCTGCTTGTGGGCTTCAAAAGGTCATCTGGATGACCACTGTGGGAGGCGGGAGGCCAGGCCAAATGGACATTTGGTCTGATTCAGCAGGACTCAGCTATCAAGCGGGATACCCCCACACTCTTCCATATAATATGCCAGTTAAATGCAGTTCAAAGCCGAATATCTCTCCGTGTTGGTTAAGATGAATGTTTAAGTAGCAGAAGCAAGCATGGTAATAATCTATCCATCCATCTGATAGTGGGCTGACATTGCCCAGTACATTGGTTCCGAAGCCCATTTTGAAACATGCAACATGCTGGTCCAGGCCATAGTCGGGGAAGGAAAAAGGCAGTTGTTGCCATCACTACAGAAAAATGCACAGCTTTTTTGTTCTCCCAGGCAGTCACCATCTTGCCCTGTGTTTACCAATTTCACGTGTCATTAAATCAGCCCTAAGACACCTTTTGTTTGACATGCAAAAGTAACCGCAGCCTGTAACTTTAATGACCTTTTATGTGATTCAGTCTATGAAACATGCCCAGCAACGGTGCAGCGTATGTGGCATTTAAAGAAATATTTTAATATTGAAGGATATGTCCTATAGTGAAAGAAATAGGCTGCCTTCAACAAAACTCAGTTGCATACTCCAAAAAGGGGAATGGGAAAGTAACAAACTAGCAAAACAAAAATACTGGGTGAAATCTTTAAGTTTAGTAGATCCCCTCAGTAGATAGTTTTGTTTATTTTTTTTAAAAAAAAATCAGTCAACCTTTCCCAGTGAGGGTTACTATCCTACTCTCAGGAAAGCTGCTGTCATCCCATGAAAATCAATAGGATTCAATCTGTGCAGAAGATCACAAGCCATTTGGACAAATTTGTCAAGTTCAGTTTTTCTGAGTTTCTTATTTTTGCAGTCTTCAGTTTGGGCGGGGCAGGGGGGAATTGGGGGGGAACATCCTCATGGAAATTCATCAGCATTTCATTATACATTTTTCTTAATACACACATTTTAATAATAAATTAATAATAAATTATTATTATAATTATTATTATTATTATTATTATTATTGTTAAATTATTATAATTATTATAAAATTAGTATTATTAAATTATAATAATTTAATATATTATTATTATTATTATTATTATATTTTTGTAAGCAATTGCCCCTAACATCTCATTTCAACTGTCACATTCACCAAGATGCATGCTTTATCCAAATATACACCTTTTTCGTACACATTTTTGGGGTAAGAGAACTACATCACAACATTCAGAGAAGCCCCAATTTCAAAGTTGGTTCCAGTTTGCCTGTTGTTTAGGGTAGTGCAAATCAGGTCAGTTCTGACTGAAGCCCAAAATGAACTGAATTTCTGCCCCATTTCTAAATGGGCTGCTCTCCCTTTTATAATACTATTTCGAAGGTGCAGCTTTGCTTGTTGGCAAAAAAACAGTGGAGGAAGGCTTCACTTGCCCAAATTCCCCCTTCCAGGCAGCTTATTGTCCCAAATGAATCTGGAAGCCCCGTGATTAAATCAGCTTATGAGGTGCATGGTTTGGGGAGGAAACTTATCCCCTTTAAAATAACATAAAAGTCAAAGCCATGGGATTTTCTGGCAGGGAAGGTTTCCAAACCGCCTAGCCCTGAACTTCGTCTCCATCAAACAATAAAGGGGTTCTGCAAGGACGTGTGGTTGGCAGGAGTGTTTAGCATGCTGTAAAGCACCCGGCAAGGCAGCGGGTGTCAAGATGTCAAAAGCAGTGAATGGTGGCCACAGAGCCGAAGCCAAGAAGTGACTGGTACTCTGACAGGAGGACGTATGTGAAGGATGTTTGATGCAAATACGGTGCCTGGGATAATGGATAGTATAATTTAGCGCCTCTTCTGAGAATCTGAGTAGAAAGGACACCTGGATTGCAGAGATGAGCCTCACAGAGGAATTCCAAGCTCCCACCCTCAGAAATGCATTATTCATTCCTTGCCATGACGGGGAGAGGAGGTGGTCTACAATTTTATTTCCATCAGACATCTTAAGCAGTGAGAGGACAAGCACTTACCAGGTGCTTTCAAAGAAGGGTGTTGGTTTTATTATACAGGAAGGAGAAAGCCCTGGGCAACTGTTCTTTTGCCCTCTCTTCTTTGCCATACTTGGAAGAAAGCATCGCTGTACTTCAGGAGGCTTTTAATCCTCCATCACCTGATGTTGCCTTACCGGTCCTTCTTCCTTTCCCCATCAGGTCCAACTTCCTGCTGTTCCTGCACTGCTGCCCCCTAGAGGAGGGAATAAACCTGGATGTTATTAGCAGGGAACCAGATATTCCTTTTTCTGGAAAGGATGCGTATGAGAATGGTCTGTTTATTTATATTTATCTTTTCCCCTCTGATGGGACTCAGAGCAACTGAAAACAAGAATTGCTAAAAACATGGAAAAAACACAAAAAAGCTAAACAGTAGTAGAATTAAAACTATTTACATATACTGTATAACATCTGTTTTAAATGAGCTGAAAACCAACTGAAAATGAGCTGAGGCCAGTCTGATATTCTTGGGAGCTTACTCTTGGAATCTGATTACTTTTTGAATGTGTCAATTTACACATCGGATGGTATCTGAATGGTTAACATTTCTTTCAAGGTACCAATGATTGCTACTTCTTTCAAGGCATCTCCCTTCCCTCAGTTTTCAAGAAGTCCAAGCTTTGATTCAAACATAGGAAGGTGCTTTTTACTACAGTGGAACCTTGGTTTTTGAACGTTATCCATTTTGGAAGATTGTTCGACTTCCGAAACATTCAAAAACTGAAAGCAGAATCCTCAATTCAATAGGGAAACTCAAAATGGAAGTAGCGTCGGACATTCAGGTTCTGGAAAAACACACACATTCAAAGCATTTACTTCCGTCTTTTTGGCGTTCAGGAGCTGAAACATTCAAAAACAGAGCCGTTTGAGAACCAAGGTTGGACTGTATTGAGTTGGACCATTGATACACAGTTTTGTGTATTTCAATGGTTGTGAAACTGGATTCTCCAGGAACTCGAGTGGAAGCCTTTTCCAGCTCTGCTACCAAGAATTCCTTTTAACTAGAGATGCCAGGGATTGACTTGGAACATCACAAATGCACACACATGCACTACAACTCACATCAACCCCAGTCGCCATGGCCAGGGATGATGGGAATTGTAGTACGTGACATCTGGAGGGAGCCATGCTGGCTATGTCCATTATACAGGTGAGCCTATTTAGGCTAACTGTCTACTCCATGTGTGGGGAGCCTGTGGACCTCCAAATGTTCCTAGTTCTCATCACCCCTGACCACTAGGAATGCTGGCTGGAGCTGATGGGAGTTGAAGTTCCACAACCTATTGGGGCTCTGGCTGGCAGCAGCTCTCCAGAATCTCAGGTAGGACCTACTGCCCAATCCCTTTTGAAAGTAGACATGCCAGAGACTGAACCTAGGAACTTCAGCATGCAGAACACCTGTTCTGCCCTTTTGCTCCAGCCCACCCTGTTTCAAAAGCAATTTCTGAAAGAGAATGAAGTAAGCCCAGCTGAAAAATCTGAGATGTGTTTTATGATGTTCATCGCCATTCCGGTGTTTTACAGTTCTGCAGCCGCAGACGAGCTGTTTCATGCACTCCTGAATCTAAGCCTCAGTTTTGAATTTTCCCTTAATGGACTATATATTGCAGCCCCGGTGGGTTACGCAGGGCTTGAATTTCCTACACTGCTAGTTGAACAGGAAAAGGAGAGGATTGTCTTGCTCCAGCTTGACTAAAGAGAAAATATCTTATATATTCATATCCCTGCTTTGTGCTCACTATTTTCTCCTAGAAAGCTATTTAAAAGTGGGGAATTAATTATACATTAAATGGCCCATTCTTTGCATTTATCCCCTACCTCTTTCTTTACAATTTCTGTGCCATCAGTTCCCCCCACCCCTGTGCCTCCTGGAAGATCATAAGTTCTTGAGATAAAGAAGCACTACCAAGGGTTTCAGAAGGGGGGGGGGACCTGTAATGAAATATGCTAGCATTGCACAAAAAACGGTGTGAGGGGCTTCTGCCTTTGGCAGTATGAGCACACATGAATGACAGTATTGTGAGAGGTCGAGCATTGTGTGCTTCAGAGCGCCACCAGATGAAGGCTCAGTCCTTTTTGCATAAATATTTGACTGCATTGGGAGATGTCTGGGAATTTATATTTGGTAATCATCCAATTGCAGCCAAATGCATTCAGTCTAGTATTTGAGACTCTGTGCGTTCTTTTTGCCCTGTCATTTTTTTTTAATTACAGGTAGGTAGCCGTGTTGGTCTGAGTCGAAGCAAAATAAAAAAATTCTTTCAGTAGCACCTTAAAGACCAACTAAGTTTTTATTTTGGTATGAGCTTTCGTGTGCATGCACACTTCTAGTGTATCTGAAGAAGTGCGCATGCACACGAAAGCTCATACCAAAATAAAAACTTAGTTGGTCTTTAAGGTGCTACTGAAAGAATTTTTTTATGTTTTTTTAAGTATGCTATTCTGTGTTGTTCTTGTGAGGAATCTTCTAAAAAATCTCAAAGGAATGGTGTGCTGCTGCAGGATCACAAACCTCGATCTTGTCATTTACGATTCCCTGTGGTCCTACAGACGAGGATGCATTTGCCACAAAGCAAGTGTTCGCGAGAGGAATATGAAAACACCCTCCTGCTCACCTCAAAAACTACTTGGGTTTCCTATCATTCAATGTGAGTAGGAAAGAACGTGAATGGTAGGCTCCTCCCACCAATGGGACCAGCCCTCTTCCCCCAATGGCCAGCCAGATGCTCATGGGAAACCCGCAAGCAAGACCTGAGCAGACATCGCTCTCCTCTCCTGCAGTTTCAAGCAACTAGTGGAGGTAGAACATAGCCGTTATGATTAGTAGTCAGTGGTAGCCTTATCCTCTATGAATTTGCCCAGTCCTCTTTTAAACATACCTGCCAAGTCTCCCACAGAAAAATACGGGATTAGCAGCAGCAGTGGCACCGGAAGTTGCACCGGAAGTTGTCCGGCGGCCATCTTGGGGGTGGCCGCATGGCGGCAGCTATCTTAGGGGTGGCCATGCGGCCACCTCCAAGATGGCCACCGGGCATGCGTAGAAGCTATTTCCGGTGCCAGCGGCGGCCATTTTCTGGTGCCCATAGATGGGCAAACCGGCACCAGAAAAATGGCTGCCGGCAGGAGCGGATTTAAGGGAGATTTACAGGAGAGGAGCTCAAACAGGAGACCGCCGGGAAATGGTAAGGAAAAATGGGGGTTTCCCGGGAAAACGGGGGTTTCCCGGGGGATACAGGGTACTTGGCAGCTATGTCTTTTAAAGCCATTGAAGCTGTTGGCCATCAAAGGCAATCTGGCTTCCAGGCTGACAACAGCCTGTCATGGCTGGCTCCAGAAAATGAAACAAGCAACACGCCACTCATTGGGACTGAAACAACAGTAGCCTTAGGACCTGGAGTCCTCGCAAGGGCTACTGCCACAGCCCTTTGGAAGATTTGAAGGGTCCAAGGCCACCTCTCTTTCATTCATTGTGATCTGCACAGCATGGCAGAATAATGGAGAGAGGAGAGAAGGACAGAAAACTTTCTATTCCCCACTGTCTGCTTGAAGGTAAGGTGAGGATCAGAGTGGGGCTTTGGGGTTGGCTGAGAGGTGTTAATTTATGAAGCATGTCAGGGAATCATAGAATTGTTGAGTTGGAAGGGTCATCTAATCCAACCCCTTGCAATGCAGGAATCTAAACTAAACCATCCATGACCGGTGGTCATCCAACCTCTGCTTAAAAATCTCCAAGGAAGGAGAGTCCACCACCTCCAAGGGAGTCCATTCTACTGTCGAACAACTCTTCCTGTCAGAAAGTTCTTCCTGATGTTTAATCAGAATCTCCTTTCTCGTAACTTGAACCCATTGGTTCAGGTCCTAGCCTCTGGAGCAGGAGAAAACAAGCTTGCTCCATCCTCCATGTGACAGCCTTTTAGATATTTGAAGATGGCTATCATATCTCCTCTCTGTCTCCTCTTTCCCAGGCTAAACATAACTAACTCCCTCAACTGTTCCTCATAAGGCTTGGTTTCCAAACCCTTGATCATCTTGGTTGCCTTCCTCTGCACACATTCCAGCTTGTCAACATGCTTCTTAAATTGTGGGACCCAGAACCAGACACAGCATTCCAGGTGTGGACTGAACTGATTTATTTCAGTTTACACAAATCAGTTGACTTCAAAGTCGCCCTGAGGAATACCTAGAAAGGTTCACCTATCTCCAGTTCTAGCCAGCGTTAGCCCCTGGATATGGTGGAGTCAGGTAAAATGTACATCCAGTTTTTAGTGATAATATTCCCCCCAAGAGGTGTACGTATATGTATGTGCGTGCATGTGTGATACATTTGGTGGCACTGGTGATGCTTCCATGCAATCTGTTCTAATTGGTTGTCTTCTGTTATTTCCCCCCACTAGATTGTGTGGCAATTCACGTAAGTTATTTCAGCTGTTTCACTTAACTTTTGTATAACACGGGTCTCCCTCCCCCCCCTTGTTTCCCAAGGCTGAAAACAGTTATTTTCTCCTGCGACAATAAAAACGATATCTATATTAAGCTACAGCCACTAAGTCACTCCTCTGGAAAAGTAGTTAAGGGATTAGAAACATGAAATGCTTATGCCAAAGAAAATTGATAAAAAAAACCTCAAACATAAATATTTTGATTGGGGAAAGCCTTGCAATATTAACTGTTTTCAGAGGCTGACTGCTCTTAGTTCACTATACATCTACAAAACCAAGATATTTGGGTGTGTGGAGCTGCCAACTTGGAGTCCCACCATTAAGAATCGACAGATCCGTCCCTTTCTACTCTGTGCCAATTTTACACGTGTTCAGTATACCTGAAGGAGCGTCTCCACCTCCAGCATTCTGCCCAGACACTGAGGTCCAGTGCCGAGGGCCTTCTGGCGGTTCCCTCGCTGCAAGAAGCCAAATTACAGGGAACCAGGCAGAGGGCCTTCTCGGTGGTGGCACCTGCCCTGTGGAACACCCTTTTACCAGATGTCAAAGAGAAAAACAACTACCAGACTTTTAGAGGACATCTGAAGGCAGCCCTGTTTAGGGAAGCTTTTAATCTTTAATAAATTATTGTATTTTAATACTTCTGTTGGAAGCCGCCCAGAGTGGCTGGGGGAAACCCAGCCAGATGGGCGGGGTATAAATAATAATATAGTAGTAGTAGTAGTAGTAATTCATGATTCCATTCTGTCCTGGTTCCTCAACAATCATAGGAAGATTCCTATTTAAAAATATAAATATTAATCCATATTTTATCACAAAATACTGCTTCACCGCATATCTAGAGAACAGAAATTGTATTTTTAACTGGGTGACATGGATATTGAATTTTAAAAAATAGTTTATTGCAATACATGCCTTCTTAATGGCCTATACTGGGACTTAACGTGTGACCCTGAACCCTGCCCTGCCTGGCAGCAAGTCAGTATGCCAAGTCCAGAGTTCAAAGTCCGGGGGGCAAACCACACAAGCAAAGTCCGAAAGTCAGGAAATGCAGTCCAAGGTCAACCCAAGTAGCCAAGTCCGAAGTCCAGCAGTCAAGATACAGTCCAGAGTCCAAGCACAGCCCCATAGAGGTCCAGGAGCATCCAGGTAAAGGTCCATCAACATGGGCGGTTGAGCAGACACAACACCTCAATGCCTCAGCTCTGCTTCCCATTTGTACTTTGCCTGCGCATCTGGGCTTAATGAGGCATGTGACCCTCACTTACTCCAGCTGAGGAATCACTCATCTCCTTCCAGAGCTAGCAAGCCCCTCTTCGCTAGCTAGGGAGCTCGGTTGTGGGCCCTTGCCTGCCTCAGCTTCCTAGAGCTCCCTACGCCTCAGAGCTCCTCTGATTGCCAGGCATGAAGAATTCTCTTCCTCCCCCCGTGGCACCAAGAAGCAGAGAGGAAACAAGAAAGTTCTTACTTATGGTTTTATTCAGTCATCACAGTGAAATACAAAGATATCCAGTCATTCCTCGATGATGGCGTTGCTCGCACTGAGCTCCTCCCCTTTCCTTTCCAGCAACATGGCATCCGTCCATGGTCAACTCTCTCTGTGCCCTTTGTTCTTCCACCCTTAATGAATGCCGCGTTTTGGGAGAAGCAGGGTCAGTTATACTGTCAATGATGTGTCAGCTAGCTGCTCTGTCTTCCCTTCTCCTTCTCCTAACACCTCATACCGGTAACTCTGCTGTTCACCTGTCTCTGAGCTGTTACCGCCTCAAAGCCCTGCTGTAATTCGAGACTGCCTTCCTCTTCTCTGGAAGCTACAGGAGAAGGGGAGGCAGGCCTGGCTCGCCCGTTAACTCCAGTGCTGCATTGCGCCAGGGCGATCAGGGGGCACTGAGGAACGCCCCAGCAAGCGGGGGAGCTGCACGGTAGCCTCTCTTTTCCCTCCACCAGCCGCGCCGGGAGAGCAGGGAGGTAAGCGAGTGGAACAGGGGCACCAGGACCCTCTTCTGCTCTGCAGCGCCAGGGTCATCCCTCACCCCGGCGCTGCGTTTCATTGGCAGAGGCGACGTCACATGGCAGCACCTCTACCAATGAAACGCAGCGCCCTGTTGGCGGGAGGGAAACGGCTGTGGACCCAGCGAGCGCCGGAGTCGCGGGAGCCTGCCCAGGCACCCCGGCCCGCTGGGAGAAGGGAGGAAAGCCCCCTCCTCCACTCAATCTGGCATTGGACAGGCGGGCGGCCTCTGGCACAGCGCGGCCCCGCTGTGATGTGAAGGGGCCGCCGTGAGGCTGGCCCCGCCACCTGGCACGCCAGGTAAGAGTGGGGGGCGCCCGAGAGATCCCTGCACCAGGGCGCCTGATGACCTTAAGACAGCCCTGAGGGGAGGCCACCTCCCCCATCCCTCCTCCTCTTCAGTCCAGCCTCTGACATTGACTCTGGTGGTGGGTCCCTTCTGTGCACTGTGCACCCCATCCCCTGTCCACCCCCACCTTCCTTCCTCAGCCCCTGCTTGCCCAGGTGTGTCCCAGTTCTGGCTACACCCTCTCTGGGATCCTCCTCCTCCTCCCCGTTGTCCTGCCAGTTCACGGTACCCTGCTGCTCTTGCTCAATCTCTCAGCTTTTGATTTGAGATGAAGGAATCAATTTTAAATGCATTGATTCAAAAGCATCAATTCTTCGGTGATCAGCCTTCTTTAACTGGGTTAGGTCACTGCTTTGACGAGGAAACTTGCCCTGAATTCCATTGTGGAAGAAAGAAAAGGTACCCAACTAAGTTCTGCTGAAAGTAGAGTGAAACAAATGGACCTAAGTTAATTGTGTCCTTGAGTGGGTTGATGCACTGAATTTGGCCGTTCCACCTGATGCAATCCAAAACGTTTGGAAGGCATCAGGCTGGCTAAGGATGCTCTAGATTCCAGACCAGACATAGGAAATCCATTACATGCGGCTTTTATTACCACTGGTGCATTATGACTTGGGACAACATGTAATAATATAAGAAGAGCCTGCTGGGTCAGGCCAGTGGTCCATTCTAGTTACACCACCCTGTTCTCACAGTGGCCAACCTGATGCCTGTAGGACGCCAACAAGCAGGACCTGAGCACAGCAGCACCTCTCCCCTCCTTTGGTATTCAGACTCCAACTCTGACAGTGGAGGCAGAACATATCCATCAGGGTTAGTAGCCACTGATATGCATCCTTCCTGGTAGGGCAGAGCTACAATGGCAAGTTATCGTCAATGGGATCGCTGCCATTTATCGGGTGGGGTGAGGCAGTGGGAAAGTTAGCGTGATGCAGCGTCCCTGGTGAACCAAATCTAGGGTTTAGAAGACACCTGAGTTTAGAAGACATCTGAAGGCAGCCCTTTTTAGGGAAGTTTTTCACGACTGATGTTTTAATGTATTTTTAATCTTTTGTTGGAAACAGCCCAGAGTGGCTGGGGAAACCCAGCCAGATGGGCAGGGTATCAATAATAAATTATTATTATTATTATTATTATTATTATTATTATTATTATTATTATTCCTGCTGGTGTGCCTGCAAGGTGCCAGCCTCCTCAGACACACCCCTCCTGGTAAGCAGAAGAGATCCCATTGCCAGAAAGCTTGAATTGCATCCCCACACCACTGGGCAAGGCACTTCTGTGTGCACGAGAGCAGCTGAATTTCAGATACAGTAGTACCTCTACTTATGAATTTAATGCGTTCCGAACACACATTTGTAAGTCGAAAAAAATTGTAAGTCATAGAATCATAGAATCATAGAGTTGGAAGAGACCACAAGGGCCATCCAGTCCAACCCCCTGCCAAGCAGGAAACACCATCAGTCGAAGCAATGAAAGTCGAATCCCATAGGAATGCATTGGGAGAAAAAATTCGTAAGTCAAAGCAACCCTTTCTAAAAATTCGTAAGTAGAAAAAATCCTATCTAAACCGCATCCAAGATGGCGGACGGAGCTCCATTTGTAAGTAGAAAAATTTGTAAGTAGAGTTATTCGTAAGTAGAGGTACCACTGTATTGAAAGAAACTCATCATCAGTATAAGCTCACTATGTTTGGCTACAGGATTCTAGTTTCATTTACACAAGAAAAATGATTTCAAACGTTAACATTTGAGAATAATAGGGTTTCAAAAAAACAACCTAGTCTGGTTTAAAAATTTGGGACTGCTAGGGACAAACTATTCATCTATTATTCTCAGGCTAGGGGGACAATAATTAATATCCAGGAAGATTAAAAAAGCAACAACTGCGGATCTCCCATCTTAACTACATTATTTTGTACCTTCAGGCCCTTGTTGTGTGTGTGTGTGTGTGTGTGTGTGTGTGTGTGTATATATATATATATATATATATATATATATATATATATATATATATATATATATAATGAACATGATTGAAATAAATTGGCTCTTTTTCCTTGGTGGCCTCTTTAATTATTTTGTTATTATCCAAGGAACTGGTTTAATTTAAATGAACATGGTATTCCTGCTGCTGCTACCTAGAGAAAATGCTGGCTTACAACATGCTGTTTTGTAGTCAGGTTCTCTATACAGTATCTGTGTTTTGATGCCAGAATTTAACTGCTTTTTCTGTTTACTAACTCTGCTGATCTGTACGTTCCAAAAAACCTGTTTGCTTACTGCGTGTCTGCATGTGTGTGTGTGCTTATTGTTGTTGTTTTCAGTGTGATAAGGGTCAAATGTAATTGCCTGCTACAATTGTTCAGGATTACTTCAATAATTGCTCAGAGTTAGACTACTGTCATACATTCTAGGTGGGGCTGCCCTTGAAAAGTGTTTGAAAACATCAACTAGCGCACAATGCGATTGCCAAGGTATTGATTGGGATGAAGCGATCAGAACATATTATGAACATTTCGTGTGCTGTAAATTTTCTTTGCAACTTTGTTTCTGAGCTCAATTCAAAGTTCTGGTTTAATCCTTGAAGTCTTAGAAGGGGAGATCTTTAAACATACCTCTTTACCTTGGGCCATGACACCTGAGGTGTCTGGGTTTAGGGCCCACCCTATTCTTTTGATTGTAAATTGTTTTAACTTATTTCATTGCTTCATTTTAGCATTGCTGTGGCCAGCCCTGGGACCTTGTGGTGAAGAATAGGTAAGAAATCTATATAAACCTGTTTCTGCCTGCAGAACACCTCTTGCCATAGCTGCCAAGTTATCCCTTATTTTAAGGGATTTTCCCTTATGCTGAATAGGCTTCCTCGTGAGAAAAGGGAAAACTTGGCAGCTATGCCTCTTGCTGGATTCAACCACATGGTTATAATAATACAGGCCCAACACCACAGCCCTTTCCCATAGATGTTGAATCCCCCCCCCCAATATACACTTTGGCTTCTAACCAGCTAAAGTACATCATAATATACCTAAGAATTAAAACAAAAACCATGTGGCCATTTGTACATCATAAAAATTCTATGTAAATCCAAACTGTATTTCATTTCCTGAAATAGTAAGCGTTTCAAACCAAGTTCTTATTAAAAAAAACCCCACACATACAACCAAGCCCAGATGTGTTGTAAGCAGTTTTAATCTGTATTTTTTGGCTAGGTTTTTCTGTAACGTATCCAGTAGCTACTGTTAGCAAAGTGAGGTTATCGAGAAAGAAACTTAGCAATCAAAAGTGATTACAGGTAGTCACCTGAGTAGAGTACTTATATGGGATTCAGATGTGAGCAAAGGTACAGTAAAAAAAAATGCCACGAAAAACGATCAGAACTCCGAAGCACTTCAGGTATTAAAAGGTGCCTGTTTATATAATAAAATAATAAAACCTATTAAACAGAGAGAGAAAAACAATCTAGACGTTCAAATAAGAAAATGTAATTATTCAAAAGATGCATGTGCTGTTTTGGAATGTTTGCGCTAAGGACAAACATGTCCTTCAATGTGTGTTTTTTGTGCATTGGAATCTTCACATTGAGAACAAACCTGCTTACACTCAACTTGGGTTTACAGAGCTTGCTTTTTCCATCTCTTGAGATCTTCTGGTGTTTTTCTGTACTTGGAAGACAGAAAGTGCTGCTGCAAGGCTGTTTCCTACAGGAACCAGAGGCCCCCCAGTCAAGTAGAGCTGATTATAGTACTGTTCCAGCCCGGCCCTGTCATTAGGTAGAGTGAGGCAACTGCTTCAGGCGGTTGATACCTGGAGGTGGTTCAATGTGTTACAGGTGGGCAGAGCTCCATGTGCCAAGCAGCCTGCCTTGCTATGTGCCTTGTCTTGGGTGATGGGTGGGTGGGAGTGAAGCACCACTTCCTGCTCACCTTGGAGACACACCAAGGCCTCTAAAACCTTTCCTTCAGAGCCAGTTGCTCAGTCATCACTTGAGTAGCAACACATCCTATCCAGGAACATGTCTTCTGCCTCATACCCTTGATTCCTGTTTTCCTGATCCAGCAGTAGACACCTGGCCTAGTCTTGACTCTGGCCTGACACTTCTTCATTCCAGCCATTCTATACAGTTTCCACCATGCAGCCTGCATGCCAGACTCAATAGAGGACAGGACTTCTGTGCCTTTAATTGCCTGCTCTCTTTTGAGTCTGGAAACCTTAAAGGGAAACCAGCAGACCCTTTGCTTAATTTCCAAGCAAAGGGTCTGCTGGTTTCTCTTTAAGGTTTCCAGACTCAAAAGAGAGCAGGACAATTAAAAGCACAGAAGTCCTGTCCTCTATTGAGTATGGCAACCCTACCTGCAGCTGAAGGCCATAAGATGTAGGCAGGCCCTTATGTTCATTTTTTGCCAGGTCTAAATTGCCACATGGGATGCTAATGATGGAAGAACAGGAGTTCTCTTGTGCCCAAAGTAGACATCTGCTGACTAGGCCCTGGCATATCTCCAACATTGACTTTTCTTTCAGCCTTCCAATAATATTGCAATCATGGTTAGAGACTATGGCAAGCTGTGTGGCTCTTTCTTTCTTTCTTTCTTTCTTTCTTTCTTTCTTTCTTTCTTTCTTTCTTTCTTTCTCCAAGTCACCTCTCAAGTGGGCAGGGTGTGTGTCTAATTAGCTCTTTACTCTAAATATGGCTGACCCAAAGGCCGAGCTGATTTGTTTGACAAAGGTAATGCATTTGATCTCTGCACTGAAGTCCTTCCCCAGCTGGAGTCTGACAACATCGACAAGCCTCCCATGGCTTCATCTCACATCTCTTTCTCTGTGCTGTGCTGTGCCACACAATCTATCAGACGTGTCAATCAGATCCCATACAAAGAAGGCGAAAATGCCACCGCCTCCTCCTCCTTCAAGCTGAACTTCTGCTGCCCACCGCAGCGTTACATTCCAAACAATCATTGCTTCTTGAAACTACCACTAGGATGTCATGGTGTTGAAAGAAAATAATTAGATGCCAACTTTGGAATAATAGAGTATTTAAAAATCAATTAGCCCCTAATGGGAATACATCTCAAGTTTTCTCATGATTTCACCAGTTGACACACTATATTGAAGTGTGCTTGCACACAGGGAATGGTCCAGGATCTCACGGGAAAACAAAGCCTCTGATTCAATCTATGAAGAGCGCTCCTCCTTTTTTTTTGCTGCTTCTACTTTGACTTCTGGACCCCCCCCTTTCTTTTCTTGGCATGCTAGCATCAATAAACCTCTTACGACACAATCCAAAGCCCAGATCCACCAAGATCAGGGGTTTCTGTGAGCTGTAACCCTCTCCAGAGGCTTCAAAACAGGGTTTAGCATTAGCTGAACTTATGCCAGCTTATATTTTGCCAGCATTAGGTTCCACTGGGCTCCTTTAAATTGTTCTGCTTGCTGAAATTGTCATATTCAGCATAGACCTCAAGTCAGTACTGGGCATCATAAAAATGGATGGCAATCAAGGCTGGCCCTTAGCTCAGTGGTAGAGGTCTTGCTTTGCATGCAGAACGTGCCAGGTTCGATCCCTGGCATCTCTAGGTAGGGCTGGGAAAGGAAGATTGTCTGCCTGATATCTTGGAGAACATCTGCCAGACATTGTAGACAATGCTGGATTAGATGACTCAATGGTTTGACTCAGTCAAATGCAGCTTCCTATATTCCTGCCCACCTAGCAGTTCGAAAGCACATCAAAGTGCAAGTAGATAAATAGGGACCGCTCCGGCGGGAAGGTAAACAGCATTTCCGTGCGCTGCTCTGATTCGCCAGAAGCAGCTTTGTCATGCTGGCCACATGACCCGGAAGCTGTCTGCAGACAAATGCTGGCTCCCTCGGCCTATAGAGCGAGATGAGCGCCGCAACCCCAGAGTCGGACACGACTGGACCTGATGGTGAGGGGCCCCTTTACCTTTACCTTTATATTCCTATAAGTTATTTCTGATACAGACCCGGGGGGGGGGGGGACAGAAACTTACATCTACCATAAACCAAAGCCCTTTCGGGATCCAAGTTTTCAAAGCACACCCCACCCCCCCACCCCCCGCTTGCAGAAGTGGTGACAGCGCTGGTCGCTTTCTGCGGAACAGCATATAGCTCTGAGAAGAAAAGCAAACCCAGTTTCTGCAGCGATTTCATTTTAAAAACAAAACCCTGGTGGTGAATCTCCCAGCACTGTGCTGTTCAGTGTCAATTATATAAAATAACACCTGTTGTTATGATTGCTGGCCTTCCAGCCCGATGAAAGAGGGGAATGTGTACACATGTTGCACCGAGAAACCCAATGCCACACGTTGCCACAATGAGTAAAAAGAGCTGCTTCCAAAGAAACACGGGAAATTGCTGCTTCAAAACAGATTCTGAAAGGCTAACTTTGATGCAGAATAGAAAGCAGACCTATTGCCTGGATTGAGGCGATGGCCAGCAAATTGAAGCTAAATTTCTTTCAAATACCTAACTACTTTTTGGCAGCAGGGTAGCTTGGACTAGACCTCCAGGATAAAGTCCAGAGACCCACAGTCCTGGTGGGGTCCATATGACTGACCATCCGAAGAGCAGCAGAGGATTGGGTGGCAACTAGCAACTGGGTCCAAACTGGGAAGGGCTCTAGCTCTGTGGTAGGGCATCTGTTTTGCGTGCAGAACGTCCCAGGTTCGATCCCCGGCATCTCCAAGCAGTGATGGGTAGATCTGAAATCCTAAAGGGTTTCTATCAGTCAGGGTAGACAATAATGAGCTACTTCCTTTTTTTCCCTCAACCCCCCCCCCCATTTTACATTCAGCAAATGGCCAATGTGGCATATATACAGTTAGAAATGCCCTATGATATGGTGGTGGTGATTAAAATTATTATTATTATTATTATTATTATTATTATTATTATTAGATTTATAGATTGCCCTTCATCTTAAGTTCTCAGCGCAGTTCACAGAATAAAACACAGGATAAAAACAAGTAAACAAGTAAACCAAAACAGTAAAACAATAACCCATTTTCTACAACCACATGTTTCTTATTCCCAAGTAAGTATGTTTGACCAGGTCAGCATAAGAAAACTCCTTTTCTTTCCTTGTAGACCTGCTGGTGCTACGATTTAAATGAGTTTAAAATGTGAAACTGTGGCTACACTGAACATTCCCTTTCCCCCCCTTTTCTTAAAACCTGGGGTGCCAAAATGTTTGTGTCTTGTCCTAACCAATCAGGAATGTAGAAGCAGTTGTAAAGCTTGGGGAAACAATATAAGGGCTGGGGGAATTAATTTCATTCGGGTGCTTCAGAGCTGCACATGGCCATTTTAAGGGGAAGGGGAGAGACCATTAAGACCTAAACATGCCCCAGCTCCACTTCTGTTTGTTGGCTGAGCTACAAATGCTGCCTTTGCCAACTTCCCTTCCTGCCCATCCTCTCCCAGTTTTTCTTTCTTCTCTGTCTATGGCACACCCTCCCCACAAAGAGTATAAGCTAAAGGAGATATCTCTCTCAGCATCTATCCTATGGCTTCCAGTTACCTGTGGTACCTACCAGGACTGTGGGGTGGTTGCCAGGCAACCACCAGTTCTTTCTTACCTAATTGCTACCTCTTGTGACAGCACAGAAAGAGAGGTCAGGAAGGCCGGGAACCTCTCCCTGCAAAAGGCTGCAAGTACCTCGAGCATGTTTAAGGGTAAATTGAGGAGAGGGGGAAATGAGGGCACATGGCACAATTCTGCTGCTGGAACTAAAGCAGCTTTGTTTGCTGGATGGGAAAGGTCTCAGAACTAAACATAAGACATCATGAGCTCTGTGGAAGAAAGAAATGGACATAACTGTCATTAAAAAAAAGTAAAGGCAGCACACAGTGTTTCAATCTTACTCCCTCCTCCAGCCAAACTATTTTATGACTAAATAAAAAAATTCCTTCAGTAGCACCTTAAAGACCAACTAAGTTTTTATTTTGGTATGAGCTTTCGTGTGCATGCACACTTCTGAATGGGACACCTCTAAAGGAGTATACCAGCAAAAGGAGGCACAAAGATTGCACCAGGTTATGTATTTTTCACATGCACTCAGTCATCAGTCCAATCTGTCCCATATCGTGTGAATTTTGTTTTTGTTTTTAAAGAAACATTGAATTTTTTTGCATTTAAATTGTATGCATGTTGTATGCATTCTTCCCCTGAAATGCACGTCTTTGTGTGGTTTTCAACACATTTCCTCCTAAAATGCACACTGCACACATTTTCCCATTTAAAAAAATGCATTTTTGTGCACGTTGCTTGAACCCAAAATACACTGCACAATTCCAAGTTGGGAACAGTTTGTAGTTGTGTTCCAATTCACCTATAAATTTGGAACCAGTGAATTAGGTCAGTTTCTTTTAAAATGAGAACTGAAGAAATTCCTTATCCATCACTAGATTACACACAGAGAGACCAAAGGAGCCAAGGCAGGGTATTCCAAATAGATCACACAGTAGAGCTGATCCAAGATATTTTGCTTGCTAAAGTGAAGGACAATATAGTTTCCTGCACCCAAACACCCAGTTCTACATATAGAAGCTAACTGAACAGGCAGCTGGATTTTATTTCAACACTGACAAAGGTACCGTGTTCCCCCATCCCATCTGAAGATAGCAAGATAACTTTAGTTTAGGGGTTATTATTTGTCTTTGTTTTGGAACACCCATTTTTCTACATTCTCAGGATCCACCTGTGACCCAGTTTGGTTGTGAGAGGGGGCACCCATTTGCATTTAGTGCAAAGAACATGCAGCCTCTTCTGTCGCATTGGCTGCTTGCTATGTAGAATGTCTACGAAAAACAGAAATAAAGTTGTATAAAAGAGATTACGTTTATGGTAATATATTTATCACCAGGCAACATAGCAAAGTAGAAGGGTTTAAAATGGCAAAACATTCTAAACACACAAAAAAACATTTGTACAAGTAAAGTTCCCTCTGGGGTGACATCCTTCCAAAGCTTTAAAGTCTTAAAAGAGATATTTGTATCATTTCTACTGCTACAAAGCAAGCTTGGCACAGATGAATATTAGTTGCTCCTGTGAAAGCTTCATTGAAATGAGCAGAGTTGGCTCAGTGGCTGAATTATTATTGTACTGCTTAGAGGGCTTTTCCCTGGTGTAAATTCTGTATGCTTAACAGCAAAGGAAGTAGGGAGGTGGAATTCAGTTTGCTTCACATTTATTTAGTTAGTTAGTTAGTTAGTTTTCAAAAAAAATTATTAGTGACTTTGTGCACTAATAATAAGTCTTCAACAACCATATTGAATATGAACCTGTATAATCCGTACTTCTCAGAACAATCTGCAATAGCCACGACAATATTCCTCCAAAATGTGCACTTCTCTGAGTTTTACAATTCTGTACTGCACCCCAAAATGCATGTATTGAGGGTGTGCGCATGAAAAAAAATACATATATTGGGGAAAATAACATCCAACAATGCATTATGTTAGAAGAAATTGCTTGTAAAAATGTATATACAGTATTGATCAAAATGTCACCCCAAAAATGTGTATTAGGAAATGCTAAAATGTTCTTGAGCGCAAAATATGGTCTGAAGCTCAACATCAAAAAAACCAAGATCATGGCCACTGGTCCCATCACCTCCTGGCAAATAGAAGGGGAAGAAATGGAGGCAGTGAGAGATTTTACTTTCTTGGGCTCCTTGATCACTGCAGATGGTGACAGCAGTCACGAAATTAAAAGATGCCTGCTTCTTGGGAAAAAAGCAATGACAAACCTAGACAGCATCTTAAAAAGCAGAGACATCACCTTGCCTACAAAGGTCCGTATAGTTAAAGCTATAGTTTTCCCATAGTGATGTATGGAAGTGAGAGCTGGACCATAAAGAAGGCTGATTGCTGAAGAATTGATGCTTTTGAATTATGATGCTGGAGGAGACTCTTGAGAGTCCCATGGACTGCAAGAAGATCAAACCTATCCATTCTGAAGGAAATCAGCCCTGAGTGCTCACTGGAAGGGCAGATCCTGAAGCTGAGGCTCTAATACTTTGGCCACCTCATGAGAAGAGAAGACTCCCTGGAAAAGACCCTGAGGCTGGGAAAGATTGAGGGCACTAGGAGAAGGGGACGACAGAGGACGAGATGGTTGGACAGTGTTCTTGAAGCTACGAACATGAGTTTGACCAAACTGCGGGAGGCAGTGCAAGACAGGAGTGCCTGGCGTGCTCTGGTCCATGGGGTCATGAAGAGTCAGACATGACTAAACGACTAAACAACAACAAAAATGTTCTTGTAAGGACTTTAAAAATAATAATCACAAAGTGATGTGGAAATACGGAGAACTCAATTTAAGACTGGAAAAATGAGAAATTGAAAGAAGCCAAAATCAAAAGATTCATCTTCCCATGGGAGATTGTGGGGCTGGATACCCTGAATACCAGAGACTGGGGACAACTTGCTGCTGAAGTCTCCCCTCTTGCTCCTAGCTATGCTACTGGGCCTTTAGAGAAAGAGTTAAAATTTGTTTTAGTGTAAATTTAATTTTTAAAATTTAATTTAATTTTTAAAATTTAATTTAAGGCACCCTAGGAAAATACTTGAAGGGTTGAAGAGGAGGGGATAAGTAAGTAAACAAAAGGGTGGCCCTCTGAGAATTTCCATGCATTCATATCGAATGTTTGCAAAAAAAAGCTTAGGCCTGCCTGAGCACTTTATCTGAAGAGTTGCAAAGACCTTTCAGGGTGAGCGGGGCTGCCATGCACTCCTAGTGGGTGGTAGCACTGTTGGGTGACCACAAATAAATGTCCCATAAATGTCATGCTCATATTGGTTCGGCAGATAGGCAGACACATTGTAACATCCCTCATGCCTCTTGTGCCAGATATGTCGGAAACCTGGCAAGCCGCACATAACTCCTTCAACATGCTGACGGGTTGGGAGCTAATGAGTTTTTAAAGAGAGAGAGAGAGAGAGAGAGAGAGAGAGAGAGAGAGAGAGAGAGAGAGAGAGAGAGAGCTCACACTGGAGCACTGATGAGACAAGACACAACAGCAGAGTGTCTCTATTCATACTGGAATCCAGCAAGGGCGAAGAGGCTGACACGCCTACTTTTGACAGTGCTGTCTTGTTAGGCATCATTCCCAACTGGAGATAGGAGAGAGCATCAATGAGAAACAGCTCAAGCTTGAAAGCATCCTTTGATGGTAACGTCTGAAAATGGCATGCATAATGCCTAAAATGGGCACCGGTGCACCCAGAGACTTTGCCCTCTTCCTTATGGACCTGTCAGAACTGTGTGGGTTTGTGTGTTGTTGTTGTTGTTTCTAAAAATGATCTCCCTCTTGCTACTTGCTACATAATCCTTTTCTCCTGTGTGTTCCCACTGCTGCACCAGTGATGAATAATTTACCAGTGTGGAGACAAGAGAAGTGTCCCTGGGCTCATCCCTCATAAGCTTGTCACATGGACAAGAGGCATCAATGCCATTATTTTGTGTGAGGAAATGAACACACAGACATTGCAGAGATGCTCCAGCTTCGTCCATGAATGGTGCTAAGGGGGCAGGTTGGCTGCTGTGTATCAAAATGGTGGCATGGAGAAGGATATGCCTCACTGACCGGTTCTGTCCCAAAACTACATTCTTTTACAGAATTTTGAGACTTGTGAAGGAGAGTAATGAGATTCCTATGTACTTTCACATTCAATGTCTCCTGTTTGGTTTCTCAATAATGTAACTATCAAACCTGCTGATGCTGTATTTTAATCTGGTTTCTTTAGGCCGGGCATCCCCAAACTTCGGCCCTCCAGATGTTTTGGACTACAATTCCCATCATCCCTGACCACTGGTCCTGTTAGCTAGGGATCATGGGAGTTGTAGGCCAAAACATCTGGAGGGCCGCAGTTTGGGGGTGCCTGCTTTAGGCATTCCCCTTTACTAAATTCCCCCGTCTGATTAAGCTTCTACTAACAGCCTCTGCTAAAGATCATAGATGCTTCTTGTTAGGGCAAGCAAGATAACAACTTCCTTCCCCACTAGTACTAACCTTTGAAAAAGGGAGTTGCTTGTATGTTTCACAAAGGACTCTGATAATTGTTTTATATTTCCTCTTCCTTTTAAGTCAGCATAGCTTCATTCAGATTTCTCTCTAATAATAGTAATGGTTTGCACCGGCTCCAGTTGCCCAGAAGCCAAATGTGTAGCATTAGTAAGTAGGGATCTGTTAGTTTCAGTTTCTTATTTTTCCAATCTTAAATTCAGTTCTCCACATTTTCACATCAATTTGGGTTTTTTTTTAAGTCCTCATTAAAAGTCATCAGCTTTGGTCTGAATTGGTATAAGGCTGCTTATTTAATTGCTATGATTTAGAGTACAAAAGTCTGTGACAGCTTCAGCGCTTGTTGTTCAAGGTCGTAAGAAAATTAATCAACACAAATATGTTGGTTCATAACCTTTAGGACCAATCTTCCTGTCTAATGACAAAATTAATGTATTTAAGCTGACTTTCCTGTTTTACAAAGGAATGTGAGCATTCATTTATCCAGAATAACTTTTCTCAATTGAATGGGATTTTATTGCTGGTTGATACATTTTTGCAGTCATTACTTCTTCATTTTAATCATTGACTTTTTATTTATTTATTTATTATTATTATTATTATTATTATTATTATTATTATTATTATTATTTGTGTGTGTGTGTGTGTGTGTGTGTGTGAGTAGGTGGAAGAATGGATTTGGATTGCTTTGAACTTCCTTTCTGGCTATAATAGTGGAATATAACTTTGACAGATATACATGGATCCACCAAGGATTCACAGGGCCAGTCTTATCTGAGGAAATATCTTTTACCAGGCCTATTTATGCTAGTGCATGAATGTGCAGATTTATGGGGTATTAAACAGAACTCTCCAAGCAGAAAAGGAAGATGTCCAACAATGCAATTCTATGCATGTCTGCTGAAAAGTAAGTTCCACTGATGCAATGAAGCTTCCTTCTAGGCAAGTGTGAATAGCAGGAGTTGCCAGTGTGTGAGCCTCCAGAGTTTCTTGGACTTCAACTTCCACCATCCATAGCTCTTGACCATGCTGGCTAGGGTTCATGGGAATTGTTGCCCAACAACTTCTGAATGGCAGCACATTGGCTACCCCAAACTGCAGCCTCAATGTCAAGGGTGCATACACTCTAAGTTGATTTTACAGTGAATGCAATTTTGCAGGGCATGTAGCCTATTGTCAAGATACCACCCCGCCTTCTTTCTACCATTTGTAGATGACCTGTATACCTAAATGACTCAAGGAAGAGACTGTCAGGGGGAAATCGGGGCAGGCGATTTGCATCCTACTTAAGAATGTTCTCTTCAATTCAATCCTTGCCATTAATCTTTTGTCAACTTTTACTTGCTACAGTGATGCTGCTGTAAATCATAAAACCTATCATGCAGCCGCTCTCAGTGGAATCTCTTTCTCTACAGAATTAAACAGCTGCTTGGAAAGTTAAAATCCTCACTCCCTTTTCCCTGCATCATTTGGAAAGAATCTGTAAGGATGTGTTTTATAGCCTGCAGTGCCTGTGTTTTCTCACACTTTACTTTTTGTCAATTAACAAGGTCAAAGGGAGGCTTGAAACACTCTCTCTCCTGGTTTTAATATGGCACATTGGTATCTTCTGCATGCCTCACTGTGTAGCTCTCCTTTGCCTTTGCAATCCTAATTCATTGTTTTATAGTCAGCACCGGTAGTGATGAGGACAATCAGACTGTTAACTGTCACAAAGCAATCTTCTATCAAATAAAACAAGTTGATATCCTCTTGGAAAACATGAAAGATTTGGGTAAGGAGAAGAGAAGAGAAATCGCCTTGCAACCAAACCAGCAATTTTCCTGCACTTAAAGGTTGAAACTGGCCATTCAGTGTTGGTTGGCCAACATGCTGCCCTCCAGAGGTTGTGGTCTATATCTCTCATTAGTCCCAGCTCACATCAATAATCAAGAATACTGGAAATTGTCATCCATGACATCTGAACGGCACCATATTGGTTGCCCCTGGCATAGATAATATCTTTAGAGTAGTTTAATGTAGAGAATCCCCTTCATGGATCACTGCCTTGTCGTGGCGAAGGGGATTGAATAACTCCAAGAAGCTATGAGCTATGCCGTGCAGGGCCACCCAAGACGAACAGGTCGTAGCTGAGAGTTTAGACTAAATGTGATCCACCTGGAGAAGGAACTGGCAAACCACTCCAGTATTTTGCCAAGAAAACTCCATAGTTCCGAGCTAGGCTTGGAAGATCTGTTTTTACAGAGTGTACAGTACACAACTGCTGTAGTATGCTATGTCATCTAGTATTTGTTATTCTTTTCCTGAGCAAGGCTATTTCCGTCTTCCTAACTACTTGTGATGTTTGTTTATGCTTTTCTGTTTTGTTGCTTTTCCCACCACACATGCTTGTGACCAAGTGCCTGCTCTAACACACACACACACACACACACACACACACACACACACACACACACACACGTGCATGTATGTGTCTTCCTCAATTTCCTGGAAGTTTACTCTCTCTGCGAAAAGGGCCTCCATTTTGCTCCCTCATTGACTGATTGGTTGATTGATTGATTGATTGATTGATTGCATTTCTATGCTACTTTCCATTCATAATAAAACCAACATCTCTCTCTCTCTCTCTCTCTCTCTCTCTCTCTCTCTCTCTCTCTCTCTCTATCTCTATCTCTATCTCTATCTCTATCTCACACACACACACACCATAGCCCTTTAGAATTTTGAGGTGTGTGGCTTTGAAAGCTTCCCTCCTTGTTGCAAGGTGGCCAGAGGTGGTCTGAGGTCATTTACTATCCCCTAAACATTTCTTCAGCACTCCAAAGCCTCCTTGACTTGCCTGTGCTTCTGGATAGGGGCAGGGGGGAATCATAAGAAGACTTACCTCACAATGTCTCTCTCTGGGCTTTAATTCAAATGAGGGCACCTGGGAAGGCTGCTGATTACAGAGCACCAGAGAGATTCCTTAATCAGTGGAAAGAAAGGATGTTCATAAATGCCCTTTGGCCACCTCAAAAGTAAAGCATGCGCAACAAAAAACCCTCCACCCCATTAGAATTCCACTTATTTTTTCTTTCATTTTTGATCATTTTAAATGCACTTTATTTTATTGCTAATTGACAGAGAATGGTTGTGGGGCTGGAGGGGGGGGGGGACATGGAAGAAATTTTCAGCCCGGTACTAGTTTTAACTGTCTTGAGGAAATTTCTCTACACATATCTGCCATCAGCCAGCTTGTTGGAAGGTCCAGTTCCAGTTCAAACACCCACCTGTCTATCCAAGTCCACGGGGGCAAACCCCAGATGTTGTTCTATTGACTTTAACAGCATCAGCACAAATGACGGATTCACCCTACTGTATTTTGATGCAGAGACATTAGAGACAGAATCATTTGCTACAATGGGAAACAGTCAACATCTTCTTTGCATCCATGCATATCAACAATGCAATTAGGACACACTTCTCTCAGAATTAAATTCAGATGGTAATTAAAGAATTGCGTTATGAATTTTAATTTGGCATTAGGGAAGTAAATTATTCTGTATTGCTCTGTTCTCACAGTTTGGGGAGAATACATTATGCTGTTCTTACTGAGACCTTGGAATTAAAAAAAGAAAAGAAAACAACCGCAGAAAACAACCCAGTCCCAATGTCCTTAGAATCTAATTGTGTGGAAGAAAATGACTCACATGAAACCCCTGACAAAGATTCAAAGTAAAACAACAATGACTGCTGCTGGTTTGATTTACTTGCACCTTTTCGAGGCAGCACCAGTGGGGAATATGCGCAACAGCAACTAAAAAAAGTGCTAATCACAAAAGCATAGACTTAAAAGGTCACTTTTCATATATAATAAAGGCTGCTGAGGAAATAAAGTGTTGCATAATAATCAAAAGTCAACATTGTTCCAATAATTTGCAGCAATCCAGTGCCAAAACCTGGCCCTTAAGTGGTTGTGGGGAAAACGGCAATTTGCTTTTTCTCTCCCTTTGCATCTCTGTCTCTGTCTCTTCCTCTTCCCCATTACGGAAATGTAGTCTGTAAAGGGTTTAAGGAGCCCCCTTTGTTATGTTAATTGGGAGAGATGTGCACCACAGGGATGTGGGATCAAGGTGCTTGAACAGGTGAAAAGGCGACTGAATTCTTGCAAGCAGGATCAAAACAAATAGCACTATGTGTGCTGTGATCCAGGGAGCTATTTCTGCTGCTTGCCCCTATCCTTTTACCTTGTTTCCCCCAACACACACACACACACACCCCACAGAGGAACACACCTTGGCATTGAAGACTGGATTGGGACTACAAGTCCCAGCATCCCCAGTAAGAAAAGGATGCTCTGCACTTCACTCCCACTGAGGGACAGGTGCTCTGCTGGGGATTAGAGGAGCCTGAAGCCCAGTACATTTTGATGCCAAGAGTGAAGGACAAAACGGCACCTCCCCACTTCCATGTGCAGAAGCCAAATGGAATGCCAGTTAAATCCTACTTAGGTCAACACTGGGAAAGGGATGTCCACTTCTACCGCACTTGAGGGTAGCTGGTTATCTTAGGTGTGCAGAGAAGGTGATTGGGCATGCACAGCTCTGTCCTTTTTGCCGCCTCCAGTGCCTTTCTGCCTCCTTGGTGCCTGCTGCCACGCACTGCCTAATGGTAGGGCCCCCCTTGCCTGAAGCTGCACTGTCTCTGCCTTACCTGCCTTGCCACCTGTGAGGGGCATTCCTTCCTTGGAGGTTTCTAAGCAGAGGTTGGATGGTCATCTCTCAGAGATTCTTTAGCTGTGGTTCCTGCATTTCAGAGGGTTGGACTAGATGACAATTTGGATCCCTTCCGATTCTATGGCTCTAGCACAGTGCTTATTCATGCATCAATGGACATTTCCCCATAATTAGATGTGCATTTTTGTATATTTTGTTTGTGTGCTTTCTTACATTTATATCCCACCTTCCTTCCACCATTTGAACCCAAGTCAGGCCTGCTTTGCTTGACCTTGTGTGTCTCCATTTCTAGGGGGGGGTGGGTAGAGCCACTCACATTATAGAAACAAGAGCAGCAACAAATTGCAGCTTTGGTTCTTAATTTGTTTCAGTTTTTTGTGTTAATACATATGGGCTTGCCGGGCTCCTATGCCCCTTTTCCATCACTTGACAATGGGCCTAGACATCTCTGTAATGGATGCTTCCTGTGAGACAATATGCAAAGGAGTCACAGATTTTGCAAAGGTGGTAAGCAAAGGGATGTTGACGGCATCAAACCCAAGCATGCTGCACTGAAATCAACTAACAAGAGAGATGGAAGGAAGAGACAGCCCCGACCAAAGAAGAATGGCAGATCAAGTTAATGGACTCTGCCGAAAAGGCAAAACTACGGTAACTGGGAAGCTCAGGAACCAAGAAGACAAGAAATTTTTAAAAGAATGGGAAATGTTTATAATGTATATACAAAATCATTGTATACAGGTCAAAGCATTATCAGGATTCTAAATACACTTGTAATGTAATAAAAATTACAGATAATTTAGGAAGATGAAAAATTTCGAGAAGTATTGATATGCAGATGAAAACAGAATTAAGGGGACCCATGGATGGGGTGGGGGGAAGTCAGGAGATTCAGAGTAATCTCAAAACGTGAATGTGTATGATATTTTGATGTAACTTTATTCTTTTTCTTGTCTGTTCTTTCTTTCTTTTTGAAAACCAAATAAAAAAATTATAAAAAAGAAAGCAACTAACAGCCAGTGTATTAATGCTGAGCATTATCACCTAGCCCTGATACAACACCTCAACCAATATGAGATATTTTTAGTAAAATCTTTGAACTGCACTCGCTTTGCAGAATGAATATCTCCGTCCATCACAAGCGCAATAATGTATGAAACCAACCATTCCAATCCACAACAACCTCCCCAAGAACTATGCAATAATATGCCTTGTGCCTTTATCTCCTTTGGGAGCAAAATCCAAGGCCAGGCAGGTGCAGATGCCAAGATCTCAAAATGGAGGTTTGCTTGGTTGGGTGTTTTGTTTCGTTTTAAGTGAAAAGTAATCTTTTAAATTGGATGGAAGGCCTATTTTTCATTTTGCTTCACTCTTTATTCCTCTCCCATCTGTTATACTTGATAGCTACAAGCTTTGGGGAGGGAGGGGAGGAGAACAGCATGAGGAAAAGGCTTGTCCTTCAATAAAGCCACTGGATTTATTGCTCGTGGAAGGTACTAACCTCTGATAGCCCCGGAGTCCTGGAGCAAGTGACCCCCTACAATCTATCCTTACATCACTTGCAATAACTTTGACCTATTAGCTGCCTCACTGCAAAGCTAAGTTGAAACATCTGTGCAGTGATAAAAGGTGGCAGCGTGCTTTGATTGCAGCCAGGGTGTCTAGCATGGTGCAGGTGTGCTTTGTGTAACTAATACATTATTGCAGGTCGGTGATCAGCGCGGTCAGCCCACATCTCATTTCCTCCCTGAAGGTCGGAAGTCTTTAATGTGAGGCAACAGAGAGTTTTGAAAAATGTGTTTGTTTTGATGAGGATGGTTTTTCAGATACAAGCATATCAAAGGCTCGAATGGCAGGTTGGGCGTGCCGTACCTGAACCAATGGCTCTCTTTTACACATTGGGTCTGAGGACTGCATGCAACAATTTGATACAATGTGGTCAACGGTCAGGGATGATGGGAGCTGGGAGTGCAACTACATTTGGAGTGCACCAGGTTCCCCCAGCCCTGCACATATGCACAAAAACCGACGGATAGCACATAGATAACACATGGAAACAAGTTCCATTCCATGTCGGGGTTTTGTCATGGCCTTAGAGGGTCAGCTTATAAACATTTGGATAATCAGATGTACTCTGTTTTCAATATGCCAATTCCGAAGTGAAGTTTATGCATTATCTCTAACTCTGGGAGGAGTGCATGGCTGTGTTCATGCTCATGTGCTACTGTGCTCTTCCACAATTCCCACTCATTGCCTTTGGGGCTGTGTGGTACAGCTATCTGATAGTTGTGCCCTTGATGACTATTTGCAAAGTAGTTGAGAAAATCCAGTTTCCAGTTCCAGTCAAAAAGAAGTTATGAATTGGAAAAAAAGAATGTGATTTTAGATTGAGGAACTGCAATAATTAGTGATCAATAAGGAACTCAAGAAGGGGGAATGAGGAAGTCTGAAATGTTTAGATTAGAAATGGGAAAATATGATTATGTCTTTTTATTATTATTTTGGGTTTTTATATTTTTTTCCTTCACTCTTCTATATAAAATGAATAAGAATCATTTATGAATAAGGTATGAAATGGGAGATAAGACGTAATTCTATGATGTCTAGTTAAGATTTGGAAATGTTATGAGTTAATTATTAATAAGGACGGAAGAAGGGGAAGGGAAGAAGTTTGAAGATGTGATAATATGGTTCTGCATTTTTGTATTTCTTTTTTAAATTTTTCTCTTTTTTTCCTTTTTTCTTCTTCATGTAAAACCTAATTGAAATTATTTTAAAAAGAAGAAGAAAGAAAATCCAGTTTCACAATTCATAGGAAGCAGCAACCACAGAGACATAATTATCACAGCAAAACTGGGAAGTCCCAGGCCATCTTTATTTTTAAAAAAAGACAACAACTGAGAATCTTCACAAATGGCATCTCCTGAACTGCAAGAAAAGTGTGTGGCAGTCCCCCCCCCTCTCTCTCACACACAAAATAGCAGTCTCGTTGCTTAATATGGATAACAATGCTAACTTGGAGGCAGAGGTATCATTCTAATATCTAAATCTGAGAAACTGTGGTTCATTCTGCTGAGATTTTGTTAGCTCCTGCGCAAGCCGTGCTTAACGTGGAAGAAAACGTCGGTTTGTATACAATCTTTGTTGAGATTTACATTCTCATATTTTAAGTGTTTACGTGTAATGTTTATCTCCAAAGAGTTGGAAAAATCTATCTCCATACGCTCAGTTCCTGTTTCTCAGCCAGGGTGCAAGCAAACATATGCCTCAGCCAGCTCCCTATTATTGTGTGATACCAACTGCAAAACACATATGAATCCTGTGTGTTCGTTGTGTGACTGTCAGGTTTGTGAGCACTCAGAGAGTATTTGCCCTTTCCCTCACCACATTCGTTGGGTGTTGGATAAACAGAGCAGGAAATCCAACACAAGGGTTAGAGTGTTCTGCATCCATGGACACAATGCGTTGGCAGCTTTTTGTATCATTTTCCCTCCGCAGGCAAACTTTGCTACATCCAAGAGGTCCTGGGATGTCCGTTTTGCTAGCCGTCTTCTTTAAAATGATCAAGAACGGAATCTGAACCAAGATTATTCCAGGTTCTTTGAAAATAATTCTCGACACATTCCTCATTAGGCATCTGTTTATTCCAAAACATACACACACACAGGGGAAAGAATTAGATAACACTTTTCTGGCTTACTAAATGGGTTCGACTTAGTAAATATGGTACTCGATTTTCAACTGATTCTACCATCTGTCAGCAAACTTACTGCTTTTAGCAGGGTGTTGTTTTTTCCCCTCCCTTTTCCTGGTGGCAGTCTACAAGGTTTGTTTCCTCCTTTGTTCTTTTTTTGTTCATTTATTTCTCTTCTCCTTTTTTTGCAAATAGACTTTCTTATGATGTTGAGTAGAAAAAACACAGGCAACAAATTAATCCTTAGAATATAACAGAGCATGCAAAGGGTTTCCGCAAGAAGCTACAATGGGGATTATCTCATATTCCATTGCACAGCAATTCCGTACACAATTTGGTGTGTATAAGGCTTATTATTTATCATGTTTGTTTTTAATGAGGTCAAGTCACCACAAGGTGAGTTTTAATAGCCTTTGTTTGTTTGTTTTTGATGTGTTGAACATTTCTCCTTGATGCCACCCCTTCCTAAATTTGTGAAATGCTTCCTGAGCAGATGAATGGGAGCAAGAGTACGCATGCACTGGAGAATTAAATACATATACAGTGATACCTCGTGTTATGGACGGGATCCGTTCCGGAGGCCCGTCCGTAATGTGAAATGCCTGCAACTCGAAGCGCTGTGTCTCACAGGTGCGTGGCACAATTTCACGCTTCTGCACATGCGTGAGCAGCGAAACCCATTTCGGTACTTCCAACATGCCGCAGGACGTAACACAGAAAGACGCAACATGAAGTGGACGCAACACAAGGTATGACTGTATAGGAGAACTGCCCAGCATGAAACAGCTCTTGGATGTATTGGACTGGAAGAGAAAGAGGTGTTGTGGCCTGTGTGCCAAATTGGTAATGCAATGGGCTTGATTCTTCATCACTTCATTGTTAGACTAAGTGTGGTGTCTGAACCTGGCCTTGTAGTTTAGGTCCCTCCTGACAGACCATCATGTGCTATAACCAAGGTTTGTCCTGTGGTTTAGAGCTCATGATTTGTCTGGAAGAGTTCAATCATGAGTCCAGGTTTGGATAACATGTTACGCCAAACCGTGGTTTAGCTCAGCACAGTGTATGCTTGTCAGGTCATGCTAAGCCAAACCATGGCTTACCTTGAACTAGCAAGCCTGCATTGCCCTTGTTATTATGTGTGAACAAAGCTGGATTCATACAGGGGCTTTTTTGTACAAGGAAGATTTTTTTAAAAAAAAATAAATAAAGAACAAGTCTCTAACTTTTTTATTTTCTGACAGAATTCGATGCAAATTCCAGGTCTGACCGCCCCTTCTGAGGGAATGAAGCCTGCCAAATTTCAGAACTCCTGGGTGCAGCACTTCTCCTGCAAGAGCAGGAAACCTTTTTGGGTGGGAAAATAGAAATCTCCCAGAAACTCTCCTAGACAAACAGAAACTGTTTGTGGACAAACAGTTAAAAAACTGGGGAAATGAGAGACGTATCCCTGGGTAATAAACCAAGTTATAGGTCCTGAGGTGATCATGGTAAACAGTTTTACCTTTGTTGTAGAAAACTGGAAGTGTCTCAGGTGGGGTGGGGGGTTTCCCCCTTCAATGCCATCCCCTCCTACAAGTATCCTCTGTGAATAAAATAGAGAGAGGGAGCAATGAATTTAAATGGTTTGTTGAGGAAAAGAACACTTGGGGAATCTGCAGTCCACCCAGTAATCTGTCTCTACGGCTAATGCTGTAGAGTTTTGGCTCTCACAGCCAAAAATTAAAAGGAGAATGGTGACCTACATGAAGAAAAACTCGGCTTTACTTCAGCATCATTTCCCCAAATCACTGTGATTAAAAACGAATCAATCAAAACAAAACATCCCCTCCCAGCCTCTCTGTCTCTGCCTCACATCCCATGTTTTTCACTGGCTTGAATAAGTCCCTGAACTCTGTTAATGCCCCTTAGCTTGCTTGGATGGGGGGGGGGGGAATAGAGGGGTTTGTCGATGTGTATAGAAATTAGCCTTTAGAAGAACCATTTTAATTTGTTACTTTGCCCATTTTGCCTCTGGCCCATGGACCACTGGGGTGTGGTTCCCAGAAGGTTGCTCAGCATAGAGTGTGGCCCTCAGATTGAAAAAGGTTCCTCACCACAGGCATAAGGCGAGGAAGAAATTGAATTAGCTACTACAGCAGATATATAGTATGACAGTTGGTTGGTCCTCTATGAAAGGGAACCTCTCTGGAGGAGGAGTGAGGGCCAGGAGCCGCCTGTGACCTCCTTGAACTAGCCCTGTAGTTAAAGGAAGCATGAACCCACTTTTGTGCAAAATACTACATCCTGTAATAGTGTAGGACACACTGCTATAAGCATGGTGCCACTGCTGTGGGCTATGAAGAAGGGAAGTTGCCTGAATTAACAGCGACTTTAACCCTCTCTCATTTCCCACTCCCTACTTTGCTAATTCTAATTTGAGTCCAATTTATTAAATCCAAAAATGTACCTGGAGAGTAAATCCACACTTTTGGAAAACCTGCCGAGATTTTAAGATCTAATGAACTGGTTCCTTGGTAATTTGTGCCAGTGTTTCTATACTGGAAGGCTGTTTAATCAAACGGCGTTGCCTTGTGTGGTATAATAGGAATATATAATGAAAACATATGAAGTATGTGTTTCATAATTACCTCAGACAGCTCATTTCGACGTGCTTCCTGCTTAAATCCCCAAATTCCTATCTTCTTGCATTGTAAACATTTTCCTTCCTATCTCATCAATCTGGGTTATGTAAATTAGGTTGGTCAAGGGGCACAATTCCCCCACAAAACACAAACACACACAACAAAACTCTTTTCCGCCTTCCTGCATGTAAAATCAAGGCTCTCTTCTCAGATGCACACACACAAACACAGAGTGGATATATACTTGGCTGAAAAGTCATAATTTAATATAACATTGCAAAGAGCCCAGGTAGGACTACTGGGGCATTTTTATTGCACTAATAAGTGTTTAGTTATTTTTGAAACATAGGCTCTGTACAAAACCCTCTCTGGTGCTTCACATCAGCAGGTGAAGAGGAGGGATACTCATGCACCTTGCAGCTTGTTTTGGAAGCGTACCTGCAAGTATTTGGAAGTAACTCCTTTCCAATAGAAGGGGACGCGGGTGGTGCTGTGGTCTAAACCACAGAGCCTAGAACTTGCTGATCAGAAGGTCGGCGGTTCGAATCCCTGCAACGGGGTGAGCTCCCGTTGCTCGGTCCCTGCTCCTGCCCACCTAGCAGTTCGAAAGCATGTCAAAGTGCAAGTAGATAAATAGGTACCGCTCTGGTGGGAAGGTAAACGGCGTTTCTGTGCGCTGCTCTGGTTCGCCAGAAGCGGCTTTGTCATGCTGGCCACATGACCCAGAAGCTGTCTGCGGACAAACACCAGCTCCCTTGGCCAGTAAAGCAAGATAAGCGCCGCAACCCCAGAGTCGTTCGCGACTGGACCTAACGGTCAGGGGTACCTTTACCTTTTCAATAGAGTTTAACTAGCATACTTCAGATTACAGAAACATGCATATTTGTTGGTGTGTGCATGTTAACACATGCAGATTCATTGCTTGTGCCTGGTTCACATGGGTATGTCATGATTTCTCAACATTTCATTACCATTTCCTTGATGACATATGAACTAGACGTGCTGCAAAAAAATCCCACCACCAGGCACACTCTTCCATTGTCTCTCAAGACAATGGATGCCAACCAATCAGATTCACCAGCCTGTTCACTGGCGGCAAAAATGATGGGGGTACCTGTGCGATTTTTCAAGGTGGCATTTTCAAAAACACTTTTGGGGTGATGCTTGCCATTGGCAAGAACAAGGGAAGCAGTTTCTCACCCCCTTTTTTTCTCCCCCTCCCCAATTCAGGATGGCATTTACCCTGAAACACTGCATCAGAACAACATGAACTATGTCTTGACATAGTGCCATTGCCGGGAAGGGGGGGGGTCACAGGTGGCGCTGTGGTCTGAACCACTGAACCTCTTGGGCTTGCCGATCAGAAAGTCGGTGGTTCAAATCCCAGAATGCACCAGAAGCGGTTTAGTCATGCTGGCCACATGACCCAGAAAGCTGTGTGTGGACAAACGCTGGCTCCCTTGGCCTGAAAGCAAGAGGAGAACCATGCCCTATAGTCGCCTTTGTCAGACTTAACTGTCCAGGGGTCCTTTACCTTTTAGCATTGCAGGGGCACAGCTGCTATTGCCACAAGTAGGAAAAAGCCTTATTTTAAAAAATGAACATGTTACCCAGCTACTCACCAATGGTAAAGTGTCCTGTCACTGAGAGGGTTCATTTAGACCCCGCCCCCTAAAATCACCCTCTTCCTTGCCTTGCTTCAGCCTCTCCATTGGAGCAACACAGACATTCTGTTGACTCCTAGTATGAATTTAACTGAAAAACCATTGGCTTGGACACAGATTACGCAAGGTGCCCCCCCCCAACTCCCACCAGTTGCCCCTACCACTACAGCCCTCTCCATTGCCCTGAGCATTCAAGGTGGCTCTTTGGGAGATGTTAATGCAGTGAAGAGGATTTGGAAGAAAAGCTGCAATTGTGCACACACAAATCTGAATCCACACCCTTGCTCTTGAGAAGATGTGTGCAGCGAATTGAAAATACTCTCCATGTTGTTACATTATTGTTGTTGTTAATCAAATTTGTATTTATTTGTATTTCATTCATCCGAAGATCCCAGGTTGGTTCACAATAGGAAGATTACAGAATAAGAATGCAAAATACATAATAAAACAAAATGGGGGGGGGAACCAATAATTCTCCCCCCAGAGTTGCTGCTGAAGCTGCAGTCCAAACGTACAGGGAGGAAGAGATGAGAGACACTCTTTCACTTCCTTCCTCCCACAGTTGCAGTACTGCCAGAGCAGTAGTCAGAAAAGCAAGAGTGGGGAGGGATTTGGAAGCTCACAAGGGATTGGGGGAGGGATTTATCCCCATCCATGCATAAAAAGACTATGGGACACACTTAACCGTTTCCTTGTTTATCTTGGAAAATAGCACCATTTGCCAAACCTAGTTAGGAATCAAACCAGCAACGATAGGGGTTCACCCATCGCTAATGTTAGTGGAAAATGTGATATACACTGGCAAGCATGCTTTTGAAGAGAGAAGAGCGGGGAAAGAGAAAGCCCACAAGTCATGCAGAGCATGTAATTCAAGTGAAGTTGCCTCATTAAAGTAACAATATTGACTTGATTATCACTGCCTGGCTGCAAGAAGGAAGCTATTTTTAAGTCTAAGGTTATTCTGGTAAATGGTACTCTGACAGGCAGATTGAACTGAAACAGGTATGCGAAGTATCTCTTGGTAATTTAGAAAGTGCAGGTTATGATATACAGCAAGAGCTATTCCCATAAATCAGCCACAGATGAGGTCATTGTGTTCCTCAAGGGTCGACTGAAACCCACCAGCCCAGCTTTGTAGATCTGATAATTCCCTGAAAGGGATAGCCAGTAATTATCTCATTGGGCTTCCCAGATGCATGCCTCAATCACTGGGGTTAGGAACGGCCCACCAGCGAGCTCCTGACAGCTCAGAGGGTCTGGGTTATGTTGGCCATACAACACAGTACCTATCAGACATGCATTTTCAAGTGATTTATCAGATGGTCTTAAGACTTTTATCATTACTGAAGCATAAATAGAGCAGCGTAGCTCTCTTTGAGCCGAATAGTAGTTAGCAAGGCTAAGACCAAAAATATTTCTAATTACATCATATTTAATCCGTGAATGTGGAAGAAGATACACAGTGCTAGAGGAGATGGTAAAATATTTGAGGCCACCAGTGATACATAAAATCTCAATTTAGAGAACTGCATACTTTCCTCTCATGCATATTCACACCAATACCAGTGTGACATTATTATGTTGAACTGAATGTCTCAAATATTAACATTCACGTGTAAATACTGACCATCGCAGAAGAATTTTGTGGATGCCCCCTCAAAAAGTGTGTGTGTGTGTGTGTGTGTGTCCCTGTGTGTGGTATATATGTGTATATGTGCTGCATGTATATATCTATATATAAACTTCAGGCCTGTGAATTTTGGACATTCCCTGCAACGTAATATTGCACTGGTTACTTGTCTAAATGTGCAGTTCATTTACTTTGAGAATGTTTAGCTGTAGGAATAAAAGCCAAAGCCAGAAATAACTTTTGTATTCAATGTCATTTTTAAAATGTATGGCACTCACAGAAAAATGTTATCCTCGGATACAATGGATTTGGAGAATGTGTGCATGTATGGCGAGGAAAATCGAGAGAGAATGTTGCAGGGAGAAATAGCAGTCCTGAAAACAACAGATAGGAATGAGTTGTCTAAAGATGCCTTCATGTTTCATGACAATCATATCTAATTAGGTTAAGTGTTCTATTTAATAATTCACTGTGTAATGAGCTAGAGTAATGGGATTTGTCAAAGATGAAGCTACTGTAGTATATAATACATGGTAGCTGTTTTAAGCACATTTACGAATTACAAGATCAATAGATTTAAGAGCCACGGATAGTGTTGCATTGCTGTTTATTGCCCTATCCTTGGGGCTATTTCAAGAGAAGGTTATTTCAGTGACCTTTCTGAACTTGGGCAGCAAGTTGGTGTCTGTTTGCAGATCATCTTCTTCACCTATATGCCATGTCAGGGGGGAAGAACCTTGTATGCTTCTATTTTGCCTAGCCACAAAGAAATAGCCAGCACATAATCTCAGAAGTTCATTATAGCCTTGAGCATACTGTTTTGCATCCCAGATTAAAGGATTTTCAAAACTAACTGTGATTGTCTTGTCACGGTTGAACTACGTATTAGTTGGCTGAGCTGAGTATCAAATATGGGAAATTAGTTGCCATTAAAAGCTCGCTTCAGGCAGTTCATTTCTCATCAGCCAAGCTGTGAGAGCCTCCTGCTGTGGACAGTGAACATTAGCTTACTAAATACTTTTGCTAATCAGATGCTGCTTTGCTAACGGATGTTCCCGAATTTAAGGAGGAAGGGAGAAAAAGGCAACAAAGTCTGCAGGGGGTGAGATTAATATGCTTCCGGTTATCCAAAAGGTTAATGCAATCTCTTCTCTGGATACCTATTGAAAAAGAGGCATTTATCTTTCAGCTGCTAAAGGTGCTTCCCTCCCCCATTGGCTTTTTTTTTTTTTAAAAAAAGGAAGTCTAAAAAAGGAAAAGCACCCCATACTTATTTAATTGGAAATAAATGTGCTTAGGAGTGGGAGCAAATACATTTCCTTATTTCTGCATTTGCCACTGTGCATAGGAGCCACCTCCTAGGGGCCATGGGGCCTTCTCCCCCCCCTAAAATATTTGAGGGGGAGCCCCCCCAAGTTGATGAACTGCCATTCAAATGATGTGTGTGCACTGCATCATGTGATTAATTATGTGGGGTGGGTTTAAGCCCCCGCAGCTGATTTTTGAGTGTCATGAAATGGCTATTGAAATTATTTTTTATTGTATTCTTGCTGCCAAGGGTGGGAGAGAGCCATTTGTGATGTTCTGCCTCAGGTACCAAAATAACATGGCAGCCTTGGATATTATGGACCATTTGCTGTTCCACATCAGGCACAGAACATCTTGGGCCAACCCTGTCTTTCAGTAAGCCCCGTTTCCTGCTTTGTCTCTGCTGCTGCCTGAGTCACCAGCAAGGCCACTCCTTGACCTAGACCAGGCATCCCCAAACTGCGGCCCTCCAGATGTTTTGGCCTACAACTCCCATGATCCCTAGCTAACAGGACCAGTGGTCAGGGATGATGGGAATTGTAGTCGCAAACATCTGGAGGGCCGAAGTTTGGGGATGCCTGACCTAGACTAAATGATCATAGTGGTTCCCACACCGTAGCCCGCCCTCTGGCACCATAAGGCCAGAGAGGCATTGAGAACCAGTTTGCCTAGCACATATGTGTTCCTGGCGGGCTTATTCCCTGATTATGGAGGCATAGTAAGAGATGTATGTCCCAAACAACACTATGTTAACACTATGGAGCAGACGAAACAAAATAAAAAAAATTCCTTCCAGCAGCACCTTAGAGACCAACTAAGTTTGTCATTGGTATGAGCTTTCGTGTGCAGATAGAACTATGGAGCAGAGTTAGACAAGGCAATGGAGGGTCAGTCCCCACCCCCAACACACTCATTATTTTCTGTGAAAACAATTGACCTCGCCAACATTGCTATATATGTGATTGAAGCAAACACCATGTTTACACACAATAAACCTTGAAGAAGAAGGTTCTTAATAAATCTGAAGAAGTGTGCATGCACACAATAAATCTGAAGAAGTGTGCATGCACACGAAAGCTCATACCAAAATAAAAACTTAGTTGGTCTTTAAGGTGCTACTGAAGGATTTTTTTTATTTTACTTCGACCCAGACCAACACGGCTACCTACCTGTAATAAACCTTGAGTTTGGCTCCTAAGCTAATGCCCTATACCGGGTCAGACTTGTCAAGAGAGAGTGGAATGGCACAATCAGAAATTCCAGCATGCACTAAGAGCAGTATACTAGCTCAGTATTGTCTACACAAACTCATAGTGGCTCTCCAGGGTTTCAGACAAGAGAAATTCAATTCAGTTAACATTTAAAGGTGAATCTACCTAATTAGCACTTTCAAAAACAATACGCAAACCTAAACACAGCCATCCTTCAAAATTGATACTTCTCCAAATTTTGCAGTGCTGGTCTTCAGCCAAGTAAAGTGTACAGATGTGCACCTACTAGGGTAAAGTGTGCATTAAAATGCATATATTGGTGGAAATAATTAAAAAACCTGCATTATATTAGGGAACATTGCTAGTAGGCATAATTGCATGCAAGCTTGTATATATTAGGAGAAATTTGCACTAACATGCAAATTTTCATAAGCACCTTTTTAATAAAAAAAAATCACACTAGTGTGAAAAGGTGGAGAACTGAACTTAAGTTTGGAAACAGGAGGAACTGAGAGGAACTGAAATACACTGTTTCAACCACCCCTAACTGTCTCCCAGCCCTACCCAGAGATGCCTGGTAGGGAATGAACCTCCATGCAGATGCTTTGTTACTGGGCTGTGGCTCTTTGCTCAAAGCAGGGGTTGTTAAGGCCATGTACCATGTGACATCCACAATACAAGGTCTCATTCCACTTACCAAGAGGCTGCCAAGGCTACTCTTCCACTGGTACATATGGCGACTTCCATTTTTATATTAAAAAAAAAACACCTTGCATTAACTTCAAGCTAGACAAACAGTGTCATATGTAGCCTGGAAAGGGAATCTTTTGGCTGTTTGTCTTCTGATCACATTTCTGTTTTCAGGAGCCTCAAAGACAATTGCTTCCTTGCAAACACAAGACAGATTAAATAAACCACATTTCGGTCCTCTTTGCCATCTGCCCTCTGCTTACTTTATTTTAAGCCGCATGACTAAGCTTGACTATCTGACATGATGTGAAGGTGGGCTCGGCTGATTTTTCCACTCGGCTCCGTGAGGCTTGTAATGAACCTCAAGACGGGGAAACGAACAGCAAAGTGGAAGGAAACCAGAGTCAGAAAATCAGTAACTGTATAATAAATTGCTTGCCGTGCCAAAGAGCAGGATTTAGACACCGAGAGGACAAAACCTCCTCAAAGAAAGTTTCATGAATTAAGGAAAAGGTATCCACATTACGTTGTTTTCAATGCCTGCTGAAAACTACCCAGACATATAATTTAGTTCTGTATTTTAGTTTTAACATTTTTGCTGATTTTACCTGTGTTTCATTGATGGTTATTTTATGTATATATTTGTGTGTGTGTGTGTGTGTGTTTTAATGCTTTGCTGATGTTATCTTGTTTTATTGATACATTAATTTATGATGTGCACCACTGATTAAGCCCTCTATGTTCTTTTCTAAATTAAGTAAGTTAAATAAGGAAAGGTATGGTGGGGGTGGCATGGTAGATGATTTGCAACAACCACCCACAACAGGAGTACAACTAGGATTGAGCCAAAATGGCCCTCAAAATGGTTTCAGACAAGGGACACTCCTAGCCATTCTTGGAGTTGCTGTGGATTGAATCTGTGGTGCTTTATCACTGACCTATGGCCCTTCCTCATTTAGTAGACATGCATAAGAAGATATATATATATATGGGATTGAACTGTTAGGCTACAGCACACTAGGAAGTAGAATCATAGAATCATAGAGTTGGAAGAGACCACAAGGGCCATCCAGTCCAACCCCCTGCCAAGCAGGAAACACCATCAAAGCATTCCTGACATATGGCTGCCAAGCCTCTGCTTAAAGACCTCCAAAGAAGGAGACTCCACCACACTCCTTGGCAGCGAATTCCACTGTCGAACAGCTCCTACTGACAGGAAGTTCTTCCTAATGTTTAGGTGGAATCTTCTTTCTTGTAGTTTGAATCCATTGCTCCGTGTCTGCTTCTCTGGAGCAGCAGAAAACAACCTTTCTCCCTCCTCTATATGCATAGCTGCCAAGTTATCCCTTTTTTAAAGGGATTTTCTCTTATGCTGAATAGGCTTCCTCGCGAGAAAAGGGAAAACTTGGCAGCTATGTCTATATGACATCCTTTTATATATTTGAACATGGCTATCATATCACCCCTTAACCTTCTCTTCTCCAGGCTAAACATATGCAGCTCCCTATGCCGTTCCTCATAAGGCATCGTTTCCAGGCCTTTGACCATTTTGGTTGCCCTCCTCTGGACACGTTCCAGCTTGTCAGTATCCTTCTTGAACTGTGGTGCCCAGAACTGGACACAGTACTCCAGGTGAGCTCTGACCAGAGCAGAATACAGTGGTACTATTACTTCCCTTGATCTAGATGCTATACTCCTCTTGATGCAGCCCAGAATTACATTGGCTTTTTTAGCTGCTGCATGTAAGAATGTGTATGTCCCAGTCCACTTTGGGGCCTGATCCAGTGCTTTGAAGCAGCTCCAATCTGATCCATCATTATCCAGGTACATCCAATTCAGGGGCTTGCAGAGTATTTATTTGGGATTTAAAATTCCCAATTAAACATGTGGTCAGGGATGGGGTTAAGCCAGGGAAAGGCAAACTCGGCCCTCCAGATCTTTTGGGACTACAGATCCCATCATCTCCGACCACTGGTACTGTTAGCTAGGGATGATGGGAGTTGTAGTCCCAAAACATCTGGAGGGCTGAGTTTGCCTATGCCTGGGTTAAGCCCTAGTTAACCATTCAGTTGGGAGGGCGAAAGAAGGAGATGTATGCAGACTGCCTCCTACACGTCTCTCTCCCTGCCTTTTGACAGCCCTGAGTAACTCCAGGTGGACCCAATCCAAGCTGGGACTGCCTCAACCCATTCCGGCTAAACCCCAGGCTGACCTGAATATGACCCAGCATGAGCCACAGCCCTACTTGGGAGTAGGCCCAATTGAACAGAGTGGGAATTTGTTCCGAATCAGTATGCACAGGGTTCCACAGTTAACGCCCCTCACTACATTCATTCATAGCTAAGGTAGTTGCAGGTTAACTCATGCTTTCCTTGCAAGTCCATGGGGGGAAGTGGTATTTAGAATAAATGCTAGAAGGACAAACTAGAGATAGTAGGTATTATGGATTAATCGATTCCCAAGTGCAAAGGTACAGTCCTCTCTATACATAGTATAATGGATTCAGGTGGGCTTTCTTAGTCACCTGAGTGATTGTGAGTACAGAATTAGTGGGCCAGATAAGCGATTATTCTGCAAATAAACAATTATTTATTTAAAAGTTGGGAAAGAAAAATGAAACAGTCTGAAAAGGGGTGTGCAGGACAGGTTGTGCATGACCCACCTCCAGTACCTTGCCATCATCACCTGCGCGTCCACACCTGATACCTTTCACTCTGCTGAGCAGCCAGGTGCAACCAGCATGGTGATTCATTCTTGTTGTACACAGCTTCTGACCATGAATGTTGCATTCAAAAAAGAGCTAACAGCTACTGATAGGTCCCCCTCCCGTGACTGGTTTTGCCTAATCCTTTTTTAAAAAGAAAAGAAAAAAAGCAAACCTAAACTAGCTAGTGTCTGTTACCATACCCTGTGGCAATCATGTCTGTAAGTGATTATGTGCTGCTTGAAGAAATACTTCAATTTGCCCCAAACCTACTACCAGCCAATTTAATTTCCTTTATATGACAGGGACATTTTACTGCCCGGAGCTATGACAGAGGACAAGCCAAATGGATAAACCAGTTTCAGAAAGTTAGTGGCATTCCTCTGGCAAATAATTTCTGCAAAATATTCTTTAAAACATACCTTCCCCTAAAATCCAGGCAATACATTCTACTATGGCACGTCACATCACTTTAGAATTTGTTTTAGGACTTTAGTTTTAGAATGTTTTAGAGTTTGAGGGCTGAGGTGGCATACAAATGTTCCCCCTAAAACCATGGCTTCCCCTACATAAACACACACTTGACACACAACAATTACCAGGTACACTTCTTCAGATACACAGAAGAAGTGTGCATGCACACGAAAGCTCATACCAAAATATAAACTTAGTTGGTCTTTAAGGTGCTACTGAAGGAATTTTTTTATTTTGCTTCGACTCAGACCAACACGGCTACCTACCTGTAACAACAATTACCAGGATTCACAGGGAGAAGCTGTGACTCATCAAAGCAGTATGATACTACTGTGATTTAAATGTATTGTGCAGAGAGGACCTTAGTTTTGAGGTGTTTAACCTCATGGTTTTAACTAATTGTGTATTATTTTAAATTCTGCTTATTTTATGTGACCATTCACAGGAGTAGGCTATGTGTATAAGCGCTATATTCACATGGAATTAGCAGGTATATACTTAAGCAGATCTTATGTATGCCCCTAAGAAAGAAGAAAGTGTAAAAGAACATTCCAGATTCAGGCTGAATACATACATAATGTGCATACATTTCAAGCATAGTTAAAGCTCATTTCTCCCTCCAAGAATCCTTGGAACTTCGCTTTGTTAATGGTACCAAGAGTTGTAGCTTTGTAAGAAGTAAACTACAGTTCTTAGGATTGTCGGGGAGGCTTTAAATGTGCTTGCAATGTATACTGTGCCTGCAGCCACAGTAGAGATGTGTGTACCTTAACTAAATGGTCCCCAATGAGCTCAGTAAATATCCCTTTCTTTTCTGGTGCCTTCTGTTGCTCCCTTTCGCCTGGTGAGCAGAATGTGGCTCCACGTCAAATGTGAACTCTGCAAGCAATCACTTTGGTCCTTCATGTCTTCTTTATTTTTATTAGCTTTTAACCCCATCAGATTTGTTTATATCTCGTGAGGTATGCCGGGGCGAAGAGAGCTGCTGCTCCCCACTCGCATTGACTCTGTGAGGTCTGACGTTTAACACCCTCCCCCCCCCCTGAACCAAGGTAGATAAGAGCAATCTTGAGCCTGTCTCAGTGTCATACATGCAACCTAAAATAACAAATTCCAGGCGGAGAAAGCACAGAGTTTCTGCTTTTTGTTTGAAGTGGTGAAGAAGTGCAGGTCAGAGCCATAAACAAAGAAGGGAGGAAGCAGGAGACCGTGGCTGTCATGCCTTCAAAAGTTTACACAGTTCAGATAAGCTTGACTCACTTGAAATGTTTGAGCTGGGGTTCAGCATCACCCCGGAACCAGGTGGACTTGGGCTGTGTACAAATTTCCAGCTTAAAAAACCACTAGGTCATTCTTTTTCTCAATTTGGATTGAAACCAGCTTGGGGAGTGGGATACAGTATTTGTTTTTTTTTTTTTAAAGCAGGATAGATATGGATTGTGACAACCATTGTGTGTACCCCATTTTCCAAGCCAGCAGTGGGAAGAGCACACTGGATGCGGAGTAAATGGGAGTGTGTACATAGCCTCATAACACCCAAATCCATCTTTATTCTGAAGCATTCCACTCTTTTCTTGAGAAAGAAAATGGACAGAAATGAAACAGAGCTCCTGAGATGAACTGCTAAGGTGGCCTTGGACTCTCTTGGGTTGCAGCCGCTAATGTATTCTGAAGCAAAAGAAATGATTTTGAAATGTGAAATACAGTCATACCTCGGTTTACGACCGCAATTCGTTCCGGGGAGCCGGTTGCTCCCCGAGTACATCGTAAACGGAGCAGCTCTTCTGCGCGTGCTTCTGCACATGCGTGCGCTGCGCATATCGCTTCTGCGCATCCGCACACCATGGAACCCGGATGTAAACACTTCGGGGTCCATGGCGGTTGCAAACGGATTGGTCACAAACTGCGGCGGTCGTAAACCGAGGTATGACTGTAATGGCTTTTATGTTTCACTTCTTTCTTTCTTTCTTTCTTTCTTTCTTTCTTTCTTTCTTTCTTTCTTTCTTTCTTTCTTTCTTTCTTTTTATAGAACAAGCATAGCAATAATGGAGGTTTAACAACCAATTACACGCCAAGGCCCAATCTGCACTATACATTTAAAGCAGTATCATAACACCTTAAACAGTTCTGGCTTCCCCTAAAGAATCCTGAGAACGTTAGAAATTGTCACGTTCAATGTGGCAAGTGAATGGGCAAAGCTGTCCTCATTCATCCAGTTCTGCATCCTTGACAGGTGTATTCAGCAGCTTTACCTGTCTGTTTCTTCTTCATTCCATCCTTGTGGGAGCCTTCCTAAGTAAGCACAGTATGTCCACATGTGTACCATACGTTTAAAACACTCTTACACCACTTTAAGAGTCATGACTTCCGCCAAAGAATCCCGGGAACTGTAGTTTGTTAAGGCTTCTGAGAGTTGTTAGAAGACCCCTTATTCCACGGAAACACTTCTCAGAGTGGTTTAACAATCCCTCTTACCAGGGCACTCTGAGAATTGTAGCTCTATGAAGATCCGAGGTGTCTTAACAACCCTTAACAAGCTGCACTTCCCAGAACTTTTTTGAGAAAACACGAACCAACTGACAACATGTGATACCTCTGCTCAAACTTCTGCACTGGCTATCCATATGCTACCAAGCCAAAAATCTTTTTTAATAGACAAAGCTTTGAACAACTCAAGTCTAAGATACCTTACGGACCACCTGAGCCCTTATTTCCCAGCTCTGTCCTTGAAATCATCTGAAGGACTGCTATTAATTGTTCCCCATGTTTCAGAAGCCCCACTTATTTCATCTAGAAGTTGGGCATTTGATGTCGCTGGTCCCGTGCTGCAGAATACTCTTCCACCGGAGATTCTGCCAGCCGAAATCCTCACTACTAACTTTCAGGCATCAACAGGCCTATTCAGTTGTTTACATTTTCTTAAGATGGGCCTGTCATTTCTATGATAGTTTGTATAGTTTTTAGCATATTTTGTGGTTTATTGTATTTGCGTACATTGCTGTACACCACTTTGGTATTTTGTATGCATGGGTGATTTGTATATAGTTTTTAAAATAAATAAATAAAACTTGTCTGTCAAATGTATCTCTATAAGATTAGTGAATTTCTAGGGGTAGGGTGGAGTGGGGAACATGAATTAGACTCAGATTTGTCCAACGGTTTTTCCATTTCAGAAGAGATCATCTGGGAATGTGTGAAGCATTATGCCAGGCATCCCCAAACTCCGGCCCTCCAGATGTTTTGGACTACAATTCCCATCATCCCTGACCACTGGTCCTGTTAGCTAGGGATCATGGGAGTTGTAGGCCAAAACATCTGGAGGGCTGCAGTTTGGGGATGCCTGCATTATGCAGTCCACAGTGAAGGGCAAGATGTCATCCCTTTCCCCATTCCATGTACACAAACTGACAGGAATAGCCATGGCTGAATCTAACTTCAACACTGTTGATGGGCCAGCATCCATCACCACATCTGAGGGTAGAAAAAGATGCAAAGGACAGCTTGTGTGACATGCCCAGCTCTGTCTTGAATAACCCTTGCCATTACTCCCTCTTCAAGACTGGCTCTGGGGAGCCAGAGTGGTGTAGTGGTTAGAGCACTGAACTAGGACCTGGGAGAGCTGGATTTGAATCCCCACTCAGCCCCTCACTGGGCCTCAGCCTAAGCTGAGCCTAAACTACCTCACAGAGTTGTTGTAGGGATAAAATGGGGTGGGGAAATCCAGGCACACCATCTTGAGTTCCCTGGAGGAAAAGGCGGTATATATAAATGAAATAAACATTTCCCACAAAATGAGACAGGGAAAACTGAAGGGATATGGAATGGTGCAACCATTGAACCAGGGGGAGATCACTGCGACCATTACAGAAGGTAATAATTAAGGGATTTAGCTTAGAGAAGCCTGGAGTGGATTCATCTGCAGAAAGTGGAGTGGCTTACATCCATTACCTATGGAAGTAGCTTGGGGAGGTTGAAGTGGCTTGGGGCACCAGGGTTATGCAGTGAAGCGGGTCACCAAAGAGGCATTTCAATTAATAGGTTAAAAGGGATCAAAGAGGAACAGGAAGGCAACAAATATTTTCCTTCAAACTTGTCTTATGTTACAGGTAGGTAGCCGTGACACGAAAGCTCATACCTATGACAAACTTAGTTGGTCTCTAAGTGCTACTGGAATGATTTTTATTTATTTATTTTTTGTCTTATGTCCTTATTCTCTAGCTTGCAGCCTCTTTGCAAATGTGCACCACTGTTACAAAGTAGAACAAGCCGAAATTTCTCCTAAGACATTTTTTTCTTCCTGAGAAAAGTTCTGAGTGTTTTCTTTTTCTCCCCCAGCCCCACTTCAAAAAAGGCTGCTTCACAGAACCAATGATCAATATTTTCCAACATTATTATGTTTTAGGTGGGCACTCTCTTATCCCCAGGATGCTCTGGAATGACACTACGTCTGAAGCACTGAGGAGAATAAAAAAAAATGGCAGCTAATGAGCCAATGCAGTTGCTGCTACTTTTTGTAGCAGTAGCAAAGAAAAAGAAAAACACCAGCCCACTTAATATAGGGGTAGCCAATAAGGTGCCCTCCAGATATTATGAGCTACATTTCCCATACTAGAAGAGGGGAGGAAAGGTCCATTGAACTAGCAGGAGGCCTTCTGCTAGTTTAATGGGGCAGTTGAATTCAGCCCATTGACTTCAGTGTTACTTACTCCCAGATATTGCAGTCTAAGTTAGTTGCACCTAGATCAGGCATCCCCAAACTTCGGCCCTCCAGATGTTTTGGCCTACAACTCCCATGATCCCTAGCTAACAGGACCAGTGGTTGGGGAAGATGGGAATTGTAGTCCAAAACATCTGGAGGGCCGAAGATGGGAATTGTAGTCCAAAACATCTGGAGGTCAATTAGACCTGTGTGCAACAAACTTAGGGTGCAATCCATTCAATCAGTTTTCACATTAATTCAATGAGACCTGCGTGCAATTAAATTTCGTTTAGATCCAACCCAGTGCCTATAAGGGGGGGGGGGATTGAAAAAGATGTTTGGCACTTTTCATACATTCATACTGCAAGTGTACAAAGGCTCCATACTGTGGCTGAGGGAACTTTAGACAGCAGATAGCTTCAGATAACTAATGCACACCTTACATTACAAGGAAAATAAAACACACACAGCACACCCCTAATTCCTAAGAATCCACATTTGTGCAACTAAGGCTCTAGAGCTAATATCTATTCCCTTACGATGCAGGAGTGGTTGACCTACTGCACCACACCCTACAACTCTAATAGCACTTGTTGCAGCCTAAAGAAAAAATAAGACATAATGGCTAGACATAATGGCCTTTTATTTTTATTTTTTTATATATAATTTGTGCATTAGCAGCATGGAGTGGACATGTGCTCTGCATGGAAGTTATTATTTGCTCATTTGCAGCTTAAAAAAGAGAATATACACACACAGCACACACTATCTATTATGTATCACGCATTACAATTACAACAACAGTTTGATTAATCACTAGCAGTCGGTTTTGTTGCTGCTCTGCTGTGGAATTCTGGGTAATGGCGTTGTTTACCATTTAGTAAGTAGCAACATTTCACTCTGTTTCACTACATTAAACTGCTCAAATAAAGCAAATGGATATTGAAAAGAGTTGGCCATCTGCCTTTATTTTCTCTTACTTTTGTTAAAGGGGGGGGCAGGCGGGTGAGTGTGGAAATCCCAACCTCCTCTGAAAGGGCCAGGACCACAGCCATGAAACAGATAGTGACAAAAAGCGCCCTTTTTATTTTTTTTAATCAGGTCAAAATCTCATCTAGATGCAGTTCTGATGAATGGTAAAAAGCTTGCTTTGTGGATTTGGAGTGGGTCTCAAGACCAGCAATGAAGTCTAATGATTATTTAATGGTGCCGCGCTTGACGCAGGATTATGTGAGACTTCTCATCCCCCGTTAAGAGTTTGATGAATAGGTTTTGTGACAGCCATTTAGGAATAAACAAGAATTCATCAGTCTGTATGAGAAGGAGCCAGTTTATAGATGAAGTTTCGGGAGGCAATTCATGAGGTCAGTCCCATTTAGATGTAGACTATTAGGGCACTGCTTTTGAGACCGGCCATACAAGGGACTTACTCCAAACGGACCCCTGAAACACAAAGCCTTCTTTCAGAAGAAAGCCTGAAATTTTTATGACCCCGCTGCTAGGAAGCACATCAACTTGTCACTGTGAAGATCTGCTAGGCCAGGACCTCATCACTCTATTAAAGAGCTCTGTGACCCTATTGATTTGAAGTATTTAAAGCAGGGGTGAAGTTCAAAGCAATTTCTTTTCTCTACTATTACTCAGCCTCTCTGTGTCCTGGCTCTAAAACATCTGCTGTCAGTTCCTCTCTGGTGTTTGACTCTGGAATCTGTCACCAGAGAACAGAGTAGTTTTATTTGGAATAAATTGGATTCTTTTCCTTCTTTCTTTCTCTTCTTCGGTTTTCAGCATTTCGCACTGAGATCAATGGTTTACACTTCTTCATGTGCCAAAAAACATAACTGCAATGTGTTTTCCTTTGTGTCTTTTTAGGGCGGGAGGGCGGGGACAGCTGAAGCAGACATAGCTCCCGAGAATCTTTGATTGGATCCATCCTCTTCGCAAGTTAACAGGCACCACCAGTGATTCTAATTGGTGGATCAACACAAACTAAACTATAACCTTTCTTTTTTTTTCCAGGGGGAGATCAGTGGGGAAAGGCCAAAGCTTTTAATCCTGACGCATTTGCATTTTTAAGAGCAAAGAAATCAGGCTCTCATTTGCACCCACATTGTTGCAGTTTGGCATCATTAGAAATCAGCCGGGCTCCATGCAAAAGCAGGGTGGAGGGTGTGTGGCTAACCATCATCAGAGCCCTCTGGCCCTGCTAACTCTTTTTCTGGCTGTTGATGCTTGTTTGCCTGCTTTCTGAGCAGGCGAATGAGCAAGCGGTGGCAGGATCAAGGAGAAAAAACAACAACCTTCTCCCTCTGGTCTGCTGGGAAGATTGGGCCCAGAGGGAAAGAGCAAGCAAATTGGCAGCACAGACATCCCTGCGGGGGGCTTTTGGTCACATGGGGAAGGCCCACTCAGAGCTGGCATTGACCTCCCCGACTCCCTATATTGTCATAATGTGTTGCTCAACCTTCATCCTCTCCCTTCCCTCCCAACATCTTTTCTCAGGCTTTGGGTTCAACAAAGATGTTCTTTACATTGGGCAGCTTGGCATTTAAAACTCTGGATCAGTTTTGGGTGAGCTAGCTTGAGCCGCACAATGGCTCCTGAGTTGTTTTGACAAGAGTGAATGCTCTAGAGCAGGCACCCCCAAACTGCGGCCCTCCAGATGTTTTGGCCTACAACTCCCATGATCCCTAGCCGACAGGACCAGTGGTCAAGGATGATGGGAATTGTAGTCCAAAACATCTGGAGAGCCGAAGTTACGTTATAGCTATTCATAATTTCCATGATGATGAAGGCTCTCTGGCCTGTCTCTAGAGCAGGCATCCCCAATCATCATGGAAATTATGAATAGCTATAACGTAACTGTCATACACTCATGACAGCATGATCCTAACCATCCTTACTCAGATAAATGTCCGACTGAGCTTAAAATAACTTTCTACCGGTATTTACTATTACTAAATAATTTAGTAATAATAAATTATTATTATTATTATTAATTTGAAACTGCAGACTCCATTTCTTAATTAATGTCACATTTGCATTTATATCCTGTCTTTCCTCCAAAGAGGTATAATAATAATAATAATAATAATAATAATAATAATAATAATAATAATAATAATATATTATTTATACCCCGCCCATCTGGCTGGGTTCCCCCAGCCACTCTGGGCGGCTTACAACAGAAAAATGAAATAAAATAATCTATTAAACATTAAAAGCCTCCCTAAACAGGGCTGCCTTCAGATGTCTTCTAAAAATCTGGTAGCTGTTAAAGTGTCCTGCATGGTTCCGCCATCTCATGCTCACATGAACCCTAAAAAGTAGGCTAGACCCCTTCTTTATCTGTTTTACCACACTGACTCTTAATTTGAAAGAAAAGCTCTTGAATGGAGTCTCTTTAACATAATTTAGTATCCGTTTGATATTTGTTCTCATGACTTGGATATGAACCGTTTTAACCACATAATTGTTCGTTTTGGTTTAGACTACTTATTGAGCAAAGTTCCTTTTCTCATTTAGCATCATTACACCCAGTACTATTTTTATAGAAAAGGAGGTGTCAGAGCTCACCATGAACACCTTGTTCCCTTATTAATGGCAATGGTGACCACCCGAGAGGTGTTAGAACTGAGATCCAGCAAGTCCGACCTGGGGGGGGAACCCTCTCTTTTCTGAATTTAATGCAAGATTTAACTGTGACCCACAGGACGGCTATTTTGTCATAAAATCAGTTTCTGGAGGCTGCAACTCTTGCTTCTGCAGCCAGCCTTCTATCTTTTCATTTCACTCAGATGTACTTTGGAATATTGGCAAATCTATTCAATTTATATGGGTCTGATTTGTCACTCGGAGCATGCTGAGATAGCAGCTAGGCTCCAAAATGGGAACATATGTGACAGCCCAAAATGGGAAAGATCATGGGTTGTCTTCTCCCATATAGGTCTACTCATCGATTCAGGGCATCTGTAGAGGCTCTCCTGCACCAAGGGGCTCCATCATTGGAAGAGTAGGTGGTGGTGTAGGAAATGATCTTTTTCATTCCATCAAGCTATGGAACTCCTTTCCCAGCAACAAAACAGTTAATAATAATGTAACATTAAACAACAGTGGGAAAACAGCATCCCAGAACATGGCTCTGCAACTAAATCACACATGGAGTCTTTTAGTTATTTGCATGGATTGCATGTCAAAGGTAAATAAAAAAAATCTTGGGTAAACAACTCTGTTGTTTTTAAATGTCAGCAAGCAAACCTTGCAGCTAGTTTGGAAAGATTTTTATTTCTTTTTTCCAAACAATTTGAGATCCCATATTTTCTTGCAAAAACTGCAGGCAGTCAAGCACCTTCTGAGCGGTTAATAATAGATTAAGCATTGCATGTGCATTATAGATTATTTTTCTGTGACACTGGGCAAGTTGTGGTAATAAGCTTGCGGAGTAAGGAGATTAGCATGCCATTTGGATGATATCAGGCATTTCAAAATTAACAAACAAAAAAGTATCAGGCTGGATATGCAAATGAAATTCCTTTAAAATAATTTAGAACAGCCATGCATTGACAGAAATAAAATAAACAACGAACATAAACATATGTATATGTTTCCAGAGGGGAACCATGTTAGTTTGTTGATGAGGAAAAAAAAACCACATAGTGTCTTATGGTACCTTAAAGACTAAGAAATTTTGGATGGCATATAAGCTTTCATGACCTGCTTTCCACTTTGTCCAATGCGTCTATATGTTGTTGGCATCCATCTGTCTCGAGAGACAATGGAGTGACCGGAGAAATGACCAGTCCATAGTTTTAATTGTAGGTTTATTGTAGCTGTGAAAGACAGAATAACAACAGGAAAAACCCCATAAACCCAGAAGACAAAAGCCAGAGATTGATGTGCATTATTATGAGTGAAATACAGTATGTCCAACAGGGGTATAAATATGTTACTACTGAGCCAAAATAGGCTGAAAAGTTGGGGGGTTACTAGTAAGTGGCAGGCAGTAGAGGTGCTATTTCTTTTTTCCTAGAAGCAATGCAGCCTAATCATTCAGGGTTGCAGATTCCAGAGAAGTCACTTAAGGGGGGGGGGGAGCACTCAGTGTCGGGGCCAGGAGGAAAGAAGGACCAAATAGGGCACATGTGTGTATATACGTACATGTGGTCCATATGTGGCCTATACCACACCAACTGCTGACCTGTGGCTCTCAGAGGGATGGAGCTCAAGCGGAAAAATATTAGCCCTCCATTAGGTGAGAAATCCCAGCTGGTGGCCGTTAACAGGAGATCCACTGTATTCAGCTTAAGTTCACCCCCAAAATTTCAGGACAGACAAAAAAAAAGTGCTCCCTCACACAGTGCATATGGAGGTAACTTTTGTACAGTAGACTACACTCCAAGCACACAAAATCCCCAAGACACACAGCCATCTCTCCACCGCCCAGTCAGACAAATAAGAGGCATTGTCGCCATTCATTGACACATTCCAGCCAGACAATGGCACTTGGGGGAGAGTGTGGAGGGCCAGTGTGGAGGGGGTGCCCTGGGGGGAGAGGAAATAAGGCCTGGGTCTGGGTCAAATGTGCCATAGAGAGATGCTGGGACTGAGGCTTCCCACCTCTAGTTTAAACATTATAATATTTGAATCGTTTGATTTTACTGACTGCATTGGAAACCCCTTTGTGGCCTCTTCGTGACGAAAAGTGCTATATAACAGTTGAACATAAATACATGAGCGCTATGGAATTCTAGCTGCACAACACGTGTTCCTCTCAATGGGACATAAAGAGGAGTCCAACCAAAGGTCCATTGGCGAATGTGGAAATGTGGAATGTGGAAATATATACATATGAGATCCAATTCAGCATGCCCCCCCTAAAATCAGCATGCAACCCTAAAATCAGATCCAGAGGGCTAGGAACCCTCTGGAGCAGATTTTGAGGGTTCATGAAAGGGACGAGAGAAGAAGAGAAACCAGAATTGCTGTTGCACAGGTAGATTTCCGTTGCACAAGCTGGTGGACGTCATTGGATGTTGGATGTTGCCCCATTTCTCTGGAGGTTGCATGGCCAAATCAATTTGTCAGGTTGACTTTACCTGTGTTAGTCAAACAAATCCACTGTTGTTGTTTTATAAATTGCGGAGCTTTTAACTGATTGCCACATATAGTGAAAGATTATCTGGTTCCCCTTTGATGCATATCAATCAACATATCCCTATTGATGCTGACTTGCGCCAGTGAAGTAAATTGTCTCGCAGAGCATTTAGTTGTCACGTACAATGCTCCCCTCCCCTTTTTCTTTTACACATAACTGCTTATCAGGCTAAATGTGCACTCAATAATGAATTGTGTTTATAGAGAGATAACCGTCACACTGTTTGTTCAAGGGGTATCATCAAAGATCTGGCTAGGTTTTGCCGACAGATGCACCTCTTGCTTGTCAGTCATAACAAGTATCCTTTGCAGCTTTGCATTTTTATCTAGTCAGCAAAAGAAATCATGTTGCTGCAGCTCCGGATCAATATTAAATACACCGACAGAATCTCTAGCTGAGTATCTCTTGGTGGGGGAAGTCTGGAAGATTAAAGGAGATAACAACTTTGCATTGAGCTCTCAGCAGAAAGTCGGGATTAAAAAAAAGAATTTAACACCAAAAAAATTGATACTATTTCCTCTCTCTCCCTCTCTCTTTTTAAAGTGGCAACAATAACAGTACAAATGAAACACCATTACAAGCCACAACAGTTTTGAATTCATGTTGCTGAATATATTGACTTTTACAGCCTATTCTCCCGGGATGTGCTGCAAAATGAAACTGAAACTTGATGAGCCAACTGTACTCCATTAAAAAAATTTTTTAGAGGATCACATTCCCCTCCCCCAATGGATCTAGTACAAACAGATAATTCCAAAAACCACAGTTCTAACTCCCCCACCATGCCACCATGCACACATTAAACCTTAATGCTTAAGGTCAATCCAAAGTCAGCATTAAAAAAAAGAACATTCCTTGCCCAAGATTATGAATGATGCAAAAATTTATGGAGCATACAATTTATTACCATGCTAATGGAGGCCTTTGTTTATATCCTGCAACATATGCTCAGAATCGCTAGGAAATGGCTATGTTTTTAAAGAATAGAGTGAGAAGCAATTAGAGGCATTAGGTTTAATTATTGTGGAAAACCTTTGCAATGCATACACACGTGTGTGTGTGTGTGTGGTGCTTGTGTGTTCACACATGTGTGTCTTGTTTAAGATATTCAGTTTAGCCTTAACAAGTCATGATTTCTCATGAGGAGAAGAAAAATCACACTACTTCTGTAGCTGCAGCTATTAGCAGTGCTTCATATTTATTACCTGGTATACACCACCCAAAATTAATCTCCAGCCTGCTATGCTTCTTGTTACATTTGCTTTCTGCCTAACCGGGACCTGTGTGATTTACTTAAGGCAGAAGACAGATCTATGTCAGTAACAGTCAAGCTTTTATAGTTTCAGAAATAGCAGTCAGGCACTGCATCTTCATCCCAGAATCCTGGGGCAAAAACATGATACTTACAAGTACAGTATCTAGTAGAGAGTCTAAATACTGATCTCAAGGCTTCGGCATCCAGTATATTTTTTGTAAGTTTTTGTAAGTCCTGATTCACACACACACACACCCCAAAGCCACCAGACTCTGAAGTTAGTGGTTAATCTCAGAGGGGGGAGGGGGGAGGTTAAGGATCCTGTGAGGCACTCATCCTGCTTTTCAGGCCAAGGGAGCTGGTGTTTGTCCTCAGACAGCTTTCCATGTCATGTGGCCAGCATGACTAAACTGCTTCTGGCACAATGGAACACCGTGATGGAAGCCAGAGCACACGGAAACGCTGTTTACCTTCCCGCCGCAGCGGTCTCTATCTTTAGCTACTTGCACTGGTGTGCTTTTGAACCGCAAGGTTGGCAGAAGCTGGGGCAGAGCAACGGGAGCTCACCCCGTCGCGCAGATTTGAACCACCAACCTGCCAATCGGGAAGCCCAAGAGGCTCAGTGGTTATACCACCGTACCCCCAAGTCCCTAACCTCAGTAGTGATCCACACCCATGCACAAGTCCCTGGAACCACTAACCATTTGAAAAGTGTCTCGGAGTACTCACCGTTTTCTGTCCCCTTCTGTCCTTTCTCACACATGCACCTGGCCGATAGGAGGAGAGATATCCACCTACTGTAGGAGTGAATTGCAGTTTCACTGCACTGTAAGAAGAATTCTGTACTTCCTTTTGGCTGTTCTGAATCTTCCAGCATTGGGCATCATCGGAGGGCCCTGGGCCCTAGTACTTTATCAGGAGAGGGGGAGAAAACCTTCATACACTTTCTGTGCACCGTGCATAATGCTATTCAGCTCTATCCTGTCTCCCTTACTCACCTTTTCTCTAAAGTAAGAAGGCCCCTATATTGCAACCTTTGCTCATAGGAGAGTTGCAGCCTCTTCTTATGTGGGAAGGCAGGCCAGTTGCCTGCTCAGGTACGTGCATCACTTTCTCCTCCATAGGCAAAACCTAAACCATTCAGGATTTGGCCTGGAAACAAATGTTTTGAAAAACTGCAACAACCTGCAGAATGCGCCATTTGCTTTGGGAGTACACCGAGCTGTAGAAAGCTATATACGAGCCTGAGAGCCCTACGGGGTACTGAAAGGCCCTCCCAGCATGTGGAGCATGCAAGCAGATGGGTATGCCATGAAATTATGAAGGAGCTGATGACCAGTCTGGACATTCCTGCAAAGGTATGATGAAACCATCTGTTCTGTATTCATAAGCTTGTTTATTGCTCGTAATTTTGAGAACTATTTTGAAAACCGGATAGATGAAAACGAGCAAAGGAGTGAATCAGCTAACATATTGCTTTAGACACCCAGGACCACCAATTCTATTGTCTTTGGTCAGGTGTGTGTGTGTGTGTGTGTGAGAGAGAGAGAGAGAGAGAGAGAGAGAGAGACCTTGAAAGGATCACAGGGCTACTTGCTTCTAACGTCATGTAGTGATTGTTTTGTTATTAATACTGTACTAAAATTTGGTTAAACCTGGTGTTATTTACAGTGGTACCTCGGTTTATGAACACAATTGGTTCTGGAAGTCTGTTCATAAACTGAAGCGTTCATAAACTGAAGCGAACTTTCCCATTGAAAGTAATGGAAAGTGAATTAATCCGTTCCAGACGGTCCACAGAGTAAGCGTTCATAAACTGAAGCAAACTTTTCCATTGAAAGTAATGGAAAGTGGATTAATCCGTTCCAGATGGGTCCGCGGAGTACTTAAACTGAAGCGTTCATAAACTGAAGCATGGGTGTAATTGGTTCCGGAAGTTTGTTCATAAACTGAAGCATTCATAAACTGAAGCAAACTTTCCCATTGAAAGTAATGGAAAATGAATTAATCCGTTCCAGATGGGTCCGCAGCGTTCATAAACCGAAAATTCATAAACCGAGGTGTTCATAAACCGAGGTTCCACTGTACTTAGGATAGGGATAGGGAACCTTCCTCAGCCTGAGGGCCACATTACCTCCTCAGGAGCAAGCTTTCGGGGGCCACATGATAGTGGTGGGTGGGACCAGATGCATAACCTGCTGTGGCAGTGCATTTGAGAGCTTACATTCCAACAGTGCAAAATCTCCATTCCTATATACATCTCCATCCAGGAAAGCAAGAGCAATTACTAAAGTTGAAGTAGGCACCCTAAGCACCTGAGCAGGGCCAGGGCCAGAGTGGACTTTGGTGATATTTTGTTATATAGCTTCCTGTGGAAGGCCAAAATTTGGTGCCCCCAAATGAATCTTCTCAGTTATGGATCTTCTTAATTTTGATCTCCCTCGGCTCGGCACCCTGTGCAGAGGAACAACCCTAAAACCTAAACCTAGTAGTGGCCTGAGGAGAGCTTTGAGGACCAAATAAATATGCCTGGAGGGCTACATTTAGCCCTTGAGCTTGCGACTTCTCACCCCTGACCAGCTGCAGAAGAAGACAGGCCTCCTGCCCATTTTAATGGCTGTGTAGAAGGAAGAATCCCATCAGGTGCAACTTGCCATGCAGATTCCCCCTTTTGCCCAACAATTAAAACATGCAGGAGCCCCGTTTTCTCTTTTGCAGCTGGCCACCCTATATAATTTACTACATGTCACTGGAAGGCCGATTGAAAACTAAAGCTCTCTGAGGGGTGATTCGTATATTGTTCTGGGAGCACGGCATGAATTATTCAAAAGCTCCAACTTGACAGTGTGAGCTTTTCTCCTTTCTTATGACTGGGTACCAGCTACGTGGCTGTAACATTCCTGAGGAGTCGAACAGTGAGGTACTCAAAGCCCCTCCAGTGGATAAGAAAGGGGTGCATAGACTTCACATACACTCCAGGTAGCCCTATTTCGGTCGTTAAACAGGCGTCTTTAGGACTAGCTTGGATGTAAATATGTGGCAGGGTGGAGTCAGTTCCTGATGGTTTTAAGCACTCCAGCGAAACTTGGGTAGTTTAGGGCTTGCCCAATTCTTCCCTGACAATTTCTCATCAATCAACAAGAAAAGAAATGCCATGTGGAAATTATCAAAGGGGAGAACAAATTCTGAAGACATTCAGCTGAGTTGGGTGCAGGGTTGTTGTTGTTGTTGTTGTTGTTGTTGTTGTTGTTGTTGTTGTTGTTGTGTTTTTTGTTTGTTTGTTTGTTTTTCATGATTACCTCACATTTGTAGATCAGCTCACCCATGCTCTGCACTCCACAGCCTTCCCAGGTGCCCATCACGAAGGCATTGTGAAATCACTCTTTTTTTCAGACCAAGAAGTATGGGCAGCCAGGGAGGCTGCAGAGAGCTGGAGAGATGATTACTGGAAAGAAACACAAGCAACATTCTTGGATACTTAGCAACAACAAAGTAAGCTCAGAACCCTGCAGCCAAACAAAATTCTAAAGAAATGATAGGGTGCCCTAAAAATGGGAGCCTCCTTCACTGACTCTTCTGAACATACTTTTTTATTAAAAAAAGAAAGATACATGTGGAAGGGCAGCGCCATGCAGCCTAGCCCCACACATTGCCATCAATTCCAGTCTCTCCTGACATTGGAATGCAGATGTATGCAAATAGAGACTATACCCAATCCTGTGTGTGGATAGAGAATCTACCCAATCAGGATCCTGGTGGGGGCTACCCAATGCAGTGGTGGTAGGCGGGACTAGACTGCATGGCTCTGCAATCCCTCCACTCTACATGTTTTCAGCATGGGGAGGGGTATTCATGAGAATTATTCTCTAGCGCACTTCATGAACTCTGCTCCTAGTCCAGGACTTTGGCCTGTACAACTATGCTAGCTCTTAATGCCCACAAACAGCGGCCCCCCTCCCACTGTAGTTAATGGGAAAGCCCACTGAGCTCTGTGCAACCGAGGTGATGAAACAGAGCCATGGTCTGGTAAAAAAAATCACATTCTGCTCATTCATGCACATCACACAGGGGAGGGGGTAGTGCGGAGACCCAATCTGAGTCCCTTTCTAAGGGCAAATCTTTCTCTTGCTTGAACATTTCTCAGGTATGCACCCATGTTTCTCACTGGTTGTTTTATGCACTCAGCATTCTGTCTTGGAAACTCTGAGTTTATTAGACATCCATTACAATTGACACATTGTTGCAGCGAGGGGTGAATAGATGCATTAGACAGATGATCTTAATTGGCTTTCATCCAAGAGAAATTAAAAAAAGAAGAGAGAGAAAGGGAGACAGCTGAATTTGATTCACATTTTCAATTAGTAAAACTTTCTTTCATTATTATAATGCCTGCTCAAATAGCAGCCACATCATGGTGACAAATCCCGTTATCATGCTTTCTTTAATTGTCTTCCAAAAAGGCTTCTATTGAAAGCTTTGTCTGGACTTGTGTATAATGCTGACAATCAAGTTCCGTTCAAAGAGATGGGGAGGGGGAGTGAAGCGGCTCCGACTGAGGCACGTTATAATAACACATTTTTTTTCCTTGCTGGTGGTTCTTCAATGTGCGATTCTTGTTTTAGGTCACCATGCTATGATGACAGACGATGTGTGCTAACAAGATCAGTCACCAAGCATTAGTGGGATTCTGATGCTTCCCACTTATTTCAAGCTTTTGGGGTTTTTTATTTTATTTTTAAAAAATGATCCTCTGCAGGTGTTGTTTGCTTGCGACATTATTACACAGCAAACGGGGTTCCTTTTTTTCCTTTAGGCAGCTAAACTCATGCAGCAGGCAACCAGTTCATCTAAAGATGAATTTTAAAAGGAATATAACTAAATAGAAAGACAGACACACAGATTTCCCTTTCAGGGCTTAAATGGACAAGTAGATTGTTTTCTTGTACTAGGAAAAGGAAATGTATAACAAACCCCTTTCACACATTAATCACAGGACAGAGACTCTACATCATGACCAGGGAGTGATATTTCACTGATGGCTTCAGTTCCATCATTGGACACATCACTGTTTTCTCCCCCCCCTGGATTGTCCATGTATTGATGGGGATGTCCGTATGATCAGTTGGTCACACACAGATGTCCTTCCTGATGACTTTCACACCAATTCTTGGGCATCCAGGGGCTGAAGCCCAATGGGCTAGAGCTTGATGCTGAAAGTGGTCCAGCAGCACAGCTCCACTCCCCAGTCATCTCATGTGAAGACCCCTTCATGCACTTAACACATGAAGGGGATTGTGTCAGATGTATCACTGTTTGGTGGTTCTTTTCCACAGTTCCTACCTCTTGGAAAGGCACAAGTGCAGGATCTTGCAGCCTAATCCTATGACTTGCACAGGGGAGAACATGTGTCAGACTTCAGGGAAGCAGCTTCCTCCCTCCCTTTGGCCGTGGCTAAGCAGAACAAAGCAAAAATAGTCTCTTACCATTTAAATATATTTTCATGATCACAGCGAAAGAACAAAGAGTCCATTCTCAGAGTAAAGGTGCTCCCAATTAAGGTTTCCACCCACTTCTCCCCCTCCGAGTCACCCAAGTCACTTCCTCATCTTGCAACCTGGTCTTGCAACCACTGTGCCTTCTGTGCAGTTACCTTATCTAATCTCCCTGACCTTATCTAATCTCTGTGACCTTGGACTGATCGGCTGGACACTTTCCAGCGAACCGGAGTCTGTTAACTCTCTCCTGGTTCTTCTTCTCCTAGCTGTTCACTACCCAGTTCTTCCCAACTTTTGTCTTCTGAACTATGTCCCTCTGCGAACCACTGTTCCAAATCTATACTGTTCCACTGCTCCTGGGAAGGTTCGGGATCCTGATCAGGAGCAGGGGGGGAGGGAGGAGGCTCCCACCATTCCTCATCTGTGCAGCCCTCCTCAGCATGGTCCCTGACATCATGCTACTGTGGTGCAGCTCCACAAAAGTGGATGTCATGCTGGCCTGCATGGAAAGCAGGTAAGGTGGTGTTGGGTGTGTGGGATTGTTTCCCTAGCATTGCTTTGCTTGCAGTATTTGGGCTGGTTGCTGTAGAGGGGTAGAGCTATCATGATGTAAAACGAGGAAGCTGAGCAAGAGATGGAACAAAACAGTAGTGCTGGGGTGGTGCCGGTCATTTTACCTCCTTCTTTTTGGGGTGGAATTTGAAAATAGAAATTCTCACTTCAGAAATGAAGCCCATGTTCATTCCTATTTTCTGTTTCTTCATAGGTTTCACATTTCTCTTCTTCCTCTCACATGCATTTCCAAATGTCAGACACACCGCTGTCCTCTGGGCAAGCTGAGTGCTAGTTCCCCATGCCCTTAACACCACCTGTTTACTTCCGCACCTTTCTGCCCATCTGTCTCATAAGGATTAATTAAAACATTTTATTTATTTTTTACAAAAACTGTCAATGACTTGGCTCCAGGAAAGCTAGACAACATGACTCTTGGCCATGTTGGAAAGATGTTTTTCCCTATTTGGAAAACAATAGAGAACATGAAAGAAAGAGGAAGAATAAATCTTCTTTACAGTGCCACACATAAAGCACACAATCATGCAGAAATCAGTCATAAATTAAGATCCATTGAAAACAGTGGAGCAGAAATGAGCAGCCTGTTCCTTTGCATGCTCACTCAGAAGTGAGTGCCTTGGGACATGCTCCCAAGTAAGTGTACGTAACAGAAGCCTGAAATCTCAGGCATACTTACTAGGAAGTAGCAATGCAATAATATACACATCTACTCAAAAGTAAGTCCCATTGAGTTTAACAGGTTTTGTTCCAAGGTAAGGGGGGGAACCCCACTTTCCTGGGGGTAAGCCCCACTAAATTCAATGCGACTTACATCTGAGTAGATATGGTTAGTATTGCAAACACGGCCATGTGTGATGTTAAGTCCTACGGTATATATTCCAAAGGGACTTACCGTAGTTGTGACTAACTTTTGTTTTATTGTTCCTGTTTTCCTTAACAGGCCCAGAGTGCTGCCATAATCAAAAGAACCAATGGCTTCAAGTTACAAGAAAGGAGAGTCTGACTAAACATCAGCAATACCTTTATGGCAGTAAGAGTTTTTCAACAGTGGAAAAGACTCCCTCGGAAGGTGGTGGACTCTCCTTCCTTGGAGGTTTTCAAGCAGAGGTTGGATGGCCATCTGTCCTGGATGCTTCAGTTGAGATTCCTGCATTGCAGGAGGTTGGACTAGATAATCCTCAGGGTCCCTTCCAGCTCAAAATGTGTAATTATTAGGACGGATTATCAAGAGCAAATTAGGATTGTTGATTACGGAACTTGCTGGGTTGGGGGGAGGTAGTCGGAATCTGGGGAAGAAAGGTTATATTGGGATTTTTTAGAGTGTAAGAGTTAATTATGGGAAAAGTTAAAATAAAAGAAGTTTAGGGATTTAAAATTTTAAGAAGTCTATTGAGGGGGAAAAAATTAGGCAAGGGAAGAAAAATTGGATAATGAATTATAAGGATTAAGAGATTTTGTGAAAATGGTATTAGCTAAGTTTAAAAATTTTATGAAGAGGAAAAGTAAGTTGTTTATAGATATGGAAACTGATAAAGAGGATAGTAAAGGGAAGAAAACTGGGCAAGGGGGGAGGTAGGGGAAGCCCACAAAATATGGTTTATCAATGTAAATTTGAAAAAGATTGTTTTTATTATTGTCTTTTGTCTTTTTTCTTTTTTATTATTCTTTTTTTTTAAATCTCTTTTTTTTCTCTTTTTTCTTTTAGTGTAGCTTTTTTCTTTTTGGATTGCTGGGTGGTTGTCTCTCTGCTTTCTGCTCCTGGAGCTCTCTGGTGGCAGGGGGGGACTCTGGGGGGTGGGGGAGGGGGGGACATAAACTCATCTACAAAATGGAACATCTTCAACTGCCTGCCTGCATGGGATACTCCTGTGGCAGGGGAGGACCCATGGGAGGGGGGGGGGTGGAAAGAAGGTGGAAAATTTGTCTATGAAAGGGTTTCTTTTATATATGTTTCTTTTTGTAATCTGTAAAATCAATAAAAATTATATTAAAAAAAAACAAAATGTGTCTATTTTAAGGAAGTACACATATTAGGAAATCACAATAAACCTCCAAATGACCTTCTCCAAAGGAAACCAAACCCAGGGAAGAACTTGCACCCCTGGGAATTTTTGCTTCTTAGAACAGACAGCTGGGGGCAGGGCCGTCTCTAGGCCCGGGCTGGGTGGCACAAGGCACCAGGGCGCCTGGCCACCAGGGTCGCGGAAGGTGTGCCGAATGGCTGGTGTCTGGGAGCAGCTGCTGCCGGCGCCCTCCACGGCGGCAGTAGCATGCGGCCATTGAGCTTCCTCCATGAAGCAGAATCGGCGAGACTCCTGCCTAGAGTGGAACCATGCGCCTACTGCCACTCTAGGCAGGAGTCTCACTGATTCTGCTTCATGGAGGAAGCTCAATGGCCGCGCGCCACCACCGCGTTCCGAAGCAGCCGCTGGAAGGAGGCGCCGGGGGCGGTCCAGGGCGGGAGGCCGAGCAGCCCCCTCTGCGGGGGAGGGGCTCTGCGCCTAGGCCAGCCCCCTGCAAGGAGGTGCGTGCCGTCCAGGCTCCACCATCCTCCATCTCCGGGCCCTCAGCTGCGCGCTACTGCTGCCGTGGGAGGGGGGGCACCAGAGGATTCTTGAAGCATGGTGCTGGATACCCTTAAGACATTACTGGCTGGGGGAAAATTAAAACTTTCTTCTGCTCACTGGAACGATAATCCCTTGCTTTTTCTTTTCTTTTTTGGACAGCTATGGGGAGGTGAGACAAGCACAGGAGCCCTGAGAGATCAAAATGTTGGCAACTCGAGAAGATAGAGTGAACCTAGCTTCTGTGTCTCCAATTGGTGCTGCCTGCCCCAGCTTGCCCTGAAGACCCTCCTTCAGTTGCTCCCTCCCTCCCCCCCCACCAGCAACTGCCTCATTCCCCTCAGCCACCATGTCTGTTTATGACATCACAATGGCAACAGCTGGGGAATCATCAGCACAGCTTCCATTATCTATCCTGGGATGGGTGGAAGGCCAAACACTACTTAGGTTTATTTAGAAAGGCATTTATTTAGAAATAAAAAGAACCTTGCTTAAGCCCTGCAATTATCTTCATTACCTTCACAAGTGGTCTTGGGAAAGATCTCGCTGGCTTCAGACATCCCTGAAAGGCAAACCCAGGAAAGCTAAAGGAGGTGGCTACCATCCGACATCATCACACAAGCACCTCCACTGGCTTCTGTGTCTGGCAACTTGATCCCTGACATCAGCTCCCACCCATGAATATCCATTCATGAGTTCATCCATTCCCCCTGTGACTAGAGGGCGACTTCCACCACAACCTGAAAGCATAATTCCCAGGTACGCTGTGTCTGGAGGGTGACCTGTGAATCCAGACACATTTGCGTCAACCGCATTTGAAACTTCCCATTCAGACACACCCACTTATCAGCCAATCTCTACTCGCGCACATGCAACACAACAGCTTCAATCCACAAATACCCATACAAGCTTTTGTAGAGGGGACTTACATAAAGGTGAATTTCAACCAGCTTACCTCCATCACGACCCTGAGATTAAAAGAGTCCCATGGTGTACCGACTCGGAATGCTTTCAGCCTTTCAGCATCCAAATGCAAACTCTACTGCAGGGGTCCCCCAAACTAAGGCCCGGGGGCCAGATGCGGCCCAATCGCCTTCTAAATTCGGCCCACGGATGGTCCGGGAATCAGCATGTTTTTACATGAGTAGAATGTGTCCTTTTACTTAAAATGCATCTCTGGGTTATTTGTGGGGCCTGCCTGGTGCTTTTCATGAGTATAATGTGCCCTTTTATTTAAAATGCATCTCTGGGTTATTTGTGGGGCACAGGAATTCATTCATTATTTTTTTTCAAAATATAGTCTGGCCCCCCACAAGGTCTGAGGGACAGTGAACCGGCCCCCTGCTGAAAAAGTTTGCTGACCCCTGCTCTACTGGCTTCCGGTCACCTACATCAGCCAGCTTCCACCAGGTCTATCACCTGACATCAGCCAGCTTCCAACTGTGGATAACATCTGCCTTCAAGCCGTGATCCTAGTCAGCAAGGAAACTTGCCTTCTCATTACTCCACAGCATCCCACTGCCAAATGATCACCTCATTCCATGTGCCAGCTCACCCTCCATGTGGAAGAAGACCACCCAGCACTGAATGCCACAGCTGTTGACCTCTGAGAAGGAAAAAGTCTTTTGCCCTGACTTCCCCCTTTGCCCACCTTTATATCCACTCAGCAGCCAAGTGCTTTTGTGACATCACAAACAGTCTATAGCCAATGGCAGCACCTTGGGGGGGGGGTTATCATAATCCCAGACCTCGCAATGGTGAGTTCAGCTCAGAAGTGATTTGTTCCTTTGCTTGTTTCTTATTAAAAATGTTGTTGTTGTTGTTTAGTCGTTTAGTTGTGTCTGACTCTTCGTGACCCCATGGACCAGAGCACGCCAGGCACTCCTGTCTTGCACTGCCTCCCGCAGTTTGGTCAAACTCATGTTCGTAGCTTCAAGAACACTGTCCAACCATCTCGTCCTCTGTCGCCCTCTTCTCCTAGTGCCCTCAATCTTTCCCAACATCAGGGTCTTTTCCAGGCAGTCTTCTCTTCTCATGAGGTGGCCAAAGTATTGGAGCCTCAGCTTCACGATCTGTGCTTCCAGTGAGCACTCAGGGCTGATTTCCTGCAGAATGGATAGGTTTGATCTTCTTGCAGTCCATGGGACTCTCAAGAGTCTCCTCCAGCACCATAATTCAAAAGCATCAATTCTTCGGCGATCAGCCTTCTTTATGGTCCAGCTCTCACTTCCACTCTCTATTAAAAATAGCCAACCCTAATAAGCACTGGTACCAGGCAATGGCCTTTCATTAACCCAGGGGGTGGGAGGGCATTTTTCAGCCTAGTGGCTGCATTCCTTTACAGGCAGTACTCTGAAGACCATGTGTCAGTGGTCAGAGGATGGCAGAGGTAAAACAATAGCAAAGCAGTAAATCTGCCTCTTTGTACTGGAGGCCCTTTCCAGAGGTTTCTACGCCACAACCCAGTCTCTCCGTCCAGCTAAAAAAAAAAAAAATCCCAGTTGAAGGTAACATACCAGCCAGGCAAAAGTGCTTGAGGATGGCGGAGAACATGGCTGGAGGTGGGCCTAGCCTGGGGAAAGTCCTCAGAGCCAGATAGAGTGGCTTCGGGAGCTGCTTTTGGCCCACAGGCTAGAGATTCCCCACCCCAGTCATAAAATAAATGATAAAAAAAGTGTTTCCAACATTAGTCATACTCAGAGTAGAGCCATGGACTGAGACAGAGGGGGAGATAGCTAACTGGCCGTGCCAACCCCCTGGACCAGTTGAAAGAAGGCAAACAGGTGAGGGACTGGCTAAGTAAAAACTGAGTTTGGTGGAGCAGAGCCCCCATTTGCCCTACTACACCAGCCTCCACTGAATTGAATAAATGACTTCACAAGTGAATAATAGCAGGTGCAGGAGCCTGCTGGATCAGGACCTTGGTGAGGAATAGGGAGCCTTGGACTGGAGCCAATGTAAACCAGCTATTACATTGAGAGAGAAAAGCTTCCATTGGTGCAATTGGGAGCTTTTCTTCTAATACAAATGAGAGGCACGAGAGTCCAGAGAATGGATCAACCCCCTAGCAAGGAGTAGGGAACCACACACCCTCCCCTGCTATATGCAGTGGAAGAAAAGCTTCCATTGGCGAAACTGTGCGCTTTTCAGGGAGGCTTGTCTGGCACCTTCATTATATATTTTTAGGCGCCAAGCGAAAACATTCCTCTTCAACCAGGCCTTGGGCTGATTAACATTCTACAGCAGGCATCCCCAAACTGCGGCCCTCCAGATGTTTTAGCCTACAACTCCCATGATCCCTAGCTAAGAGGACCAGTGGTCAGGGAAGATGGGAATTGTAGTCCAAAACATCTGGAGGGCCGACGTTTGGGGGTGCCTTTTTCTACAGCCTTTTAAATGTGTTTGTGGGAGGGCGGGTGTTTGTTGTGTTGTTTCTGTTTTAACTATTTATTTGAGCTTTTTTGCTGTATTTTCATCTTGTGAACCACACTAAGATCTTTTGATGAACGGTGGTATATAAATCTAATAAATAAATAATAAAATAACTTCCTTCAAATACAGAAAACAGGCACCGGACCTCCGATCCAGATCAGGACTGGAGCACGTGTGTGTGTGTGCGCACGCGCACGCGCGCGCGCACACACACACACACCAGGGGCCCGGTTGTGATAAAGATCCCCACATTTACTCATTGCTTTTTAAAGGTCATTTGTCTAATTTCAAGTGGTATGTTATCTAATTTGGCCTTTGGCCCATTAGTCCTTGGTCCATTGATTTCTCCAATCTGCTTTTTGTAGCTGAAAATGATGCTACCGGTATGTAGCTTTTCGAACTTAGATCACATTTCCATTAAGTACTAACAATACAATCTGCTTATGACATGGTTCGGGTTCTTCCATCTGCCCCGTGGGGATAAATCCCTCTGCAGTATTCCCAACCCAGTTCTAGAGAAATTAATCTTTCCAGCAATATTTCTCATTTGAAATATTCTCATTTTAAATATAGAGGCATTTCCTCGGGCCCGTTAATCATGCTTGCGGAATATAATGCACTAGGGGTCTCAGTTTTACTGCCATGTTTGAGTAAAGAGACAATAACCATGAACATAATTTTGGTTATTAGTTCCAATAAACCAATAATCTTCACTGTTCATTAAAAGTAAGAGAGATGTGAGCCAAGATGAAGCGAAATTGCTCCGTATCTGCTAGCAGGAATTGTTTTGCATTCAGGGCACTTTCCGCATATGCATTTCACAGAGGAACTGATTTGAGTTGTATGTGCTTTAAATACGTTACCAGAAATAGGAGCTCCCAATGTGCGTTTGGATCCATTTTGAGAAACAACATGTACACCGAGAAATTGTGAAGTTTGGTGTGGCAAGAGAATGGGCAACGCTGCCCTTTTTCATTCAGTTCTACACCCTTGACAGGTGGGAAATGGAGTGTTTGGAATGCAATTTATCCAGTGGCCTGACCTGTCTGTTTGCTCTTCATTCCATCCCTGTGGGAGTCTTCTTAAGTACATTATATCTCCCCACATACACGGGGGTCACATTCCCGGGTACCACGTGTATATGTGAAATTGCATACAGTGGGGAACGCCATCTAAGAAACCTGTAAGCACTCTCTAAACCTCTGGAAACCCTTGAAAACCCCTTCTAAAAACCAGCAGCACTTACAAGACTGCACCAGAACCACTCCCTCCAAACCTCCTTTCTCAAACTCCAACTCTCCACAGGCCTCAACGGTCGGTGCAAAGGCTCCTGGAATTGTGGGTTCCAAAGGCTTCTGGGCAGCGGCGGAGCTTCATGCTCCGTCACTGGGGGGCGGAGAGCAGGCACACTGTCTCCAGTGACGTGGCGTGCATTTGTGGGTGGGGCACGGATCGTGTTTGTGGGCGGGGCGCACCATGTGCAGTTGTGGGGCACGCATTTAGTGGCAGGGCGCACTGTGCGCAGTGGCGGGGCGCACATTTTGGGGTGGGGCGCGCTGTGCACAGGGGCGGGGCATGCATTTTGGGGCAGGGTGGGCAGCGGTGATGGTGCCCCTGGGATCGCGTCGCTCGAGGCACACCGCCCCAACCGCCCCTATCTTCCTACACCCCTGCTTCTGGGATTGCTAGCCATTTCCCCACTCTTTTCATGCCATTTTTGCTGTTTTCCTGCTCTTTTCGGGCCATTGTTTGCCCCTTTCACACCTTTTTGCAGATTAAATCAATTTATTTAATCCCTTCCCAGTGCCGCAAATATTCTCGGTCGCACGTGAGTCAAATGCACTTAACTGGGTAGGCACCTGTAGTTGCAGGATGTCCAAATATGCACTATACATTTTAAAACATTCTTACACCACTTTAACGGTCATGGCTTCCTTCAAAGAATCCTGGGGAACAGAGTTTGTTAATGGTGCTGAGCATTGTTAGGAGACTCCATTTCCCTCAGAGAGCTACAATTCCCAGTGTCGTTTAACAATCACTCTGTCTTTGCAAGGAACTCTGGGAATGGTAGCTCTGTGAGGGGAATCAGTACTTTTTACCCCTTTCTCATACTCTAAGGACTCAGCTACATTAGTCAAAAAACAGTGTTTTGAATACGTCATAAACATGCAAAACCAGACCGCTTGGGGGGGGGAATTCTATGCAATTTTCAATAGTGTTCCCCCCCTTTTGTTACAACGATTTAATTTTTGTCGTATTTATAGCATTTTCCACCTGTGTGTAGAACCACCCTAAACCAGCCTCCCACATCCTGGTGCCCTCCAGATCTTTTGGACTACAAATTTCACCATCCCTGAACGTTAGATACGGCTGCTAGAGTTGATGGAATTTGTAGGCCAAAACCTTTGAGGGGCACCAGGTTGTAGGAAGGCTGTTATTGTTCATTATTCATCTTTATCCTTTTAGCAAGCTAAAGTGGACCCCGTGAGAATGACGAAAGAGGGGATCTACAGGTACCGTAGTCATTTTATTGAAGCAGTGATGAAAAGATGGTGGTCTACAGATTTTTGTATTAGTCTGGCTATGTGGATGATAGAGCTTTAAATCAAAGGATTGGGGCTGGTAATATTGTTGGGACTGTCTGGCCTTCCAAACTTGTAGCTCTATGGTTAGTCAGCTTCCACCACCGCAGCCACACACATCTATCCACACAACATGATTGCTTTCTTGACACTTTGTACAGAATGCACATTGCATGAAATTCCTCCTGGATAGTGCTGGCTTAGGACTCTCTTCAGAGATGTAAAAGTAACCAAAGAGATAATTCTGTAATCTTGCCTTAAAGGCACAGAGAAAAATCGTCAGAAGAACTATCATAGCATTTCAGCTTCCTGGGCTCTCTGGCCATCATGCCCAAGGCAATAAATTTATCCTCTACCTTATAAAATAGGAAAGGTGGCTTTTAGAAAGTAATGTGTCATGCTGTATATTACATGAAATAAAATATCCTTGCCCAGTGCACAGAGAGCATTCAGCAGATGGGATAAAATACACCTGCAAGCCTGTTGGGATAAACATATAAGCAACATTGCTTTATTTATGTCTCAGCTCAAAAAGTCAGTTTTGTGCTTCATTTGTGGGAGGTGCTAGAAATCGAAATCAAAAATAAAAGCTGTATGTCACAGGGACTTACTTCTGAGGAGACAGGTACAGGATTGCACTGTTAAGAAGTCACTTCAAAGCACATGTAGAAGACAACATAGCATTTTCCTTTTTCTCATCTTCAAAAGGAATCTCCTTTTCAGTTTAAATTTGCTGGCATAGAATCATATTATGGCAGAGTTGAAAGGGACTCCGAGGGTCATCAAGTCCAAACCCCTGCGATTCAGTAATCTCAACTAAAGCACCCATGACAGGTGGCCATCCAATCTCTGCTGGAAAACCTCAAAGGAAGGAGGGTCCACAATCTCCCAAGGGAATCCATTCCACCATCTTATCATCAGAAACTTCCTCCTTATGCTTGGCAGACTGCTTAGATGTCTATTTTGGCATTCGATGATAAACCTATAAATAAAACAGCAGCTACTGATTAATAATACGAGCGACGTCCAGAAGGCTAGTTAAAGTGGGGTGGTCGTTCCTTATTCTCAGTTCATAAACCTTAGTGAATGGCAGTCTCAGCCTTTGTTAAGGGCAGCTTTGACAAAAGCAAAGAGGTGGAGGAAAGAGCTCCGTTAAGGCCCCGAGGCACCCTGGCTGCCCCATCCCTCAGCCTCTTTTCCCACAATGCCCCTTCCCATCTCCACAAACGGCTCTCCTTTCGGCTTCAGGGGGGATTCTGATGTCTGCATTTCAGAGAGCTGAAAATAATGCCAATATATTTCATATCTGGCAACCAATGAGCCCTTTTGGTTACCGGTAATACATGGGGGGTTGTTGTTTAGTCGTCTTAATCGTGTTTGACTCTTCGTGACCCCATGAACCAGAGCATGCCTTGGAAACTCTCAATTTCTTCTCAAAGCTTCTCCTTTTTTATGTCCATGGAGTTTTCTTGGCAAAATACTGGAGTGGTTTGCCAGTTCCTTCTCCAGGTTGGTCACGTTTAGTCTAAACTCTCGGCTATCACCTCTCTGTCTTGGGTGGCCCTGCACGGCATAATTCATAGCTTCTTGGAGTTACTCAAGCTCCTTTGCCACGACAAGGCAGTGGTCCATGAAGGGGAGTACATGGGTAGACAAGTCCAAAAAGTCCAGGACACAAATTTTCAGTGGACATGTTGACTCTTTAACCAGAAGTAATGTATGGAAGTGTATACTCAAATCTGTCCAAACTAAGCCTCCTATAACCTTTCCGCCATTATCAATATAAATAGTTTATAGTCATTATACAGCAAGGAGATAGGTTCATATTTGTTTACTAGAGTCACATCTGGGGCAATCCTAACCATGTCTACTCAGAAGCAAGTCCTATTTAATTTCTCAGGTAGATGTAAATAGAATTAGTTCTTCCTTGATTTTTCATCACTAGACATCTCACTTGACTTCCGGATAATTCTGTTAAGTTTTCCACCAGTCAAGATGCAGTTTTGCTGCATTTCAAGCCAAGGAAAACAGCTGGGCTTATAAATATTAACTAGGACTGCCTTACTGAAGCAAACTTTGTTCTCAAAATAGAGGACATAATTTTGGCCACAGGGTCTCTCTCCCTCTCGTACTGTGTCCAAGAGCAAAGTGTGTTCAGTTGCTTGTGATGCTGTATATTTGAAATCTCTAAGGAGATCACTGACTGACAGATGTTTTTATTTATTATTGATTTTTTCCCCTATTCTGTTAACTGCTGGTAAAATTCCCATGAAGAGCTTGATACAAAACCTGCTGCTATCAGCATAAATTCTTTAATTTTCTTGGATCAGCTCATAAGCTGATGGTTGAGACTTGCACCTCATGAATGTTTTCAGCAAGAATGGTGTATTCAATAACCCTCACTTATTGACCCACCGAGCTCAGAAGGAAACAGTGTCTGCATACACTCTCTATATCTAAAACACATTTCACCCCAAAGAGTCATGGGAACTGTAGTTTGTTAAGGGTGCTGGGTATTGTAACTCTGTGACTACAATTCCCAGGATTCTTGAAGGTGGGGCGGTGCTTTAGATATACAGTGTACCCAGAAATTAGAACAATACATTTGTAAGATGGGGGTAGTTGCTGAGGGAGGAGAATTAGGAAGAGAATCTAATCTATAGCTACTTCCACACTGGGCATTTAGTGTGGAATAGCCACATTTCATTCAATCATGTCCTCCCTCAAAGAGGGCATGTGTTGCGGTGTGACCTGGCAAACGAACCCTGGGTTGTGGGTGGGTAAAATTGGATAGCCACAACACCCTATTGGTAGGTCCCTCGATGCCGGGTTGAATCACGCCAATGGGACGCTAGCCAAACCGATCAAGGGACCTGTATATGCCCATGCACGTGACTCAGAGCTTTCTTTTTTGGTCAGTGCATCGGAACACCCGCCCACCTCTCCCTACTTTTAGGGCATGCACGCTTGACCTTGCTATGCCGTCGTGTGTTGTCTGTAATTGGGACAGGGGCATGGAAGGATTTTTCCATACTTGGCTGATTGGCGGCTGCCATTTGGGTTTCGCCTGCCGCTTAGCAAATCATCACAACTTGTAAAGTTGCGGATAGACTCTGGTTCAGGTGATAGGGATGGGGGAACGCTCTCGCCATCCCTATGTAAAGGGTATTCCGTTAAATGAATCCAGGGACTCAATGGTTTGGTCAACCCTGAGAGGGGTTGTGCCCATGCCTGAGTCCAGGGGGGGCATCTGGGTGATGGACCTAGCATGTCCCCGACTTTCCGCCATTCCAGGTGTTCACCCTAGGCTGACCTATGATGGAGCCCTGGGTCAGCGCTACCTACAACAGTGCAGGGAGCTAGTCGAACCAGAGCCTATGCAACCACTCACCTGATGTAATCAATAAAGTTGTGGCCAAAAATCTGCCAAAAACCAAACCAAAATTTGAGTCTTGTCTGAGTTTATTTAAGGGGGGAGGTTTAAAGGTGAAAACACACAACTTATTTTTTACAGGGCAACGTGAATAAAACACTCTATATTTTTCCCATTCAGCTTTCTCCCCACCCGCTATCCTACTCAGAAAATCCATCATTTTAAAACAGAAAGGAGCAGCTGTGCAACATCCCCAGATCTCCTTCCATAACAGCCTTGTACATAACCCCATCCTTGTTGTAGAACTAAATCAAGCAGTCACTCTCGGGGCCAACCAATGAACCAGTCTGCAAACGGAGATTTTCAGCAGCTTCACAAGAAAGTGTAAGAAAATGCTCTCAGACCCTCCAAGTGTCTCTGTTTTTAGAATCATAGAATCATAGAGTTGGAAGAGACCACAAGGGCCATCCAGTCCAACCCCCTGCCAAGCAGGAAACAGGGACAGTCCCGGATTTACAAAAGTCATTCCAGTTTTTGATTTGATCCCAGAACACCCCACTTTTCATTAGGGCATACCAATTTCATCAGAGAAATGTTGGAGGGTATGGAGTTGTGTGACCCTCAAGCCAAGGAGATAATCCCTGTATAGAGAAGGTTTTTTAAATGTTTAATGTTTTATTATGTTTTTATATATGTTGGAAGCTGCCCAGAATGGCTGGGGCAACCCAGTCAGATGGGTGGGGTATTATTATTATTATTATTATTATTATTATTATTATTATTATTATGAAATGTTGGTGGGTATGTGCTCTGGGACAGTAGTGCTGGTGAAAGGTGAGGTAGGAGATTCAAAATGGGGAAACTGAGGCAGTCTTCTAGATGTCTGTGAAAATTGCCTCGTGATCATCCTATTTAACACTTCTCCCAATACCCCTTTGTGCAGTTTCATTGAGATTCTTGGGGTGGGTAGTTTTGATCCCATCTTGAACTTTCCAGAAGAACATATTCCTAGTTTTATGAGGGAATGCCTGTGAGGCACAGTTAAACCTCAGCCTTCACAATCTGCATTCTCAAGAGATACATTTAGTGTAACTCAGATACCTTCAAAAGCACCAGAGAATGTGGGAAATAAAGGGGGGGAATGCTGCATCGTAGTCGCAATAAAGAGAACAGCATATGTGGTTTTAACTGAATTTGTCTGGAGTCCAATTAAGCGATAAGACACTATAGGGTGTGTCGTATTACTAAGCCATTAATGCAAGCCTCTGGAGAATGGTGAGCATAAGGCCAAAAAGAGGAGCCTTAATGGCCCAGAAATGCATGCCTTGTCATGTCCCATTGTTATTACAACAGGAACTACTCGCCCTTTTTAAAAAAAGTCAATAGGAAAGTCTGTAAACTAACTTACGAGGACTTCAAACACATCGCTATGCGGGTGATTAACTTGTTCCTTCTCCTGTCCCCCCCCCCCCAAGTAGGGTCCCTAACCAGCTGGACAAGGGAAGGAAATAATCATTGCTGGAGTAATCCCTTAAATAAGAATAAAGTAGGTGCCAAAAGCCACCGCTGCAGCTGATTGAGAGCGCTGCCACTGGCTCACTGGGAACCCAGAAGGCTCTGAGCTTCGGGAAACAATGTCAACAGCAGGCAAATGGACCTTGTACTGCTATCTGCAGGGAGATGTGCGCGCAATGAAAATCACCATCGCTGCCAGCTGCCTGGGGACCCTGGAGCCCAGAGGCCATGTAGCAGGCAGGGCCGTCAGCAGCTGCTAGTGGAATGGCTCAGGATGGGGAGGAGGGGCAGTTTATGTAGCACATTGCCACATCCTCCCAGCCTGTGCACGTTTAACATCTTGCCAGCACTAGGCAAATACTATCTATCTATCTCTCTATCTCTCTATCTCTCTCTCTCTCTCTCTATCTATCTATCTATCTATCTATCTATCTATCTATCTATCTATCTATCTATCTATCTTCTCCCAGGACTTTTAAGATAATTCAATAGTTAAACTATTGTGTGAAGAAGAGCTTTCTTTTCTCTCTCTTGACTCCAGCAGTAAGCTCAAATGGATGTTCATGTGTTCTAGTCTTACGAGAGAGGAAGGAAAACCGTTCTCTAACCGCTTTCTCAATGCCATGCATCATTTTATGAACTTCTATCGTCTTCCCTCTTACTTGCCTTTTCTCTGAACTAACAAGTGCCTGGAGAATCTATACTATGACATCTATGAGATGAACTAATAAATGTCAATAAGTAATCCGTTTCAGGCAGCAGGACGTCTTGGGTCGGCCCAGCAATTAGATTGGAAACTATTTAAGGCATCCTGAAAAGATGAAGGCAGGGACAAATATTATCAGTGATATCACTAGGGACAGGTACCAGAGAACACCAGGGAAGGGATGCAGCTCAGTGGTACAGCATCTGCTTTGCATGCAGAAGGTCCCCAGTCCAGTCCCTGGTATCTTCAGAAAGGGCGACAAGAGAACCCTGCTTGGAAACCTGGAGCCACTCAGTGTGGACAGTGTGGAGCTATATGGCCCAATGCTCTGATTCATGACTCATGCAGCTTCTTCATTTTGCCTCTTTGTTTGTATTTGCAAGTGTGTGTGTGTGTGTGTGTGTGTGTGTGTGTGTGTGTCTGTCTGTCTGCCTGCCTGCCTGCCTGCCTGCCTGCCTGCCTGCCTGCCTGCCTGCCTGCCTGTCTATGATTTCTGTGTGAGAGCAGGGTGAATGCATAGGCTGGCCTCTTTGGGAACCACTATGCTTAAAAAGGAACATACAAATATTGTGAACAAAACAACCACAACCCCAAAATAAATGCTGTAGAAGGGATGATTCTCTCTCCCTCTCTTTCTCTCTCTCTCTCTCTCTTTCTTTCTTTCTTTCTTTCTTTCTTTCTTTCTTTCTTTCTTTCTTTCTTTCTTTCTTTCTTTCTTTCCAGGCCATGGTTTCCTTTAGTTCATCACTGCCTACTGTATTGGGCATGTGTGATAGATTTCAATTGCACACCTGAAGAAACTTGATATAAAATATTAAAATTCAAAACTGTTTTCCTGGGAATATTAAGACCTGTACATCACCAAGAAGAAACATCTGCCTCGATCTGGGATCTCGCCACTGTTCCTTTGCTTTCCTTGTTTAAATCTGGTTGGGATTTTACAGTCAAAAGCCTTCAGGCAAATTAAACTCGTCATGTTCACCCTAAGGGAAAGGAGACTTGAGTTACAGAGGTCTCATATCAGTTGGTGCCTACCAGACGAACTCTAGGAGATTAATGAGTCTCCATAATTAAAGAGCAGCTAATTGAAATGTAGCAACTGGGCTGTTGGAAATCTCACAGTTAATCTTCTGAATCTGGCTTCCTAATGCACCATCGTTTACTTAAGAACTTATAGCACAGTCCTGTACATCAATACTCAGAATTAAGTCTTGTTGAGTTTAATAGGGCTTATTGTCAGGTAACTGGATATATGATTAGTGCATTTCTGTAGGAGTGTGCCACCAGTTCATTGTCAACTATGACTTACAAGTTCAAAAACTTGTAATTGTGCCAAAAACACTAGTCCGTTTGTAGCAGTAGCTTCATCAAATCACTTACTCATGCAATACATGTTGAAATGCAGGCAGAGTGGACACACACTCTGATGTGGGGTGATAGATTTTCCATTATTTGCCATAGCTATATTTTTCTGCAGGTAAAAATGCCCACTTATAGAAATGCATTGCATCACCAAAAAAAATATTAATAACATAAGGAATGAACACAATACAAGTCAATCTGGTCAACTGGGGTAGATACAATACTAATCAAAGGTAAAATCAAAGTTGTAATTAACTTTTTTTAGGAGGTTATCCCTAGAAATCAAATACTGTACATTTTATGTACACACAGCCTTTCAGCCATTCTAAAATGAGTACTTTGGCCACCTCATGAGAAAAGAGAAGACTGCCTGGAAAAGACCCTGATGTTGGGAAAGATGGAGGGCACAAGGAGAAGGGGATGTCAGAGGACGAGATGGTTGGACAGTGTTCTCGAAGCTACGAACATGAGTTTGACCAAACTGTGGAAGGCAGTGGAAGACAGGAGTGCCTGGCGTGCTCTGGTCCATGGGGTCACGAAGAGTTGGACATGACTGAACGACTAAACAACAACAATTGTTTTCAATGCCATTTCTCCCCTTAAAATCTGTGGATGACATACATGACACCATCAGATGGGACAGGTCCTTCCATTCCTCTCCTCCATCTTGAAAACCTTCCCCTCCCCCAACCTGGCCCAGAGGGCCCTTCAACTTCCACAGCAGATTTTGGGGCACTTGGAAAGGATGCAGGGAAGAGGAGAAGGATCCCATTTGAGCCAGTGTAAGTTTGTTGTGCATGGGGGACACCAGAATTGGATGTCAACCTTGATCAGCCTTTCTCCAGATGTTTTGGACTACAGCTTCCACCAGCCCCAGTCAACACTGATCCAGAGATTCTGGAAGTCACCAGCTGGCAAAGCTTGTCCTAAATAGTGCAAGGGAAGTGCAAGCTATTGGCTTCTCATATATTTAAAAGTATCCAATAGAAGTGATTTCCACAAATTATTTCTTAATTTGTTTGAAAATATATAACATTTAAATCACATTAATTAAATGGAGTGTTAGGGGAAGGGGTAGTATCTCTGTCAGGAGAAGCATTATGCTCCTTATGGGGTAGTTTGTCCACCTTTGGTCCCCATCCTGTTCAGGGAAACATATCAAGTAACAGGCATTGGGTGAAAAGCCCTAAACGGCCTCGGTCCTGTATACCTGAAGGAGCGTCTCCACCCCCACCATTCAGCCAGGACACTGAGATCTAGTACCGAGGGCCTTCTGGCGGTTCCCTCATTGCGAGAAGTGAGGTTACAGGGAACCAGACAGAGGGCCTTCTCGGTAGTGGCACCCGTCCTGTGGAATGCCCTCCCAGCAGATGTCAAGGCAATAAGTAACTATTTTACCTTTAGAAGACAACTGAAGGCAGCCCTGTTTAGGGAAGTTTTTAATGTTTAATGCTGTACTGTTTTAATATTCGGTTGGAAGCCGCCCAGAGTGGCTGGGGAAACCCAGCCAGATGGGCGGGGTATAAATAATAAATTATTATTATTATTATTATTATTATTATTATTATTATTAAATGCCCCACCTCTTCTCTGGTCTGTACAGCAATGTGAAAAAGCAACTGGAAACAACCACACTGTGTTTTAAGCTGCCGATGGATGTGTAATTTTACTCACACAAGAACAGCTTTTTGCCTAAGACAACTATGGAAAGCAGCTTGAGAACATATGAGTGTTTTGGATCAAGTACTTCCATTTGCTACGGCTGCATTATACAATGATAGCATTTATAGATGCCGAAGTGTTTTGAAGGTCATCACTTCCAGCCTTCTGAGTGAGACAAGTCCTCTTATAACTGGCAGATTAGCCCACTGTAAGGTTTCCCACACTCTTTAGGCGCTTTTCAGTTCTGAGAAAATATGCACACGAAAATTCAGGTGTGTAATTTCAGAGCTTGACACAATTGCCTTTGCTAGACTGAAGCATGAATTGTACTCACTCATGCTCTCTCTTCGCATGGAGATAGATCAGTGCATTAGCTTACCTCGATAGCTCAGTCGGTTAACGGTATGGTGCTGATAACGCCAAGGTTGCAGGTTCGATTCCTGTAAGGGACAGCTGCAGATTCATACATTGCAAGGGGTTGGACTAGATGATCCTCAGGGACCCTTCCAACTCTACAATTCTGTGAGTCTAAGATTCTATGATTGAGTGGCTATGGATTTCCTGGCAGAGGCGTGCATGTGTACAAAGGGTGGCAACATGTCCAGTGACATCTACTATCACACCACACCCACTGATATGAACAAAATTTAGCATGACATGGCAGTGGTACTGATCAAAAAGCCACAGTTCCATACTGGCAGCGAGCAATGCATTGTAAAAGGAACATTAGTAACCGGGACAGAGGTACCAGCATTATAACCAGGAAAACTAACCCAATAATCCCCACTTCTGAATGCATCCTCTGTCTCTTTTTTATCTCTAAGATACCACTTTCTTTCCCCACTTGCTCAGATTCGGTAGTAATGTTTGTAGCAGATAAATATGCAGAAGTGTATCTCAGTAGTCCTACCTCACAAAGGAGAGGGAAGAATGAGAGTCTGCCCATTAACAACATGGAGAGCAGGCTGCCTGCTTCGGAACCTCCCCTCCACTGAAACTGAACCGATAGGACCGTGAGAGAGTAGGAGGACCCAGAAATTGTAGTCACATGAGGAGTGGGCACTGAAATAGATTTGCATCTGGATTCTAGAGAAGCCTGGGCCTGTTCAAGTCCTATTTGACAGACTCAGAATAGACCCACCTTTTCGGTGTGTGCATCTGTAACACATGACTATTATCTATTACCTTAGGCTACTGATTTGATTTAAGAACATGCATTGGTGTTAGTACACATGACCGTCAAGTCAATACTACCTTCCACAATCTTACAATCAGACATTTCTCGATGCCATGGATCTGCTTTCTAGACCGGGATATTTATTAATCTTTCACATTGCAAGAAAGCATCAACCTGCTCGTATAAGCACACCACACACACACACACACACACACAGTCCCTAGTATTGCATCCATAATTTGAGGTTGCACAATGATCTCACTTTTTCCAAGGCCTCTGGTTGTTAGGTCAGGAACATCTCACCCTGTATCAGCATACATTCCCCTTTCCAAAGCCTCTGGTTAATGGGTTAGTAGTTACTTTCTTCCTGGATAGCTCAGTTGGATAGAGCAGTGTTTCCCAACCAGTGTGCCTCCAGATGTTTTGGGACTACAACTCCCATCATCCCTAGCTAGCAAGACCAGTGGTCAGGAATGATGGGAGTTGTAGTCCCAAAACATCTGGAGGCACACTGGTTGGGAAACACTGGGATAGAGCATGGTGCTGATAATGCTAAGGTTGCAGGTTTGATCCCCGTATGAGACAGCTGCATATCCCTGTGTTGCAGTGATCCTCAGGGAACCTTCCAGCTCTATGATTCTATGCCCATAGCACAACTCATTTTCTTCATGGCTGGCATTTTTTTATTTCTCTTTCCCTTCACAACTACATCTCCAGTGCATATGCCAATCCAGTTTTAGTCTGGCATCGCAGTGCAATGGTCTTCGCGCAAGCTCTCTATAAAAGGCAGCCATTTTGAGCACGTTAGCACTGTGCTTTCAGTCTCCTGTCATTTTCTTTTAGGCCTGGTATCATCCAGTTGCTTTTACGTGCATCGCATCTGCTCTGGGGCATGTTTAATTATGTGGTGTGTGTCTGTGTAGCAGATTCACCTAGGTTACTTGAGAATTGCTTTGCAGAAGTGTTAAAATTACAGCTTTTACAGAATCATTAGAGAAGGGCAAAGGAGATCTTGCCTACCTGCTGTTTCACACCCCAAATCACTTGTTCCATGTGCCAATCAAATTGAATACTGTTGTATGTTTCTCATTCCAGGCATTTTTTTTTTTACCAAAACTAGATTTGAAACTAGTGTTTTCAGCAAAAGGAGGTGGTTCTCCAAGAAAGGGAGCTGAACCAAATGTTCCAGAACAGATTTATTTATATTAAAGTTACCATTCATTGGTATTTATAAACTATGTATAAAAACATATCCCCCCCCCATAGCTATTTGTTACTCGAGTCTCAGGTAAATGCACACCATGGTCCTGAACCAAATACACATATATGCATGTTGTCACACCACCTGCTCTTATGATTCCCAACCCAATGTTAGGAACAGCTATCCAGTCCTAAATGTGAGATGTGGAAATTATTATCTGGAAGCCTAGTCTGTTTCAGTCTTTTATGCATGGCTTCCTATACAGCAGAAAATATATGTGTGGAGGACAAAAACACAAAAATATGAGTTGAAATCATTTTGATTCCTGCTGACTTTTCCACCACCTTCAGTTCATCTTGGCCAGGTATGAGGAACCTGTGGGCCTCTTGTTGGTGCAGGACCAACATCTGCCATGGTAAAGGTAAAGGTAAAGGACCCCTGGACGGTTAAAACCAGTCAAAGGTGACTATGGGATTGCAGTGCTCATCTCGATTTCAGGCTGAAGGAGCTGGCATTTGTCCACAGACAGCTTTCTGGGTCATGTGGCCAGCATGACTAAACTGCTTCTGGTGCAACAGGACACCGTGACGGAAGCCAGAGCAACGGAAATGCCGTTTACCTTCCTGCCACAGTGGTACCTATTTATCTACTTGCACCGGTGTGCTTTCGAACTGCTAGATTGGCAGGAGCTGGGACAGAGCAACGGGAGCTCAGCCCGTTGCGGGAATTCAAACCACCGACCTTCTGATAGGCAAGCCTCAGTGGTTTAGACCACAGTGCCACCCACGTCCTATCTGCCATGCTGGCCACCTGTCATGGATGCATTCTTGCATTGCAGGGGGTCGAACTAGATGACCCTTGGGAACTCTTCCAACTCTACAATTCTATGATTCTAACTACCTCCACTGTCAGAGGCAGTATGCTGTTGCTTCCCCCAAAGACTCCTGGGAACTGTAGTTTGTTGAGGGCTCTAGGAACTGTAGCTTTGTGGGGGTGAAGTTACATTCCCCATGATTCTTTGGGGGAAGCCATTACTTTTAAAGTGGTATGAATGTGCTTAAAAGCAGGCATCCCCAAACTTCGGCCCTCCAGATGTTTTGGACTACAATTCCCATCTTCCCCGACCACTGGTCCTGTTAGCTAGGGATCATGGGAGTTGTAGGCCAAAACATCTGGAGGGCCACAGTTTGGGGATGCCTGCTTAAAAGTATGGTGTGGGTGTGACCTACGGGAATCGTTCCAGAGCAGTTTGGAAGATGATAAAAGGCAGCTAGTGGAAACAAAGAGCCACCACCAGGAGCCACCAAGGTCTTCTCCTGCCACTGCTTCCCACCCTTCTTCTGACGGGAAGCCAGAGGAATGTATACATGGACCTAACTTTGACTGTATCCACCAAGTCCAGGATCACAAGAGGAAGATCAAGCTAAGTTGCAGCAAGAAGAGAAAAAGGCATGAACCTTAGTGAATCACCCAGAGTAAAAGTAAATGTATATATCGCTTAATAATTTTTTAAAAAATCTCGAAGTGGCTTACATGAAATAATACAAAAAATTATTGGGGAAAACATCGATAAAATCAACAGACACAAAAAATCATCAAAATATAAAACTTTAAAAAGAACAAATAAATCTAATGGAATTACGCATTTGAGTAGGATTGCCTACACAAAAAGTTTGTTTAGCAGGCATCGAAAACAGTAAAAAAGGGGGGGGGGACCTGCCTATTACAGAGAGAAAAGGTGTCCCCACTAAAAGAACACCGAATGAACACGATATGCCATTTGTAAAATAAATACACGACAGCTTTTATTTTAGTCGCACCAGTGAGGGTGGGCAAAATCAACTCCATTTTTTTATGGGTCTGGAGCAAAGATCTAATAACAAGGGTGGGGTTCTTCACACTTGCACAGAATTTTGGCTCCTTGCCACATCACAGTGTACCAGGGTTGAACAAAGCTGCATCTGCCCCTGGTCTCTCTTCTGTGCAGCTATTGAAGGTACACGAGGCTCCTTGTTTCCCTGCATCTGGTCACCCTCCCTTCAGGCGGACGTGAGCCCTGGTGTACCTGCGGGGACTCGAGGCAGCGAGGCAAGGCCATGCGGAGGGGCTCGTCGTCGAGCTGCCACTAGGCGCCTTCCTCGTTATCGCCTGCACTTAGTATGCAAAATTCCTCCCAACCATCATTTTGCATTTCCATCTTTTGACGGAGCACTCGGCAAATAGAAAAAAATTAAAAAGTAATGAGGAGAGTTCCCAACTGCTTTTTTGAGAAGATTCCACATATGTGCTAATTAGCGATTCTGTCTGAAAATATTCCCTGGAAGCTGTGTGGGTAGCGCAGGCTGGGATAAATAATGCAAATGCCCCATGGCACTGTCACAAACACCACAATCAGTGCTTCTGCGATTTTGGTGAGACTCTCCGAGTGTTGCACCTGAGACTAAAATATTAATGAAGTAAAACTGTAGTAAACAAACCTTCCTCCTTCCCCCCCTCCCCTCGCTCAAACCATCACACAGAGACACATTTACACCTCTTTCTCCCTCGTTCCCTCTCTGCCTTCCCATTTCTTAGAGCAGTTTGAATAGCAGGCTATTAAGATGGAAACAGATCTGAAACTATTTCCTTTCTGCATCCAGCTATTGCTCCTTGCCCACGAGGGGTGCGGGAGAAACACGATTCCATTTGCCTAATTTGCACGCCTCAAACCTGTATGGAAATAAAAAAAGTGTTAGCCTTCAAAATTCAAATTCCTCCAAAATTTGGCAATAATAATAATAATAATAATAATTCTTATTATTATTTCATATGCCACCCATCTTTCAAGAAGTGAAAATCGGGACAAAAAAGTTTTATCTTTTTTGCGGAGTTGTTGAGCTTTTTTTTAGATTCGCCTGACACTGCCGATCATAGGTTGCTATACATCCAGATTTTCCTGGATATTTTCACAATTCTGCCTACGTCTGGGAAGTCCCGGACGTATGGCAGCCCTACCCTAGAGTAGTTCTCCAGCAAGTTTGCATTAAAAAATGCATTATGCTAGTGCTTTGCAAAAATGTGTATGCTGTTTAAAACTGAATTGAGTAATGCATATATACAATTAAAAAGAAGAAGAAGAAGCAAACAGTATGGGCAGTATCTAAGTAACTCATCCCATCAGCACAAGGATTTCCACTTGAGGAATGGGATTTTCGCTTCTCTCCATATGTGCTTTGCACTATTATTATTAACATTTATTTATATAGCAGCATCAATGTGCACAGTGCTGTTGTTGGCATTTGTCTGTCTCAAGAGACAATGGAGTCCGCCTCTGGTGGTGAAGCCAAATTGTTGCATTAGCAGAACTGAAGTGACCTCCAGGGGGTGCATGCCTCGGCAGTGTGTATGGAGGTCCTGGGCTGCCCAGATGACAAGACTTCCCTGTTGACCTCACTGATGTGGTCCAATGGAAAGCTGGGGGCACTGTTATACAGTGGTTCTGCTCCTTCCTCCTGGGCCGTGTTCAGAAAGTGGTGGTGGGGGATGAGTGTTCAGACCCCTGGGCTCTCACTTGTGGGGTGCCTCAGGGTTCTGTCCTCTCCCCCATGCTTTTTAACATCTACATGCAGCCGCTGGGAGAGATCATCAGGGGGTTTGGGCTGGGTGTTCATCAGTATGCGGATGATACCCAGCTCTACCTCTCTTTCAAATCAGAACCAGTGAAGGCGGTGAAGGTCCTGTGTGAGTGCCTGGAAGCGGTTGGAGGATGCATGGTGTCTAACAGATTGAGGTTGAATCCTGACAAGACAGAAGTACTGTTCGTGGGGGACAGGAGGCGGGCAGGTGTGGAGGACTCCCTGGTCCTGAATGGGGTAACTGTACCCCTGAAGGACCAGGTGCACAGCCTGGGAGTCATTTTGGACTCACAGCTGTCGATGGAGGCGCAGGTCAATTCTGTGTCCAGGGCAGCTGTCTATCAGCTCCATCTGATACGCAGGCTGAGACCGTACCTGCCTGCTGACTGTCTCGCCAGAGTGGTGCATGCTCTAGTTATCTCTCGCTTGGACTACTGCAATGCGCTCTACGTGGGGCTACCTTTGAAGGTGACCCGGAAACTACAACTAATCCAGAATGCGGCAGCTAGACTGGTGACTGGGAGCGGCCGCAAAAACCACATAACACCGGTCTTGAAAGACCTACATTGGCTCCCAGTACGTTTCCAAGCACAATTCAAAGTGTTGGTGCTGACCTTTAAAGCCCTAAATGGCCTGAGTCCAGTATACCTGAAGGAGCGTCTCCACCCCATCGTTCTGCCTGGACACTGAGGTCCAGCGCCAAGGGCCTTCTGGCAGTTCCCTCGTTGCGAGAAGCCAAGTTACAGGGAACCAGGCAGAGGGCCTTCTCGGTAGTGGCGCCCGTCCTGTGGAACACCCTCCCATCAGATGTCAAAGAGAAAAACAACTACCAAACTTTTAGGAGACATCTGAAGGCAGCCCTGTTTAAGGAAGCTTTTAATGTTTGATGGACTATTATATTTTAATATTTAGTTGGAGGCCGCCCAGAGTGGCTGGAGAAACCCAGTCAGATGGGCGGGGTATAAATAATTTATTATTATTATTATTATTATTATTATTATTATTATTATAGCAGAACAATATGTCTGGCACCAGCTTAGCTGCAGGAGTTGCTTAATTGGAACACGTGTCCTGGAGATTTTCATTTCAGCAGTAAACAGAGGGTTTTCCCAGGGAGAGCAGAGGGGCAAAAGCATAGGGACCAACTCCTAGGGGCCCATGACCATTGCCCCCTCCACAATAAAATATTTGTGCCCCCCCCAAACCCGGGTGTTGGCAAAGCAGCCTCTGAGCAGCTTCTGGCTGGGGCAGGCGGAGGGGGGAGGCAGTGGGGGGTCTGGTGGGTGGGGCTGCTCTGCTTAGCCCCCACCCAGCTTGTGATTCAAGGCATTTATTGTTGGAGTCCAGCAACACTAGAGAACCACAGGTTCCTTGTCTCTGCTGTGCACCAATATAGGAAATGATCGTGGCATAGGTTTGTTCCAAACCCACCCCCAGCTGCTACGATAGCAGGGATTTCAGCATATGTATCTGGGTACAACACAGTTTGCACTCCCATCTCCACATCTGAACCGTGTAGTTCAGGACTAATGTTCTGGGAGAAGTGACTATATAATGAATCAGCTCTTAAACCTGGGGACTGGGAATATGACTTTGATATGGAAAATGACAGTGAGCCTCTGAAGAGACTTGCAGGGTAGGGTGATATATAATCCATAGTGATAGAAGTGGAAATTGTTTCCAGAGGAGGCATTTAGCACTAACTTAATGGGAGGAATAGGGCTAGACAGGAAGAGTGGAGGCTGTTAGACAAAAGATGAACTGAATTTTGTGTGAGATGTGCTGAATGAAAAGGTGCTGGAAACGCTGGAAATGAAGAAACAATGGGGAGCCATGAAGACTTTTGAATTTAAGACTTCAAGGGTCCTTCTCAGAAATAAAGCAATTTATTTCTGGGCTGGGCCCAAAGGTCTCAGAAAATAATTTTCTGACAAATTTTGGGAAATGTTCCTTTTCAAGCACTTTCTGAACTGTTGGAGAAGGGCCTTCCTGGAAAACGTTCAGAAAATGCCTCTTCCTCCTCTACCTGCCTGGAAGTTCATCATTCATAAATTTTGGGAGCCACTATGGCCCCAGTTTTAATCCTGCTGTATGTTGTTTTAGTATTGTTGAAGGGAACAATAGGTTTGTCTCCTCCTTCTACAAACAACTCTCCTCTTTTGAACTAACGGCAGAATTACATTCAGGGTCCTGTGGGCCAAAATGTCCCAGAAGAGAATTTTTCAAGAAAAACTGTCAGAGCATTTCACTTCTCTCTGCCCTGCTCCCCACTCCACTCAGGAATATTCAGCAAAACCTCCTCTTCCCAATGTTACCATGTGATAGCATGGTGAAATTTCAGAAGCCATATTCACTTAGACCTGGGTTAAACTTACATGAGGCTCCATTTTTCACTATACTTTTAAAGGGGTATCATACCACTTTAAACAGTCATGGCTTCCCCCGAAGAATTATGGGAATTGTAGTTTGTTGAGGGTACTGAGAGTGCGTAGGAAATCCCTGCTCCCCTCGCCACTAGCAAATATGGCAGAGCTTGAAAGTGTTTTGAGTATCTCAAAAAGGGATAAGTGAATGTGTCCATTTTGGTTTCTCCACATTTCCACATCAGTTTATCCATTTTTTAAAAAATTATCATGAAAATCCTCCTACCATTTCTCATATCATACACATTTTTATATGCAATTTCACCTAATATATACATTTTCTGCAGTGCCTCCACCTTACGGGATGCTCTCCCCAGGAAGGCTCTCCTGTCACCTTCATTGCATATATTTAGACACCAGGTAAAAACATTTCTCATCTCCCAGGTCTTTGGCTAATTAAGCAATCTATGACCTTTTAAACTGTGGGGGTGTTATTGGCATAGCTGCCAAGTTATCCCTTTTTTTTAAGGGATTTTCCATTATGCTGAATAGGCTTCCTCGCGAGAAAAGGGAAAACTTGGCAGCTATGGTTATTGGTGCCGTTTGTTATTATGGTACGTATTTTTGTGTTTTTAGATTGCAAACTGCCTTGTGATCCTCAGATGAAGGGCGATACAGAAATGTAAGTGATAATAATAATAATAATAATAATAATAATAATAATAATAATAATAATAATAATAAATAAAGTAATTCCCCAAACTTAATGCTTTTTTAGTGCTATTTTCACTAACATATCAATATTTATGCACATTTTTGTATATGCAATTTTGGACACCTTATTTGGCTGAAGAACTGCATTCAAAAATTCAGATAAGTGTGAATTTCTGTGTTTCACAGAAATGCAAAGAGAATCTAATTTCTCCCTCACCCCAACCAGTCAGCGGTTGCTCTCCAGCAGCTGCCTGATAAAACTGACCTATATGCAACGCCTGTGCAATACCACTTAGCTCTGCCATGTCTCCCCACACCCTTTTACAGAATTTTGACATTTTGGGCCATCTCTCAAACTTTGCAAGTGCCCCTTTATTTTTATTTTTATTTTAAAGCCTTTTGCTGCTCCCCACCCAAAGGCAACAAATATATCACAGTTGAACTCAAAACTCTTACGCTTATGCAGCCTGACATTTACTGCCTCCTAGCTATTGCATTGCGGCTGCTCCACCCCATTCCTGATTTAACTGAGAGCAGAATCCGTCTAATGACTATTCACAAACCATTGCCCGAGTTACGGGTAAGCATTAACCTGTGCACTTGTATGTTAGCCTACAGCTTCAAACTGCAAATCATTTACTCCTAGATTACAGGGAGTGCACTTTCTGGAAGCTCTCTTTTTATGAAATAACAGCCCTGCTGTTTTAGCCCTCTGTTACAATACATGTCCACATTCCCTAACACAATTCAGCACTGCAAAGTGGACTATAAATGTCAGCAGTTGAATAGCATCCAGTAAAGCCAGTGGGGGAAAAATAGCACAAGCTAGTTTGATAAATGAGGGGTAAATAACACCATTAAGATAATTTCTAGCTTTAAAGCTCTTTGCTCAGAATGTTAAAATTTGAAGAAGGCTTTGGGTTACAAGTGCATATCAAGTGCATATACTTGTATCTATTTCCTTCATAGAAGTCTGAGGGGATATTTTTTTAAAGGGTGAGAAACAAACTATTTCTGGCCCCAAATAGGTTTTATTCAGAACATAGAACTAGATATCGTGTGAGTCATCTGATTCATCCTTTTTTTTTAAAAAAAAATCCCCTAACCCAAATACAACTGATATTATTTGGGGTGTGCCTTTCTTCTTTTCTATCTTATTAGCCCAAATATAAGCTGCACCCACAAATAAGCTGCACCTTTAAAATTGAAGGGGGGGGAGAGAAAAAAGACAATACCCAGGCTGCTTCCTGGGGGGGGGAGCTGCGCCACTTTGCCAACAGCCTCCCCCCCCCTTCCCCCTTCTTTCCGGCAGCTCAGGGGAGGCTTGCGAGCAGCGGGTGGGTTGCGTGCCATTGCCCCACACTCCTGGGCTGCTCTCCGGGGGGCGGGGGGAGAGCCACACCGCTTTGCCGGCAGCATATGGTTGCGAATATAAGCCGAACTTTAACTTTTCACAGTCAGAATTGGGGGGGGGAGTGCAGCTTATATTCGGGCCAATACGGTACATATTTTGACATTATAGTTTCCAAGTAAAATCAAATGAAGACAAAGCCACATCCCTTTCTATGAAGCACTAGGTCAGGGGTGGGGGACTTGCAATTTCTGTCAGCCTCAGCCAGCGGCCAGGGATGATGGGAGATGTCCTGCAACCTCTAGAGAGCCACAGGTTCTCCAACTTTGCACAAGGTCTTCCCTGTCCAGGGCTGGCCCTATGGCAAGGCTGGGTGGCGCAGGGTGCCAGGGCGCAGGGCCACCAGGGGGCGCCGCACTGCGAGTGGCACCCGCCAGACAGCCACGTTGGGAAATGGGGCGGGGGGGCGCCGGAGGGATCTTCGCACCACAGCGCCAGGGCACCAGATATGCTTAAAACGGCCCTGTCCCTGTCCCTTCCCTTCCTACAATGTTCCAACAATACTGTCTGCACTTCAGCTCCCTGCCTGGCTCCTACAAACACCCCTGTGCCATTTTTAATAATCCTCCCTCCATCCCCAGTTTTCTGGAACCGCAGCAGTTGGGGAATTGCAATACTGCTCATCCCTTTCTCCAGCCATGTGAAATCTTTCAGCCTTACATGCCTTATTGGCATTATGATGGGTGGGAAATTTGGGCGCCCCTTTATTGGGAGTGCTGTTGGGAACTACCACGAAACGGAAATCTCCTTGTATATCTACAGTTTCGAAAACAGCTTGTCCTGGGCCCTGTCTTGTTTATAGTCATTTGTTATTGAGAACAGGTTCCCCACCCCCACCCTCCAGGATTTCACCTCTATATAAGTAAGAAACATGGCTAAAGAGACTGGAAATATCCTTGGTGCTGATTTATATTTCATTGTGATTCTGTTTTCCAAGCTGCCCACACAGAAATGAATTCATCCTGGCTGGGAAACAGGTGATTTATACATAGCAATTCAGCATTCATACAAAGAATTTTATATTATATTTTTTTAAAAAACCACCTACGTGATTCTGTCCTACACATGTCAAGAACAGCTCTATCATATCCCCTGAGCATATTGTATTTTGAATTGGAAGGGAGGTGGTCTACTCCTCGGATAATTTAATTCTAGTTATTATCAGGCAGACACTAAAGTTTTCATCCCTCAAGACTCTCACTTCTTGGTATAACAAAGGTCAGTTCATCCAGCAAGCAGAATTGATCTGTGCTGTCAGCACTTTGCATCAGCGTTTTAACTTTCAAATACTCAAGGGTCCGGCCATAAAGACAATTCTAAACAGGACTCGACTGGTGGCATTTCCCTCCTCTCAATACAAAACAATACAAAAATTACTATCACAGGTTCAAAATCAAATGTTTAAAAACAAAAGTGAGTCTTTAAAGAAGCACATTTTTAATGGCGCTCCAACACACGGCAGTATACTTCACAGGTGGAGAGGGAGGCTCTTTAATAAAAATCATTGTTGTTGTTTAGTCGTGTCCAACTCTTCGTGACCCCATGGACCATAGCACGCCAGGCACGGCTGTCTTGCACTGCCTCCCGCAATTTGGTCAAACTCATGTTCGTAGCTTCGAGAACACTGTCCAACCATCTCATCCTCTGTCGTCCCCTTCTCCTAGTGCCCTCCATCTTTCCCAGCATCAGGGTCTTTTCCAGGGAGTCTTCTCTTCAATGCCTTGTTGTGGCGAAGGGGCTTGAATAACTCAGAGAAGCTATGAGCTATGCCATGCAGAGCCACCCAAGATGGACAGGTCATAGTGGAGAGTTTTGACTAAACGTGATCCACCTGCAGAAGGAACTGGCAAGCCACTCCAGTATCCCTGCCAAGAAAACTCCATGGACAATGACAACAGGCATATAATAAAAATTAAGCTTCTTAATTTGGAGTCTTCTTGTGGGTCTTGTTCACTTGAGGGATATAAGGTGATCCATTGGAGAGGGCTGAGGAACTCCTGTGCTTTCTTAAAGATCCCTTCCAATGACATATTGATTGTGGTCCTTTGCTTTTCTAGAACACTCTTGAGAAAGCAAGGCCATAAAATTGATATGGTCTACACATAGCGTCTCATCTCTTCTCTGAGTAGGAATAGCTCAAGGCACATTACATAGAAAACAGAATGAGAGAGGTAACATTAAAGTACATAATCTCCCCCACACATCCACTTAATATTTCCCCTACAGATGAAAGTATGGCAAGGTTTTTGCCCAACTATGAGTTTAAAATTGGTATAGTTAAGAAGGACAAACTAAAATATAGACTTGATAGGACTCATGAACCAAAGATATTCTCTCTCTCTCTCTCATAAATCATTGGTTTTAATTCTGGTGTTCTAAACATTCTGACAGACACAATCAAAAAGTTCAAAAACCAACTTCCGGAATGTTTTGGGGTTTATAAAAAATTATTATTGGTACTGTTAGGAGAAGAGGTTATATCCTGAACTCTTAGCAGAAGTCACATCTGTCAGGCAGGTAATTATTCATGCTTCTTTCTAAAATTACTCATAAAATGTCAGCTACTTCCCCCTGCCCCAGTCAGAACCTTGATGAAATCAATAACCATTGTGTCTCTCAGGTCACACACAAGTAGATAATTCTCCTCCTTTCTAACAAGACAATGGCCATTAAATTCCCAGTTTGTAAACTAGACTAATTAGAGGTCATGAGGTCTTGTCACATTATGTAATTAATCAATGTCTTTTCTTCAGAATCTATGATAGGGATGGAACCTGACTGGAATATTTGCAAGTCCCTATGTATAAAAAATATAGCAGCCTTCTCTACAATGTATTATCATTGAATGGGACACTTTCCAACGTACAGTGTGTCTGTGTTCATCTGAAGTCACACTGACCCATCACAGAGCTGAGCCATGCACCTTTGGATCAGCCGTAAGACAATATAGAGGGCAATGCGAGTTTTCACACATGTTTAAATTGCCTTTGAACCTCTCTTCTGCTGTTTAGACCGGTAGTAGTTCATGCAAAAGAGAATTTGCATTTAAAACCCTGAATGTCCGAGGTCTCAAATTTCTGAAATACTGCCTCCTTCCCTACAGACCCTCTCAGGTATTAAGATCAGCAGACGGGACCTTTTCTGTAGTTCCACCTCAGTTTCATGCTGACTTCTCCCTTTGAAGTTCATTTGTTTGTCATTGTAATTCAGTCAGTAGAGCATGTGACGCTTAATCTCAGGGTGTTGTGTTTGAGCCCAACTTTGGACAAAAAGATTCCTGCATTGCCGAGGGTTGGACTAGATGACCCTCATGGTCCCTTCCAACTGTACAATTCTATGAGTCTATGACCACTTTAAGATCAATTCCGGAGTGCCCTGGGAGTTGGAAGCACTGTCTGTGATTTCTGAATAGTGTTCTCTTCCTGGCATCAAGTTTGTCCACAAAAACCTGTGCCACCATTTGCCAACTTGGTGTCCTCCAAATGATTTAGACTACAACCCCCATGAGCCCCAGTGAGCATGGCAATAGGATTTGTAGTCCAAAACTTTTGGAGGCCACAAACCTGGAAAAGGCAGACTTATGCTGCAATGAATTCGATGGTGTTCAAGGTCTCACAACATTCCTGGCCATTTTTTTCCTGCAAAAGACATGTATAGCCTACCTTCTTGAAATTATTAGGATGATAGGTGCAATATAAGTAATGGAGGAAGAAGAGGACAGATGGGTCAATAGAGATATAAAGAGGTAGATAAGTTCTTGAAGTAACCCTAGAGCAGGCAGCCTTCCCCAACCTGATCACCTCCTGATGTTTTGGACTACAACAACTGACATCAACCCCAACCAGACAGCCAATGGTCAGGGATGAATGGAGTTTTGGTCCCGAGCATCTGAATGGCATCAAGTTAGGGTTCCCTACAGGATCATAATGTAGATGCTTGGTTCATGGATATGTCAGCATCAATAATGGACTAGGGGAAAGAATACATACACTTTCCTGTATTTCATTGGAACTCTGTAGGAACAGAAGGATCTGCCAATTTTGCTCCTCCTCCTTTCTTGTTTTTCGAGTCTTAAATTTGCTTCTTCAAATTTCTGAAGAAATTTGCAAATTTTATTTGTAAAAATCAACATGAAAATTTCCCCGGCATAGGGGGGGCTAGGGGGAGGGGGGAGGACAAACTCAGCCCTAAAATGGACCACCTTTGACTCCCAACACCTACGGGTCCTACTGGTGGCAGAAGTGGACTGGTGGGGGGAGGGAGGATGGAGGGATGGAATATATATATCATGTTGTGTTTTGTCTTTGTTTATACTAAAATCAATAAAAAATTATTTAAAAAAAGAAAAGAAAATTTCCCCGGCATAATAAGCACATTTTATATTTTGACCAGAGTACACATTTTTGCAAGCAATTTCTCCCAATGCAATTTTTGTAATTTTCACTAACATACTCTTTTCTGCAAACTCGTGCCTAACATATGCCTTTTGTAATGCATGTATTGGCTGTTGTATGCATACATCCATTGGCTGGAGAACTGTGTTGCAAAGTTCAGATAAGTGCAGATAAGAAATTTCAAAGAGTGGCTACGTTTCAGTTCTCATATTGTTTCGGAAAGTGCAAATGTGAACAACCTGGCTTCAGATATGAACTGAATCAAATTCCTCCCTCATCCCAACTCCATTTTCAACCAAGTCATCCAGCAGTAGTAGTGGAAGGGATCTTTGGTCTTCTTCTGGGAGCATATATGCCTCTTTTGAATAGCTTGTCTGTCACTTTGAATACCACTGCTCTATTCTAATTCATTCACATTCAGACTATTGACAAAATATTATTCCTGTGGCATCATCCTTTAGCACTAAATTTCTGCCCTTTTTGTAAAAAAAAACCCATTTACTCATAGTTCTGCTCAAGTAAATGAATGAATAAATAAAAAGCCCAGGACATCGACATAGTAACACCACGTTCCCTAAGGGAGTGCTGAGAGTTTGCCGAGAGATCTTCATGGAAAGATGATGGGAGAGGAGAGGAGAGGAATGGAGGGCGATAGGGAAAAGATCTCATTGTCACAGTTACTTAGAAGGGGGACTGCTGAAAGGCAATGGATGTATCTGGTGTAAATTTGGCTCCATTCCAGATGGAAATTTCACCGGGTGCAGGAGGTGAATTAAGAGAAGGAAAGTCAATATTCCAAAAGAGAATCTGCTTCTCACTTGTAGTCCCCCTCCTTTATTTTTGGCTTACTTGCTGCTGTGCCTTATTAATTTTTCACTTGAAGCCACTCTTTTTTAAAAAAGTTAATTATTGAAAATGCATCTCATGCCTGATGGTGAAAGGCTGTCTCTTTCAAACAGGTGACTTGTTCAGATAACCCCCAAAGGCACTTCTGGGTCTTCTAAAGCCTTGATCAAAAAGTTCTTTTTTAATTTGATAAGAACAGAGGTGATTAAAAGTGGAGATGATGGCAAGCCTAATGAAAGCTTCCTTCTTATGTCCCCCAAGAGCCAAAATAATTGTTTTATTCCATTTCCCCCTCCCCCCAAAAAAAACCTCTTCTTCTTCTTCTTCTTCTTCTTCTTCTTCTTCTTCTTCTTCCTCTTCCTCTTCCTCTTCTTCTTCTTCTTCTTTATGAATATCTTCAATGCCTGCCTCCTGCTAGCTCTCTGTGACCATCTAGATCACTGTAGCAGTCGAGTGTGCAGATAATATTACTCCCTGCATTGTGGTAGTTCAAAGACTGGAATGTCCAGACTAAATACACAGCGAAGCGATCAGCTCTTTAACATTTCAATAAGACAGGAACATGAAACAACAGACCAGTGACTTCAGAGCTCAAAAATTAAACAACCATGCTGAGACACTACACAGAGCAGGCACTGAAATTAATTATGCCTTTGTCATTAAAAAAAGAAGTCCAGATCACATCTCTGGGCAATGGCCTAGTTTCCTCTTCTAGTGGCACTGCAAAATATCCAGTCTATCAACAAACTTGTTACTTATGTCCACTGGGGATCCAATCTGAAGGCCTTTCCCCCAAGGTTTGTTGTTCCCATTCAGAGCAAAAGCTGCACTGCAATGGTTTGCCTCAGGCAATGGCGGGGGGTGGGATGCGGGGTGGACCAGCGAGAGAATCCTCCGTAGACTTTTCTCCAGTTTTGTTTTGCTGCATAGAAAGAAGATTGGTTATTGTCTACAAACAAGAGTCTAACGATTCATCTCAAAAACAAAAAGCCCTGCACCCACACCCCACAAAACACTGTAACTCACATTTATTCGGAATATATTTTATCTCGTGTGCATGTTTTGTTCCCAATCTCAGATATATGGGAGGTTGGCAACTAGCAAATACTGGTGGTCAACAGTTGTTTCTCACAGGAACTCAGTTCCAGCACCTCTCAAGTGCTGTTATAAGAGAACAAGGGAGGGATTCATGTTGAGTTCTGGTGCCTCTTTTTCTAGAAAAATAGTGCTCTTCCAGCGATGAGGAAGACTGAGAGCCACAATTCATGCCAGTCTGGTAAGTGCTGCTGGTTTTTTTAAAAGGGTTTCTAGAGCTCTAGAGCTTTTAGATGGCATTTCTCACTGTAAGCATATAGCGTATTTCACATATACGTCCGGTACCCAGGAATGTAACCCCTGCGTAAGTGGGGAAACACCTGTAATAGCCCTGAATTCCATCCACAGTGTTCCTTTGTGAAACTACAGCGAATTCATTGGAGCTTCTGAGCACATTAGGGGAAAAAACAGTATCATTCTGATGTCCAGGATATACCTTTCAGGACTGAAAGGTCAATAAAGTTTCTGCAGTATTTCAGCTCCATTTCATAAACTGAAATGGATATATTTGCAACCACAGACAAAGCATTAGAGATCCTAGAGGAAATATTTCTGGCAGAGGGTATTCACACAGACACATAGTCTAAGAATTTCTTTCATGTGGGAACAGGGGAATTGGGTTTGAGAGACAAATAATAAGATAAGAAAGTGAATGGTCTCATTGTTCTGGGCTATGTTCTGAGCTGGATTAATCAGCTTGTGAAGGAAAGAAAGTGAACAGATAATATTGTCAGTTTGTCCATGACCACGTGTTTGCAAGTTGTTCAGGAACCTGCCTCCCCTCCCAGAGTGGAGTTATATATTCTTATGGATAAAGAAGCCATATTTGGCTTAGATTGCATGCAGGATGTTGTTGTTTAGTCGTTTAGTCATATCCAACTCTTCATGACCCCATGGACCACAGCACGCCAGGCACTCCTGTCTTGCACTGCCTCCCGCAGTTTGGTCAGACTCATGTTCGTAGCTTCAAGAACACTGTCCAACTATCTCATCCTCTGTCGTCCCCTTCTCCTTGTGCCCTCAATCTTTCCCAACATCAGGGTCTTTTCCAGGGAGTCTTCTCTTCTCATGAGGTGGCCAAAGTATTGGAGCCTCATCTTCAGGATCTGCCCTTCCAGTGAGCACTCAGGACTGATTTCCTTCAGAATGGATAGGTTTGATCTTCTTGCAGTCCATGGGACTCTCAAGAGTCTCTTCCAGCACCATAATTCAAAAGCATCAATTCTTCAGCGATCAGCCTTCTTTATGGTCCAGCTCTCACTTCCATACATCACTACTGGGAAAACCATAGCTTTAACTATACGGACCTTTGTCAGCAAGGTGATGTCTCTGCTTTTTAAGATGCTGTCTAGGTTTGTCATTGCTTTTCTCCCAAGAAGCAGGCGTCTTTTAATTTCGTGACTGCTGTCACCATCTGCAGTGATCATGGAACCCAAGAAAGTAAAATTTCTCACTGCCTCCATGTCTTCCCCTTCTATTTGCCAGGAGGTGATGGGACCAGTGACCATGTGGTGATGGGACCAGTGCATGCAGGATATTTATCTACTTGCACTGGTGTGCTTTCGAACTACTAGGTTGGCAGAAGCTGAGACAGAGCAATGGGAGCTCACCCCGTCGCACAGATTCGAACCACCAACCTTCTGATCAGCAAGCCCAAGAGGCTCAATGGTTTAGACCACAGTGGCACCAGCATCCGCCCATTTACTCACTTGGAGAGCTTGGTTTGAAGCTTTTTGGAATCCCTTTTTGTTTTAATGACCTGGAACCATTTAATAGCATCTGCAAACCTATGGAAAAGGTTAGGAAGCACAGTTCCCAATACTGATCCTTACGGTATTCCACTTTCTACATCCCTCCATTAGAAAAGCTTAAGTCCCATTTATTTCAGTCGGTATACTCTAAGTGTGTCTGGATCCAACCATATATCTCACTGCCCCTACCTATATAAGGGATTTTGTGTTGGAATCAAGGAGAAAGGCAGGCTTAAGAACCTAATGTCAAGGACTAGTCCAGTGCTACAGGTTTGGGAAAATGTGAGAATAGACATTAAAGTGCTATCTTTTCAACTTGATTCCATGAGATGCTCACCACAATCTGAGGGGAAGATGCGCCGAAGCGAGATGAATTTGAGCTGGCTGTCAGGCCTTTGCTGCAGACAAAAGTGCCAACTTGATAGTAATAATTAATAATCTTCTACTGCCACTGGGATAAACAAGGAAGGAAGGAAAAGGGAGAGAGTGAGATGAAACGAAAAATGTACAATAAGTTCAAAGGGGGCACAAAGGAGAATGTATGGAGTGACAGGCCTTTCAACAAGGGACAGGCAGGCAGCAAGCAAGCAAGCCCACCGCCAAACAATTTAACCCAGGGGGGACACAAGGTGACCTGAAAGGAGGGTGAACAAACAAAATACAAGATCTAGACAAAGGCTAGGTTGAAATTACGGAGGCTGTAAAATTAGCGCAAGACTTCAGACGAATATAAATACATAAACTGAATAAACAAATAAATAAAATAAGAAGATCCAGCTGGTCAAGTCAATGGCCCATCTAGTCCAGCATCCTGTTCTCACAGAGGTCAGCCACCTGCCTATGGGGTCTCCTGACATCGCGCTGGCCAGTGCAGCTTTTCACTAGGCTGTGCAGGCCAGTGTAGCTGTCTGGTAGGCCACGCCCGGCCTCCTCAACACTGAGGGGATGGGCCCCCTTCAAATAAATAATGAGAGGGCCAGAGACACCTTGGCCTCCTAGAATTGTTGCGCCTGTTCAGAAGGATGCTGCCTCCGACTGTGGAGACAGAACTTAGCCAGAACTTAGCCAGAACTTAGCTATTGAGCACTAATGGTGGTTGTGCCTGAATTGAGAAAAGTTCTGTGGCTGTGGTTACACTCTGTATGTAATCTCATGGTCCTCCAGACAGTAAATGTCAGAGTTATGAGCAGGTGCACAGAGAGCAGTTTAGTGGTGGTTTTTGCTTTCCTCCCTTGTACAGTCATACCCCGGGTTAAGAACGCTTCGGTTTGAGTACTTTCAGTTTAAGTACTCCGCGGACCCATCTGGAATGGATTAATCCACTTTCCATTACTTTCAATGGGAAATTTCGCTTCAGGTTTAAGTACGCTTCAGGTTAAGTATGGACTTCCGGAACCAATTACACTCATACTTCGGGTTAAGTACGCTTCAGGTTGAGTACTCCGCGGACCCGTCTGGAACGGATTAATCCACTTTCCATTCCTTTCAATGGGAAAGCTCGCTTCAGGTTAAGTGCGCTTCAGGTTAAGTACAGTGGTGCCTCGCTTAACGAATGCCCTGCTTAATGAAATTTCTGCTTAACGAAAGGATTTTTCAAGCAGAGGTTGCCTCGCTAGACGAATTCGTTTTATGAAAAATTCGTCTAGCGAATCGCGTTTTCCCATAGGAATGCATTGAAATTCAATTAATGCGTTCCTATGGGCAAAAAAAAAAATTCAAAAAAAATTCAATGCATTCCTATGGGATTCGCTAGACGAATTTTTCATTGTAAGAAAAGACCCGTGGAATGAATTAAATTTGTCTAGCGAGGCACCACTGTACAGACTTCTGGACACAACCTTCAAATAACTAAACTTTGGATGCCCAGCTGACTTAACTGCTCCTGACTCCCAGTTCCTAGCATCCCACTCTGTGCAATGGGGTGTTAGGGGAGGAGCAGTATCTCTAGTGAGGGACACGCCATGCTCCTTCTGGGGTAGTTTGTCCACCTTTGGTGCCCACCCTGCATTCAGCTCTCAGCTGTGCCTCCTAGAAACTGACAGCCCCCCCCCCCCCGGAAATGGCTTCGACTGGCCAGGTTACCATGGGTGTTAAACCCTCAGTGAGTCGGGCGAGTTAGGGACTTGTCTATCCCCTGCATGCGAAGACAGGCTCCGGTGCATTTCCGAGCACAGTTCAAAGTGTTGGTGCTGACCTTTAAAGCCCTAAATGGCCTTGGTCCAGTATACCTGAAGGAGCGTCTCCACCCCCATCATTCTGCCCGGACACTGAGGTCCAGCACCGAGGGCCTTCTGCCTGTTCCCTCGTTGCGAGAAGCCAAGTTGCAGGGAACTAGGCAGAGGGCCTTCTTGGTGGTGGCGCCTGCCCTGTGGAACGCCCTCCCAACAGATGTCAAAGAGGAAAACAACGACCAGACTTTTAGAAGACATCTGAAGGCAGCCCTGTTCAGGGAGGCTTTTAATGTTTAATAGATTACTGTGTTTTATTTTTCTGTTGGAAGCCGCCCAGAGTGGCTGGGGAAACCCAGCCAGATGGGCGGGGTATAAATAATAAATTATTATTATTATTATTATTATTATTATTATTATTATTATTATTATTATTATGGAACCAATTGTGTACTTAAACCAAGGCACCACTGCCTAAAATTCTGGCATTCTAATCTTGTAAGATTACTGATACAGTAAGATACAGCTGATTAGAAAAGGAACTATGCGTCTGCCTGTGCTGTGGCGAACCTGGCTATTGTGATGAAATTTTGTCTGCGGCTAATGAATGTTGTCATGGGCAGCTTTGACTCAGTACTATCGCCTATACCTTCCGTATCTCTCTTCCGTAACAAGCTGACAAACCGGCAGCTTGCACCAGTCAGACGGAAGTGAGATGAAACAGATGCCCCATCAAAACCACACCCACCAACCCTCCACAGAGGAACCAGGAACGCTGCCTCTACGTACCCCACACACATGAAAATATTGAGGATCTGTTCCTGATCTTTCACAAAAGTTGGATTTTGGGGGACAGAGGAAAAAGAGGTTTCTCAAGTAGATTATTCCAGAATATCAACTGAATGATGATATGGCGTGGCAGCATGCCAAAATAGCTACAAAAAAAAAACCTCCAGCAACTATACCACTCTAAATGGTAAGAGCAGGAAGGCCCTGGCTCTCTGTATAGTCTCCTGGCCTTCCCAGCTACTGAAGATAATTGCAGGGGGAATTGAAAATCTCGCATTCAGAACTACCATTTGGAGTTTGTGCCGCTGAGAATCAGCCCCCACCTCCCCAAAGCTATCTGTTCTGACAAACCTTCAGTGAGGAAAAACAATGCAAGCTTACGTGCCTGTTTTTAGAGGCATGTAAATTTAACTGTGTCTAATCGCCCCTGCTTTCTCCACAAACACCAGTAATTTTCTCAGACCTCCTGCATGGTTCGGACGCTTCCCCACAAAAGCAAACGTACGGTGTTCACGTTGGGAACATGTGAATTGTGGGTATTTACAGCATCCCTGAGAACATAATCCATCTTCCAAGTCCCAAATGGAATATCGAACCGCCACTAAAGTGGTGTGTAGACAGACACAGCAGGAATTGAAGGACCTAAATCAGAGAGTCGTCATCATCCCTCCAGGTAAGTTTTTAAACAACAGACTCTTCTGTCAAACCGTAATAAAAGCATAAGGCAGCACTTCAAGGCCAAAGCTTTTTATTTCAAACACATGGCTCGAAACTAATTTGAGGACCCAAGTGAAATGATTCCAAATACCCTGCTCATTGTAAGCCACCTCACAACCTCTAACAGCCACAATTCCTCACAGTTAGTATTCGATTAAGCAAGGCCAGAGATTAAGACATCATGAAGACGGTATGATCCCGCCCCAGCAGGAATGAGGTTGTTTCATCTCTTCAGTTGTGTAGGCGATGGAGCGACAAATGGCAACGAACTTGGAAGAGCGTATCCGGTTTGCTTTCTAAGGCCAGTCCCCATTTATGCCAGAGAAGCTGCATTGATTTTTGAAAGAATTATTCTGGAACAGAACACACTGCAGTTTGCATCTGAAGAAAGATTGCATTTCAGTGTGTCTTTTCCTCCAAAAGAAAAAGTGGATTGCTAGCCATTTTCTAGGTGAAATATGCAGAGAGGCCAAACTAGGTATTTCTTTCGAGAGAAATATGTGCAAATATTACTTGCAAAGAGACAAAGATCTCCACAGAGTATCAGTCTCTGCCATCTTTCAAAGGCTGAAGATGAACATAGAATTCACATCTATTGCTTAGACCCACATGAATCTCTCTGTGTACCTGTGTGTATTTTATTCTCCTCTCCACCCTGCCCCCAGGAAAATCAGCTTCTTAATTCTTTGTCATCTGTTTAGTATACTTTGTTCCATATTTCAGATGCACCCTCAGTTGAGTTTGTTTTTTAAATAAATAAATAACCCTTAAACTTCTTGGTTGTTATTTTCTCTTAACAGCATCCCATTTATTTTCTTTACATTGATGTATCCAGGTTAAAAGGACCCTGGAGGTAGAGAATTCATTTCAAGGGGCTCCCAGAGAGATGGCAGCAGTAAATTTACAGGTTCTTGCCAGACACAATGTGTAGCATTAGCAAAATCAGGAAACTGGTGCAACACACACACACACACACACACACACACACACACACACATTAAAACAATACCAGCTGTAGTCCCAAATTCTGAATCTGACCACTGTTACTGCATATTATTAATAGGAGTATGACAAACATACGGTGCAAGACTGGAACAAGTGGTAATGAGGGTTGTGGATCCTAGGGGGCACAAGTATTGGACTGAATTTAAAGGCCAACCTGTTAAATTTGTAGTTTCTGAAACAGTATGCAAACTGAGGCATTGCCATTCACTGCAATTCTCACTTTTCTGAATTTTGCAGTGCGGTACTGCAGCCAAGTAATAAGTACGAAAATCCATATACCAGGGTAAAGTGTGCATATGAATGTATATATCAGTGAAAATAGCATATAGAAATGCCTAATATTTGGGGGGTGGAGGAATGCATACAAAAATGTGTATATTAGGAGAAATTTACACAAAAAATGCTGATGCATTTTCATGGGGACTTTTTTTAGAACAATTCTAAACTGATGTAGAAATGTGGATAACCAAGCTTAAGGCTAGGGAAAAAGAGAAACTGAGCAAAACCCGAACTGACATACTCACCCATCCCTAATCTTGAGCAGTGTCCCTGAATGATGCACCAGCTGATCGGACCCCACAGCCCCCTCCTCCTCCTTGGTTTTCCCCCTTCTTTCACAGCCTTTTTTGTCCATTTCATTAAGAGTAGCAGAAACCCCATCCTTGGGAGGAGCTCTGGCCTGAGTTCAGTCTCCTTCTTTCGCCTTCTTCGTCTTCTCATTTAGCATTCATTTTCCTGCGATCTCAGTCCTAATGAGATGGCGATCAATGCTTCCTAAATTGCCCCCTGTCTACGTGCCTTCAATCATAACTCCTTCTAATCTACTCCATTCTCCTTTCTGTCAACCAATTCATGTTTGCTTAAGAAAACTGAAAAGCAATCTTTTCCAGATCCACCTATATGTCTTGAGCGTCATTAGTTTTTTCCCCCCTCCAACTTATTATAATCCAGCTCACTCCAGCAATTAACTCTCTCCTTATGGATAGCCCACACTGCTTGTACAAGTTGTGCATACTTATTTTCCCAGGCTCCAAACCTATCGTATCTTAATGCCTGTTTTTACTGCATTTTATGATTGCAATTTATGCATTAAAAAAGAGGGGGGGAAATCTGAGGGTGAAAATAGATAGAAGATAGATGATGATAGATAGATAGATAGATAGATAGATAGATAGATAGATAGATAGATAGATGATAGATAGATGATAGATGATAGATGATAGATAGATAGATAGATAGATAGATAGATAGATAGATAGATAGGTAAATACACACACGTGTGTGTAGATACACACATATATGGCGATATGTGGTGGGAGGGATTAGGGGAGGGGTAGTACCTCTGGTAACTACTCTATTCCGAACTTAAAAATGGAAAGCATTATGCCGGTGGTCAACAAAAGAGGTTTAAAGACTCTCTCAAGGCAAATCTTTTAAAATGTAGTATAAACACCGACAATTGGGAAACACTGTCCTGCGAGCGCTACAATTGGAGAACAGCCTTTACCAAAGGTGTCATGGGCTTTGAAGACCCTCGAACTCAGGACAAAAGAGGAAGGCACGCTTGGCAAACCCTGACCATGATCAACTCCCTCCCGGAAACCTATGTCCCCACTGTGGAAGGATGTGTGGATCCAGTATTGGCCTCCACAGCCACTTACAGACCCACCGTTAAAACCGTGTTTATGGAAGACAATCTTACTTGGCTACGAGTGATTGCCAAAGAAGAGTTCCTCTGGTGGAGGTGGCCCACCTAGGAGAAGGAAAACTCTGGTCCTAAACCTCCACTGTCTTGTGGGATATCTTCAGGAGAAGAAAGGGCTAAGGACCACATCAGCAACGCCAAGAGGGGGATCTTGCCGTCTGGACAGCCCAGACCCTTCCTGCAAAGGGTCCTTGGCTTCTATATGTTTGCTCTCCATTGCATTGGATTAGAATTGTCATCAGTCCCAGGCGGCATGTTCCATAGCCGTGGATGTTGGAAGTCATAGTGCAACAAGATCTGGAGTGCCTCAGGTTGCCCATCCCTGGTATATAGGATTGCAGCCTAAGGCACCTTGTCACATGCACCCACTTCCCCATGCCCTTTAGAGGAGGGCAGCCCCTTCAGCAGCATCCCTCATCTCTTTGCCAATAGGCAGTGACACCACCAGGAAAGGAACTCACAAGACAGCAGGATTTCCTTGCACAGTCTTCGTTAGAGTAGAGGCATGTTGGGAAACCCAAGAAGCACCACCAATGCTCAGTAAGCTTCCTGAACACTGAGTCACTGGGGAGGTAGGAGGCTGGAAGGCAACATTAACAGATCTGTGGTGCAGCAGCATTGACTGTTGCTATGGGCATAGTCTCTTTTTGACTATGAAATGAAATGTGCATTTGATTTTAACCCAAGCACCAAAAGTTTAGGCTGCGTTACTCTAGGCCCTAGGGCTTTTTAAGGTGCTGTGTATATGCTGAGTTAACTGAGAACACCAGTGACCGCCTTGGGGGTGGAAACTCGCTTGGATATAGGGGGAAAGAGAAGGGAGTCCCAGGAATGGGAACAGTAGCTTTCATTGGGAGGGAAAGATATTTTTAATCCAGATATCTGGATCATTCTAATGCAATGCATACACTTGTACTCCTGCCCTTAAAAGCTTCTCAGATACAGAGAAACAAGCATGTGACATTGTATTTATATATTTATCTCTTTTTTGTTTATCTATCTATCTATCTCTTTCTTTCTTTCACTCTCTCTCTCTCTCTCTCTCTCTCCCTCCCTCCCTGCCTCCCTTTCTGCCCCCTCCTCCATCCTTTTCTCTCAGACACAGAGGTTTTAATTACGACGAGGCTAGTTCCTGACACAATGGTAATGACCTCATTTCTATTTCGGTTAAAATGAGCTTATTGCTATTGACTTTTGCCTTCTCTAAATGGTTCACCAATCACCCATCAATATCTAGGGAAAGCTGCTCTTAAGAACATCTGCTGGAAGCCTCTCAACAGAGTCCCAGTCAAAGATCTACTTCTTTGGCTGCGATCCGGGGGACAATGACTGGGAATGAGCTCCACGGAAGTCACCCGGACTTGGACCGTGCTATTCGTAAAAAGAAGGCAATATGTCCCGTTCCAGCCAGTTTCATCTGCTGTGAACCTCATGCTCTTTCCTGGGTGTCTTTGCGTGTGATTCTGCCACTGTTGCCCTTGTCAAGTAGCGCAACTGAAATGCACGAGAAACATTGGGAAAGTCATCGTGAGCACGCCCAGGCACTTTCTGCAAACGTGGCAGATATACCGTAAGGCAAAGAACAACTTGTTCCTGCGCTGCTGATGAATTCCTGCTATCAGCAATCAGTTGAATTATTTCAGCCTCCCTATGTAAAAAAATAAATAAATGCAAAATAAATGAAAGCCCATTCCATTCCCTGGGGTTTAATCCACCGTCCGCTCTTAGAATCAGCCGACGCTCATTGTGATCAGAAAGGGACGTCTTGAGCTATCGTGCATCGCTCAGTCGTTTGGTCGTTCATTTATTTATTTATCTACCTATCTATCTGTGCTTATTATTCTGTTTGATGCATTTAAAGCTTGGAGGTCAACGTGGAACATATTCGGCCGGGCTGGCGCAAACTGTGCAGGAATCTAATAGAAAGCAATATTGTTGAAAATGGATATCAATTGAAAACAGAGAGCAGTGTCAACTATTCCCCACTGGGAGCAGACAACAATAAAACCAGCCAAGCATTACACAGTTGAGCCTGCCAAATGTCATTAGAGTGTAGGGCGGGCGGGGAGGTGCACGGGGGGGGGGGGGGAAGGGGGGGAGTAAAAGACCCTACTATGGCTGAGCAAGGAGAAGAGGTGGCTGAGGGAGGGGAAGCTCACACACTCCTCTTTTTATTTTCCCTACCAAAACTGGAAACGGAGATTATAAAATTAGATAGCCAAAACTACTTGTGAGGGTTTAATAGGTGGTGTTGCTGTACTATCCCATTGTGCACAAGAGAGAGAGAGAGAAATGAAATGAAAAGCAGTAAAGCTGAAAATGTTTGAGATTGGGATTTTTTAATATTAAAAAAACCAGCAATGGAAAGACAGTCTCTTTTAAAAAATTAAAAATTAAAAATGCAACATTAGAAATTATTAGAGGCTAGTGGAGGATTGTTGGCTGATGAATCTATATAGAATACAGATATATGCATATATATATATATATATGTGTGTGTGTATATATATATATATATATATATATATATATATATATATATATATACACACACACACACACACACACACACACACACACACACACACAAAACCCTGTGTTCCCTTTTTTTCTGCTTCTAGCAGAGTGGAGAGGGGGCGGAATCCATATTTAATCCAACCCCTGATTAAGAAGAGAATGATTTGCAGTTTAACAGAGCCAAGTCTGATGGCAACTGTAGCACTGGAAGGGAGTGTATCATTTAACACACAAATGATCAAATTATTGCTATCCAGGAAAGTAATTGGCGGGATGGAGAATGGGAAAAACATGGGTGCTCACACAATTGGCAATCTGCAAGCAGGTTCCATGTGCCAATGCTTTGCTAATGCCCTCAACTTCTCCCATTGTCATTTTCACTGATGATTTGTAAATTGTCAAACAAAGGAAATTCGTCTCTCAGACAATGGGGGGAAGCAGCTGATTCTGGTGCTTCAAACAGCCATCCTAGAGCTCCACCTAGTGAAGACACAGATACGTCCGCAGAAGTGGTTGCTTGACAGAATGAAGAGGCCGAGTCTGATAAACAACATGTTGGATTGTCTCATGTTTGCTGTTGTTTTCCTGGGGTCCACCCTCTTCTGGCTTGGAAAACATGGAAATTCCTAATGTCCCTGCTTGATTTACTGCTATATCTGCCTAATGTTGAAAGCAGTGAGACAGAGATCACGCTCGTGGTAAAACACAGCTGATCTGGGATCCATTTTAGCGCACAGATTATAGGGGATAAATTCTATTCAGTTTGCATTTAAAGGCGAACCTGCATAGTTTGCCCTTTTTCGAAACAATGCATGAACCGAAACACAGCCCTCCTTGAAAAATTGCACATCTGTGAATTTTTCAAGGCAGTTCTCCAGCTGAGTAATGCGTATAAAAATGCACATATTCATGAAAATAACGTAAAAAAATGCATTATATCAGAGAAAACTGCTTTGCAAAAATGTTGTATGTTAGGCATCATTGCAGGCAAAAAAAAAAAATGTGCACACTGTCTTAGGAGAAATTCGCATGAAAATGCTGGTCGATTTTCATGAAGACCAACTAAAAGGAACAATTTGCAGACTGATGTAGAAGTACGGAGAGCTGAACATTAGACTGAGAAATTCAGAAAGAGAAACTAAAATTGACTGAGTCGCCCATGCCTAACATTTTTGACCACTGTTATTTTAACAAAGCTCTGGACCTGCATTTTGTGATATGGGTTTTTTACTACCATATGGGTCATCTTGATTCTTTCCCCAATTCTGGTTCTGAGGAAGTGAAGTGGTAGGTCTAAATGTGGTGCTTACCTGGGCCAAAGAGCCTGTTCCCATTGCACATGGGGAAGATGTGCCTCCCTTCTCTCCCTCCACAACGTTCACATGAACTCCTGATAATTCAGTTATTATTGACTTACTATTTCAGAATAATTCACTTATTATTTCAGTTTCTATCCCACTTTTATACAGATAGCACCAAAGAACACTGACATTATTACCGTTAGCAACAAAAATTTCCTCCAAACCCATTTTTATAAATAAATAAAAAAGTTATAATTGTAGCATTAAAAAAAGAAAGAGCAGTTAAAAACTTATTCTGGCCCAAATATCCTCCCACATTCACTTTTGCAGGCTCATTTGCCTTCAACCCCACCCTCAAAATAATCAGGGATTTCAGGAGCAAATTTTAAGCTCTGAGGTCTTGTTTTGAAATGCAAGGTAACCGAGGGGTTCCCCCCTTTTTTTTACCATCCCCCTTTCCAAAAAAAGGGGGGGTCTGGCCTCTGCTTGAAGGGCTGGCATGGTTCCTTGTATGCATTCTTGAGACAATACAAGCCTGGGAGCAACACAGTGTTCTGACTTTTTCATTTTCATGCTCAGTTATAGGTTGTTACTGCTATTGTTGTTTCGGATAAGATGTTGGAAAAGGCTTTCTTTCTTTTCAAGGTAAGGAGGGAACCCAGCCTCCTCACATTTGAAGGTAACACCTGCCACCACCCCGAAAATATTACCCACCCCAAAACCCAAGGCAATATGTTTACACTGACCTAAAACTTCCAAAAAAATCTCTGTCTTGAATTCATTAACCACGATTAGATTGTTCCAAGCCAGATCTTTAGCCAAACTCCATTTATTTCCCAAACAGATCAAGCAGCTCATCAGCACTGGTGAGCTTAAGTCACGCCAGGAAGGTGTTCAATGGGTGAGAGAAACATGCAGCGTTATCAACACATCCAACAAGTGCTGGCTAACCCAGTCAACCAGACCCATTCAATGTTAGATGGACTGGAGTTTTTCAGTATGAAACTGAGGGCGGATGCAGATGATCCACTCGGCCCATCAGGAAGTACGTTGGAGTGATCCATCTTGTTGATAAAGTGGGCACTGAAGCTCTCTGATGCAAAAACGAATCTTCAGGGAACTTGGTTTCCTAGCTCATGTAAGGTTATTTAGACGCCATTAGGAGCAGACAGTTCATTTTGACCATTAGACCTGAAAGTCAGGAAACCAAAGACAGGCAGGAGGAAACTCTTGTCCTCCTGAACTTCACCTGTTGCCATCCTGGACTCCAGCTGTTGGACTCCAACCCCCATCGACCCTAGCCAGCAAGGCCAATGGTCAGAGGTGATGGAAGCTATAGTAGTCCAACAACATTAGCTGCTGGGCCATAGGTCCCCCGTTCCTGATCATACCTACCAAGTTCCTGTGGGAGAAATAAGGGACCGGACCGGAAGTAGCAGACCGGAAGTAGCGCTGCCGCCATTTTGGAACTGGGCAGAGCATACTCAGAAGTGACTTGTGATGCTGCTTTGCCCAGTTCCAAAATGGCCACCACGCCAGAAGTCGCACTGCAGCCATTTTGGAACTGGGCAGAGCTGCATCAAAAGTCGCTTCTGAGCATACTCCGTCCAGTTCCAAAATGGCCGCCGCGCCAGAATAAACCGGGGGAAAACAAAAATATTTGTTTTTTCAGCTGAGAACAGCTAGAAAAACGGGGGTTTCCCGGGGAATACGGGGGACTTGGCAGCTATGTTCCTGATGCAAAGGCACCTGACATCCCAAAAGAAGAGGAAAAGACCTGATCACTTCTATCAGAGATGGATTTAGGACAGTACAGCCAGCTCTGCTGCACTGGGTGCTGAGCTGAGGGGGCACTGCAGGGTGCCACAACTATGACATAGTGAATTGAGCAGAACAGAAGGCGGTAGGTGGGGGCACCAAATTTTGGACTCCACACAGGGCGCCGTTGAAATGTGAAAGACTCAAGCCCATCTCTGCTTCCATTGATTTATACATGATACATAAACGAATACTATTTGCTCACAAAGCTGAAAACTATTTGAGGCTAAAAACTCAGCCGGCAGATTTCCATTTTTCCTATTTCTTTCAGTCACTTTTGGAACCAAGTTTACGTTTCACTGACTGCACAATGAATTTAAATAAAAGCCCAGGATGGCTAGAACAGAACATTGTTCTTTATTGCATTTCATCCTTTCTTGCTACCATGTGTGTCAGGCATTGCACAGTCTATCCCCCGATAGACCAACCAGCTCCTGTTGGGTATGTCTAATCTCTTTTTCTAAATAATTGCTGGCAATGCCCAAGAAATATTTGTGGCAAAAGCTGTGTTCTGTGGCTCTTTTCCTCTTGGCTTACAGCTTTGAAACAAACCTAATAGATGAGAGACGGCGCCTGAAATCTGTGCTGGCCACAGGCAATCATTTTTAAGGGAGATGAAAGCCACTTATGAGAGGAATTGCTTCTCATAGGGAGGGGCCCTATTTTTTCATGCAGAGGGTCCCAGGACTATGAGTTTGATCCTCAGCGTCTCCAGATGCAATGAGTGTAAACTACCTCTGCCAAAGACCATAGAGAAGAAGCAGGGAGGAAGTAAAGTCTGAATGGAAGTAATCTACCGGGCCAGCATGTATCATATTTTTCCATCTATAAGACGCCCCCATGTATAAGACACTCCTTATTTGAGGGGGACTACAATTTAAGAAAATGGGGGGCGATCTATCCATGTATAAGACACCCCCAAATTTTGGACATTATTTTTAGGGGGGAAACCTAGTCTTATACACAGAAAAATACAGTACAGTAGTTCATAGAATCGTAGAGTTGGAAGAGACCACAAGGGCCATCCAGTCCAGCCCCCTGCCAAGCAGGAAACACCATCAAATCATTCTTGACATATGCCTGTCAAGCCTCTGCTTAAAGACCTCCAAAGAAGGAGACTCCACCACACTCCTTAGTAGCAAATTCCACTAAAATTCCACTAAAAGAGAAAATTATCTGGGGGGGGAGGAGGAGGAGGAGGAGGAGGAGGAGGAGGAGGAGGAGGAGGAGGAGGAGGAAGCTGTATTTCAGACTATCACCCTCTACTGGTTCAAGCACTGTTGTAATAACCTCCCAACTATTTTTGCGGTTCAGAAAGTGACAGGAAAATGCACTGAGAAGTGTGGCATGAATGATCAACAGGGGAAAATATATGTAAGCACCCTGCAAGCAAACATAGATGAATGCACACCATCGCATGAGTGCCCCCCATCATGAGTGAATCAAAACTCAATGCTCAACCGAACATTGCCACAAGAACCACACACAAATTTTGGGCAAGCAAACCAGCATGAATGCTGAAGAAGCAGGTTGTGGGAAGCAGCACCCATCTCCTGTGACCTTCTAAAAGCGTTTCCCATTCTCCCTTGTTGTTGTCCCCCCCCATGCCTGCAATTCCCTCCCTAAAAATTTCCTCTCTCTCCAGATCCTTCCTTAAAACCTACCATTTTCATGATGCCATTGGCTAAATGGACTAGTTTCCACTCCTAACAGGAACTGATTTAGGTTTTTTTATTTAATAAAATGTAACTTGGTTGTAAAAAGAAAAATCCTCACAGTGGTTTATGAAAAGAATAAAACCATGAAATTATCAGTTTTTTTAAAAAAAAACAGTTAAAAACAACTAATTAAAACATTGAAAACAAATTAATTGAAATCAATGAAAAGCTAAAAGCCAGATGAAAACACATGTCAACATTCTCTGTATCTGGGTAGACTTGCCTAAACAAAAAATGTTTTTGGCAGTGCAGAACCGAGTACGGGGAAGACATCTGCCTAGGTCAATAGACAAAGGATGGGTGGCATCAACTAAAGGATCAAGTATTATGTGGTACATGTAGCAGTGCCATTTCTGCTACATGTGGTTGAGAGGGCATACATTGCGTAAGGCCTGGAGCCCAAGCGTGTGAAAAAGAATTGACTCACATTCATCTCTTGTTATTCTTGCCCCCCTCCACCTCCTCCTCCTCTTCTTTAGCATCTCTCCCACTGTCAAAATTTGATTTGGAAGGTCCTTGGGGCAGGGAACTGTCCTTAAAAAAAAACTTACTCTGTAAAGCAAAATAAATGTACATTGAAAATGATGTTTTTAAGCTCCATGAAGCGGCCCACTTCGCCCTGGGGAAATGCTGGCTTCGGAGGAGGAGCTGTTGTTAAAATGCAGGAAGAAGTTCAGGGGTGCTCCTTTCCTGGCTGCCAACATCAGTTTTATAGATGCCGCTGCTGCTGCTGCCAATGCTGCCTCAACCTTTCACAGCGCCTGGCGACAGCAACATGCTGTGCAAAGCAGCAGTAGATTTCGTGAAATGTCATCGGCACCAGAAAGAGATCATTACAGCCTACTCTGCTCAAAACCTCTTCTAAGCTTTCACGTTGAAAGCCTCAACTATGACCTGGCTTTGTGTTTTACTATTTGTGTGTTAGAGTGCGTACCTCTTTGTGTGTGTGTGTGTGTGTGTGTGTGTGTGTGTGTGTGTTTCCCCATAGCCCATTTCCATGGTAAAATATTTAACAACGGAGCGAGCCACAATTTGGAGATGCTTTGATCTACTCCTAGGCTTTGAGGCAGAAGAAAACAAACAGAACGGACTGCAGTACACGGATAATTCAAACTATGACTTACTAGCTGAAAGTACCTGGCATTGCTTGGGAATTCTAAGAAACCACAAACCCCCTGAAATTTAGACTGTAGAATCATAGAATCATAGAATCGTAGAGTTGGAAGAGACCATTAGGGCCATCCAGTCCAACCCCCTGCCGAGCAGGAAACACCATCAAAGCATTCTTGACATATGCCTGTCAAGCCTCTGCTTAAAGACCTCCAAAGAAGGAGACTCCACCACACTCCTTGGTAGCAAATTCCACTGCCAAACAGCTCTTACTGTCAGGAAGTTCTTCCTAATGTTTAGGTGGAATCTTCTTTCTTGTAGTTTGAATCAATTGCTCTGTGTCCGCTTCTCTGGAGCAGCAGAAAACAACCTTTCTGCCTCCTCTATATGACATCCTTTTATATATACAGTATTGAACATGGCTATCATATCACCCCTTAACCTTCTCTTCTCCAGGCTAAACATACCCAGCTCCCTAAGCCGTTCCTCATAAGGCATCCTCATAAGGTACTTTGTGGTCAGGGAGCACCTGACCAGAATCTGTCCCCAAATAAATTTGGGGTAGGACCAAGGGTGATGTGGGAAGGAAATACTGGGTCCCGTTCTCTCCCCACCTTCCTGACCACACTACAGAGAGCAGCGGGGTTCAGTTCTGCCGGGGGCTGCTTTACCAGCTGTTCCCTGTGGGGAACATGGTGGTGAAGCAGACCCTTATAGCCAGCAGGATTGCACCCTTGATTGGTAGCTCTTGCACCACTGCTTCGCATGCTTGGCTGCCAAGCCAGGTCTGCTTGCCCTCCCCTCTCTGCCACCACATCCTCCCACTCCATGGCTGCCACTAATTTACCTGGATGCCATTAATTTTGGGCAGAGGACACCTGAGACAGACCCACCTCACTCACCGCCGCCCTAAAAAATAATAACCTTCCATAACAGTTGTCACCATCACCCAACACTCCGCATGAAAATAGGGACATTCCTTTCTAAAAGCATAGAACTATCTCCCTCTTTGCCCCACTCCCTCCCTTTCTTTTTGCAAAAAGAAAAAAGAAAGCAGAGAAATTTATAGGCCAAACCCCTGTTCAGATAACATTACAGGGTACATCTTTTCTAAAGCATTGCATGGGTTTTAGCCACACATCTCCCACTGACTTTAATGGGATTTGCATGGCTAAAAGTCTGTGCAGCACTTTGAAAATGTACCCCTAAGGGTCTGACATGAATTCATAAAACCCTACAATTTCTGAGTTAATACCAAAACACACTACTAGATGGATTTAGATGCTCATTAGTTAGCACTTTTCTAATTAAAACACAGCTTACTGAGCATTAGATCTTTTTTGGAGGGGGCTGGTGGGGTTATGAACATGTATGTGTAATCTAAAGAGCTGAGTTATTTATGACAAAAAGCATGGTTGCCGAGAGCATGCTAGCTAATTTTCATAACACTTTTATTACACCCTATGCATTAAGCCCGAGACAATGGGAAGGAAACTGCATATATTTCTTCCTTAGAGACTCTGAATATTTCTAAGAAATAAACTCATGGTTAATGGCGAGTTGCTTATTATTAGTATATATGCACAATACTTATTCATCTCTCTGTGTGTGTTTATTTCAAGATGAAGAAAGCCAGATAGCTTGAAGAAAGCTAAATGTCTGGCAGCCTTATGAAATCAAGGTTGATCTGGTGAGAGGGACACTTCTCTTGTGGCAAGAGACCTCCAGATGAGTAAAAGAATAAGATTCATAAATCAGCTGAATGGAAAGGCTAGTCCTCAACAGCTTCCTTTCATAATGCCTCAAGGAATTTCAGATATACAGTGGTACCTCGGTTTACAAACACAATTGGTTCTGGAAGTCTGTACTTAACCTGAAGCGTACTTAACTTGAAGCAAACTTTCCCAATGAAAGTAAATGAAAGTGGATTAATCCGTTCCAGACGGTCCGTGGAGTACTTAAACTGAAGCGTACTTAACCTGAAGCGAACTTTCCCATTGAAAGTAATGGAAAGTGGATTAATCTGTTCCAAACAGTCCGTGGAGTACTCAACCTGAAGCGTACTTAACCTGAGGTATGAGTGTAATTGGTTCCGGAAGTCCATACTTAACCTGAAGCGTACTTTACCTGAAGCGAACTTTCCCATTGAAAGTAATGGAAAGTGGATTAATCCGTTCCACACAGGTCCGCGGAGTACTTAAACTGAAAATACTCAAACCGAGGCGTACTTAAACCGAGGTATGACTGTATTCAGACTCACATACTGAAAATACTTACACCTTTTTTCTCTTTCAGAGGAAATCCTACACATAAATTATAATGTTACACACAAGCATGAAGAGTCTCCTAAATGCAGCTATCTGTTGCGCCCCGAAAATATATGAGAATCCTGTTTGCAACCATATTCCTGGGTCCTGGGCTTCTGCCTATACCCCGACACAAGTGACGACAGAGAGAATCGTGTGCAATCTACATTGTAGATACATAAATAGTCCAGAGTCTTTCTCTTGCCCTGCTTACCTCCAATACAATGTAGTACAAGGATGGAGAAGTTTTGGCTCTGCAGAAATTGTTAGACTACTAATCCCATCATCCCTGACCGTTGGCCATGATGGCTTGGCCTGATGAGAGTTGGGAGTCTAATAACCTCTGAACAATCACAGGTTCCTCATCCCCAGTGCAGTAGATATGAGTGTTTGACCAAGATTGGGTTCAAATCTCCACTAATTCATGAAGCTCAGTGGGTGACCTTTTGACCTGCCACTTTCTCTCAGCCTAACTCACAAGGTTTCTTCTGATGATATAATTAGGGGGCCTGGTGGGATAAAAATGTATGGGATAATAATACCTGAAACAGTATGGGAAACATAGATATTCCAATGAGGAGACTGTGTGCATTAAGCAAATATTCATTGTATGCTGAGAAACATCCAATTTTGACTGGACAGACTTGTTCTCTCAGGCTGTGAATCCATCACACCACAGTTTGGGGGGTGTTGTAAGTCATCCAGACCAATAGACAACTTTCTAGCTTGTGCTTGAAGACCTGCAATAAGGGAGACACAGACCTTGTAAAATGGCTTGGAAGAGGATGTTGAATGTGCCACATGATGTATACTTCCATTTGTTGTGCTTTTGTAGTGTTAGTCTTTTGCTTTTGCTATGCTGAAGGAAGAAGACGTATCTGTACCTGTTCTGAT